>NC_091457.1:138655412-139291103 GCF_027789765.1 Dendropsophus ebraccatus | reverse complement strand
CAGATGCCGGTTTAGATAGGCTGACCGGCTTCAGATAGTGAGCACCAATCTCAGTAATGATTTGCTGAGCTTTGATCGATCAGTTGTGTGGCGAAGCCGCATGAATGATCTCTGGATTGTTTTTACTGGGCAATGTGCGGCTGATAACGAAAATTTAAATAGTAGGACAAAAAAGCGATCAGCCATCGAAAGATTGTGTGCTTCATTGGCTGATCACTGGCTCTTTATTGAGAATGTTAATGAAAAACTAATGAAATTTATTATCACTGCACCAATATACGTTTGCAAAAAGTCTAAAATCTTTACTGTTTTTTTACACCCTGCTTGCCTGATGGGCCTCCTCTCATGTCTCAATAAAATACATTTCTGAGACAGCTAAGATTCTCTGGATCTACTGAGAGGTGTGCACCTCTCAATATATCTAGGATGGGGATTTAGGTGTTATACATGCCTCCCCCCCCCCTAATCTAGAGATAAATGTGAACAGCGCTCCAATGTGTGGGGTCTGCAAGACTTAGGTAAGTGCAGGGGAGTAAAGGGAAGACTCTCACCTGGTGTGGTTGTGCAAATGCAAGGCACAACTCTCAATGCTCACATGTGTGTGGACCGCAGCCACTCCCAGAGACCAAACCAGTAATTGCATAAAACATATATCCTCCGCTCCAACCACTGGGTAAGATCGGGCGCTGGTCCAAGATAGGCCAAAAAATAAATAATGAAGATAAAAAACTATTTATTAAAACACAACGCGTTTCGAAGTCGTGCTGACCTCTTTCTCAAGTGTATATCTTGTAAAACATTCTTTCGTTATACACTTGAGAAAGAGGTCAGCACGACTTCGAAACGCGTTGTGTTTTAATAAATAGTTTTTTATCTTCATTATTTATTTTTTGGCCTATCTTGGACCAGCGCCCGATCTTACCCAGTGGTTGGAGTGGAGGATATATGTTTTATGCCCCCCCTAATCTGTCAGTGTTTAGCCCTCAATACTGCTGACATCGCCATTTAAAGGATGGGGAGCACAGTGAAACATACCTGGGGTGCAGTCATGCATGACCAATAAAAACTAATTGTAAAGGCAACCTGTCGTAACTTTCATGTTGCCTGAATCACAAGCCATTGGGATAGTGCCTGGTGGCTTCTCTATGCTTCACTGGCCTTCTTTGATAGATCTTCACCTATTTGGGTATAGAGGGAGATTAGTCAAGACTGGAGGAGTAGACAGGAGCCACCAGAGACATAGCTGGATAAACCATGCTCTTATCTCAGCAGTCTCAATATATGGCCACCCCAGGCTAAACTGATACAGGGGCCTAGACTGGAAATAATTCATGAATTTAAGACCAGCCAGTAGTGCAATAATTTTATTTCTTTTAGTTTGATTTTAATTCTGATATACGTAATACTTAAAAAGGTTGTCCATTCAAAACTAACTTGTCCTATGGATAGGCAACAAGTAAGAGATCGCAGAGGGTCTGACCTCCATACCCCCTGCCGATCTCCGTATTTGGCCCTCATCTCCTTTGTTATGAGTACAGCTGCGGGTGCGGCACGTGACCTGCAGCTCTATTTCTATGGAGCCGCCAGAGAGAGATGAGTACAAACATGGATACAGTCAACTATATCCATGTCTTCCAGGAAGTCCTGAGGCTGTATCCATCTTCTCCAGCCAACGGGATTCAAAAGGCGAGCATTTGGAAGTTTGCGAACTAACTATAAGTTTGTTCATCTCTAGTAAATTACCCTAAGGCACAGGTTTCACACCCAGCATTAAAAAAATGCTGCCGTTTTTGGGGCAGTTTTCCCTTTTTGGCCCTAAGTCCAGATACTGCACGTGAACCAGTCGAAGCGCAGTAGCGCAGAACGATTGTGCTCTTTCCTGTGGAATGCACTTGTTTGTTGCTCTGTATCTGACCTCAAATAAAGCATCGGTTTTAGGGATTCGGTGAGTGCCACTGTATTCTCTACATTGCCAATACTACATGTTGTATTTACACCAGTCAACCAGTACTGACTATGACACCAGCCTAAAGGTGCTGATTCTCCTTATAGAGATCCTAAATAAAAGTTTGCACAATAGCTCTCCACAAGGATGAAAATGGTCTCTCTCTCTCTAATGGTTTCTCTTGGAGGCTGTAAGTGGCATGCAAGCTGCCTATAGTTGAATTTTTCTGATTTGTGTGATTACCCAAGTCATGTTTAGGGTCTGTCCACACGTACAGACTCACAGCATAAATCTCGCTGCGAGTCTGGCAGGTCCTGGCAGTTCTCTGTCACTACATACTCATACTACACATTGCCTCTCCTTGCTGCACAGGGTCCCGGCGTACTGCTCTCCTGCCCAGCCAATCAGTGGCTCCGGCTGGGCAACACACTGATTGGCTGGGTGGGAAAGCAGTACGCCGGTACCCCGTGCAGCGAGGAGAGGTAATGTATACACGCAGCAGAGCAGGAGCCGAAGGGGTTAAGGGGGCGGCAGGATTACATACTCGCAGCAGTCTTTCAGACAGCTGCAAGTATGTAATGACAGGAAACTGCCAGGACCTGCCAGACTTGCAGCGAGATTTATACTGCGAGTCTGTACTTGTGGACAGACCCTTAAAGGATATTTAAACATTATATATAATGTTTAAATATCCTTTAAACATGACTTATACTTATATATATATATTTGTACAACTTTGCTTCCACATAAGCCTTGTTAGTCATGAAATGATAGCTGGCTGTTGGATCACCCTTGGGTCCATTGCAGAATTACACAGTGATCCTTCACATGTAATACAAAGACAACTTAAGACCTTCAGAATGGGAGTTGCACTTATGGATCTATCTTTCCATAGATAGGTGTCCTGAGTGACAGACCCCTCTATAATGCCTATTATCATTAATAAGACATAAGGACAGGGATTATTTTGAGACACCTCCATTAACCAGGGGGTATACACTGCATGAAGTCAGCATCTCCAGAACTCCAGAACAATCTAAAAATATTGTTGAATGTTAAACAAGACACAACATGCACTCTATTTTTATATATATTGTAGGCTGTGTTTTCTTTTTGGAAAATTGAACACTTGCTAGACCTGTTCTGTTTTTACAGTGAAAAACTATCCTCTAAACATTTCATCTGGAAGGAGAGTCCCGATTTCACAGTTTTGCAGACAGCCATAGACCTCAATGTGAACTGAAGAGGCTCTTTTTAATAAAATCAAACTGTTCACGACTTGATGTTTTTGTTTCTTTTTGCCCCTTCAATTGCTCCAGACTTGGCATTTTTACCCTTACATTTTTCCACCTTCATGGTTTACAAACTGGTAGATTCAGTAATGAAATATCCAGCGCTGGAAGCCTCTTTGTTATTCTCCTGAAAGCCAACATTCAAATGGACTTTTTTATTAACTTAAATTGTTATTCCAATAGGCCAGTCACCCTTCATGCATACTAGACTGCAAAAAAATTAGAATAATATATCTTATGGAGCTTTATAGAGAAATGTTTTTAGATGCTAGAACAGATTTAAACTTTCCTAACATGCTGTTTTTTTGTTCGGGAAAGTGCCAAGGATTTGTCCAAAACAAGGAAGCTGATTCATATGGCAAACCTATTTATGAAAAAGAATGGAAATGATGAATGTTGTGAATATGCTGACACCAAAGAGGCAGATGTGCCAACTCTGATCAGCTTATGATGTCACTTGTCTTATCCAGCATGGCTACTATCACCTTACATTTGTACTGTTTCATATGAGCAGTCATCAGTCATTCTGCTTCTGTCACTTTAATGCCAAAATGTTGAAATTGAAAAGATTTTTGGACAATTTAGAGGAACCCAATGGCTTATTGCATATCCAGATGTTTCAACATGAACGTTATGTTCTGGTGTAGCATGTTGTGCTTCCCTTACTGTTAAAGATACCCCTTCTTCATGAGTTAATTCTTAAAATATTCAAGAACATTTATTTTCATATAATTCTTTAATAACTTTGATTTATACTAGTAGTGATAGCAAGAAAGCTATCTTACTTTACAGGAAACTCACCTATCTATGTGATAAAAAAAGAACAACAGAGGATAGCACTTACCATTTGTAGCTTGAAATTGCAGTTTATTGGTAACTTCCATCAGACATGCAGGATGAGTGAAACAGTGGCAGACTTGTTCCAAGCAATGACAGTTTCGCACTCTGAGCACTTCTTCCGGTAAGGGTTGTTGAGCAGTTGCCTTCCCATATCTCCATATGCCAACCAAGTACCTAAATACAAATATTGGTGGGAGATGTTGATGCAGGCTATTTTGATCTCTTTGCTATATTACCTATTTACAGGGCCAGCCTTTGGGGTGTGCGACCTGTGCGGTTGCACAGGGCGCATCACTCCCGGCCAGCAGGGGGGCGCTCAGGCAAAAGAGACAGCAGCACATCTAGCTATAAAAATGTGTGCTGTCTCTGTCTGCAGGAGCGACGGAACACTATAGGAGGAGGGCGATCAACCATAGAGGTGCCCGGGCAGAGAGAGGCAGCTCTGCATACATACCTATCTTTGGTGTAGAGATGAACGCTGTATGTCTGTAGGAGCGCCGTTAGAGACCACTACTGGAGCAGGGGGAGCGATCGGGGCGGACAGACATACACAGCACGACACTGTCACATAATGCATGCTGTGTATGTCTGTCCGTTCCGATCGCTCCCTCTGCTGGCCGCCCGGCACCCTGCTCCTGTAGTGGTTTCTAACGGCGCTCCTACAGACATACAGCGTTCCTTTCTACACCAAAGATAAGTATGTATGCAGAGCTGCCTCTCTCTGCCCGGGCGCCTCTATGGTTGATCGCCAGCGTCCCGACAGCCGAGTGACGTCACTGGAGTTACGTCCGCCGAGCTGAGGAGAGGAGACGCGCGGCGGGGAGCCTGGTGAGTTAAGGTATAAACCCACACACCATATACACAGCGTACTTACTGCTGCGATACGCAGCAAATACGCAGCAGATTAGATCTAAATAACTGAACACAGCATTAAATCTAAACCATCAAATCTGATGCGTATTTGTTGCGTATCTGCTGCGTATACGGTGTGTGGGTTTGTACCCTTAAAGTGTCTGTTTTTTTTTTTTTTTGTATGTGTGTTTGTCAGTGACTACATCGGGGAAGGAGAGGAGAGGGGAGGGGGTGGCAACTACCTACCCACAGCTACCTACAATTATCTACAGCTACCTACAACTATCTACTTACACCTACCTACAGCTATTTACTTACACCTACCTAAAGCTACCTATAACTACCTACCTACAGCTATCTTACACCTACCTATAACTACCTACCTACAGCTATCTACAGCTATTTACTTACAGCTACCTATAACTACCTACCTACAGCTATCTACTTAAACCTACCTATAACTACCTACCTACAGCTATCTACTTACACCTACCTACAGCTATTTACTTACAGCTACCTATAACTACCTACCTACAGCTATCTACTTACACCTACATATAACTAACTTCCTACAGCTATCTACAGCTATTTACTTACACCTACCTAAAGCTACCTATAACTACCTACCTACAGCTATCTAATTACACCTACCTATAACTACCTACAGCTACCTACTTACACCTACCTATATCTACCTACAGCTACTTATAACTACCTTCCTACAGCTACCTACAGCTATTTACTTACACCTACCTACAGCTATCTACTTACACCTACCTATATCTACCTACAGATACCTATAACTACCTTCCTACAGCTACCTACAGCTATTTACTTACACCTACCTACAGCTATCTACTTACACCTACCTATATCTACCTACAGCTACCTATAACTACCTTCCTACAGCTATCTACTTACACCTACCTACAGCTACCTATAACTACCTTCCTACAGCTATCTACTTACACCTACCTACAGCTACCTATAACTACCTTCCTACAGCTATCTACTTACACCTACCTATAACTACCTACAGCTATTTGAGTATTGTCTTATGTTAATGTATTATTTTTTAGTTATATGTGGTATTACAGCTTGTCTCTATTCACTTCAATGGAACTGGGTTGTAATACCGCACACAACCTGAGGACTGGGATGGAGCTGTTTATGAAAGAAAGTAGCCATGCCTTTTTGAATCCTGGATAACTCCTTTAATAGGGTTGTCTAAAATTGGAAAAAAAACAGCTACTTTGTTGCAGAAACAGCACAGCCGCAGGGACAGCAGCAGCTCTGCGCTACTCACTGTGTTTTCATTTTCTATGGGGGCTCTGAAATATGAGAGCTAAAATTTGACTGGTTTATGTTTTCTAGATCTTGTTGATCCAGGTAACCATTGTTACAGTATGGTTTCTTCTTTTTCTAATAGTTTAAAGCTAGAAACCATGGATTTTGTGATATAACCAAATTAGATATAGCTTTACACCATTTCTGTATTTTATATATTATAGTGGAAGGCTTCTTAAACATTTTTTGGGAGGTGGGCCAACCAACTAAACCATGCTGATGTCAGGGCCCCAACAGTACTCATGAGAAGGGAATTCGTGTTAATCCACAACTTTGAGTTGTCTCTTGAGCTGTAGAGGTTATCTAGGATTAAGAAAACATTGCTGCTTTACTCCAGAAACAGCGCCACTCTTGTCCTCTGTGTGTGTGTGTGGTATTACAGCTCAGTTTCACTGTCATAAATGCAGCAGATTTTTACTACCACTTACAACCAGGTGTGGCGCTGCTTTTGTAAGAAAGCAGCTATGTTTTAAATGATTCTGGGTAAGGGTATAAACCCACACACCGTATACGCAGCGTATTTACTGCTGCGATACGCAGCAAATACGCAGCAAACACGCAGCAAATACGCAGCAGATTAGATCTAAATAACTGAACACAGCATCAAATCTGTACCAACAAATCTGCTGCGTATTTGCTGCGTATTTGTTGCGTATCTGCTGTGTATACGGTGTGTGGGTTTGTACCCTAAAGAAGTTTCCTGAGATTACATCTTTTCAAGTGTAATAAAAGGAGTGCCATCTGACTTTTTAAAATCCTGGTGGGGGTCCAATTTTTGATTGTTCTTCGTTTGAGTCCAAATAAGAAAGTAAATCGTCTCCCTTGCCCAATTAAACTCCTGTCTTTTTTTTTCTTTTGCAACTCTCACAGTTCCGATGTCCCTGTTTGCCTTTAGTCGAGTCAATTTTACTTTTAATTAAGAATTGTAAGATGAAACTGGTGATTTTGGAATTTTTCAAATACCTAAAAAACATAAAGGAAATAATAAAATAAAAATAAAAGGGCTCCTCTTAAAGCTAATCTAAATTTCTGATAGCTCCCTATAGGGCATGGGGTGCTGAGGATGAAGGTAAGTTTCTTAGGGTCCTATTACACCAACAGATTTATCTGACAGATTTCTTCAGCCAAACCCAGGAATGTATATGAAAAGAGTAGAAATCTCAGTCTTGCTGTCAGGGCCCCTGGGAACACAGAGACACAGGACAAGTGGGCCCTACGGCTAAGACCCCCCACGCTGTCCCTACCTACTTGCAAAGCGGGCCTTAAACGACCATCCGCAATTGGTCAGCGTTCCCTACGCTGCAGTAAGTGCGAATACAGACAAGACACAGTACAGACGAACAAGGTACAATGACATCAGACAAGGCAAAGCCACAAAAACACACAGAGGGAAAGGACCAAGAAAGCAGCAAGGAACGGAGGACCAAACGAACGGAGGACGAAAGCCAAAGCCAGAGATACAACAAGGTAACGGTGGAGCCAAAGCCAGAAATACAACAAGGTAACAGTGAAGCCAAAGCCAGAGAACATAGCAAGATTAACTGGGGACTGCACAAGGAACACCGAGGACAAGCAAGGCACACTGAGGACTAAAGGAGAACACTGAACCAAAAGACAAAGAAGGTAACAAACAAGCAAAGGGATCAGGAACCCGGAATACGGACAATCTGAGGAAAGGCAGGATCTAGCTGACAGACAAGCTGAACAACACTATCAAGAGCACAGACTGAAGGGAGGGAGAAGCTTATAAGGGAGCAGAAGTCCCAGACTCCAAGCAGATAGGCTGAGCAAGAGAAACACTGAAAGCCAGAGGAGAAGAGACCTGTCAATCACAACACAGCAGACACAATCAGTAAACAGACCACAGCAAGGAAGGTGCAGGGAGAACTAAGAAAACATGGACCGGAACACAGATGACATAAGCAGAGAACACAGTTAAACCAGGAACGGATCATGGCCAAAAGCGCAGTCTTTGGCGCAGAGGTCGAATCTTCGCAGCAGAGGGTGGCACTGATGCCTTTTCAGGTGCAATCATGACACTTTCCTTTGTGATCTGTTCCTGGTTTTTGGTTGCAAAAATCGGTCAGATAAATCTGTTGGTGTAAAAGAGCCCTTACTTTCAACCTCCGCACCGTTTCCGTGAGAATTACAGTGTAATCTTTATGCTAACTAGGCGTTTTGGTACACTGGAGGCAGTAACGTGGAAACAGCAATGAAAATGAAGGTAAGAAAACTTCTTCCTCAGCGCCCGTGCGATATACTGTAGGGAGATATCAGCAAGTTAGATTCTTCTAACTGCTGATAGTTTCCCTTTAAGCCTCATCAACGATAATTGTGTATTTTTGTAATTTCCTCTTTTTTTTCTTTTTTTTAAACGTTATTACGGTCCCAGGAAACAAAGTGTTTAACTTGGAGACAAAGAACAGTAGCTGTGTTCCAGAACAAAGACCCTGTGGTCAGCGTGTAGCATCCAACAAGGACAGACATAGTTTTTCTTTTAGCCTCATTAACGATCTTTGTGTATTTGTGTAAATGGACGGGTATTTTTCCATTTACAATTTTTTTGTAGGTTATTAGAGTCCCAGGAAACACAGTGTTTAACTTGGAGGCTAAGAACAGTAGCTGTGTTCCGGAACAGAGACCCTGTGGTCAGCGTTTAACATCCAACATGGTCACATAAGAGATAAATGACTTCATACAATACACTGTGGGAAAAGTCTGCAACATCCCTGCCAAACATAATGAAGTATATCAGCCAATGATGAGACCGGACAGGGCGTAAAGCTAAGATGGATTGTCTTATGTCTGGTTAGTACAAGAAGCACATTTATTGTGTGTTCAGGCTGCTAGCTCATGTAGCCAATAGACATAAAAATGTCATATTTGTTATGAATGCACAATATGACTAATGCAAATGTACAACTACATGCACCTGTATTGTGTCAAATAGAAATGTACTGTGTGCTCCACACAAAGCTGTGAAAGTGTGACGCCGCAGCACTCCAAGCACTGGTTTCCTTGACCTATAGTAACTATTGTGGGCTGTGATGTTTGTTGATTTTGTGTTATAGTCCTCTCCAGATATTACTGCAGTGGGAATAGACTAGGGAGCTACTGTGGTATTGTCCCATTCACATAAGGGGAATGTATGATTTAAATAATCCGAAAATCTTGCAGCTTCCATTTTGACCACTAAGCCTAAGGGGCCTATTCCACGGAGCGATAATCGGCCGAAACGGCCCGATTCGGCTGATTATCGCTCGGTGGAATAGAGAAAACGATCAGCCGATGATCGTGTCATCGGCTGACTGTTTATTTAGGCCCAAACCTAAAAGCATCGGTCACCCACCGCGCATCGCTTCGTGGAATAGCGGCGCGCAGCAGGCGACCGACGATTTGAGAAGCAGCATACATTACCTAGCAGGGCTTCTCCTCTGCGTCGTCTTCCTCCCCGTGTCCCATACGGCAGCATCAGCTTCGGTGCGGCCTAACTAAGCTGTCAGACCAGTGATTGGCCAGTGATTCGCTGAACCGTCTGACAGTTCAGTCGGGCCACTCCGGAGTTAATGCTGCGTCGCGGGACCCGGGGAGGAAGACGAAGCGGAGGAGAAGCCCTGCTAGGTAATGACCTTGCAGCATACATCATCGGACCGTGGAATAGGCCCAGTAAACGAGCGCCAATCTAGCAGATCAGTGCTCGTTTACACTGTTGATCCGGCCTGTGGAATAGGGCCCTAAAACTATGCTCAGACTTTATGTTCCCTTTAAGATGATAAGGAGGAGGCTGCTGTAAAAAAATCTACACAGTATTAGACTATGTTCACACACAGTATTTTTGCTCAGTATTTTGCTCAGTAACTAATGACTAGTTCTGTGTAGTATGCTGAATGATTTCCAGTAGCTCTCGTTTGCCCATCATTGTCATGTGAAAATTCAGCATTGGACAAATACTGCAACCCTGTAGACTGTAGTATGCGAATGCTTTAGGAAACACTTTTCTTTAAACATCCTTGACTAATCTTCCATCCCTTTGCTGTCAGTATATGGCTACTACACAATAGACTGTCAGTCTTCATAAAAATTACAGATGTTCCTGATTGCAGTAACCTAAGTTTTGGTTTGGTTGGCCTGACTGTACTTGGCATGAACCTAGGACCCGTAACACTAGGACATTACAGCACATATGCCTGTACAGTGGAGCATGATTATATGTCATCCCGCGTTTGGCATGTTTATGATCAACAACGTAACATATGGAAACTGCAGAAACGAATTGAATGTTTAGATCTTGTTTCTGTCAATCAATACAATATAAACAGCCATGGCATTAAAGTTCTGATTTACAAGTAACATATAAGCAGTAGCATTCCAAAGCAATTGCTTTATACCAGGGGTGGGGAACCTCCGGCCCGCGGGCCGCATCCGGCCCCTGACACCTCCGGATGTGGCCCGCGGCTCCCCTGTGACATGCGCCGCTCTGGAGGAGAAGGAGCCGACACACACGGCATCCTCCTGTGTCTGTGACAGCTGCCAGGAGGATGCTGTGAGTGCCGGCTCCTTCCCCTCAGAGCGGTGTACATCTTCTGACTCCTGCCCTCCTGTGACGTGCGCCGCGCTGGTGAGGCAGGAGCTGGCACAGACACAGGAAGATGTGTTGTATGCCGGCTCCTGCCTCACCAGCGCGGCGCAGAGCAGCGCACGTCTTCTGACTCCTGCGGGCCACGCGCGATGACGTCATTTCATCGCGCGCCGCATGCAGGAGAAGACCGGCACAGAAGAGAGGAGGGAGAAGAGGACCTGGACAGCGTGGGAGCGGAGGAAAGGTGAGTGGGATGTTTATTTTTTTCATTTGGGGCAGGCACTGGGGGTTAACTAGGCCACCAGGGACATGACTGGGGGGGGGGGTGTTAACTAGGCTACCAGGGACATGACTGGGGGGTTAACTAGGCCACAAGGGACATGACTGGGGGGTTAACTAGGCCACAAGGGACATGACTGGGGGGTTAACTAGGTTACCAGGGACATGACGGGGGGGGGGGGGGTTAACTAGGCCACCAGGGACATGACTGAGGAGTTAACTAGGCCACCAGGGACATGACTGAGGAGTTAACTAGGCCACCAGGGACATGACTGAGGGGTTAACTAGGCCACCAGGGACATGACTGAGGAGTTAACTAGGCCACCAGGGACATGACTGAGGAGTTAACTAGGCCACCAGGGACATGACTGAGGAGTTAACTAGCCCAACAGGGACATGACTGAGGAGTTAACTAGGCCACCAGGGACATGACTGAGGAGTTAACTAGGCCACCAGGGACATGACTGAGGAGTTAACTAGGCTACCAGGGACATGACTGAGGAGTTAACTAGGCCACCAGGGACATGACTGAGGAGTTAACTAGGCTACCAGGGACATGACTGGGGGGGTTAACTAGGCCACCAGGGACATGACTGAGGAGTTAACTAGGCTACCAGGGACATGACTGAGGAGTTAACTAGGCCACCAGGGACATGACTGAGGAGTTAACTCCTCAGTCATGTCCCTGGTAGCCTAGTTAACTCCTCAGTCATGTCCCTGGTAGCCTAGTTAACTCCTCAGTCATGTCCCTGGTAGCCTAGTTAACTAGGCTACCAGGGACATGACTGAGGAGTTAACTAGGCCACCAGGGACATGACTGAGGAGTTAACTAGGCTACCAGGGACATGACTGAGGAGTTAACTAGGCTACCAGGGACATGACTGAGGGGTTAACTAGGCCACCAGGGACATGACTGAGGAGTTAACTAGGCTACCAGGGACATGACTGAGGAGTTAACTAGGCCACCAGGGACATGACTGAGGAGTTAACTAGGCTACCAGGGACATGACTGAGGAGTTAACTAGGCTACCAGGGACATGACTGCGGAGTTAACTAGGCCACCAGGGACATGACTGAGGAGTTAACTAGGCTACCAGGGACATGACTGGGGGGGTTAACTAGGCCACCAGGGACATGACTGGGGGGTTAACTAGGCTACCAGGGGCATCACTAAGGATTCAAATCAGGTACAAGGGGCATCACAGAGGGTTAACTACAATAGCAGGGGCATTAGGGGAACAATACTTTGCCTTGTTCGGGTGCTGCAAACCCCCGCTACTAACTGCCGCGCACGGTATAACATTGAGTGCGGCTCTCGAATGATTTTATTAAGGCCCGACCGGCCCTCGACATGGAAAAGGTTCCCCACCCCTGCTTTATACTGACATGCCCAGAGGACAAGCTTACCATAATCTCTACATTGGCTGCAAATAGGGATTTAGGAATACAACCTGCAGCTCAACACTAAATATGTGGCATCATGTTTCAGTGTGAAGATATACAGCGCAGAGGGGCATGGTTACGGACAATCATACACTAGGGATATGGTTACGGACAATCATACACTAGGGATATGGTTATGGACAATCATACACTAGGGATATGGTTATGGACAATCATACACTAGGGATATGGTTATGGACAATCATACACTAGGGATATGGTTATGGACAATCGTACACATTAGGGGCATGGTTATGGACAATCGTACACACTAGGGATATGGTTATGGACAATCGTACACTAGGGATATGGTTATGGACAATCATACACTAGGGATATGGTTATGGACAATCATACACACTAGGGATATGGTTATGGACAATCGTACACATTAGGGGCATGGTTATGGACAATCGTACACACTAGGGATATGGTTATGGACAATCATACACTAGGGATATGGTTATGGACAATCGTACACACTAGGGATATGGTTATGGACAATCATACACACTAGGGATATGGTTATGGACAATCGTACACATTAGATTACCGGTAGCCAGTCAGGTCATCAGAAATGTGCTCAGGCCAGAACTTAATAATAATAATAATAATAATATGGACATAGGCTTTAAAGGGGTATTCCCATTTTAAGGTCGTATTAGACGGCCTGACTCATAGGGGAAGTGAGTGCAGATGTGCTAGATTGGCACATGCTTACATAGGGTATTACACAGCTCAATAATTGTGAGGCTGAGGCTGCACAGACAACGCTCCTTTTCCTTTAAGGGGAATCTGTCATCCGCAATACACATTTCAAACTGCTGTCACTGTTAGATAGCTGTTAGACAGGGAGACACCTGGTACCTTTGATATATCTGTCTGTGCTTCCAGAATGTGGAAAAATGCTTTAAGTATATAGGTAGAAGAGTCAAAGAGGCTTTCCCCCACTCAAGCAGTAACACCTCCTTACTACCCCCTTCCATACCTGACCCTGCTTAGGACTCAAATTCCAAGTGTCAGTAAAGTGGGAGGGGGAGGGGAGGGGAGACATTTCATCTAACAGCTATCCGGGAGCTTGGAAAAGCCTCTTTGACTCCTTGTACTTCAAGGATCCTGAAAGACCGCAATCAGTTCAAATGCTGATCACTATTATATGGGGAAATATCAGCCAGATTTGGTATATACTGTACACTCACTCTCTCTCTCTATCTGTAATAGGGCCTTTAGACACTTTTTGAATATCCACCCATCTATCTTCCAAACCAGGGTCCATTCACCTCTTTCCCACCTATTGAAGCAACCATGTTACATTTCCAAAGCTGGCAGGACCCAAGGACCCCTCTTTGACTTGTAGCACCAAGATGAAAGTGGTCAAAGTACTAAGAGGGTTAAAAGGCTGGAATAAGAGATTTCTCGGATACCGGCCATTCATGCTAGATGGCTGCTTACAGCTATCCTGCAACATGCAGCCATAGCTTTTATGTCCTATGTGATCATCATCACATACATATCCTTTGGGATGCAGAAAGGGGACATTTCCAATGACGTAGTTGAATGTGAGAGAATGGTTCCTTCCGTAGGGAAGAAGGAAGAAAGCAGCCTGATCCTTATTTCCCCTAACATCTGCTTTTGTTAAATAGTGGGGGGGCTCCATAGTCGGTCCATCCAACCAGCAATCTGATGTGTTGGAGAAGATTAACCTGACATCACTAGGCTGTGCTCACTGGAGTTTAGGCCACAATATACACAAGCTGTCATGTCTTCTTGGCTCCGTCCTTTCTCTAATTTACCTAAAACTACGCAGACATTAAAGTTACATCATTTCCTAAATATTCCTGGGTCTGATGGATACAGTATGTCTAGTATCATTGCTCTTATGTTATACTTTTTTTTTTTTTTTTTTTGCTATGGAAAATTGAATACTTTACATGTATAAAGTTTATTTTGTCTATCCTGTAACTTTACTCTTTTTCACTATGCCAAAAATCAACATCTTTTATTTCATTTGCTTGTTGCCTCAGCTGTTATACCAGAGTCCTGGACTAGATACCTGTCGGAGGCATCGTCCGTGCTTTACCTGTACATAGAAAACTATACGCTATTACACTACATGTTAGCCCAGTAAGGAGGCAGCGGTGAGGGGTCTGAGAAGGTGAAATCTGCAGTAGTGATCACAATACTTATAGCAATACTTATGTAGCAATAAGAAAAATTCAAATAATCCTGGAAAAGGAGAGGAGGAAAATGTTTTCCTTTCAGCTGATATTTATTACAGGTCATTATGGAAATCTAATAAAAATTACTGAAGCATGGAGCACAATAACTGTCCAGTCTACGAGTCTGCTGCCAAGCATTACGTTTTTTATAGTATAGTTGATACTGACAGCATCCAAGTATCAATATATAATAGGGGAAATTGTTCTGTGCATTATACAGTTGTGCTTATATGCAGTTTACATACCCTAGGCTAACTCTGTAAAATTTTGCACAAAATGGTATAGAACAGACATGTCAAACTCTAGCCCGCTGTGCCATTATTTTTGGCCCGCCAGACTATTTACCTGTTTTTATAAATCTGGCCCGCCGACATTGCAGATTAAAATATGGGAGGTCCGAACGGCCGCTCAGATCTCCCATATTATAATCTTGTAGACAGCTTTTAGCCTGCGGCCTAGCAGTATGTGAGCAGCGTCAAGATGTCGGTGACGTCACCGCGTGCGCCAGGCTACTATATAACATACTATGGGGGAGGGCTGGTTTCAATTTAACATACTATGGGGGAGGGCTGGCTACTATGCAAGAGACTATGGGGAGGGTTGGCTACTATATATCAGGCTATTGAGAGAGCTGGCTACTATATGAGACTTGGGGAGGGCTGGCTACTATATAAGACTATTGGGGAGGGCTGGCTACTATATGAGACTATTGGGGAGGGCTGGCTACTATATGAGACTATTGGGGAGGGCTGGCTACTATATAAGACACTATTGGGGAGAGCTGGCTACTATATGAGACTACTGGAGAGGGCTGGCTACTATATAAGACTATTGGGGAGGGCTGGCTACTATGTGGGGCAATATTGCGAGGGCTGGCTACTATGTGGGACACTATTGGAGGGGTTGGCTACTGCATAGGGCACAGTTATGGGATTACCTACTGCTTGGGGGAAATAATGGGTAACCATTGGGGTTGGGGTTTAAACATATAGCAATTTATCTAATCATTTATCAAAGTGCACAGTGCTGGGAGACGCACACCACTGACAGTACCGGGAATGCCGCACGCTAATCTGACAGTGACAGAGCGCCAAATGCCCTCTTCAATAAATAAGGTTGGCCTGTGACTTTGTCTAATTTTTTTATTTTGGCTTGCTGTGCATTTGAGTTTGACTCCCCTGGTATAGAAGCAAATCCAGGTTGGCAGTGATGAATATAGCACAGACCAATGAAATATGTATAAAACTGCCAGCATCTACATATAAAATCCACAACCTTATTGCATTCCCATAGAATCCAAGACATGCGTAATAAGGTACTGCAGATCCTTGACGTGTTTGAAGCTAGAAAACAAGGCCCCTCACAGTAGTTTTGGTGAAGCTTATCACAGACATTTTCCTATCCTTTAGCAATCGTAATGATAACCGTGATCAAATGTTTACATAACCTTAAATATTTGAGATCAAGTTAACACATGTAATGTTGAGATGGTAATGTAGAGGATGTATTCACACCTGCTCCTTGTTTGAGTGTAACCAGACTTTGCATATAGAAAAAAAGGTGTATATATATATAATTTTTTTTTTTTTCCAGGAGTGAAGGTCCTGCTCATAAGAGCTTAAAGTGACTGTACCACCAAGCCTAGGCTGAAGCACTGGTGGCGGGCCAAACCCACCCTTAGTGGGTAGAAACCCCCGCCCCTCCATGACGTGACTCCATTAGAATCAATGGAACCCTATCATAGAGGGGCTGGGGCTTCCTCTTACTAAGGGTGGGTCGGCCCGCCTCCTGTGCTTCAGCCTAGGCCTGGTGGTACAGTCACTTTAAGGCTAGATTCACACGGGGCAAAAACCCCAAAACAGCTGTCTGCAGATGGGAAATCTTTCCTTTTGGAGAGATTGTTTGGTTTGGCATAAAATCCCCAGTCAATGTTCTAAGGCTCCTTGACTGAGCGAGACTGGACTTGAAGGGACATCTCTTTGCTCAAGAGGTGTGAGAGCTATTTTGCATATCCTTTCTTCTCTGAACCTGATAGAAAGAGTGGTGCTAATATTGAACTACATAATCTGTGTCTGTGTCATGAGTCCTCTATTGCACAGGAATAGGATAGTAGTGGTAGGAGATTAGGCCAAGAAGCACCATTAAAGGACAACTCTGGCCAAAATGTATTTTTTTAATATGTTATTTCATAGGCAAAGTTAGACGAATTCCTAATTTACACTAGTTATGGAACATGTACATATAGTGCTATTTCCCTCAATTTAGTAGATCAGACAGGCTTCAATTTCTGTAAATAAAAAAAAAAATTATGTCCCTGTACCTGAAGGGTCCAGCATATATGTAGAAATTCCCTGTGAAAAGTAACAGGGACTTTCCTGTGCTTTCATCTGCGGCACAAAATTCACAAAATTCTTAAACCTTCCTTCCCCCCCCCCCTTCACCCGCCCAGTGCTTAGATCTGCGGCACAAAATTCCTAAACCTGATCAATTACTGCGGCGGGAGGGAGGCATCAGGGACTGCGATAGAGGAGCGTTAACCCTGCTGCACGGACAGGGCTGGTGTTTCTGGTGTGATCGGGCAGCCCAGGGGGTGGATGGTTGCACTATTGCGCCTGTCAGGGCAGACAGCTGAATTTTGTACTACAGATGAAAGCACAGGGCGGAAAGGAAGGGGTGCTGAATTTTGTGCCGGAGATGAAAGCACAGGAAGGGCCACGTTATTTTTTACATGTAATTTCTACATATACTGCGCCCTCTGATGGACCCCTCAGGTATACATCGGGTCGTGACATTCCTTTTTTTTTTTTTTTAGAGAAATTGAAGCCTGCCTGATCTACTACATTGAGGGAGCTAGCACTTTATGTGCATTTCCCATAATTAGTGTATATTAGGAATTTGTCTAACTTTCCTAATGAAATAACATGAAAAATAGATTTTGGCCAGAGTTGTCCTTGGCCGGGGTTGTAATAACCCATTGTCAGAGAGTCCGAAATCCATTCTGGGCCCTTGTTGATCGCAACTGTACCCTTAGTAGTTTTCTCCATTATTAAAATTGCAGTATTTGTAGCGGTCAATGTGCTTTACATACCTGCAGTTAGCGCAGCTGAAGAAGATAAGTGGTTACCCATCTCTGTTAGTGTGTAATAGTGAAGAACTACACACTATACTACATCTGTTTTATTAGACGGGCGCCTCTCTCTTTATTCATTGTTCCAAAGAGCATATCATATTATATCATGGCTTGTATCGTAGGATGACAGATGTTCTTACACTTTGAAGTCTGTTCTGCACAGAACCCCTTTAAGGTATGGCCTCTGAAATATAAGGTAACTGCTGAGTTTTCAGAGAGTCTGAACACAACATAGAAAAGCCAGTGCCATTCATTATTGCCGATAGTAAGGAGGAACAGGGAAGAAGGTAAAATCCTAAACTTGAAAGCGAATCCATCTGTTTTCTGGATTTAATTTCAGTGTGAAATTATAGAATTTTTGGAAATAAGAGCAGGCTATATAGAAATATACTTCTTTGATGTCTTCCCATAAAACACATCCACCGGTCTTCAGCCAGATCGGGCCACGTTAACATTATCTAAGTGCGGCCATTAAGCGATACACGATACAGATGGCGTTACTCGTGATTTTACTTTACAGATGAATGAATAAGATGCTAGTGCTAGTAAAGATGGAATGCTTATTTTCATATTACACTAAAGTGACAGATATCTTGCCAGTGTGAACATATCCATAATGCAGAGTATTTTCTATAGTATGAGAATACCGCCACATGTTCAGCAGAAAGCAAGTGTTGTAGTGTTGGTTTGACCTGTACACTTTGTTAGGCAGGGAGGAAGCTTTATTACACCCAGCTAACTGGTGCCTCTCTCCCCCATAGTACATACACACCCCTGTATGCTGTAGCTGTACACAGATTTATCAGCAGCAGAAACATTAACGGACCTTGCATTGCTGTTTATGGGTGTCAGCCCCTCCACCATGCATAGTGGGTCTATGGCAAAATATGTTCAACTGCTAATAAACATAGAAACATAGAAGACTATCGATCGAAAAAAGACCACTGGGTCCATCTAGTCTGCCCTTTTAGTATTTGCTTTCCTATTATTTTAGGATGGATATATGTTTATCCCAGGCAGGTTTACTTTCCGCTATTTTAGATTTACCAAACACATCTGCTGGATGTTTGTTCCAAGCGTCTACTACTTTTTCAGTAATGTAATATTTTCTCACGTTGCCTCTGATGTTTCCCCTAATTAATCTCAGATTGTGTCCTCTTGTTCTTGAGTTCATTTTTATTTTTATTTTTTTTAAAACCACTTTCCTCCTGAACCTTATTTAGTCATTTAACATTTTTAAATGTTTGTTCATCTCCCCCCTTTTCTCCAGGTTATACTGATTCAAATCCCTAAGTCTTTGCTAATATCTTTTATTTCCCTTACACCCTCCACTATTTTTGTAGCCAGTCTATGGACCCATTTTATTTTATCAATGTCCTTTTTGTATGTGAGGTCTCCAGAACTGCACTCAGTATTCCAGATGTGGCCTCACTAGAGCTCTATACAGCGGGATCACAATCTCCCTCTTCCTACTGGTTATACCTCTAGCTATACAGCCCAGCATACGATTTGCTTTCTCTATCCCCTGGTTGCACTGGTGACTCATTGTAAGGCTGTCAGGAATCACTGCCCCTAAATCCTTCTCTTCTGAACTCTTTGCCAACACAGAACTGCCGATATGATACTCGGATAGAAGATTCCTTCTCCCCAAGTGCATTATTTTACATGCTTGATCCTCTGATCCTACTATACTTCCAACACTGGGGGCATATGTCCCATCAAGGGAGATAAGTCGTCACCACCAGCTTATTCTCCTTCAGATTGAGAACACACTCTTACATACTATACATGTGTATTTTTTTTTATTTTTTTTGGGGGGGGGGGGGGGGGGGGGGAGATAGTCATTGTTGAACACTTTTTCTAGACATGTTAATTTTTGCAGTGAGCTGCCCCACCATAGCATGTCAGTCAGCCCTTTAACACCATAGCCAATATTCAATTTCCATAGCCAACATTCAATACAGTGGTACCTTGGTTTAAGAGTAACTTGGTTTATGGGCGTTTTGGTTTAAGAGCTCACAGTTTTTCAAAATTGTGACTTGGTTTAAGAGCATTGCTTTGGTTTAAGAGCTCCCTGTACTGGGTGGGAACGCGAGTAGAGGAGGGGCATGGTCTATATAGCGGGGTCTACAGCACTGTACTCTGACCCAGGAAGTCCCCCTCACCTTCCAAATCACAGCAGATCCACTTCAGGCTGGGGCTTACATCAGGGGACAGGACTGTGGAGGTAATCTCTCCATAGCTGTAACCCCTCCCTCCCCGGACAGAGAGTGCTGCATGTATGTGCCCACATCTGCCCTGCTCATTCCTTCATGCTCCCTGCAGTCTCTGTCAGCCCTTGTGTTTCCCATCCTCTCCATTACTGTACAGTAACTTATAATATCACATATTCTGCTGTTTCTGAATGTTTGTTTCGTTTTACATGTTATTTAGAATAATCATTATTTTTGGGGTGTGGAACCAATTGTCTGCATTTCTATGATTTCTTATAGGAAAATTTACCTTGGTGTAAGAGTGGATTTGGATTACAAGCACAGTCCCGGAATGAATTATGCTCGCAATCCAAGGCACCACTGTATATGTTTGTGTTTAGACCGCCAATCACACACCTTATACAGTAGTATTAAAAATGCACTGCGATGGAAATGCAACACATTCAGTTCCAAATCAAAGGAGTTTGTGTCATTCCTTTACAGAAAGTAAAGAAACATTAGGCTGTTCAAAGAAAATAGCAGTGTCAGCATTTTTCTTAAAAAATTCTAAATTTTAAAATATAGGCTATGTTCACAACATATTTTTTATATGACAAGAGCGGACGTTATTTTCAATTAAAACAACAGCTGTTTGTGTCATAGAGAAATGGATTGCATTGAAGTCAATGCAAACAACGGTCGTTGTTCACACAATGTATTGAACAATGGCCGTTGTTTGCTACAGCCATGGAAATAATTGACATGTCAACTGTTTCTGGCCGTTGTTTGCATGTCCATTCTTTGGGCTTAAGGCGGAATCTGCCGGAGCATAGAATGGAGACTATGGGACAGGCGGGAGTGTGCAGGGACGAGCGGCGGAATCCGCTCAATGTCTAGAATCACCTGGAATTTCCGCCATTAATTCAGAAGTACAGAAGCAAATATGTACAGCACTACTGTATACCCACCAAGCCCACTCAAAACATGTGACTCCCTTTATGCGCTGCTGACATTGAGAGTAGGAAGTGGTCATAATAATGTGTCTCGGCTGTGTAGGAGAGGTAGAAATTCAACATCAATAATAGAAAACATCTGCTGGATAGTTCCCCCCCCCCCCCCCCAAATGTCTTGTGTTATTTAAAGTGATTTTTGTATATGATGTTTTCTTGGTATTTTTGTTGTTACATCTGTTATGTTGTTACTTGTCCAGACGCGTTGCTGTTTGGAGCGGACTGCTTACAATTACCTGTTGGTGGATAAACATAATGATAGAAAGTATAAGATCCCTGGAGGGGCGATTACTAATAGACACTTGTATACTCCCAATATAACGTCACACATCCTACATCTGTTCAACTACTTAAAGCAGAATTATTCAACTGCTCCCAAAGCATTGTTCTTGTCTGACAGCGAGGTCAAGGCTACATGGAAGATGAGAAGAGACTACGGTGACATCTAGTGTGACTGTGCGGTACTGCATGCAGGATGGGAACTACAGATGTGCTATAAAAAAATATCAACACTTGTGCATAAACTTTTTAGTACAGTGAAATATTGATAACATTGACTATCAGAGTAATATTGTCCTTTATTTTCTGTGTGTGTGTGTGGGGGGGTGTCAATGGTTTTGTTGAGTGAGTGGTATTAGGCAAAATATAGAAATTGGTTGTGAAAGTGAGTGGGTTTACCACTTGCCTCTCCCAAGAGATATGTGCATTAAGGAGACTTATAGGCCATTCATGCTTCACTGGGAATTCTGGGGAAAAGGATATTAGTCATACTCTTCTGCAAGGTTGTCTGTCTTATATTTCCAGTCATGTCCTTCATTGCTTACATTGGGATAAAACAGCACATACATACATACATACATACACAGGAATTTACATGCTGTAAAAGAAAATGTAATTTGTCTGACACCTACCATGGCTCTAGTCCAGTTTTAATGCTCACATGCCCATTGGGGACATTTTCAGCAGTAGGGAGGGTTCCGCGGGGGGGGGGGGGGAGGGGAGAATCAACTTTTTTTTTTTTTTTTAATTTTGTCTCCCACCTCCCGGTCAGACTTGCCTGTAAATCTGGTGACTTTTTGAGGGGGAGGAGGTATGTTCAGGTCTGGTATGGCTGTGACGCCTGGAGCTATTAACTACCAATCCTGTGGTGAGAATTCCTTTAGACAATATGCAGACCGCTCTAATCATTCATTCATTGTGGAAAATTATGTTTTGAGCAGTTAAAAACCATGAAAATGCGATTCAGACAATATTTCTACCTGTAGAGAAATGTATGTGGCCGAACCCACACTCCCCAAGATGGGGCGTCTTCAGGTTTAGTGCCTAGGGCAGCAGCAGCTGGTAATACAGCCCTGATAACAGCCACTAATTACTAGTGCAACATTGACTAATTGCTTTATAACCAATAATTTATTAACAGCTCCTTAAAATATTGCTTATAAAGTCATTAGCCAATATTGCACTTGTCATCAGTGGTTGTTATTAAAGGGATATTACAGCAAAAAAAAAAGATTCAACTGGTAAGTAAATTACAAATCTGTATAACTTTCTATTAAAAAAAAATCTCCAGTCTTCCAGTACTTATCAGCTGCTGTATGTCCTGCAGGGAGTGGTGTATAATTTCCAGGCAGACACTGTGCACTCTGCTGCCACATCTGTCAGTGACAGGAAATGCCAAGAGCAGTAGCAAATCCCTATAGAAAACCTCTCCAGACTGGAAAGAATCAGCTTCTGTATGTCCTACAGGAAGTGGTGTATAAGTACTGGAAGGCTTGAGGATTTTTTTTTTTTTTTTTTTATAAAAGTAAATTACAAATTTTTGGCACAGTTGATTTGAAAGATTTTTTTTTTTTTTTGCTGCAGTACCCCTTGAAGGCATGGACTTAACAGTAATCTTCCACCCTTATAACTGATAGGGCAGGTTCACACTACGGAATTCTCGCGGACAATGTCCGTCAGCTGTCCGCTCGCACATCTGGGCGCATTTCCGCCGGCCCCATAGACACCATTCTATGGGCCGGCGTATTCCGCTATACGCTGAAAGAAGTGTCATGTCACTTCTTTTAGCGGATCGCGGAATACGCCGGCCCATAGAATGGTGTCTATGGAGCCGGCGGAAAAGCGTGTGCTCGTGCGGGCGGACAGCTGACGGAATTCCGCGGACATTGTCCACGAGAATTCCGTAGTGTGAATCCGCCCATATATTGTAAACTAATAGTCTAGTCCTAAGTTTTATCTTTATGTGTGCCTTAAACTTTTATTTCTATAAATTTTATATGTTTTAGTACTTATTATTGGTCTTCATAGACTCGTTGGTCTTATTCGTTGTTATTGTTTGTAAAAGATTAGGCACATAGGGGGAGATTTATCAAACATGGTGTAAAGTGAAACTGGCTCAGTTGCCCCTAGCAACCAATCAGATTCCACCTTTCATTTTCCAAAGAGTCTGTGAGGAATGAAAAGTGGAATCTGATTGGTTGCTAGGGGCAACTGAGCCTGTTTCACTTTACACCATGTTTGATAAATCTCCCCCATAGTTTTGTGTCTCACCTGTAGAGGCCTCCTCGCCAAAAAATGGAATTGCTAAACAAGTATAAGACAATGTGTATTTTTGAGGTGTGGTTCTCAGCTATGGGACACAGCACTGGTCATTGTTTATTTTTATAATAAAGGGATATGAGCCTCAATGTACAAGAAAATATAAAATCTATTCTGTGTTTCTCTCTAGGAAAAATACCCACTTGCTGTTGGACTTCCACTGGGATCTTCAGCAGATTATATGATCCTGATGAACCCCGACCTCCCTGGGTATGTAGAATTAGAATATTCATGATTTTTGCTTCTTTTTCCTATAATTTCTAGTTGGTCTGAATGGGCCTTTGGGATCATCACTAAGGGTTGTGGTATATTCTATTTTTTTCTTGATGTTCATCATAGTATTTTTTTATTTTCATTATTGCCAATGAAATTTGTTGGAATACACAGACTGTAATGGTAAATGGTAACGGCATGAGTCTCCAAACTGCGGCCCTTCAGCTTTTGCAAAACTACATTTCCCATCATGCCTGGACAGCCAAATCCAAAGCTTTAGCTGTCCAGGCATGATGGGAGTTGTGGTTTTGCAACAGCTGGATGGATGCAATTTGGAGACCCATGGCAAGGGGATCAGATATGATTCTTGTCTCAGGTTTTGGTTATGGACCCCATTGAATTACAGTGTTGTATTGAGTAAAAGTTATATCTTATATGGTTCTTTTGCCTTGTGTTCTTATGGACAATGTAAAATGTGGTGTGGTTCATAAAATGCTTTGTGTGAAAGTCTAATTTATCATGCTCCAAATGTGGAATGGCCTAATGCCAGAAAGAGGGTTAAAGGGGTTTTCTGGGCAAGCGTGTAACTGAAGCTCAGCTCCCAAGTGTATGTTAGCCGAGCTGCAGTGACCTAGTCCGGACACTACCCCATGAACGGAGACAACTGCTTCCGGCCCCATTCACTGTGTAGTGTAAATGAATGGCTCAACCACTGCTCCATTTACTGTCTATGAGATGTCTAAACACAGTCAAGATTGGTTGGACCTTGACCAGTCACCTAGAGATCACCTATCCTTTTGGTAGGATATAGCTTTTTAACCCTTCGTATGACCCCCCTAATGTACAGTTAAGCTGATCCATTTCACGTTTTTGGACTCAAATGTTCTATTGAACTGAATTTACAGAACTATTGTACATTGGGGTAACAAAGGGGAGCGCTAGTTGACTACTCAAGCAGGAGAGAAAAAAGAAAACCTGAATTGCTGTATAAGACCAGGTATTCAGGTTACAGAACCAAATATCTATCACCATTTGTCTCCAATTTATTGCAAGTGCTGGGGATCAGGAAGTGTTGCACAAGGTCACAGCACTTAAACGGTGGGCCAAAGGCACTGATCCATAATTGATAGGAAACTCAATTTTTTAAAATTATTCTTTGATATTTTGAAGAAATGTTAGTGATACATGGTAACTGGAGTTCTATGTAGCGATCTCTTTGCATGCAGTAGAAATGCTGATAGGCTGACCTGGAATACTACTACTTTCGTCTTGGTACAGGTGTGAACTTCTAGTTGTCTGGAAAATTACTATAAACGAAGATGGATCAGTGACACCAATCTTGGACCTACTACCAAAGATACCAGAACAAGGTAGATGTACTGATTTCTAGAACATTTTTTGTATAGTTAAAAGGTATAGTCTACCAAGCAACAAAAATCCATATACTGCTAAGGCTATTCGAAAAGACAAAAAAAATACTATACTCACCTTCCCTCATGGAGCGTTTACACAGACAGATTTATTATTTTAAATAAATTTATTGAAGCCAAAGCCAGGAATGGATGTGAAAAGAGGAGAAATATCAGTCTTTCCTTTATGACCTGTTCTCTGTTTAGTCTGTTCCTGGCTTTGGCTTCAATATTCTGTTAGATAAATCTGTTTGTGTAAACACACCATTAGGGCCCTATTCCACCGGACGATTATCGTTCAGATTATCGTTAAATCGTTCGAATCTGAACGATAATCGTTCGGTTGAAATGCAGTTAACGATTAACGGCCGAACGAGAAATCGTTGATCGCTTTATAAGACCTGGACCTATTTTTATCGTTGCTCGTTCGCAAATCGTTCGCATTGAATAAGACATCGTTCGGTCGTTCGCAATAGATATGAACGCAATAGCGAATAAATAGCGAAGAAAAACGATCGCAATTACGATCATAAGTAACGATTATCGTTCCATGAAAATGAGTGAACGTTTTTCAGGTCTTTCGCAATAGCGGTCGTTTGAGATCGTTAATCGTTAACGATTATGCAAACGATAATCGTCCGGTGGAATAGGGCCCTTAGTCTCCTGAATTCTTCTCAGATGAAGATCTGCCAGCTCAGTTACGATTTCCGGAACCAAACTTGCCGAACATTGGGGTTCATCTGAACCTGAATGCTTGGTCTTTGACTACTGATCACCTGTTTTGCTGACAGCAATCTTAATGCCTCCACATCCACAAACCTGCTTGGTGAATAGAGAGAGGGAAGTAGGTTTTCCCTTGAGAATAAAGGAAAGAGCATTGAAGGGGTTTTCCAGGATTGAAAGTTGTAGCGCCCCTCTGTCCTCAGGTTATGTGTGGTATTACAATTCAGCTGCATTCAATGGAACTGAGCTACAATACTGCACACAAAATTGGGCAAGAGTGACTATTTGGTTTTTCTAATCTTAGATATTCCCTTAAAGTTCCAGCACTCCCTATCTTTTTTTTTTTCTCCTTATCAGCCATAAATGCTAGGCCGCTCCTCCTGACATTAGCCTAATGTTTATTAACAGACGTATAATCTATTTTACAGCAAAGGACCTTGATAAAACAGGAGTACTGGAAAATGCATCCGTAAACTTCAAAACCCTGCTTCACGCCTTTGGCCTTCAAGTAACCATCAAGAAAATTATTCAATCATTTTGCATGAAGAGAGGCAGCGACTAGAAGAAAGGTCTCCCAGTGTTTTATTGAATATAAACCTTGTAGTTGCATCCGCTTTATAAACAATATAGACAAGTCATGCTCTATGTACAGTAAATATGGCACATTGTACATCATTAAACAAGACCTGCAAAATAAATACAACCTTTAAATACTAAAATGAGAAAATACAGAAGAAAAAAAAAAAGCAAGATCCAAATCGACTTTACATGGTTCAGATGTCCAAAGTCAGCAGAACACGTACTCTCCAAACACGTTTCCGGTAACAGTAAGCACATTAGGTTTGCTGGGGGTTGTGGTGAACAAGTATATATATAGACAGTAAGGTTCAGGAGCTACACAGGCTAGGATGGATAGTAGAATTCCTCCAGTGCCCCCCTTTATAAAGCTAATAATACGCAGACTAGACATATTACCTGAGAGAAAGGAGTTTTCCTTGCCAATTGTTAAAAAGGGAAAAAGATTATCCACTCCTAAGATGGTGATTATATAATATTATATAGCGTGTCTGGTTTAGCAAACCATTTGGCAAATACTTATTATTAACCAAAGCAGGGAATGACCACATGGGGCACCCGTCTCACCAACAAACAACCTTACTGAGCAATGCTTTAATTCCTGCATGTGTAGGGGGGCTTCCAGATTACACACCCTGGGGTCAGAATATAGTTAGTGTGAAATCTGGTACGTGTGAAGCTACCTTGAGGAGTCTGAGTTTGCAGCGAATTCCCCATCAGACAATCAGCGCTGCTGTGCGCTGATTGGCTGATGGGGAGCGTCACACACAGCCACGGCACCGAGCAGCTAATGTATGCTCCAGGCTGAGGACTGTGGGGGGTTTAAGGGGCCGGGTCACATACTGGCAGCGGAATGAAAATTCCGCTGCGGGTATGTGACCCATTCACTCCACACTACTAGGATCTGCAGCGGATTTCGGTACGTGTGAAGCAACCCTTAAAATTGTTGTCCGTAAAAGGATGCGTATTGTTCCAATACATCTAAATTTTATTTGGATTTACATGAACCCGAACAATTGTTGCTGCCTGGAGAAGGTAGATGCAGCCAGAAGACTGTCTGGAAAACATGGATACAGCCATAGGCTCCTTCTTAAAGTGACTGTACCACCAGGCCCAGGCTGAAACACTGGAGGCAGGCCGATCCACCCTTAGTGGGAGGAAACCCCAGCCCCTCTATGATAGGGTTCCATTAATTCTAATGGAGTCACGTCATGGAGGGGCTGGGGTCTCTTCCCACTGGGAGTGGGTCGGCCCGCCTCCTGTGCTTCGGCCTGGTGGTACAGTCACTTTAAATAAACTCTGTGGTCTGCTGTTTCAAATATAGGTTTGTATTATATATTAATGTTTCAATAAATTAATACTTTCACTATTTGTTATATTGTTTTGTGGTGAATGTACTGGAACAATAATGTGAAGGTGGATATAGCCTTTAAAAAAAACTATATTCTGCAGAAGGCACATCAAGTCTCAGACATTTTGATGATTTTTTAGCCAAATGTGTTAATAATTGACACTAAACTAATAGCACTTGGATCTTTTAAGGTGTAGAGTTTTGTATTAAGCAAACCTATAGCTTCAAAGGGGACTTAATGCATTTGGCTGTACTGAAAGTGGTAATGATTATTGTGGATACATTACAGTGTACATTAGAATACCATACAGTCTACTGCAGAAACCACTAATACAACAAAAACTATAACAAGTATGAAATAGTAATGTTTAAAGTAGGGACGGGGGAACCTTCAGCCATACAGCTGTTTCAAAACTACAATTCCCATCAGTCAAAGCAAAGCTTTGACTGTCCAGGCATGATAGTTGTGGTTATGCAACATCCAAAAGGGCCGCAGGATCCCCATCCCTGATGTAAGGCATTCTTATAAATGAAAGGTTTCTGTTGTGTGTTATCTAAATGACAGGTGCAATATTCATGGGACAACCCAGACAAAACTCAATTTACTCTTTACATTACAGGGAGAGATGACAAACATACAATATGATGAGATTCATGTAAAGCACTTGTCTCTTGCGTTTCACAACCATGAGGGATTTGGTACGTTTTCTGTAAAGCAAGTTTACCAGTGATTCTCTCTCCCCCCACTTCGCTGGCGCAAAGATCCCGGTGGCGCCCCCAGTGTAACACTATCCCCTCCACTCGGTGATGCGGCCAGGCTTGGTTCTAATGAAGGTACATCACCGAGGAAAAGAAATATCAGTACACTGGGGGCGCCAGGCGGCGTTTTGAAAAATGGACCACGCCAACAAGGTAGTTGAGAGGGGGGATTCACTTAGGGAATGGTACATTTGCTTTAACATAAAAAGGAGGGGCGGGGAACCTTCACTATAGTACAAGTATAAATGATAAAAATCCTATTTAAATATCTCCAGCAATTCTCTAAACACAGGTCTCCCGTCATCAGGTCTTATAACTACATTTTATATAGGTTTTATAGAAACAATAACTCGAGTGGTCAGCTCACCTCCCCTTACCCAAGGAACATTTCTGACATTTACATTAAAAAGAAGCACTTTCCCCGACAGGTACATACACTACATGGCCAGAAGATGGCGACAACTTCTCATCTGTGGTTCCGCCTTTTTCATTAGTACCCACTGATAACTAGTGACAGGCGGCATGGCTATATGCTTTATTTTATACAATTTTTTTTTTTTTTGTCAAATGCAGATTTCTATTCTACAAGGCTGGGGATCAAATGGGATACAGAACTGTACAGCTCCCACTGATGTCAGTAAGGATGTAGTGTTTCCACCACGCAGGCAGCTCCACCATACAGCATTATAGTGTAAGAATATTCTGCACTAGAAGAGATGCTTACAGGACTCTATGATACAGCACACTCTTTATCCATCACGTATGCATTATGGATTCATAAAACTGTACATTTGTACTAACTTGTAATGTACTCCTAAAGGGGTACTCTGTAAAAAAACAATTAAAGACATATTTGTGTAAATAAAAAGCTGTTACAAAGTTATAGAACTTTTTAATGTTTATTACTTTTTAAATAAAAGTTAAGGTAGTTTTGCAATACTTTACTTTCTCTACTGCAAAGAGCTCTAAAACAGGCTCTCTACTGCCCCCTCTGGTTAAGTCATGGTGTGCAGACTTCCTCCTCTGCTGCATGGCCATCCAATGTTATTCCAGCTAGTGAGTTCCAACACAGAGGAGCCATGGTGTGTCAGCTTTCTGCACCAGAGACAGTAAAGAGACTCAAAACAACCCTAATATGAATTTAGTAAAGATACATATAAAAGATTATATTCCCTTTGTAACAGCTTGTCAAATTTTAGGATGTATTTAGTGAAACTTGAAAGGTCTCATCTCGCTTAGGCCTTATTCACACGTTCTGTGAATCATATCTGAAATTGTGGACATAATATATGGTCCCAAAAAAATTTAAAAAAAAAAAAAATCACTGAACATAGAAAGAGTCCTTCCTCCCTGCCCACCACCATGTCCCACAGTAGTCCTCACACCTTAGGCCATGTAGCGTATGACTACATATAACCAACAATGTACAACATGGATAATAAGACTTGAGAAAAAAAAAAAAATGTTCCTACATCTAAATCTCCTTCACAATTCCTCACGTAACCTTCATCTTCACAGGGAACATAGATATATGCTCTAGTTATACATTGTACTTTGTGACATTTGCTATTTCCTTTCGCAGACATCAATGCATGTATAAGACTGATGACAGCGACACACCAGGGCACCAGGGCTACGCAGCAGACTCATAGACATCAGATATTAGCAATATTCCTGTCTGTGTCTCTTACTCAGGCAGAAAACATAGCAGCGTGGAGAGGAGACAACATGCCGTGAGACATTGAAAAACATTATGAGCACCAAAAAAAACAAAACAAAAAAAGTACCTTCAGTGTGCAGTAAAACCCATTAAGTATTATTCCCTAATATACTATCACTCACAGCAGATGCAACCCAGGCAGGTATAGAGAAGGTTGGCAGCTGTAGGGATGTCCTGTAGCTGCCCTGCTCTCTATATATACACACACGCACACATCACTTCTGCTAGAATATGACTGTTTCTTAAACTGTAGCTCCACTTCAAGAGGTTTTGGCTAAAATAGTAACAAATATGATTGAGGGGCAGGTAAGAATCTCCACACTGGCTGGAAGAGAAGGCTTTCATCATTCCACCTCTATACACACATACTTCAAGGAGGCTACAGCCAAGAAGGTTTCCACCTAAAACACAAATCTACTGCTAAATGAGATGGCTGTGTTAAAGGACTTTTCCAGGCAAAGTTCATTGATGATCTATTTTGAAGACAGGTCATCAACCTAAGATAAATGGAGTGCTGATCGTCTGTCATGGCTCCAGCATGCACAGTAAAACTTGCAGGAAGCATACAAAGAAATATAAGGTGTAGTGGTCACGCTGGGTACTGCAGCACTGCTCCCATTTACTTGAATTGAAGCTGAGCTGCAGTAACCCAGCTTAGCCATTACACAATGTATGGCGCTATCTGCTTCCTGCTCTGTTGAGGATGGGTTATAAATAAAATTTGCCTGGAAAGCCCCTTAAAAGATATTGGTAATTTTCTGTCTTATTGTAATTTTTCTATCAATTCATGACCTTTTTTTAGCCAGCCTGTTCAAGCTACAACATTAGACTAGATCAGTCTATGAAGACAGGTTAATGGCTACAACTAGAAATGAGCACAACTCAAGCATGCTCAAGTCCAATTGTTAAGCATTTGAATACCTTTGGATGAAGAAGTTGGATGCAGCCCTAGGGTGTCCAGGAAAACATGGATACAGCCTTTGGCTATGTTCACACTACGTATAGAGACCGGCCGTTCCGTAACCTGGATGATCTTCCCGGCAGCAGAGCTCTGATGTGGGCGCATCACCGCGCACCCGCATCAGAGCTTTCCATAGCACACAGTGAAGCAAGCGGCCGGAGCCGCTCGCTTCACTGTGTGAACTGACAGGGTTTCCTACGGCCACAATTCATTGAATTGGCGATTGCAACAACGGCCGTACTTTTACGTAGTGTGAACATAGCCTATGATTGTATCAAAGTTTTCCAGGATTCCCTAAGGTGCATCCAACTTCTTCAGCCACCAGTACTTAAATGCCCAAATATTGGATGCTCAACTTGCGCTCATCTCTAGCAACAACCAATATGATGGAAACCTGAAATATGGCAATAAAGCTTGTGTGGCACAGGTCCTATGGACAAAGATTGCTATGTGTGCATCACAACTAATAAAAGTGAATGTGGATGCAAGCTGCCACAACCAGAAATCCATCCTGGATAGATTTCTGGTGACTGTCAGGCTGCAGTTTGTGACCCCATCAGCTAACATTGCTGTGCTGCCTGAACTGCCCAGCACTGCAGCCAAAGTCATAGTATCTCTCTAACCTGGCAGTAAAAGAAACCCAGTTTCTAAAATCATTGGCCACCACAATGTCTGCCAGCAAGTGGCTAGTTGTCTGAGAATCCTCATGTAAACGTCTCTGTGGATTCTAAATATTTGCAGAGTGTCACATAGTAATAAATATAACTGTGTGGTAGGAAGTCTAGGTTTCACACCTCCAGAAACGAGTGGTTCTTTTACTACGAGCACAGAATAAAGCAGCGCTATAGACTATGCCATGAAAGCATGAGTAATGTGTAATCCTGAAGCTATATATATATATATATATATATATATATATATATATATATATATATATATAAAATACACCAGTGTTATGTGAGCAGTCCTCAGGCATTAAAGGGTTTAGCCAGGAATTTTTTTTTTTTTACCACCTCAGAAACAACTCTACTTGTGTCTATGGACCATGTCTGGTGTAACAGCTCTGCCATGCTAACCTCAGTGGGGCCGAGCCACAATCCATGAAAATGGTGATTCTGTTTAAAGGTACATTCACACTTACCGGATCAGCAGCCGATTTTCTGCTGCGGATCCGCAGAAGATTTCATTTAAGTAACTGAACACAGCATCAAATCTGCACCATCAAATCTGCTGTGGATCCTGTAGGTGTAAACGCACCCTAAGGGCACAAACACACACACCGTATACACAGCAGATCTGCAGCAGATTTGATGCTGTGTTCAGTTATTTAGATCTAATCTGCTGCGTATCGCAGCAGAATATGTGCTACAGATACGGTGTGTGTGTGTGTGTTTGTACCCTAAGGGTGCGTTCACACCTACAGGATCTGCAGCAGATCCGCAGCAGATTTGATCAGTTATTTAAGTGAAGTCTGCTGCGGATCTGCAGCAGAAAATAAGCTGCAGATCCAGTAAGTGTGAACGTACCCTATGGGAGGTTTAAAAAAAAAAAACAAAAAAAAAAAAAACAGCTGCTTATTTCTGATCCCGGAGAGACCCTTTAATAGTTGAGTCACTGAGCTAAAAATTCAAGTCTTACAATACAACCAGCACCAAACGGGACGGCAGAATAGACGTCTACATTACACCGCATCATGGGAAAGTACTCCGATCATACAGGATGAAGATGTCACTGTCTACAATTCTGAGGTATAAGGATCTAGCAACCAACAAAAGGATCATTGCTGCCTCTGACATCACATGAAAATGGAACATTGTGTAAAATCATTGTTCCCACATACAACACAAAGGGAAGGGGTCATAAACTTGAAATATGTTAAGACTTTACCTCTGGCGGCTTCAACGCAGAGGGACTTTCCAGTATACTTACTTAGACACCTAATAAACTCTATCCTAGTAAAGAACAAAACACATATTGGGACTGGAAGAACAATGGGAGGTTTATGGACGCAGTTCTGGTTCTTCTTCATATGACAATCTATAGGACGTTTGCAGACAATAATAATCTCTGGAATGGAAAATGGAAACAAAAAAATGGCTTCCACGACCTATAAACATTAAGGAAATCCAATCTGTTTGCATTGCACATTATATAAAACCACAGCCTGTAAAGAGATTCATACAAGTCCTTACCCTGATACAGCACAGACCTTTGCATAAGGCTCAGTTATTAGAGGTATGCCTGGACCTCCCCTTAGGCACTCTATATGAAAGCAGCAGAATGAATGCAAAGGACCAGGATTTGTCTACATAACGGCAGATGGTCCTTTTTCAGTATACAAAGGTAATCTTATAAACTTTTAAATACAAATATGTTGTAGTTTTGTCTTCAGGTATCAAACAGTCAGGAGAAGCAAAGGCCTTATTTACAGTGTACACCATGCAACGACGAGTCGGCCCCTTTCCTGGTCTTGGTTCTCAAAAGTTCACAAAATGAATAAGCATTGCGTCTGCATTACAAAAAGAAAGGGTGGCGCTCTGCCCCGCATGCCGGATCAGCAAGACAAAGTGACAGCATGACGTAGCAGCATTCACCGCCAATAAGAAAAAAAAAAAATCCTCTCTAAACTATACTTGGTGCAGGAGCAGGGTGCAGTCTTCACTCTCTGGAAAGATGAGCGATGTGCTCGGCTCCTCCCGAGTCTGGATGCTTTTTAGGTAATGGTTAACAATCTTACTGTCCCGCTTGTATTGGTAGGGTATGTTCTCATAGGGCTTTAGGTCTAAGTCCAGGATGGAAACAGAATACATGAAGCTGGATCTGGAGGCTTTTATAAGAGGTCTCTGATCAAAGCTGAAACAAGAAAGAAGTAATGCAAGTAGATGAGGGGTGAGCGATCATACATAAACAGTCCTATAAGCTGAGAGCCTTAATGCCTGACAGTCTGCACTGGCCTCTCAATGTAAAGGGGTCTAAGATTTCTAATGTGGATTCTACAATTAATTTTCCGCCTATTTGCTGCGGGTTTATGCTCATTTGACAAGAGGCATAGCGGACTGCCTGGACCTCCAGAGATCCTAAGGGCAAGATGCAAGAATAATAGTCAAGTGTGATTGTAACTTATGTCATCTGGTTCGGACATTCAATATGACTAGACAATTCACAGTATGCACCAAGATCTGGCTAAGATACGAGGTAAATCTATATTGACATCCACCTGTATCTGGTAACTCTATACACCCTAACTCCAGGCGAGTCTAGTGAATACTGCTTAGCAATGTATAAGCTATAAAAGGGTGTTCTCATCTACTGGCAATGTTCATCACTAATGTATGATGACAAAGCCCCAAATCACTGCCATACTGCAGGTGATCTAGGACTGTCTGATTAATACATACCTAGATAGAGTTGTGATTGGGTACCGTCTATATTTGCTTTTGATTGTGAAAAATAAAAAATTTTCTAGAATAAAAAAAAAAAAGCTGTAACGGCTCTCACCATTCTTCTGGAACAGTGGGGGAGAGGGCGATCATTACTGAACAGTCCTTGGCCGTCATCGCTACTCGGTACTGCTGAATCTGAAAGAGAGAGACACATGTAAGATTAAAGGTTTCTTTTAAAAACAAGCAAGGGTGTAGCTAAAGTTCACAAGCCCTGATGTGAACGCACGTCCCCCCCATCTATGGTCTTATAGATATTCTGTGAGGTAAGTTACATGAAGTGGGGCTCAAGCTCTCACATCTGCCCCTGTCAGTGCTGCTGCACAGACCTCCGCTAAGAATTAGAAATGAATTTTAGCAGGTCAGGCATAAGCAATCAACCTTAAAGTGAGGGGGTCCCCTGATTAATGGCAGTGACCACCATTATCACAACAGTGCCAGGGAGCGACCCAGTGGTCCAACAATCCCACTGCTGCCAGACCTGACCCTTAACAGGGCCATACCAACCCACAGACACTGCTGCAGCAATGGTCGCAACACCAAACCAGTGTGAACAGATCTCTTAATTCACCAGTATGCTGCTTCTAGGAGAACACATCCACATAAATACCATCCTACTCAATAACCATCCATAAGAGATGATGCCATGTATAACAGTCTTATCTTACCTTAGTTACTGCATACTCCACACTGCCGTCATCTTCCAATGACAGGTCCTTTAGCCTCTCAAAGAAGGTTTCATCATAAGGTCCATCTAATAGCAGAGTACTTCTAGAAAGAAATGGACACAGCAAACAGAATGATGTGCAAATGTGCTTTACTTGGCCCATATACCCATTGTCATCTCCAAAATACACATCCTAGCTTCACTGATGAATAAAAAGCTGTATATGCTTCGGTTTTAAAAATACCTATGCAAAATACACAGTGCACAAGTGTGAATGAAGCCATACTGGTGGTAAATTTTTCCAACCCTCATAACTTTACATACATATTCTTAAACCATATCATGTGTGCCTAAAAGTTTACAGTGTAAATGTACTCGGCTTTTTTTCCCAATCTTGTAAAACAATGCTGCTCTGCCATCTAGTGGTGAAAAGCTGAATGGCAAATATTTCATATGCAAGCTAAATAGTCTATGACCTCTGCAGCAAACACTAGAAAAAAATATAGGAAAATCTTCAAACCAAATAATGAGCCCTGCTTCCGTATATAAACTCTAGGTAGAAACTACAGGATATGCAGACATAACTATCTTTAAGCCTGGAAGTTCAGAGTATGTCCCTGTATGTACAGTAATAGTTACATCTGTTATTCCAGGTTCACTGCTCTTTCCTGGATCACAATGAACTTTCCTGCTCTGCTATATTAGGAATATCCCACACCCATCTCTCTCCTATAAACACGGTTGTCGCTCTTCCAAACTCCAAAAGGGTGCGGCAAAGAGGACGAGGCAAACTACGCCGCTTTGTTCTGGGGAAAAAAAAAAAAACTTGTGTGTAATCCTTTGAAAACTATTATGACAAAACACGTACAAGCCGGATCTGGATGCTACTCAAAGACGCCCTCTCCTGAGGACACAAATCCTGGAAGCATCATCATCATCATCATCATTATATGGCTGAGCAGTGTTTAACCCTTTCTATAAACCCATTAGGAAAAAGGGTCATTTTCAAGGAGGGAATCATTCCACAATAGAAAACCTGTAGGTAAAATCAGAGCAGCAAAAATGCATGAAATATCAGAGATTTGATGCACGGTTGCTGTGGGTTTTTAGTCTGCATTACGTAAATTAAAAAAAAAAAAATCCTTTAAAAATTACTTGTTGCAGTTTTGCTGCAGATCTACAACAGAATCTACAATAATAAAGATATATTGTGCAGTTGTGGCCTCTGATTAACTGAAATATTAGCAAAATCTGCAGGTCACACTTTTATGTCATTATTTTCCACATTGTTAAAGGAGTTATCCAGGTTGTGTGGTATTGCAGCTCAGTTCCATTGAAGTGAATGGAGCAGAGTTGCACTGTTTTTGCAAAAAAAGCATGTTTTTTCTAATCCTGAATAATTTAAGATCACATCCATATCGCTGCAACTGTAATACACACTTCTGCATGCAAATCTGCTCTGTATACAGCCTTAATGTGACTGTATAAGTGTATATTGTCAGTGACCATCATTATACAATCTCCTAGTTCCCATGTGTATCCCACAAGCCGCCTTTACATGCAACTAAGAGAAAACCTTACAGATGTCCACACTGGAACGTGACTTCCTGCACTATTCACAATCAGGTCTAGCAGGTACTGAAGAGCTAGGCCCCTCACATACCTGACTAATATGGTGGCTGCAGGTACAATAATAAGTAGTTAGTCCTATTCCCTGACACATTCTGGTCCATAAGAAGCCAGACTGCCCCCTAGATGCTACTAATAACAGGTTGTGTGTCTCCAGGCCTGAGGCCATGACCCCAGCCGTGTTCTCATGTATTCACAAAAATGTAAGGAACCCAAATAAGAGAACAGAAGTTTATAGACCAAGACTAGGAAGTCATTCTTACCGCTCCTCAGGGCACTCCTCCAGGTACTTCTCTACCCTCTTATACAGAGGGTGCAATCCTTCAATGTCGAGCATGTCCAGCATCTGAGCCTGCAGCATTTTATATAAGATACATCCCTTAGGTAACCCTGTGCTCTCCATCTTGTGTTTACCTGCAGGAAAACAATGAAAGGTCTCAGTCCACAGCAAAGCACCTCAATGGCCAACACGGCCAGCTGTCTGTACATTGCTCTGGGCACATGTGTGGTTGGCAGAGATGGACAACCTATAACAAGCTTGGCTCCTTTTTCTTAGGCCCCATTCACACGTCTGTGTCAGTTTTTACTGTCAGGAAATCCTGATCAGGGTCATCAGGAAAGTATCAGGATTTCCTGACAGTAATCTGTTTTTACCTTCAGGAAACCATCAGGAAAAACCTTCAGGATTTCCTGATGAGAAGAAAAATAGGACATGTATTTCTGCAAACTAGATGGTCACAGTATGCAGAAGTACAACTCCCATCATGCCCGGCTGACAGGTCATGATGGAAGTTGTACTTCTGCAGTCTGTGGTCACCCAGGTTGCAGGACATGATGGGAGTTGTACTTCTGCAACCTGGATGGCCACAGGCTGCAGAAGTACAACTCCCATCATGACCTGTCAGCAGGGGCATGGTGGGAGTTGTGCCGCGGGTGCGGGGGTGCTGCGAGTGGCAGCGGGGGGTGGCAGATTTGGTCCGGTGTGGTACCTGCAGACAAGGCGGCGGACGAAGAGGGAGGAGGCGGCCGAGGGAGCAGGAGGCCGGGGCAGAGGCGGAAGGTGGTCCGGGTGAGTGGAACTCCGGACACTTTCCTGATTTGCATCAGAAAAGCGTCCGGGGCCCGGGCGCTCCCATAGACTCCTATGGGGGCGTCCGGGCCGGATTTCTGGACGAAAATAGGACCGGTTCTAAAAAACCCGGTCCTATTTTCCGGAACGGACACCCTTCCGGAAAAGTGTCCGTGTCGAATGAAAGTCTATGCGTCCGGAAATCCGTCCGGATTTCCTGATAGGAAATCCGGGTGGTTTTTCCGGACTTGTGAAGGGGGCCCTAGATCACACCAAGCTAACTTCATGGATCTTTTACTTCAATGAGCGGCTAAAAGTACAGACCTGGGATAGCTACCTTCCTGCAAAAATAACTATAACATAGACGCGGGGTGGGGTGGAGGTGGGGATGGGGGTTGGACATGTTGGGGTCTGAGTGCTTAGAATATGACAGATCATGAGCAGGGAAAAAAAGTTTACCCTATTTTATAAGCTCCCTGTAATGTGGCATTTTACCCATTATCTATCTAGACAACAAATTGTTACTTAACCCTTTAAATCAGCGGTGGGGGAACCTCCATCCCGCGGGCCACATCCGGCCCCCGAGACCCCCTGATGCGGCCCGCGGCTCTCCTGTGATGTGCGCCGCTCTGGTGGGGAACGAGCCGGCATACACAGCATCCTCTGACGGCTGCCAGACACAGGAGGATGCCGTCTGTGCTGGCTCCTTCCCCACCAGAGCGGCGCACATCTTTAGTCTCCTGCAGGCCGGGCACAGGCTAGAGGGGAGAGAAGAGGACCTGGGCAGCGTGGGAGCGGAGGAAAGGTGTGGCATGTTTATTTTTTTTATTTGGGACAGACACTGGGGGCTAAGTACACTTCCAGGGACATGACTGGGGGTTAACTAGACTAGCAGTGGCATCACTGAGGGGTTAACTAGACTAGCAGTGGCATCACTGAGGGGTTAACTAGACTACCAGGGGCATCACTGGGGGGTTAACTATGACTAGCAGGGGCATCAGTGGGGGGTTAACTATGACTAGCAGGGGCATCAGTGGGGGGTTAACTATGACTAGCAGGGGCATCAGTGGGGGGTTAACTATCACTACCAGAGGATTCACAGGGGGTTAACTATGACTAGCAGGGACATTACTGGGAGGTTAACTATGACTACCAGGGACACCACTGGGGGGGGGGGGGGGTAACTAGACTACCAGGGACATCAATAAGGGGTTAACTACAGCTACCAGAAGCATCGCTGGGGGTTAACTCTGGCTACCGGGCATCACTAAGGATTCACATTAGGTACAAGGGCATCACAGAGGGTTAACTACAATAGCAGGGGCACTAGGGGCACAATACTTTGCCTTGCCCCGGGTGCTGCGCACAGTATAACAGAGTGCAGCCCTCGAATGATTTTATTACTGCCCGAATGGCCCTAGACACGGAAAAGGTTCCCCACCCCTGCTTTAAATGATCGCCAGCACAATTGCTCATCTGACTGCAGGAGTGGGACTCATAGTGGCTTAAACTTTAGATACAATCTGCTGTTCACTGCCTGTTAGGTAGAGGTCCTATTCCTCGTTGCTTGTTTGCTCCTCGTTCTCCGCTCGCTGCTGACGCTATTCCACGCGGCAGCAGCGAGCGAGTCCGGGGGATCACTGATAGTCCAGGCACTCCATAGGATATAGCGGCGGTCTGCTGCCGCTGCTCCTATTCCACGGATTGACGGCAGCAGATCGTTGCTATATAAGTTGTTTGTCTTTCAACATGTTGAAAGACAAACTACTTCAACCATCAGCCGACATGAACGATGTTGGCTGATCGTTGCCTCCTATTCCACGGGACGATTATCAGCCATAACGGCCGATATCGGCCAAATACTGCCGATAATTGTTCGGTGGAATAGGGCCTTAAGTCTGTCTCTGGTAACTGGGACACCGAGACAGAGGGTCCCCCACTAAGTTTAATCAAGGCTTCCCTAACATCTGATTACCCAGAGACTTCTGTGAAGCATAATCAGCAGTGATACTACTGAGGTTTTCTTTCCGCTAACATGGAAAGATGTCACTCATCTGAGGCAAGATGTGTGGAGTACTCGGACACCTGGCGCCAGGCGTCCGAGTACTCCACACATCTTGCCTCAGAAGAGTGACATCTTTCCTTGATTTCCTGACTGATCTTGGATCAGCGGATGGGCAGCAGGCGACAATCCATTGAACTAAGCATCAGACGGTGTCAGGCTCATAGCGCGACCCCCCCCAAAGGTGAGAGATACCAATTCATAGCTAATACGTAAGTAACATGGCACTATGCAAAGCCAGTGCATCACTAGCCCCCTTCCTCACATACATGATATAAAGTAGTGAACTGAGTAAGTCATCGGCCCAGCACAGTGCCAAATTGTTCAGTTCTGTGCACTCTCTCTAGCACTATGTTAAGGCATAGCAGGCCCAGCCCTGGTCCTGTCCCCTAAAATGGAGAGAATGAGAAATAGCTGTGCACCACAGGGGATCAATAACAGCAGTGAGAGCACTAACATCACATTGTCACACCAAAGGCTTTCTATAGGAAAACTGCAGGTTTATTAAACTTCTTTTGAAAGTATAGGCAATGCATTAAGCCATTTTGTATCCTACGTATTTGTAACTTTGATCTTACATAATTTATGTCACTCGCCCTTCCTTAAACACAGGATTACAATGTCAGACATCTGCTCAGTTTAGAGGAAATAGTTCTAAAGAATGGCAATGTGGCAAGCTTGTTCTTTATGATCATACAGGAAACAACAAATAACAGCGGTGATGTGACACGCCGCCTTACATTTGGACATTTCCTTAGAAGACGACTGCCCTAGGCCCAGTTATAACGCTGACTATACAGCCAAGACAGATAACTACTCAAAGACAAGTTCACTCAAGTTAATAGTTTGCTGCCATAGAGAGAGAAGAATAAACCACTACGCATCTAGTAGTATTTATCTCCATATAATCCTACAGATTTCCATTAAAGGGGTACTCCGCAGTGAGAAAACTTCTGATTTAGCGCTGCAGTTAAAAAGAAAAAAGAAAGCTATGCTAGCTAGAGATGAGCGCAACTTGAGCATGCATTTCAATACCAGTGGCTAAACAAGTTGGATGCAGCCCTAGGGAGTTCTGGAAAACATGGATACAGTCATAGGCTGCATCCATGTTTTCCAGGACTCCCTAGGGCTGCATCCAGCCATCTGTAATCAAATGCAGAGTGTTCAGGTTCAGATGAAACTGAGCATGCTCGAGGTTCGCTCATTTCTATCCAGATAGGAAAAACATAGCAACTCTTTACCAGAAGCAGCACCCCCCTTGTCCTCAGTTTGTGTGTGTTATTGCAGTTCTGTTCCATCAAAGTTAATTAAATCAAATTGTAATATCACACAAAAAACCTGAAGACAAGAGTGGCGCTGCTTCGTGTTCTAAGTCTGAACGTTCCCAAAAATTAGCAACAGCAACGTGCATGTAACTAGTTCTTACCGCTTCTCAGATACTCTGTGCAGAAGTGACTAGCCTCGCAGTAATTCCTTCCCTGTGACCCTGGGATGGGCTTCATGTTCCCGGCTCGTCCAGTGTCAGCACTGGTGCTCAGCAGCGTGGTGGTCAGCACATGAATCAGTTCTTTCAGGACGTTCTTTGTGCACTGAGGTACTCCGCCCAATCCATTCGCAGGGAAGAAAAATGGCCTCAGTTGGCGAGCGAGCTCATTCAGATCAGAGAGGTACTCCTGATCATCCCGGCAGCCATAGATTAATTCTCCATTCTTAAAAAACAAACAAACAAAAAAAAAACAGGTAAGCCAAGAAATAGCAATGAGATCAAAGCAAACAACTATACCAGATCTGGGTGATAAGGGAGACGTACCTTAAAGATTTTTAAGTTGTTTTGGGACTCCTGAAGTAAACTCATCAAGGCGAAATGCATCCTCTGCTTATGGCTGTGGGGACAGGAAATCCTTATTGCTCATATGATTTTCTCCCAATAATAACAATATTTCTTTGTATAGCGCCAACAGATTCCATAGTGCTTGAATCTGCCCAGTATACAAGTGTTTCAATCACTTTTACTAGATTAAGACTTTTTCATGAAGTATAAAAGGGTTTTTCTAACAACAACAACAACAGTATATTGTAAGATTATGGAGTTCCCAATTTAAAGTGTCGTTAAAAATTTTTTTTTGCAGAAATCAATAGTCCAGGCGATTTTAAGAAACTTTGTAATTGGGTTTATTAGCCAAAAAAATGCCATTATCTGCATGTAAAAAGCCTTTTCCCAGGTCCCCCCTCCTCTCCTTTCTGTCATCCACTCCTCAGAATCAGGAAATCTCGACTGTTTTTTCATCAGTCGGATCCTGTCTGGTCTATGAAGAGGGGAGGGGGAAGGATCGAGATTAGCTGAGAGCGGAGAACAAAGGATTGCTCAGCAGGGGAGCTATTCAGAGCACCTAATTAGAGGTCAGTGGTGACTGTCAAAGGAGAGAGCCTGGGATGTGAGTGTAAATTAACTCTTTGTTGTCCTGTTTTGCTGCTTTTACTTTCTCTCTCCATTAGGAAAACCATAAAGACAGGGGGGAGAGCTTTAAACTGCTTTTTCATGCTTTTTCGGCTAATAAAACCAATTACAAAGTTTCTTAAAAATCGCCTGTACTATTGGTTTCTACAATAAAAATTTTAACGACAGTGACACTTTAAGGAGATCTGACTAAATGGAACCCCAAGATTGCTAGAAAACACTTGGCTGATTATGTATTAGTGCCAGGATAAGAACTTTAAAAAGTTTTAGGGTCTATTTACACAGAAAGATTATCTGACAGATTATCTACCAAAGATTTGAAGCCAAAGCCAGGAACAGACTATAAACAGAGATCAGGTCATAAAGGAAAGACTGAGATTTCTCCTCTTTTCAAATCCATTCCATTCCATTCCTTTCCGTGTAAATGGCCATTAGGGCCCTATTACACGGGGCGATTATCGTGCGAAAAATCATTATACTGTTCGATCTAAATGATAATCGTTCTATGTAATTACAGGCAACGATCAAAAAATCGTTAGTATGTCGCTGATTTAGATCTGAACCTAAAATTATCATTAATCGTTCGCTGTAATTCCAGTTTTCTATGATGACAGTGACACCGGGTCTCAGGTGCCTGAACAGTCTGGATGACATTTCAAAGGTTTTATAAATGACACAAACACACAATACATTACTGAATCATATTGTGTTGAAACCATCACGAAATTGATTACATCCTATGTGAATCACTTTATAGCCACAGAGACCACACAGGGAGTGAATGCTCAGCTATGAAGCTGCAGAGAAATCAATGTGAAAACCAATAAATGGATAAGCACCCCGAGAAGAGATCCAACGGGCAGTATTTGCTAATCCGCTTCCATTTTCCTTTGGCAACCTAGAAACAAAAGAAAAAAAAAAAAAAAAGTTATAAGAAACAAGATGCTGATCTTCTCAAACACAAAACAGGATAAACGGGTAGACCAGCGCTTCTCCAACTTTTTCTACTGGAGCCAACAGAGCAAAGTAATACCTGGGCCCCACCAGACGGGCCTCACTATCTCAGGTGGAAGGCTAGCCCTCATTTGTCTCCTAAACTCTGAATAACATAAGTACAAAATGAGTCAATATTGTTCCTAAACCAGAAATAGTTGCCGCCAGAGAAAGGACTGTGCTGCTTATAGTCACTTTTATAAAAACTAAACTGCACCCCCCCACACCCATCTGTGCCTCACCAGCATCTAGGAGGCGCCTCACAGTTTGACAAGCATTGGTGTAGACGACACGAACACAGGAGCCGCTCTGCTAATGTATGGCTATGACATGTGTAGACACCATGGAGGTAGAGGAAAGTAAATTTTATTATTTTACACTTCTAAAGCAATGGCTGCATGGAAATAGTTAAGTGTTGTGGGTGTGTATTGTATACACACAAATATACAAAGCCCTTGCTTCACAATCATTGAGCAGTGTAATAGGCTCGGTAGGCGAGCGTTGGTCTTCCCAGTTAAAGTGACACTGTCACCCCCTTTTTGCATTTTGACTGCTCTCCACAGGTGTAAAGGGGACATGTAACAGCTTTCATTACTTATTTTATATTATACCTCATGGTGCTTGTTCTGGTAAAAAGTGGTTTTGATCACCTGTGGATTAGTATATGTGGGCGGGGCCTCGCAGCCTTTGTGTCACATCGCTCTGCCCCCAGCACCACTTAGCCCCGCCCCCTCAGCAGCCATTGGAAGGGCCAGCTCTAGGCGCCCCCCCCCCCCCCCCCCCAGATTATCCCACACAAATGGCCGCTGAGGGGGCGGGGGCCTATGCGTCGATTACGTCACGGATGGGGACGGGGCTAAGTGGCGCTTGGGGCGGAGCGATGTGGCACATAGGCCACATATACCAATCCACAGGTGATAAAAACGACTTTTTACCAGAACAAGCACCATGAGGTGTGATATAGAATAAGTAATGAAAGTTGTAACATTTACCCTTTACACCTGTGGAGAGCAGTCAAAATCCTTTTCCTTGTGAGGGTCCATTTACACAGAAAAATTATCTATTATCTGCCAAGGATTTGAAGCCAAAGCCAGGAACAGACTATAAACAGAGATCAGGTCATAAAGAAAAGCCTGAGATTTCTTCTTCTTTTGCAGATAATCTGTCAGACAATCTTTGTGTAAATGGACCCCTAGAAAAAGAACTTTTAGGTGGCCTTCACACATACCGGATCCATAGCGGATTTCACGCTGCAGGTTTGCATCGAAATCTGCTGCGGATCCTAGTATTGTGAAGGTCTATGGGGTATGTAACCCAGCCCCTTTAACCGCCCGCAGCCCCGGAGCATACATCACCTGCTCCAGGCTCCTGCTTGCTTCGGAGCATCCCAGCATCACCCGGCGGTCAGCCAATAAGTGAGCTGCCCCACCGCAGCGCACTAATTGGCTGACCGCTGAGAGATGCCAGAAGGCTCCGAAGAAAGCAGGATCCTGGAGCAGGTGATGTATGCTCCGGGGCTGCCCCCGGCCCAGAGCATACATTACCTGCTTGGCGCCGCGGCCGTGTGAGGCTTCCGGCTCCCCTCGCTCCTCATCAGCCATTAGCTGTGGAGGGTCACATACTGGCAGCAGAATGAAAATTCCGCTGCTGGTATGTGACCCATTCAACTTCACACTACCAGGATCCACAGCGGATTTTGCTGCAGACTCGCAGCGTGAAATCTGCTGCAGATTCGGTACGTGTGAAGCTACCCTGAGGCTAGTTTTCACATGTACATGATTGCAGTGGATATCAGGCTAGGAGTTCCGCAGCGAAATCTGCTGCGATCCTGTGTCCTGTCATCTTCTACAAGTTTACATACTCACAGCGGATTTTTCATTCTGCTGCAAGTATGTAAAGCCCCGTCCCCCATACCCGACCCTGCCTGTTTATTACTTTACAATGTCCGCGCTCCAGCCTGCTTCTCCGGCTCCTTGGTGTCCTGTTCCGTCAATCAGTGCGCTGCCGTGCCGGAGCCGCTGATTGGCTGAGCAGAAAGTCAGGGAGCCGGAGAAGCAGGCCAGAGTGCGAACATTGTAAAGTATTAAACAGGCAGGGCCGGGTAAGTGGGACAGAGCTGTATGTAAACCTATAGAAAATGACACTACACAGGATCGCAAGGGATTTTGCTGCAGAACTTAGTGTTAAATTCACAGCGATCCTGCACATATGAAACTAGCCTGAAATTAATTTGCCTGAATACATGCTGGCAGAGCAGCTATTTCCCTAGGAGCCTTTGCCAAACTATTGTAAGGCACACCACAGGAAAATAAGTATGTCTGTGTACGAGAGATCCCGGGATCCTTGTGATGGATGGGGTGCAGGGTATACAGTATACAGGTTACTCACCTTCTGATGCTGGTGCATGCAGAAGCGACACACCTTCTTCTTAATCTCCTTAGTGATATGGGCTGAGGATGGGATAAATCCACACTTGGGCTATAAAGAGATCAAAGAGAAATAAGAGAAATTGTTCAGAATCCCAAATGATTTGACTAAGAAATCTTGGCATGTGAAGGTTTACAGAAAGAGTTAACAGTAGACTCTGTCCGCCTTATGTCTATGGCTGGACACAGATGAAACAGGAAGAAGAACACAATGCAGCTTATTCAAGGCAACAACTCAGGTTCCTCAAAGTTGGATCTCTGTATCCCCTGGAACATGATAGCCCTGATCCCTGCAGTAACTACCCAGGACATGAGCACTGATCGGGATCACGACATGGAATTCCAGCTTATACTACATGTGCTGTTATAGTGTTTCACATGGCGTACTGCATGACCCCATCTGGAAACATTTTATAATTATATAAACTATACTGAATCTTAAAGGGTCGCTGTTACCAGAGAGAAACTTTGACATGTTGCAGAGACTGCAGTTTGATTGGTGGGGATGCGAGTTTTCAGACCGCCAATAATTACAAACATCTGGCACGTTGTTGTTAAAGGGGCACTGTCACTTTTTTTTTTTTTTTTTATTAAAAACTGTAACTTTAAAAAATAAGTGCTTTAATTTTTTTTATTTGCATTTGGCATCACAGTTTTAAAACACTGTAATCTGTGATGCCTGCATAGGAGGAGAGATAGAGAGCGATAAAAAAAAAAAAAGAGCTATAGAGATAGATAGATAGAATCTCTATCAGTTTGTGTTTAAAGCTTTGTTACATTGAAGTGAAACTGGATTGCAATACCTCACACAACCTGCGGACAGAGGTGGCGCTGTTTTTTTGCAAAAAAAAAAAAAAAAAAAAAGCCATTTTTTTTATTATTCTTCATGGAATACCCCCTTAAATGCTTCACTCCCCGGCTCACTGCATGAAACAGACTCCATTCTAAGTCTATGGAGATTACGGTGATATAGATTTCACAACATATTGCAGCACATGGTAAGTCTTCTCACCTTAATCTCGATGCAAAATATCGGCCTGTGCTCGATAAAAGGGAAGGTCTGCAAACGGGTGAGGTTAGGAAGGCACATGGCATACCCGCTGACATCCATCTCTTTCTCACATCGAGACTCTGCAGCAAAAGACAAGAGACAGAGTAATGAATGGACGAGGAGATCACATGTATCTAATAACCTGACTACATAACAGAATACAGATCACACCGAAGAGTTCTGCAGCATAGGAATATCACAGGAGGCAATGAGACCACTGGGGGGAGAGGAAGGATGTGTGGATGGGGGCACTGCTGTCAATACTGGAGACTGACTTGACTAAAGTGAGGATATGGTAGGCCCAACTGAGAAAAATAGGGACCTTAAATGGGTACTTCACCAAAAAGTCTCAAGTCTTCCAGTACTTGAGCTGCTGTAGGTCCTGCAGGAAGTGGTGTATTTTTTCCAGTCTGACACAGTGCTCTCTGCTGCCACCTCTGTCCATGTCAGGAACTGCCCAGAGCAGGAGAAAATCCTCATAGAAAACCTCTCCTGCTCTCCAGACTGGAAAGAATGCACCACTTACTGCAGGACATACAGCAGGTGATCTCAAGCAGGAAGACTTAAAGTGTCACTGTTTAATTTTTATTTTTTTCCCCCCAGAAATCAATAGTACAAGCGATTTTAAGAAACTTTGTAATTGGGTTTATTAGCCGAAAAATGCATTTTTATCATGAGAAGAAGTCTGAAGCTCTCCCCCCTGTCTTCATTGTTCTCTATGAAGAGGGGAGGGGTGGAGGAAGATGAGGCACCAAAACAGGCCAACAAAGAGTTAATTTACAGCTAGATCACCAGGCTTTCTCCTCTGAGGTCAGCACTGACCTCTCTGACCTCTGTATGCTGGCTTTTACACAGTTCCTGCTGTTTAATCCTTTGTTCTCTGCTGCCGACTAATCTCCCTCCTCCCCTCTCCATAGGTTAGAAAGGGCACGACTGATGTAAAAGTCGAGATTTCCTGATAATGAGCAGTGAATGAGAGAGGGGGGGGGGGTGCCTGGGGAAAGTCTTTTTGAATGCAGATAATGGCATATTTGCCTAATAAACCCAAATCACAATCGCCTGTACGATTTCTGCAAAAAAAGAAATACGACAGTGACACTTTAAGATTTCTTAATAGAAGTAAATTACAAATCTCTGGCACCAGTTGATTTAAAAGAAAACATTTTATTGCTGAACTACCCCTTTAAAAGGGGTGTTTCAAAATGTGCAGAGCTAAGGATATACAAGTATGGGAATATGGGAGTTTGGGAATAATGGTTATATACCAAATCCTTCACATGCTCCAAGCTGATAATATTTCATATTACAGGACATCCACCCATTCCAAGGGCATTGGCAGATCACCAGGCAGGAAGGCTGCCCACCCTCTGTTCTATAGGGATGGGTGGTGCTGGAACTGATGGAATGAAGTGGTGTCTCGGAAGGGAACATATATAATGGGAGGTAAACAACCTCTCCCATCATATGCCCGTACATATCAGTGCTAGGGGAGTATATAGTAACACAGGTTATTAGATTAGTGCACGTGTTTATTTAGCCTCATAGAGAATGAATGGAGTGCTGGCTGGGCTTGTACAGTGCAATCCATTCGAGAGTCTTTTTGTTCCGCCAATCTTGGGATCGGTGAGGCTGGCGGTGGCCAGATCCTGACCAATCAGCTTGTATTCCCCTATCCGGTGCATAGGCGATAGCCTTTAGAGTTGAGAATAGCCCATTAAAGGGGTAGTGCGACGCTAAAAAATTATTCACAGAATAACACACATTACAAAGTTATACAACTCAGCAGAGGGGGGACGGCGGCAGCGATTCGGCCGTCCGTCCGAAGATGACGTTTGGTACAAGATAGCGGATGGGCTCGACACGGATCAGGTAATGTATAACGCACCACACTTCCGGGTACACGGGCGGGGGGGGTGGGACACGGGGAAGGGGGCGATTCACACACATAACATAAATTACAAAGTTGTATAACTTTGTAATGTGTGTTATTCTGTGAATAATTTTTTAGCGCCGCACTACCCCTTTAAGGAGAGCTGTATTCTGCTTATGGGAGATGGGATCCTCAGTTACAGTGGATGTGATTCAGACTATATGGATTTTACCCTACAAGGATTTGTCCAGATCATTTTTACAATTTTAAACCAATAAAGGAGAGCCATCAGTCAGAATGTGTTTTCTTGCATCGGCAGCTGTATGTGCCTGGTGACAGCTCAGGGGAGATAATGGCTGGCACGTGCAATGTCTGCTACATGCAATATGTTCTTCTATAGCAAGTGATGACTGCAGTGATGAGGCTGCATAACAAAGGGGCCGTCTGTCTTATCTCATCCACACATACAATGGCTCCCAACCACTTCCCACACTGCGGTGACAGCCATTGTCTTATCTAAGCTATGACTCCAATTTGCACATGCTGCCACTTGACGATGATGTCCCTTAAAGTGTCCCTGTCATTTTAGAAAGACAAAAAAAACAACAACTTTTGACATGTCACAGAGACACACCCACATTTTGATGAGATCTATAGACTTGCTATATATTCTCTTTATAGGGGAGACAAATAAGCCAGGGAGAGAATCGCTCCTGGGACACTTTAAGGGAGATACTCTGTGATTAAAAATTACATTACTGTGTTAGATGGAGCAAAGCAGAATTTTTCAGATAGGATTAGGCTAAACTGCTCCTGTGTAGGATATTGCTGTCACATGGTGCCCCCTGGTGTTCTCTAAATTCCCTCTCAGAACGTCCACCTAATGCATCCAGGTTTGGTGGTCACACATGCTCAGTAGCTCAGAATCTTAACGTGTGCGATACCAAATCTATGGGGGTACACTGCCAGCCAGCAGGGTCCAGAGGTCACTACCAGATATAGTCTGCGCATATATCGCTACCCGAGTATCTGAAAATGTGATCCTTAAAAACTGTAGACAAAATCCTGTGCATTCACCTGAATGTGGGTCTTACTATACAGGTGTATAAATATGTAACAATACCTTCATATTGTGGGTGTGGGCGACTATAAATATAAATTGTTTGGATAAATAGCATTATGATGATGAAGATGCCGTGTAAAAAAAGAACCTGCCACCATTGAGGGAAGTGTCTACATGAAGGAAACAATGGATGATGCTCCCATCCCTGCGGTCAGTCACTTACCTGGCCTTTCAGACTGCACCTTCACACAAAGGCTTTTCAGGAAATCCAAGGGTAACTTCACCACGTCCTGTAAAATAGATCAGATTGATGGTTAATGTCTCATATTACTGCATCCAACTTCTCCATCCACGGGGAATCAAACGCAGAGCGCTCGGGCTTGGAGAACATTGCCGGACCCAAACAGTTTGGCACGTTCTCTCAACACTAAATGGCAAGCACAGAGGGCGAGAGAATCCACTCATAATCTGCATTACTGGCTGAAGGGACTGGGTCACCGGCATTTTGTTTTCTTTAACAAACTCCTGACATATTCCCTTTAAGCCAATGCCCTTCCTATAGAAACATAAGCAGAGGTTTCACTCTAGTGAAGAGATACTGAACTTCTTACCGTCTTACAGATGGGTTCAGGCCATTAATATCCATAGTCAAACATTAAAAGGGTTTCCCCACATCCCAGCCATCGGTTTGCAGCTACTAAAAAGATAGCAAAGAAGCCCAAAACAGCCCTACTGTCTTACACAATTAGCACAATTGCCATTAATGGTGGGTGTGCAAACAGCATAGACTAGACCTAGACTGTTTATGTAACTCCAGGAGTTCAGTCAGCAGCATTTCAGGGTTACGCCATTTAAGCAGTAATGTCACATGCTTCTGTCTCTGCTAGGAGTCCATGTGAGCCAGACTCGACTCAGACTAACACATGGAGCGATTTTTAACGATTAACGACTAACTAAACAATCGCAAACGAGATTGTTTATTGTTAAACTGAAATCGTTCACCATATTACACAGAACGATGGTCGTTAGTTACGATCGTTATTGCGATCATTTATTCCTTCTGATCCCAGCAAAACAATGGGCAATGTGCTAACGATTAGTGAAAAAATGCGGAACTTAAGCGAACGAATGTGGAATTACAGCGAACGATTAACGATAATTTTAGGTTCAGATCTAAATCAACGATCAACGACATACTGTACGAACGATTTTTCGATCGTTGCCTGCAATTACACAGAACGAATAAATTCGAATAACGATTTTTTGTACGATAATCGTCCCATGGAATAGGGCCCTTCCATTATATGGGTCTGACCGGATCACACAACACAGAGTTGGAAGAAAACATTCTGGGCGTCTCCTGGTTTGTTCTCGTGTTTGGTCGGGATCTGAACACTCAGACCCAGATTGATCAAGATTTTTTTTTTATATATCTCTATGACACATCTAAAGTCATTAGGGGGTTTGTTGTGACAGCGCCCAGTGAAGCTATTCCCAACATAGACCAATAAGAGATCAAAAGCAAACCTAGAACACAATCCCATCAGCTGCGCAATTCAGGTAGGATAATAAAGGAACAATGTAAACATTAACAAAGGTGCCCTCTGCCCTCTGTTGTCTCCATTGTAAGATCAAATCAGTATAACAAATGTATAGGGATGAAAGGATATACTCCAGGCCTGCAACACAAACCTGCTTAACCATTTAGCATCACAATCCAGTTTCTGTATCATTTTCTGGGGTCTATTCAGATTATTATTAAAAAAAAAAAAAATAGTCTGGATGATCAGTGTGTGATGGTGGAGTCCCATCTCTGGACTCTGAGAAGAGAGGTGGTCACTCCATTAAAAGTTTATGGGACTCCTGAAGAGAAGCCAAGTAAAGCACTTGGATATCTCCACCAGTTCCACAAGGCTGAATGAGCAGGAAGGCACACTGCTTGACTGCTGCCTTAGGGCCTATAACACAGGGCAATTATCGTGCGAAAAATGGTTAAATAGTTCGAATTTAAACGATAATCGTTCTGTGTAATTGCAGGCAAAGATCAAAAAATCGTTTGTGTGTCGTTGATCGTGGATTTAGATCTGGACCTAAAATCATTGTTAGTCGTTCGCTGTAATTCAACATTCATTCGCTCAAGTTCCGCATTTGTTTACTAATCGTTCAGTGTAATTGCATATTGTTCATTGTTCTGCTGGGATGAGAAGGAATAAACGATCTTAGTAACGATCGTAGTTACAATTGTATTTAACGACTATCGTTCTGTGTAATACGGTGAACAATTTCAGGTTTCAATCTCGTTTGCGATCGTTTATCATTAGTCGTTAATCGCTTAAAAAAAAAAAAAAAATCGCTCTGTGTAATAGGACCCTTACTTAAAAAGGAGATGAAGGACCCCACTCTTGTAGTTCAGAGGTGGCACCCCTGAGATTAGACACATAGCACTTACCCTGTATTCCTGGGACAGCCTAGTTACAGCCTTAGGCTATGTTCACACTACATAAAGCAACGTAGTTCGTACGGACCCGTGGAAAATGAACAGGTCATTTTTTTGCGGTCGGTAATGTTACAACTACGGCCGTGAGTTTCAATGCGGCCGCACACTTAAAATTTACTTCAGCCAAACTTGATTTTAATGTAAAAAAATTACTGAGTGGTTTATTCGGCTAGTCGCAGTGTTTCAATTAAATGACATGTTTCAGCCCGATTAAAAACATGCTAGGAGGCAATATTAAACAAAGGCCGTAGTTTCACGACTAGCCCGTACGTTCGTAATTCTACGGCCGTTGTTTTGGCCTCAAAATAACGGCCGTTGAAAATAACGGCCATTATTTTATGTAGTGTGAACATAGCCTTAGGCCTTATTTATGAGTTCTGTGCGCGATCCGTATATATGTACGGTGTGCAATGGAGTTCGGAGTTCCCAGTATCATGTATCATTATGATGCCAGGAGCTCTGAATCAGTTTACATCTTTGCGATACTGTACTGACACAGCCGTGAGGCTGTGTCAGTACAGTACTGCAGAGATTTAAACTGATCCAGAGCTCCTGGCATCATAATGTTTACTGACGATACATGAAGCCAGGTGGTCAGTAAACACCTCCCATTGTGAATTGATCAGTATAGTTCTTACTACTTGTCATTACAGCCCAGGATAGGTTTACTTACCCCATGGTGAACGTAGTTTTCACCTAAAAACTGCTTCATTATGTGTTTGCCAAAATCTAGAATATTGTGCAAATGTTGGTAAACTTCTTCCGCCATCTGAAATCATAGAAGAAGAAAAAAGTATTAGAATAATGGTTATATACCAAATCCTTCTCATGCTCCAAGCTGATAATATTCCATATTACAGGACATCCACCCATTCCAGGAGCATTGGCAGATCACCAGGCAGGAAGGTTCTGTTCTATAGGGATGGGTGGTGCTGGAACTGATGGAATGAAGTGGCGTCCTGGTACAGAACATATATAATGAGAGGTAAACAAGTACCAACAACCTCTCCCATCATATGTCCGTACACATCAGTGCTAGGGGAGTATATAGTAACACAGGTTATTAGAATATTAGTGCACGTGTTTGTGTCTTACTGTGTATAAATGACAAGACGTACAGGATTAAGGAGTACCAGTCATGAAAAATAAGACACCTTAAAAAAGTTACTGATCCCACTGGGTGTCCCTGCTGTGCCCCCCCCCCCCCCCCCCCCGCCCCGCTGTGAGCAGGAGATACAGGAGGGGAGAGGCCGCAGCACCCATGCCATCCCCACACCGGCAGTATCTCAGTTATCACTAACTCGTTCAATGGAAGTCTATAAAACTACCTAGGCCAGGGATGGAGAACCCTCGGCCCTCCAGCTGTTGCAAAACACCAATTCCCATCATGCCTGGACAGCCAAAGCGAAGCATGATGGGAATTGTAGTTTTGCAACAGCTGGAGGGCCAAAGGTTCCCCATCCCTGGCCTAGACAGACAGAGCAGGTGGCCAGGGAGTGGATCATGCTGCTGCCACGTCCTCTCTGCGGCATTATCTCCCAATCCCAGTGGGTCTCTCGAAGTGAGATCCGGTGGGATCAATAGCTTGTGACCACATGTCAAAGGTTATTTTTCGTGCCAGAGACGGTTCATAGGAGTTGCAGAAATAATTTTAGTTTAGTTATACTAATAAAATAAAAAGATAAGCTCATGTCCTCCCCGCTAGCTTTGTTTGAGTCTCGACATGATGTGCCCGGGGCAACCTGCAGACGAGGCCTGGTCTCAGAGATATGTAGAGAAAACTCAGCACTCACCAAGTAGCTTTGTTCATTTATTTAGTCTAGTATGTATCAATATTACAGCAAGTCTGTGTTTTGGCCAGACGTGGCCTTCAGCAGCCAAGCATGTCTGGCCAAAATGTGTACTTGCTGTAATATTGAACTGAATAAATGAACAAAGCTACTTGGTGAGTGCCGGGTTTTTTCTACATATTGCTGGATCTTCCCACCTTGAGCACCACCAAACCATGGAGTGCCGTCCTTCCTCTTCCACTGGCCCCAGAGGTAGTCTGTACAGGACCACAGATGCCAGTTATTGGCTGCAGTGTGTTATTGCTGCAGGGATGTGGGGAGGACAGAAACAGTGGTGATGGAAGCTGCATGAACAGGTGACTATATCATCATTATACCCCAATAAAAGGCTACAATGTTTAAAGTTTTGGACAAAAATATTTGTTAGAGACCGCAGACAGGGCAGGGCTCCGGCTGTGCAGAGGCGAGAGGAAGGCAATACTGATCTTTGGGGATGGGCACATAGAAAAACAGATTTCTCTACTGGTTTTAAAGGGGTAATTCACAAAAGAAATCTTTCAAATCAACTGGTGCCTGAAGGTGCCAAAAGTTTGTAATTTACTTCTAAAAATAAGAAAATCTTCAGTCTTCCTGTACTTATCAGCTGCTCCATGTCTTGCAAGACGTGGTGTTTTCTTTTCAGTCTGACACTGTGCTCTCTGCTGCCACCTGTGTCCACGACAGGAACTGTCCAGAGCTGTAGCAAATCCCCATAAAAAACCTCTCCTGCTCTCCAGACTGGAAAGAATATGTCTGCAGTGCATACAGCAGCTGATAAGTAATGGGAGGCTGCAGGCTTTTTAATAGACTTAAATTACAAATCTCTGGCACCAGTTGATTTAAAAACTTTCTATGTTTTCTGCTCATTTAACCTCTTCGGGCTCTGAGAATATGGCACAAATTATTTGTTTTAGAAAAAGGATACAGGCATGTGACTACTAGTGGTGGAAATAGCCTTTTATGACTGCATTCCAGTGCTTTATCTTTACATCATGAAAAACATCTCCACACTTTTCTCTCAACCTTTACTATAAGGTTTCAGTGCTGCAGGCGTTGTTGTGTTTCTATCACTCTACAAGTTGTTTGTTGGAATCTGCCAACAAGAGAGGAAGCAGGTCCCGGACCTAATGCAAATACAGGGCTGCGGCCTCCTCCTCCACCTGTGAGCAGCACTCCAGGGAGAAGCAAACACAGTATTATAGGACAGGCTGCAAAACACTGGTGTGAAAGGAGCTGTAAGAGCGCCAACTCTCTGCAACGGACAGGTACTACAACCACCTGCTGACACGATTCAGGGGTTTGATGAGAATCAATGACAGGTCACATCACATCAGAATCCAGCTGAAGTTGGGGGAAGTTGTATTCAATATAACATTATATATATATTATACATACACACACACACATATATATATATATATAATATATATATATATATATATATATATATATATATATATATATATATATATTATATATATTATATATACATACACACACACACACACACACACGCGCGCTTATTTAGCGATATTTATATGGAACTTGTGATCTACAGTAAGAGAAGGACTGAAATGGGAAGAGGAAGGAAAATGCTTCTACAGTTCTCAGTTTTACATTAGCCGGAGGCGGAGGATAAGTTGACCCATTTACTAAAACAGTAAGCAGTGTTTATGTGCAAAGTGATAAGCCTGGGGTACTTTTTTTTTTTTTTGCAGAAATCATATGTTTGGACATAGAAAAATAGCCTACACTATTCTTCACTGCAACGTTTGTTGTTATATCTTGTGATATTTCAACCAAAATAATTACATCGTTTTAATAAAGTTATAACCAATTAAAAAAAAAAAAGTTAAATTTTTTGTAAAAGGAGTATAGACGTTGGCTGGTGGCAGTAAGAGCTTACTTAGGGCTCTCTGCTGCCACCAATGTCTGTGTTGGGAACTGCATGGCTTCTCTGATGCCCTGGTTCCCTCTCATCCACTGCACAGCGCATTCAGTGCTAGTGACACAAAGCCTCCCTCTGCATCACTTGCACAGGGAGCAGGGAACCAGGGCATGAGTGACCCTGCAGTTCCCAACACATACATTGGTGGCAGCAGAGAGCCCTGCATCACCTCTTACAGCTGTCAGCCAAGGTTTCCGAGCACTACAGAAATCTTTGACTTTACCACACTACACAATCTTACAGGAGTCTGAAGGCAAATAAAATAGTTGACATTTACACTATAAATTTCTCAGAGATTCATAAAAGGGTAAACTATAGTCTCAGCTATGGGAAGATTGTAAGAGCTGCAGTTGCACAATTCCCCAATTGAGGCCAAAAGCCGACTCTCAGGATTACAGGTCTGAGCAGAAAGATTTTCTTACCAGATTTCTGTTTGGAAGAAACTTGAGGAACCTCAGGACCACACATCTCTGAAAGAAAAGAAGAAGACCGCATTACAAGAGGAAACAAAGACAGGCGTGTATTCATTCCTGCTGTCTGTATAGCACTCACATGCTCTGCAGCGCTGTACACTGTACTCGGGTGCCTGTTCTCAAGTTCAAGGGGGGTTCCCAGCAGTCAGACCCCTCCAATCATACTCCAAAGGACAGGGGGGCAGTGTTAAAAGATGGAATACCCCTTTAATATTCATTCTGACTAAGGCCATGTTCACACAACGTATGCTTTGCATAAATTTATACAAAACATACGCTGTATTGGAATAAATGGAATGCCGGCCGCAGCGTATACACATAGTATATGCTCCGGCCAGGATTCCATCCGGCCGCATAAAAAACGGACGTTTTCTTTCCTGCGGCCGTTATTCATTGAATAGTGGCCGCACAAGTCATGTCAGTTCTCACAATGGAGCGTGCGGCTCCGGCCACAAGCTCCACTGTGTGCAGCGGTGAATTGGGATGCGGGTGCACATTCTCCAGAAATGAAGATCGCCAGAAGAGTATGATCTTCAGTAACACCGGCCGTTCTGTAACCCGGCCGGGTCACAGAACAGCCGTTGGTATACCGTGTGTGTGAACACGGCCTAACACTGTCAGATGGAAGCCCATGTGTTTGTTGGGGTACACATCAGGTTATAGTACCGCAGATCGTTGCTCTGCATATTAAAGTTCAATGGGATCCTGGCTCGTACATGTGAAGACAATGCCTACTTTGACGGGAATTTGGATTTATACAAATAAGGAATTGAAAATATCTCTGGCAGAACTACTTGTGGCCACAACATCCACACAGAGCATAGACACAGAGCAAGTTCCTCTGATAGCGAGCCCTGGGTTCCCTGTAATAACCAGTGCTGTAAAGCGATAAGAGTGTCCATTTCTGCTGACTACAACTCTGTACACATGAATGGAGAACGTCTATGTGTTTACAGGCCAATAAAACCTATGTGTGCTATAGTATAAGCCCCCTCCGCTCCCATAAAACACTCCTATCAGGACTGCACATTGCACTGAAGTCTATGCGTGATCAAAGGCCTGATAAGTCAGGAGGTGAGGAGGCCTTAAAGGCGTAGTCGAGAATTAGAAAAAAAACACTGCTGCTTTCTGCCAGAAACAGCGCCACGCCTCTGTGTAGTTTTTGTCCGGTATTGCAGCTATTATCCACTGAAGTGAATGGGGCTAGGCTCCAATACTACTCGCAGTGTGAGGCACCATTGTAGGTAGACAGACTTGTTTTCTAACCATTGATGATAAATACCAGCTCTTCACTTACTGTAACTTTGTCCCACAGGCCTGGGGGCACCAGATGACTAATACAGCTAATCTATCCTGAGAGACAGCATGCGAGTACATAATGGCTGGCCTGGGGAGCATAGCACTTGACACACAGCTTATTTTTAGGTCAGAGATCATCATAGTGATAAATTTTACTGCAATCCAAAAGATATGATCAGACAGGGATCGGGAATTTTCTTGCTCCTCAGCTGATTGCTGTACATGGGCTGATAATCGGCCTGTGTAAAAGGCCCTTCACCTTGGCTACGGCTCGCTGTCAGGGATTGGTGGTGCATTTCTCTGATACACTGCGTGAACACGTTCCTTACCGTACGTGAAAGCGCATATCAGTTTATATTACAAATAATTTGTTCTGCTGCTATACGGACTGTGTAAATTATTTCCATTTATAAGAGGCTCAGTAATAACCTATGGAGACGTATGACACCTGACTAAAGAGTCCACATACAGCAACAAGGGTAAACTACAGAGAACCGGCTCCAGTAGAGCTGAAATAAGGAAGATTAGGCAGGAATGTAATGCTTGTATAGCACACAGGGGCTGGTATAGGGCAATAGCCTCTGCCTATCACCACATGGTACAGCTGGTAATCAGTAACATGAGGGGGTGGGGGGACATTCCGCATAGCATCATCATCATCATCATCATCAGGGAATGTATTACACAAAACATGGAGCCTATCAAACAGTACTACACCCCATGGTCAAGAGTCAAAAATACACTTGTTCTACAAGTAAAATGAGGCTCAATGTGTTGCTTTTTAGATTGTTTCTATGCACATTTTTATTTTATGCAGCATTTTTAGGAGCTTTATTTTAGGCGTGTTTCATGCTTTTTTTTTTTTTTTTTTTTGCAGAACTACAAAAACTACACAAAAAGCACTAAAAACTTACTGGACACTTGCTCCAAACAAGCTCTGTAGACTTATTTCCTTACTTTTACATCTGGTATAATTACAGTAACACCTCGGTTCCCAAACACCTGGTATTTAAACAAAATATCTCCCTGAAGTTTTGTTCAGTATCCAAAGAAAATCAGGGTAGAGAACGGTCAGCTTGGACTATTCTTCAGCTCACAGTTATTGAGGAGTTCAGGAACACCAAGGTTACAGGAGCAGGGATTCCAGTCTAGCTGCTTCAGCCTGCCCCTTCTCTCTGGACACTGAAGCACAGGTCCTGGCGGCCTGGCAATGGGTTTCGGCAGCTGGGGCAGGCTGGAGAAGCCGTTCCTCACGGTGGGCGGCTGTGGGGACGGCAGCCGGAGCAATGGCGATGGGTCTTGAGGGGTTCACAGCTACTTACTGATAGTCTTTACACACTATGGGCTGGGTGCTCTGTCCCTAACCCATAGAGTGAAAACACTAGATTACCCCCTTTAAATTAAAGAGTACCTGTCATCAAAAATAACTTTTGACATGTCATTAGGCAGGTCCCTACTGCAGAGACCCACTGTGATCAGAAGATATAGCTGGTGCCAAGAGTTATATTTGATAATAGGGACTCTCTATAGGGCGTAATGCAGGATTCGGGGGGAGCTGCTTTTTGCCCCCAAAAACAGCACCACTCATGTCCTCAGGTTGTGCATGGTATTACAACTCCATTTGTGTCAATGGAACTTCGCTGCAATAAAGCACACAAACTGAGGACAGGAAGAGCGTCGTTTTTAGAAGAAAGTAGATTTGTGTTTTTATCTTTTTTAACCCCTTTAAGGCAACACAATAGTCTTTATATGTGGTCCTATAGAATCTACCATTCTCCAACCCAGCTGCCTGAGGTCACTGGACACCACAGGGTTGTAGGAGACTAAAGTCTGGGCACCATCTGACCTTGGCGGTTTTGCCAGCTGGTCCACCTTCGGCTTTGATGGTTTATGTGATCTGATACCAAATTAGGTTAAGAAACCAGATACAAAAAAAAAAAAGATTGAAAAAAAAAAATTAAATAGTAAAACAAACTAGCTAAAAGTCCAAATGATCAGTGACTGTATGTCATGGATGGTGCTCAGCTCCAACACAAGATGCCAAGGAAAACACCATGTTCTAATATATTTATAAAAGCTTGTTATCAGAACATTCACAAACCGTACTCCTTGTCCAAAAGATATCATGCTGTAAGTCTTATGAGCGGAGTCCTGCAGGGATAATCCACAATAACCTTATTCACGTCACAAAAGCAAATAGAGCGGCGGCAGGGCTGCGACTTCAAAGCCTCTCATGAGGTCAACACAAGACCCCATTACACACCCGGGGGGGAGCATGTATCCCTAACCACGCAGTATTTAGTATATGTCAGAAATGTCTATGCAAGTAACCACTCCTGACCGGATTCAGTAACCTTCCCCATGACATAACAATTCTGGATCATCTTTTCCTATAGCTGTGTGATGTTCCTCTCCTCCGTTATTCTGACTAGTAATCTATAACTGAAGAGCCAACTGGGTGTTACCAGCTGGGGGCGTGGCCTTACACATCCTAGCACTGTGAGCTCTGATTGGATAGTGTCAGTCAGTGCGGGGACCCGCCCCAAGTTGGTAACACCCAGTTGGCTATTACTAATGAGAATAACAGAAGAAAGGCACAACACAGAGCTATAAGAAAACATATTCTAGAACTGCTTTTTCACGGGAAATAAATACATCTAATATAAACAGGCAGGTCACAGATCCACTCAGTCTTTTGAACACTAAAAAGGAACAGTATAAATATAGCAGGTTTTCAAGAAGTTAGACTAAATGCAATATAAACAACTTAATACACAATGTTTGAACTATCAGCTCCTATGACACATTAAATTAGCATAATAGCACAGTACTATTGTAATATTACTATTATGCTTATTTAATGGGCCACATGAACCGATAGTTCAAACACTGGGTATTAAGATGTTTATATTGATTTAGCCTAACTTCTTGAGGACCTGCAATGTCTATAGTGGATATTTTTTTCCATTCTATCTTGTACTCAATGACACAAAAAGTAAAAAAAAAAAAAATGTATAACTAATTTATAAAAAATAAATAAATCATGAAATAAATACACTGAATTTTGCACGATTTGGATGTGCTGCGACTTCTTGATTATATTGAAGAGGAGACATTTATCCACTCTCCGTTGCTGGCACTACTGCACCAGGTCTTAGAGTGCACTCCAGACTGAAGTATATATAATATATATATATGTATAATAAAAATTTATATACAGTGGTGCCTTGGATTAAGAGCATAATTCGTTCCGGGACCGCGCTTGTAATCCAAATCCACTCTTAAACCAAAGCAAATTTTCCCATAAGAAGTCATAGAAATGCAGACAATTGGTTCCACATCCCAAAAATTATTTTTTACTATTCTGAACAACATGTAAGACTAATGAAACAAACATTCAGAAACAGCAGAATATGTAATATTATAAGTTACTGTACAGTAATGGAGAGGATGGGAAACACAAGGACTGACAGAGACTGCAGGGAGTATGAAGGAATGAGCGGGAGAGATGTGGGCACATACATGCAGCACTCTGTCCGGGGAAAGAGGGGTTACAGCTATGGAGATTACCTCCACTGTCCTGTCCCCTGATGCAAGCCCCAGCCTGAAGTGGATATGCTATGATTTGGAAGGTGAGGGAGACTTCCTGGGTCAGAGTACAGAGCTGTAGACCCCGCTATGCAGACCCTCAGTGATCAGTGATTTCTTATAGGAAAATTTGCTTTGGTGTAAGAGTGGATTTGGATTACAAGCACGGTCCCTGAACTAATTATGCTTGTAATCCAAGGCACCATTGTATATTAATTTTACTGTTAAAAGAAACATGTTACTTGTCCATGTTACTTGTCCAAATTGCACGTTTTCCTATAACCTGTGACTTGTAGTCACATTGTTTCCACCATCTATATAACCGGTTTAAAACTCAGACCCTCCAGCTGTTACAAAACTACAATTCCAATCATGTATGGACAGCCAAAGCTTCCCCAGGCATGATGGGAATTGTAGTTTTGCAACAGCTGGAGGGCCTGAGTGCAACACCCCTGATCTATATGGTTAGTGTAGTTACTGCTCCCATTACACTGAGCCAAGAATCTCCTATCCCACAATGTCTCCTACGTAGGATCCCACACCTAGGCCATAGGGCAGCAAACAAAAACAAAAACTGGTGTGAACAAGAGGCTAAAGAGATTTTATAAAGGAAAATGTGATTGTAGTTTTAACAAGAAGTCCTCCCTCCCTGCCATGACCTACCCAGCAGTGACGTCACGGGGGATGAGGCAAGCTGTCTGCCATAAAGACTCTGTCCTACTATGGGAACAGGATATATTAAAGTCCCATTGCATAAGAAGGTTACTGCATATCACTATGCCCCATATTACTACAAAGCCAGGAGATACCATTACACCTATCTTATTTCCCTTATGACTCTCTGTGGACATGGCGGAGATAGGGAGAGGTCTGGCAGCAGATTACCCCTCTTCCTCATCAAACATATACATATACTCAGGCTAGTATGCAGGTCTATGGTGGTGTTAGGCGATATAGCCGCCAGCCTGCTTTATAGTTGCATCACTTCCAGTTTTAGGACTGGAAGGCAAAGTGTTAACCCAGCGGCAGAGAGATTTATCAGATTGATAATTCCCTAATGTGTTTGTATTACATCAGACACCGGTCACAAAACTACCAGATCAGCTCCTGGAATGCACCTGGCCGGGCAATGACTCCGGGCACAGCTACCTATTAGCAGCCCCAGGAATTTGACCTCTTGCAGCACAATTGGTCATAGTAGAGTCAGGGTCGGTCACTGACTAATGCCATGTTTAGTCAGCTCTCTTCCGTCATGGGATTTCACTGCACCTGAACTATTAGTCACTGTAGACTGGTGCAGTAAGATTTAGTTCTAAAAAGGTTACATCTACCATTAAAAGGGACATGTGACCTGGTATTTCCGGTTCACAATAGGGAACAGCCATCTATAGAGATATTTCTGAGAGATCACACCATATGTTCATGTAGACATGACTTTTGTGCCTTTATTACATTAAAGGGGTACTCTGGTGATTGTTTTTTTTTTTTTTCAAATTAACTAGTGTCGGATAGCTATATAGATTTCTAAATTAATTACTTTTATTTAAAAGTCTCAAGTTGTCCAATACTTATCAGTTGCTGTATGTCCTGCAGGAAGTGGTGTATTCTTCCCAGTCTGGCACAGTGCTCTCTGCTGCCACCTCTGTCCGTGTCAGGAACTGTTCAAGGCAGGAAAGGTTTTCTATGGGGATTTGCCACTGCTCTGGACAGAAGAGAGCATCATATCAGGCTGGAAATACACCACTTCCTGCAGGGTATAAAGCAGCTGATAAGTACTACAAAACTTATGGGGTATTCCACTCAAACATATGTTGCTGCCCATGGTGAGACTAACAATTCCTTCCATACTTATCATCAATTCAGTCTCATTCCCCCAGTTATGAGCTGCTGTTTTCTGCTAAAGACACATAAAATGCCTGTGAGCTTTTCTCTCCCCTCCCTTTCAAGACGGCTGACGTAAACAAGTCCCTGGCAGGCTTTATCTGCAACTTTGTAGCTTCTTTGTAATGCTGTGAGGGTTAATTTGATGTCAAACGTCAAACTGACCGTGATGAATGCTCCCAGCATTACAAAGTTGCAGATAGGGACTTGTTTACATCATCCATCGCAGAAGGGAGGAGGGGGAGACTGAGAGAAAAGTTCACACACAGTTTTCTGCATCTTCAGCAGAAAGAAGCAGCTCAGAACTGGGGGAAGGAGACTGAATAGATAATGAGCATGAAAGGGCAGCAACATATGAAAAGTTATGTTTGAGTGGATTACCCCTTTAAGATTTTTGGATAAAAGTAATCTACAAATTTATATAAACTTTCTGCTTCCAGTTGATTTGACAAAAATTAATTTCCTCTTTGAAAAGAGTTTTCCCATTAATATGACAAACGTGTAGGCTAAAAAAAATTCTTTACAATGAGTTTTTAGTAAAGGTTTTGCACTCAAGATGTGCGGATCTCTGCTTAAAGTAATTTCCCCCATCTTTATTTTGCAGCATACAGTTATATAGCTTGCATGTACAGTATTACAATACACTGCAAGCTGTTGTTCTTGCACATTGATGTGTTTGGTGTGTTTTCTATGCACGGTATATCAGTCATGTATCACAGCTTATGTGTGTCAGCTGCCGCTCTATAAACAAAGCTGCCAATGTAGTTCCATGTGAGAGATACAAGGCAGTCTCCATGTGACACAATCTAACAGGATGTCATAGTATTAGGCAATAGGGCCGGCGGAGACTGTGGGAACCCAGCTTATCTCCTGTTATGTGATCACGGTGCTGGCAGTTGTCTTCTCAGTACAAGCGCTCTTTATTAACATTACTAAATCTATAAAAATCCGGGAAAAAAAATTAGATTTCTACTACCTCCCCTTAGATCTGAATATGCCTGGTGCACAATTGCTATAGGTTTGGAGCAAACATGCAACATTTTTTAGATGTCTGGACAGCGTTGTTGTGTTGTTGTAAGTGACTGAATAGCCATGACACATTTTAGGTCTCTATCCAAGTGTTCGTGCAGGGCTTTATTTGGGATGCCCAGCGGCAGCCGTACTCAGCAAAATATGTGAAAGCTGCTGTGTAAGTAGAAAACAAGGCCCAGGAAAACAGGAGCCATTCGGTCATAGTCTACAAATTGGAAATATCTCACTGGTGGCCTCACTGCATTACCAGCCTAAGAAGGGGTGTTTTAGGGAATTTATAGTGCTACTGTCACTTTAAAAAAAATTGGATGTCACAAAGACAAGTCAAAAGTTTGATCCCATGGCGTAAAACTGTTCAGACCTGATCATTAGAGCCAGGAGAAGCCCATGGCTAAGTGCTTCACCCCTCGGCTTGTTACTGTATCCGACCCCTGGCAGGAGATGGGTTCCATAAATATACTATAGAATATCCTGCAGTAAGTAAGCTGGGGGGTGAAGCGATCAGCGGGGGTCTCAACAGGCCACATTTTTTACTGTTAATTTACGGTGCTTTAACATTTACAGCCTATCCTTAGGATGCAACACAGGTATTGAATTTGTGGTGGTCCTAGTCTCAGCACCCCCAGCTAGGAGGTCTGCTGATTAGAGAGACCACAGCACTCTAGTGAGTTCTACGTCTCTGTGATTTTTTACGTGGAAAAGAAGCTCAAGTGAATAGGACTCCGATGTAATACCAGGTACAACCACCGCCAAATGTATGGCACTGTACCTGGAAAACCAGGGCAATGCAGCTCTTATAAGAGCTTTGAGACCCCTACATTCAGCTGATTGGTGGGTCGCCAGGAGTCAGAACTATCACATTCTGCATTTTTCTGCAGGTCGGACTGCCGTACATCTGGAAACTACTATGTGTTCCCCTTTAAGAATTTTCTAATATAATATTTTTCATAGGATTAACTAGGGCTGGGCGATATTGGCCTAAATCAATATCGCGGTTTATCGCATATGTAGCTGCGGTAACGATAATTGGACGATAAATATGACACGCCCCTTTTTACAAGCCACACCCATTTGGCCATGCCAAACTAGGGATATTTTGTTTCAATAAAGTTAAAAAAAAGTACAGTAACTCAATGAACAGCAACCCAAGCTAGGTACACATTACAAGACGTGTATATACAGGTATACAGAATACAGCTATGTACAAACCACAGGACGTGTATATACAGGTATACAGCTATGTGCACACTACAGGACGTGTATATACAGGTATACAGCATACAGCTATGGACACACTAGAGGACGTGTATATACAGGTATACGGCTATGTACACACTACAGGATGTGTATATACAGGTTTACAGCGATGGACACACTACAGGATGTGTATATGCAGGTATATAGCTATGTACTATAGGGACCCAGAGTACAGGGACATACAGTATATATAATGGGTATACAGTATGTTATGTATAGGTGACAGTACAAAGGCTCAGTTATGGAGACACTGAGTGGCACATTATAGGGGGGCTGTAGATGGCACTGTGCTGACACGCTGTGAAGATATCTATCTTTCTATTCTTATCAATTCTGTCTGTCTGTGTCCAAAAGGTAGCAGCACTCCAATTGAATGAAAAAACGTGTAGATTTATTCACAATCCATGTGAAAAACAGGTGACGTTTCTGTGGTCAGAAACGTCACCTGTTTTTCACATGGATTGTGAATAAATCTATTGCTGACTGTTCCCTGGTGCTAATGAGAACTTTACTGGCCGCCCTGATAGCTGCGTGCATAGTGATCAGACTACGGTGGAGATTTTAGGAAGATTGAATGACGGTTAATGATTTTTTATTTAGTGATTGATTTTTAGTGACTCAGGGGCCCCGGCACAGCGCCAACCAACCCATCCGTCCCAGCGTCCCCGAGCGCCCCGCATCACCTGCCTGTCACGACACACGGCCCCTGCTTGTCTCAGACAGTTTCAGCGGGCCGGCACAGCGACAACCAACCCGGCACGGCACAGCGGAGCCGCCACCCGCCCGTCCCAGCGTCCCCCAACCTGCCCGGCATGTTAGAGCGGCACAGTAGTAACTGCTCATGCTCTGACACGCCGGGCAGGTTGGGGGGCGCTGGGACGGACGGGTGGCGGCTCCCCTGTGCCGGGCCTCTGTAACTGGCTAAGACGAGCAGGGGCGGTGTGCCGGGCGGGTGATGCGGAGCGCTCTGACACGCCGGGGGGGTTGTGCTGTGCCGTGTTGGGTCGGTGGGCGCTGGGGCGGACTGAGACTACCGGGCCGCTCTGACACGCCGGGCGGGGGTTGGGGGTGGCAGGGGCGCTTAGACACAGTGCCAGTCTCCTATGCGCTGTCTGTGCTTCCCTGCACACACAGCACATATGACATGCGGTCCGCTCATCTCTAATGACATCCTCCAACCTGTGCAGCTCACGGCTCAGACGGCGAAATAGTGAAAATACCGCACATACCGTCCTGGCAAAGTTGAGGTCGGTTAACCGACGCCAGAGACGGTATCGGTATTTTCACGGTATACCGCCCAGCCCCAGGATTAACTCATCTAGAAGCCAATTAGATTTTATAAGTCGCTCAGCTATACAGTCTTCTGTAGTTAAAAAAAAAAAAAAAAAAAAAACACAACTTTCCAGACACACAGGTTACCTGGCTCTGAGCTGCGTCAAGTCGGGAGTTAAAAGGATTAATTCCCATAGGAAACTTTATATGCACACGGAGTATTATAGCTAAAGTGCCCCCCTGTAAGCAGCGCTCATTATATATAGGCATACCTCTATTAACAAGACTCCGGAGAACAAATATAAAGTAATCAGATTAAACATAAACCCTTCAAGTAAAATCCTCACGTACTAATCCCGAGCGGTTCAACTATCAAATTGCATGTTATTGGGGAATATAGGCCAATATAGAGCAAGTGGAAAATTGTCAGAGTAGAAGGGACACTGGGAACCAGAATGACAAGGTTTTTATCAATCTACTGGGCGGTAAAACTGCAGCGTTACCATCATTTTGTCAAACGGGGCAGTTTTACACAGCAGACTATTGCAGCAAGATTGGCGTTGGTTTGCGGCACCTTTACCGGGATCATTCACGTGACTACCGAAGATTTTAATGGCCGCACAAAAGATGCGATCAGCCAACATAGGACAGATTTCTCATTTGTCGGCTGATCGCTGGCTTCTTTTACATAGGCCAAAATGAAGGTTCCCGTCTGCCGATAATCGGCCAGTGTAAATAGAGCCAAAGGGGTGGGGGGGGAGATTCATTAAGACCGGCGTACTTGTGTACTTATATTAGGCCCCGCCCCCTTTCCCAAGGAAGGCGCACACCTCTTAATGAATCCGGCCGGGGACCCGAACCTACGTCCATCGTACTAATTCTACACCTGCTTCCAGCAGGTGTAGATTTGGATCATGATTTACGACCTTGAGCAGGCCTCCTCCCCACCTTGTCACGCCCTCCAACCCACCCATCGGGCGAGCAGGGCATACGAGAGGCATATGCCAGGGAGAAGTGGAGAATCTGCACCTTCTCCCTGGCGTACTGTTCATAAATGTCTTTACACACAGGTCAACTAGTGGGTAAATGGGTATTCCTCGGAATTCAAGGAATGGACAGAGGTGGCAGCAGAGAGCACTGTGTCACACTGGAAAGAATACACCACTTCCTGCAGAGCATACAGCAGCTGGTAAGTACTGGGAGAGGCAAGATTTTTAAATAGAATTAATTTACAAAACCTGTGTAACTTTCTAACACCAGTTGATTTTAAAAGTTCTCTCTACAGAGTACCACTTAATTTCTTTGCAAAAGGAAATGAGCTGCAGTAACCCAGCCCAACCACTACACAGTGTACGGAGCTGTTGGTTTCTGACTCCATTCACTGTGTAGTCAGGTGCCACGGCTCTGCCAAAAAAAGCAGATTGGGAGGGATGATGGACCCTGAATAAAGACCATCAAAGTCCCAGACATCCACTTTAGGAACATCCGGGTTACACTATTATTGCATCCACAGGGCAGCAGGCAACCACACCCTGTCGATTTGGGGAAAACCGGCTGCAGACCTCATGGGTAACCAGGTAGTCTCCGAATGGCAAATGTAAGAAAAGGAGATATAAAGAATATGGGGGAGATTTATCAAACATGGTGTAATATGAAACTGGCCCAGTTGCCCCTAGCAACCAATCAGATTCCACCTTTTCATTTCTCACAGACTCTTTGGAAAATGAAAGGTGGAATCTGATTGGTTGCTAGGGGCAACTGAGCCAGTTTCACTTTACACCATGTTTGATAAATCTCCCCCTTTAAGTAGATCTTGTTCCTGAAAGATCAGCCGCTGCCAGGGGGCCCTATGTAAATCCTGAAGGCCCCGCTCCCAGAACAGGCCCCTCAAACCATTAGATTGTTGATGAGTCTCGATGAGATCAGCCACTGACGTAGATGGAGGATAAATATAACCCTGCATGTGACCTTGTGAGGACGAGGGATTCAATCATCATGCAAATTGCTTCTTAATATAACTCCGCTTCACGGTTGATGGTAACCATCAATAAACCTACTTAGAAGACGGCGGCACGAATATTACCAAGCTGCACGATACAACCATGAGCGCCAACAAGGACTGGGCTCAGGCTTTCTCTACTACTACTGAGGGACCACAACAAACAAGACTGCGTACAACATCACAGCAACAAGTCTCCATATATCCCAGGGCTAAAACACACAGACACATAAAGAGAAGGACCACACTTGCTTTCATGCTAAAATTTATGTATACTCACCTTGGGATGAATACTTGTGGTTATTATAGGGATAACCTACATAAGTCTGCATAGCTTACAGGAATCACCCTATAAGAGTCTATAGAGGACTGCTCAAAATCGCCTGTATTCCATAAGGTTTCTAAAGCTTTACTTAATTTCCTCTTAAAAACTCAGAACCGACAGGTTTCAGATACTTCTTACTCATGGCTGTAGCTGATGTCTTAGATAGTTTACTTGGAATCCACATGCTCCTACAGGAGTTGTTTGGATGTTATATGAATCCATAAGCCAATGCTGCAACATTTTTTATGAAATGCATAATGCCATGAATAAAAGCGGACAAAAGGAGCGAAAGACGTTGGTTGTGACTTTTTCAAGATGTGAAACAGTGATTTTTAAAATTGTATTAATGGACCTGGAGAATTTAATATTTTTTATGTGTTGTTAAAACGGTCACCTGAACAAGGTAAACACTCCGATCCCTACCTAAATGCCTCCATATAATCACTATGATCCCTACCTAAATGTCCCGATATAAGCACTCCGATCCCTACCTAAATGCCTCCATATAATCACTCCGATCCCTACCTAAATGCCTCCATATAATCACTCCGATCCCTACCTAAATGCCTCCATATAATCACTATGATCCCTACCTAAATGTCCCGATATAAGCACTCCGATCCCTACCTAAATGCCTCCATATAATCACTCCGATCCCTACCTAAATGCCTCCATATAATCACTCCGATCCCTACCTAAATGCCTCCATATAATCACTCCAATCCCTACCTAAATGCCTCCATATGCATTTGGAAAGTCAGCAAACTTGCTGATTTTGGCAGGACTGGATGAAAGATTATGTAGGGGACAGAAAGACCTAGTGGGCTTTAACTTCCCAATCACTTTGTTCTTGGAGAGACAAGCTACTGCCAAATATCTGGCAGCATATTACCGTGTAACTCCACAGAGGACACATGAATGTTCAGCTGAGCCTAAACCTTTCCTTGCAGTAAACCTTGTATAGGTTTGGCTCCCTGGTGGGCTTGAACCAGGATGCAAAGCAAGAGTGCTAACCGCAGACCCTCTTACATCTTCACTTACATGGTGGATGGCGTCTTACATTATAAGGACCTTTGTGTGACTTGCCTCACAAAGCATCATGTTGGCCGAGGCTAAAAGCACAGCTCCACCGCATCGCCTCCATGTAAGCGCATCCATTAGCTTTTAGCCGAGACATTAGTCACACACATTAAACACTTTGTTGCTTTAAGCCTTTCCCATTTATGATGATCAGTAGTTTTCCTCGTTTCTAGAAAGCTTCAATGATGCAACATATGTTGGATGGCTTTCATACTGAGAACAGTCATCACATGTCTCATACAGCATATTTCCTAGTATAATGTTTCTGCATCTCAAAAGGAAGAGGAAATAAAAAGTTTGATGCAATTTTCTTTTCGCTGAAGTGACAATGACCATTGATGATCAAACTGCGGACTTTACGTGATCTCTGTCATATCGAAAGGTGTCTAAGAAACTGTAATATATCTTATCAGATAAAACAAGTTTCATTCATTCAGTCTGAAAAAAAAAATCAATTGCACCTTGTGTTTATATGATAAACTAGCAGTTCACTGGCAGATCAGATTAAATGCTGCCAATACAAGTCTATAGAGAGGACAGGGCTGAGAAGGGAGATAAGAGGGGGATTGTCCTCCAGGAAGAGAGAGACAACTGTAAGCATTACATTTTGTCCAAAGGCTTAACAGTGTAGACTGTTCATTACTGCTCTATAATGTCCTCTTTGCTGCTTCTAGAGTATATACTGACACAAACAACAGCAGGACCCCCCTCTGTGTGTAGAGCGCTCGTGAAGACTAAGCAGGTAGAATCCATGTCTACCCAGCTCAGAACAGCTGGCTGTGAAATACAGAGATAACATTGTAGTAACGTTCTCTTACTCAACACAATACACAATTCCTTTTACACCACCGACTGTTGTCCGAAGACACGTACAGTACATACTGCAAAGTCGTTCTGCGTTGTTAACACGACTGGGTGGGAACCCGGAAACTCCAATGACCAAATGCAGAGACCGTCCCTGGCTGTATGGGAAGATCCGACCTGTGGTTCAAAACACTGTCTCTGTCCCTGCATCAATTATCAACGCACAATTCTGCCATGATGGGAGTTGTAGTTGTGTAACAGCTAGGCAGCCACAGGCTGGTGCACACAGCCCACCTAAACTAGTTATTTGCAGTTTAATATGACTACAAGTGGAAAGCTCACCTGGGGCAACGTGGTGTGGGTGGGGGTAAACCCTCCAGCAATGAAGGGGTTAAATAGGGTCTGTTTCCTGTAAAGTTCCACGAGTAGAAGAATCAGGTACTCTGCCATCACACAGTGTCCTGTATGTTCTCCACAAGCCACAGGCAGATGCGCGGCTAAAATTAACCTGAACATTTATTTTGATCCTGTAACTTCACACCTTGAGTAAATGACGCATCTCATGTCCTGACGCCATAGCGAGAATAGCGGGCGAGATTTCACGTTCCCAGATTTTCCCATAAGGAACACAAAACTACCATACAACTCATCAGGAGAGACTATAAAGGCCACTGTGGACATTAGGGGGAAAAAATAAAAAAAATAAAAATAAATCAGACCATTCTGTCAGGGCCAGCTGACTAATGTGTAGGATCCCCCCTGAAAAATTACATCGTGAAAGAGAAATATCAGGCATGCTGGAATTCAAGTGCCCGATCCTTGGAAAAACTGGCATTTGGCCAACAGCTATCCGAAGTGCATGGTCACCTGTATGTCAGGGGTGTTTAACCTGCAGCCTTCCAACTGCTGCAAAAGTGCAATTCTCATCATGTCTGGAGAGCCAAAGCATGATGGGAATTGTAGTATTGCAATAGCTGAAAGGCCACAGGTTTGACGTCTGTGCTGTATGTGTAATAGAAAATAGAATCATCATTCATTATGATGCCGGGAGCTTTGAAATTTGTTTAAATTTTCGCACTACTGTACTGACACAGTAGGGGAGATTTATCAAACATGGTGTCAAGTGACCCTGGCTCAGTTGCCCCTAGAAACCAATCAGATTCCACCTTTCATTCCTCACAGACTCTGAGCCAGTTTCACTTTACACCATGTTTGATAAATCTCCCCCAGTGTGTCAGTACAGTAGCACAAAGATTTGAACAATTTCGGAGCTCCTGGCATCATACCGTAAGGTGATGCTGGGAGCTCCAAGGTCCATTCCGTAGCATATCGCCCGTGTATACAGAATATGCACAGAATGTTTGAATCTAAGTCAAACTAAGGAAGACTGTAGTAATGGCAGATACTACGTCAGCAGGTAAAGAGCTGGATGCTGAGTTAATGACAATGGTGATGAGGGTTATAATTAATCTAATAATAATAATGTTATATAATAATAATTCTATATAATAATAATAATAATAATGCTAAATAATAAATCTAGGTGATCACTAGATGGTTCCGGCAGCCCATAGAGGATTGCGGCAGTCTGCTGCCACTGCTCTTATTCCGCAGAGTGACGGCAGCAGATCGTTGCTATCCTCGTCGTCTGTCTTTCAACATGTTGAAAGACAAACGACAGCAACGATCAGCCGACATCGTTCATGTTGGCTGATCGTTGTCATTGTAGTTTGGCATAAGCTGGAGGGCCGAATGTTCCCCATGCCTGGACTAGCAGGGCCACAATGACACTGGTGTCCCCAGTATGGCACTATTACACACTGCGGCAGATAGACAAGCCACTATTCTATATGCGTGATCAGGATTTAAGGAAGTGTGGAGATTATTCAGGGACAGCACTTCCGTGGGTCGGTGGTGCTCGAGGTAGGAACCAGGTAAATAGTATAGAAGACCCGGCACTCACCAGATTCTTTTTGCTGTTTATTAAGGTGCAGGTAACACCAGGTACATACAGGTAAGGACGCGTTTCGTCCAAACATGGCCTTCATCAGCTTAATGGTAGTACCACAGAGAAAGAATAACAGCAGAAAGAATCTGGCGAGTGCCGAATCTTCTACAGAAAGGACACCCAGTTGGCCATAGCATCTACTCTGGAGGACTACGGTCGGCCATGTTTTATTTCTTTATATGAATGATTTCGCCACCATGGTCCCATTACTTAAATCATGGGTCTCCAAACTGCGGCCCTCCAGCTGTTGTAAAACTACATTTCCCATCATGCCTGGACAGCTAATGCTTTGGATTTGGCTGTCCAGGCATTATGGGAAATGTAGTTTAGCAACAGCTGGAGGGCCGCAGTTTGGGGACCCATGACTTAAATAGCCAATGTAGATTGGTCGGTTTCCTTGAACGTGTTATATTCTCATAGTTCTCTCTAAATAGACGGGTCACGCTGCGGAAATCTACAGCTTCACCGTTGTGTCACCACCTCTACAACACTCACACTACAATCATCATCCATGAGTGCAGTAATGTAACGACACCCCGGGTGCCCTGCTCCTGTGCCAGCCATCCCAGACACTGTGCAATACTCCCAGAGGAGGAGACCGGCTGCAGGTCACCGACTATTCTGTCACTTTGTCACCCGGCATTATAGCAGGTAAAACTTTACAGAGAATGCGTCATCGGAAAATAACCAAGGTTTTATTGTGAACATATTATTTACGGTGATGTTTCTTTAATGTTCAAGCATTACTATCTACATCATTAGTAGGGAACCTTGGCTCTCCAGCTGTTGCAAATCTACAACCCCCATCATGCCTGGACAGCCAAAGCTAAAGCTTTGGCTGTCCATGCATGATGGGAGTTGTAGTTTTACAACAGCTGGAGAGCAAAGGTTCCCTACCCCTGATCTATATTGTAAAATAATCCTGAAATCTTGCAGTTTTCGTTCTCACCCCCGGTCATCATCCACTTCTATGGACACCACTCAGACACTCACCCAAATATCACTGCACATCCAGGAGAGCAGCGAGTTATAAGTCTTACAGGGTTGTTTGCACTATTAGGTTAGTTTTATGTTGGGGCAGCACTTTATCAGTCATGTTGCAATACTACACACGTTTACATGCAATACTCAATAACTGTATCTCTGGCTGCACGGGCATAGGGCAATCTGGGCTGTAGGGAAAACTATATATATACTTCAAAGTTGACAACCATGCTGATATCACGTTTCACACATCAATAAAAGTGTCTCTATCTGTCCCCTGTGTATGGGTGCTGTAACTTGATCTAATATCCGACAAATAGTGCCAGTGGACTCAGTGGCTAGTTACAGACCTAAAACATATGCCATCTGAAGTAATTCAATTCAGATATAGCAGACTTTCTGTATGTATGCCCAGGTGAAGGCGAACCTGAGGTATTAGCCACTCAATTCAAATATATTGTTGTTTCCTGCTGGTTATCCCCCTGATGTACCCTTCCACAAGGGAGAAACACGTTGGAGAAGGAGAGAAGAAAAATGGTGTCTCTAGGGAGACCTAGGGTTAGGCTGGAGATCAGGGCCACCCTTTTAGAGGTATCTCCCATTAGGTAGGAACAGGATCTTTGGTGACACCAGGCAAAAGCGGCAGAATTCCATGGCAGAACTCTCCACCTGCCTCAGTCTCGCACAGAGTATATCTGGGAGGGCTTGCGCACCTCCGCTTCCGTGGCTCTCCGCTCAAATAATTGACAAGTTAATTCTTTGAACAGAGAGCGACAGAAGCGGAGGCGCGCAAGCCCTCCCCATAGACACACTGGGGGAGATTTATTAAACATGGTGTTAAGTGAAACTGGCTCAGTTGCCCCTAGCAACCAATCAGATTCCACCTTTCATTCCTCACAGACTCTTTGGAAAATGAAAGGTGGAATCTGATTGGTTGCTAGGGGCAACTGAGCCAGTTTCACTTTACACCATGCTTGATAAATCTCCCCCCACTGTGTGAGACTGAGGCAGGTGGAGAGTTCCGCCATGAGAGCACTTGCACACTATGGAAATCACCCAGATAACTTGCTGCGGATTAGGCCACTATGTAGTTCACCCCAGCCGGTACTGCAGTATCGGGTGGAGGAACATCACTTCTTTGGAATTTAGAATGCGGGCACATTTTGGTGTGCCCATGTTCCAATTAACCATTGCAGACAATGTAAAGTCAAGCTGGGGCCACACTTTACATTGTCTGGACAGTCAATGAATAGCGGCCGCACAAAATTGACATGTCAGTTTTTTTTTGTGCGGCCGCATGGAATCCTGGACGGAGTGTATACAGTGTGTATACACTCCGGCTGGGATTCCATAGTAATTAAAGCGATCGGCTGCTGTCATTAAATAACGGCCAATTTTTAACGAAAATATACATTGTGTGAACATGGCCTAAGTTTGCGTGTCAAAGTATGATGCTGTAGTATTTGCCTTTAATTTTTACATAAATTTGAGAGACAAATCCTTCAGCTAACGATAATGTGACTCGTCTCAGGCCGAGTTCACCCCTAATATCTTGGTATTTTTAGGGAGACTGACATAGTGAAACACTACAATGCATCTCCAACCTATGGTTCCTCAGCTACTGCTAAACTACAACTCCCAGCATTCTCTACATCCACAATCCCCAACTTGTACCTCTCCAGCACAAGGCAAATACATCGTTTTTGCTCAACCTGCCAGGGGGAATAGTGACTGAGCATGTGTGTCCGTCAGCATCCAGCTCAGGAGGACGAGCACATTACTGCACACTCTGAACACCAGGTGGTGCCATACTATATAATAATTACGTCTCATAACCCTTTACTAGATTTTTTTTCCCTCCATCTAAAAAAATTTTTGACCAAGGAATATGAAATTGGACAACCCCTTTATAATGAACTGGGATATTACATATACTCTGGAATAAAAAAAATATATATATATACCAAACTATATGTGACCCCTCAGAGCTCTGATGCCCTATACCAGTCATTTTTAGGTCCATTTCCCCAATGACTACAACCACTGTCATGGGTTCTTATCCAAGTAGTTCCAGGAACGCTGCCAGAATATGAGGCACGGTGCCTGCCCGGGGGCCGAGCTCCAGTACCAGGCACAGCAGCACACTGGGTAAGCACTAACATGCCATGTGTATTCCTGGAAACCCTCTTACAAAAAATACTACCAGCAGGACGACATGAACATGTGATAGCCTGAGTACCACAACATATAGACACGGTCAATGCCCAGGCAGTGCCGCTTGGATTGACCCTCACAGCCGAGAGTTAACCAGTACATATCCATGCAATACATAACTTCATGCTGCATTTACATGCACTCTACTTAAGTGTAATGGGACATTACTGACATACCATCACGTCTACAGCACATTATGGCGGTATAACCTAATAACTAGCCTTTGTCCATAAGGCATGTGATACAAATAGGCTCCTAAGACTATAAAACATCAAAGTGTTCATAGCACGGATTAGCTGAAGGCTCATGGGAAGAACAGCTCATCACATTGCCGTGGAGTTGGGTGCACGCCCCAGCATTGGAGTCCTGTATCACTAGGTTTAGGTAAGGAGGGGCAAGTGTTTTCACATTTTAGTCAGTAGGGGTCTGGATGCTGAAGAAGAGCTCAGCTAAGCGCTTCTCTCCTTGTTTTCCTCCTTTCTGCAATGGACAGACTTCCTATAGAACTGTAGCAACAAGAGATGGAAAGAAGTGCTGAGCTAAGTGCTTCTCTCCTTGTCTTCCTCCTCTCTGCAGTGGACAGGCTCAATAGACTTCCTACAGAATTCATCTCCCGCAGAAACGAGAGGGAAAGAAGTGCTCAACTAAGTGCTTCTCTCCCTCCTCAATGCAGTAGACAGGCTCCATTGATTTCCTCTAGAATAAACCTCCTGCAGTGACGAAGAAATGGAGAGAAGGTCTTAGCCAGGCGTTTCTCCCCACTTTTGACATGTGACTTGTTCCAAGAGGATGCACAGAGGTTTAACTACATAAGTGTTGTTCATATGGATGTGTAGAGATGTGTGCAGAGCTCATGGTCATGAAAGTCAGCATAAACACCAGAGAGAGTCCCAAGATGGTACACACACACACACACACACACACACACACACTACACACAGGGGCAATACAGCCTTCACACAGAATACATACAACATACACACAGGGGTCAGACCATATATACACACGGTATATGCAGGAGGCATACAATATACAAGCAGAATACAGTATACCTAAAAGCCATTACATATACAACACAGCAAACACACTATATACTCATAGTACACACTGCATCAGACATACAGTATAGCTACAGCATATTCATAGATCATGCAGTATACAGGTACAAATACATTATACTCATAGATCATGCAGTATACAGGTACAAATACATTATACTCAGATCATGCAGTATACAGGTACAAATACATTATACTCAGAACATGCAGTATACAGGTACAAATACATTATACTCAGAACATACAGTATTACGTGCCCCGCATACCCGCTGCACACCCGCTGTACGTGCCCCGCATACCCGCTGCACACCCGCTGTACGTGCCCCGCATACCCGCTGCACACCCGCTGTACGTGCCCCGCATACCCGCTGCACACCCGCTGTACGTGCCCCGCATACCCGCTGCACCCCCGCTGTACGTGCCCCGCATACCCGCTGCACACCCGCTGTACGTGCCCCGCATACCCGCTGCACACCCGCTGTACGTGCCCCGCATACCCGCTGCACACCCGCTGTACGTGCCCCGCATACCCGCTGCACACCCGCTGTACGTGCCCAGCATACCCGCTGCTGTACGTGCCCAGCATACCCGCTGCTGTACGTGCCCAGCATACCCGCTGCTGTACGTGCCCAGCATACCCGCTGCTGTACGTGCCCAGCATACCCGCTGCACACCCGCTGTACGTGCCCCGCATACCCGCTGCACACCCGCTGTACGTGCCCCGCATACCCGCTGCACACCCGCTGTACGTGCCCCGCATACCCGCTGCACACCCGCTGTACGTGCCCAGCATACCCGCTGCTGTACGTGCCCAGCATACCCGCTGCTGTACGTGCCCAGCATACCCGCTGCTGTACGTGCCCAGCATACCCGCTGCTGTACGTGCCCAGCATACCCGCTGCTGTACGTGCCCAGCATACCCGCTGCTGTACGTGCCCAGCATACCCGCTGCTGTACGTGCCCAGCATACCCGCTGCTGTACGTGCCCAGCATACCCGCTGCTGTACGTGCCCAGCATACCCGCTGCTGTACGTGCCCAGCATACCCACTGCTGTACGTGCCCAGCATACCCACTGCTGTACGTGCCCAGCATACCCACTGCTGTACGTGCCCAGCATACCCACTGCTGTACGTGCCCAGCATACCCACTGCTGTACGTGCCCAGCATACCCACTGCTGTACGTGCCCAGCATACCCACTGCTGTACGTGCCCAGCATACCCACTGCTGTACGTGCCCAGCATACCCACTGCTGTACGTGCCCAGCATACCCACTGCTGTACGTGCCCAGCATACCCACTGCTGTACGTGCCCAGCATACCCACTGCTGTACGTGCCCAGCATACCCACTGCTGTACGTGCCCAGCATACCCACTGCTGTACGTGCCCAGCATACCCACTGCTGTACGTGCCCAGCATACCCACTGCTGTACGTGCCCAGCATACCCACTGCTGTACGTGCCCAGCATACCCACTGCTGTACGTGCCCAGCATACCCACTGCTGTACGTGCCCAGCATACCCACTGTACGTGCCCAGCATACATACGGTATACCCACTGTACGTGCACAGCATACATACGGTATACCCACTGTACGTGCACAGCATACCCACTGTACGTGCACAGCATACCCACTGTACGTGCACAGCATACCCACTGTACGTGCACAGCATACCCACTGTACGTGCACAGCATACCCACTGTACGTGCACAGCATACCCACTGTACGTGCACAGCATACCCACTGTACGTGCACAGCATACCCACTGTACGTGCACAGCATACCCACTGTACGTGCACAGCATACCCACTGTACGTGCACAGCATACCCACTGTACATGCACAGCATACCCACTGTACGTGCACAGCATACCCACTGTACGTGCACAGCATACCCACTGTACGTGCACAGCATACATACGGTATACCCACTGTATGTGCACAGCATACCCACTGTACGTGCACAGCATACATACGGTATACCCACTGTACGTGCACAGCATACATACGGTATACCCACTGTACGTGCACAGCATACAGGCCATACAGTACACACAGGAATCACAGTAAGCCCTCAGCATACACATAGTATATACAGAAGCATACACACAGCATATTGTACCTGCACATTTTACACGTGGGGCAATCAGTATAACAGGACGTATGCACAGAGTACACACACAGCACCTATACAGTATACTCACCCTTAGCATACAGACAGCAAATATACAGTATACACACGTTATACACATAGGAAGGAAACATGCAGCCCCAAAACAATATACACACAGTCCCTACACATAGGAAGCACACACACACAATCCCTACACTGTACATATACAGCACCATATGCATACAGCATGCAGACCCACTTATACACACACAGCACCTACACATTATATACACAGGAAGCACACACATGCAATCCCTACACTGTACTTATACAACACCATATACACACACATGCAATCCCTACACTGTACTTATACAGCCCTATATACACACAGGAAGCTCACAGACAGTATACACACACACAGTACTATACACACACAGCATACACATTATACACACAGCCCGTACACACAGGAAGCTCACAGGCAGTATACACACAGCCGTATATACACACACACACACACACACACACACACACACACACACGCGCAGCCGGTAGACCGTACACACACACACACACAGCACTATATATACACACAGCCGTATATACATACACACAGCCGTATATATATACACACACGCAGCCGGTAGACCGTACATACACACACAGGCAGTGACAGTCCCGGCAGCAGCCCCCAGCATGCAGCGCTCTCCCTCCGGCCCCGCTCCCCTCACCTGGGTATGAGCCACCACCAGGCTTTTGTTCCCCTCCCCGTGGTACGTCCATTCATTCTCGTCCATCTTCTCCGCTTCCATCCCCGGAGCACAGCCCGGGTGAGGGGGAGCGCTGCGGGCCGGGCTCGGAGTACACGGGCAGTCCGGGGATGTCAGGGCCGCTCCAGGCTCCGGTCTCCTCCGTCCGGCATGGACCGCACACCCGGTGTGTCACACTCTGCACCCTGCAAGCGACACAGACAGAACTAGACAGGCTACGTCACTCCGGCCCCGCCCACATCAACAAGCCCCGCCCATCGAGGAGGTCACTGCGCCCTGATTGGTCTATGTACAAGGTTCATGACCATAGAGCGGAAGCGCCAGAGCGGCAGCGAGGACCTGGCGCTGCGGGGGACCCTGGCGGGGACGGTGACGGTGACTCCTCGGGAAGGCGGATTTAAAGGGATTGTATACATTTATGGGACTGAAGCTGACGTCAGAGCACACGTGGGGGGCTGTCACTTTCTAATACAATCTCTATAAAAGTTCTGTCCCTGAGCGCTGATATCTGGCGGGAGAGCGGTCACATATGGCGGCCATACTGGCGGGTGTTTACATTGCACATGGCCCTTTTAACCCTTTCATTTGTGGAATTATTTTTAGGCCTCGATGCTGTACAGCTTGCATTTTGGAATGCTATAAATTTAAAGATATGTTAAATGTTTTAATTTTTATGTGTTTAAATAATTTTTTTAATGTCGATTGTTATTGTGGCCTTGATGAGTCCTCATTGGGGACTGTAAACTGTAAATCCCACCCAAATGTGCCTGTTTGGGGGTGATCCCCAGGTGGTCTCTGGGCGGGGCTTAAAGGGATTCTTCACACAGAGTAAAACTGGTGGAAATTCCACTGGGAGGAATCCCACCAAACTCTGTGAAAATGGGTTGTCTATGGGAGGGGTCGCGCACCTCTCCGCAAGGAAGAATTGACATGTCAATTCTTCTGTGTGGAGAGAGGAGATGCAAGACCTCCCATAGACAACCCATATTCACAGAGTTTGGCGGGATTCCTCCCAGTGGAATTTCCGCCAGTTTTACTCCGTGTGAACTGGCCCGAAGCGATTGTCAAAAGTGGAGAATCCCTTTAAGCCCCGCCCAGAGGCCACCCATATTCACGGTATTCGGTGGGATTTCGCAGCAGAGAGTTCCGTCGCGGAATTTCCGCCAGTTTTACTCCGTGTGAACTGGCCCTTATCATTAGAATGGCCCCTTGTCACTAAACAGATCCCAAAGTTGTCCTCCTGTCCTGACCCTCAGAGGTCAGGTGTAGTCTGTAGGAAAACCAGGCCGGGAGGTTTCAGTATCCCTGCAGCAGCGCCACCACAGGTGAAACGGAGCATTACACTGTGCCCATTGTATCAGCTGCCCATGGAATGGTCCTCCAGAGTGAGAGACCCTCTGTATAACCAGTAAATGGGGGGGGGGGCACTGGTGGTTTACAGTGATGGAATATCTCTTCACTATGCCAATACTTTGGAACACTCCTTTAAACTTCCGCATTTTGAGGAACAGTAATAAAAAACTGCTTTGAGAAGAAAAGTTGACGCAAGAGAGACAAAAGTCCCAGTAACAGATGAAGGCAACGCTGCGCCCACAGTGTATACCTACAGAGAAGTGTACACCAACCATTGGCACTCCAGCAGGCCGAGGTGCCCAGCCAACAGTAGACCAAAGTAGAAAGTAACAAAATCCTGGAAAGTGTGTTTATTCACACAAGGGGTTCGCTGCACACGTTCCGACCATAAGGTCTTTCTCAACAGAGGGAACTACCTACAGAGTAGAGGAGACATGGCTTCAGCTGCTGTCCACGTAGTTAAAGGAAACCAATCGCTCAAAAAAATCGATATAAAAAAAAAACGAGTTAGTAGACCGTGACTACTTGCCCCAGCTACAGCGCCCAGATGACTAATTGGCCCCCATTTATATATAGGGCGCAACTTTTTCATAGTAAAGTTTTTTTTTATCATACCGGGCAGGGACACAGGGCATAGGTATATGTTTAGGAAGTGTGCTGTGTGGTGTGATGTACCGCCACATTTACTTAGCACTAGGGCTGGGTGATTAATCAAATTAATTAGATTAATTCGCCTAGATTTTAAGAATTGATTTTAATTTCTTTGAAAATCGTAAATTCGATTTTCAAGAAAAAAAAAAAAAAAGGGCTTCGACCTGCAGGGGGAGCAGTGGTGCTTCGGGCAAGCTGCTCCTCCTGCAGGTAAGAGCAGGACCGCCTGCCCGCATCCGGAGCACCGCAGCCACCGCCACCCTCACACACCTGGAGCGCCGCAGCCCCCCGGAGCACCGCAGCCACCGCCACCCTCGAGCACCGCAGCCGCCCGCGCCCGGAGCACCGCAGCCTACCGCACCCGGAGCACCGCAGCCGCCCACACCCGGAGCACCGCAGCCACCGCCACCCTCCCACACCTGGAGCACCGCAGTCACCGCCACCCTCCCGCACCCGGAGCACCACATCCACTATCCGCCCCCACTGGCCAAGTTGCTCGCACGGAGGAGGAGCGGCTCCTTAAAGCACCGGAGACATGGAGCTGGTGCCCGCTTCATGGTGTGAGTAGTGGTGCTAGTCAGTGCAGTCAGTACTGGAAGACTGCTCTACTACTACCCCCAATACTGCTCTACTACTACCCCCAATACTGCTCCTAATACTGCTCTATTACTACCCCCAATACTGCTCTATTACTACCCCCAATACTGCTCTACTACTACACCCAATACTGCTCCTAATACTGCTCTATTACTACCCCCAATACTGCTCTATTACTACCCCCAATACTGCTCTACTACTACACCCAATACTGCTCCTAATACTGCTCTATTACTACCCCCAATACTGCTCTACTACTACACCCAATACTGCTCCTAATACTGCTCTATTACTACCCCCAATACTGCTCTACTACTAAACCCAATACTGCTCCTAATACTGCTCTATTACTACCCCCAATACTGCTCTATTACTACCCCCAATACTGCTCTATTACTACCCCCAATACTGCTCTACTACTACACCCAATACTGCTCCTAATACTGCTCTATTACTACCCCCAATACTGCTCTATTACTACCCCCACTACTGCTCTACTGCTTGCACTATCATTGCTGCTACTATTACCCCCAATACTGCTCTACTACTACCCCCACTCCTGATACTACTACTCCCAAAACTGCTACTACTATGCCCACCACTGCTACTCGCCTCATCTTCTATGCTTCTTCACCCCTTATCCAGTATGCCTCTACTACTACACCCTGCATAAAATAAATACATTTAAAAATGAGATTTTATTTTTTGCCCATATTGCCCAGCCCTACTTAGCGCTATATCGAGTTTTGTGATTGGTTTCCTTTAACAGACTATAATTCCTATCATAATCTGCTGACGTCATGCATAGCTGTCCTCCCCTGGGTGCTATAGAGCCAGTCTCCTCCACACTGTTGTGCGCTTCATTTTTTTGCTGAACCTCTCACATTAGTTCAGGGAAGGGGAACCTCTGCCCTCCAGATATTGCAAAACTACAATGGCATGATGGGAATTGTAGTTTTGCAACAGCTGGAGGGCGGAAGGTTACCCATCCCTGCTTTAGTTACTATGTTCCATCCCATGAAGTTTCATAGATAAACCGCTCGCTCTCTTATATCTCCTAGTTCTGCAACTGTGGATATGCAAAAACTGAACTACAGCTTGCAACCCTGGTCAACCGGCTATAAATGTCACATTTTTGGCCACTACATTCTTTTTCGATTCCAAAGGGCTTTATTGAAATATCAGCATTGTACATCAAAAGCTGTGACCAGAAGCAAACAGTAAAACAGTGGACAACAGTGGACAAAACAACAGAAGGGCACTGCAAGCACAACACTTGACCAGGAGGGTGGTCTAATAAGAAACGCTTATACAGTGTAGTACAGTACAAAATAACGAGGCATGGGTGAATGCTTAACCAGAAGGAGCCAAATCCATGGCGCTAGTTATGATATCGAAAATCATAATTGTAAAGGCAGGGTAGCAAACTGCCATAGGGAGCACAAGTGGGGGAAAGATGGGGAAATAATGAGTAGAGAAGGGATGATGGGGAGGGGGGGTAGGTCTAGGGAGAGAGGGGGGTGGTGGAGTGGTACGGCCTAACAGGTAAGGGAGCGGTATTGAGGGGAGGAGAGGAAAGAGAGCCAAGGGCCCCATGTGGCGGTGTATTTAGAGGTGTCGGTAGGGGAAGAAGCCAGTAAGTCCTCCATGTGTTGGATGTGGGTAACTTCAGCAAACCACTCCCCCAGGGTCGGCGGGTCCACAGACCTCCAGTGTCTGGGAATGATGGTCTTGGCAGCCTGTAGTAAGTGGCGTGCTAGAGACTTTTTGAATTTAGATTGAGTCATGGGGAACATAAAGAGCAAGGCAGCCTCAGGCGTGTGGGGTACCTGCACCCCGGTGACATCTGCAATAGTTTTGAGCACCACGGACCAGAGGGGTGCAAGACTGGGGCAGCCCCACCAGATGTGTGTCATAGTGCCCTCTCCCACCCCACAGCGCCAGCAGGTATCGGGGACCGAGGGGAACCACCTGTGAAGGGATGTAGGGACCCTATACCACCGAGTCAGGATCTTATAGCAAGTTTCCTGTGCTTTGGTGGCAATTGTAGCTTTGTGAGTTAGGAAGAAGCATTTGGCCCATTGAGGCTCCGTGAACTGTTTCCCCAGTTCTGACTCCCACGCCGTGCAGAAGTGAGGTAGAGCTTGCGTTCGGGCAGAGACCATCAGCCCATAGATAGCAGAAATGGCATGTGGGGGGCCCATGGTGGAGAGGCAGAGTTTTTCAAAGTCCGTGGTGGAACGGTGTAGCTGCTTGCCCTGTGAAACGGTCTGGAGGAAGTGGCGTAACTGAAGATGCTCAAAGGGAGCTCGTCTAGAGGGGGGGGCTTCTCCTAGGATAGAAGCCAGGGGCTTGAGAGAGCCGCCAGCTAGGACGTGGTAAAAACGTAGGGGTCGGGATTTGGTGTGGCCAAGAAAAGGGGCAGGTGAAGCAGCCGGCCCAAAAAGCGGATGGTCAGTAATGGGTAGAAGCGGGCCCGCTCTGTCCACCAAGGATTCCTCTGGGCGTACTGATGAGAGAATGGCAAGAGTGTGCCGCGAGGAAAAGGAGAGTGTTAGCAGGTCCGATGGGGACCAGGTCCAAGGGAGAGTAGAGAGAGCCTTGGGGCAAATGTCCTGCGCTAGGCGCACCCAGAGTTTGGAGTGTCTATTGTGCACCACGTCAAGCAGTCTGGCGTAGGCACAAGAAAGGTAATAAAGCCGGCAATCCGGGAGACCCGTGCCCCCTAGAAGCTTGGGTCTGGTAAGCAGTCGCCGATTAAGTCTAGGGCGCCCACCGGCCCAGACAAAGGCCCCAAAGCACCTCTGGATTTGGTGCCAATAGGAGGCAGGAATGAAGAGGGGGATGGTCTGCAGGAGATAGAGGAGCCTGGGAAGAAGAGTCATTTTAATGATGCTTATACGCCCGAACCAGGAGAATTCACTCCTGTCCCAGGCCGTCAAGTCAGTGCGGAATCGGGTGAGGAGGGGTTGGAAGTTGGCAGCGAAGAGAGTTGAAAGGTCAGACGGTATTTTGACGCCTAGGTAAGTAATTCCACCAGGTGGCCACGCGAATGGGAAGGAGGTGCGTAAGCTAGAAACCAAGGAATCTGGGAGAGAAACGTTAAAAGCCTCAGACTTGCTTAAGTTGATTTTATAGTTGGACCAGGCGCCGAACTCCGACAGCCGCGCCATCAGTGAGGGGAGTGAGACCCGAGGGTTAGCAATGTAGACCAGCAGGTCGTCAGCGAACGCAGAACATTTATATTCCTGGTCCCCTATCACGATGCCGCGAACGTCGGGGTCGGCGCGTATCAGGGCCATAAGATGTTCCATTACCAAGGCGTAGAGGAGAGGGGAAAGGGGGCAGCCCTGTCGCGTGCCATTATGAATGGTGAAGGGATCTGACAGAGATGCATTAATTCTAAGACGGGCAGAAGGAGATTTATAGAGGGCTAGGATCCTGGAGGAGAAAAGGGGGCCAAAACCAGCATGCTGCAGCGTCTGTGCCAGGGAGGACCAGGAGATACGATCAAAGGCCTTTTCGGCGTCTAGTGACAATATCATCAGAGGCAATTTTCTAGATCTGGCATGATGAATGATGTCCAAAGTCTTAATCGTGTTATCCCTGGCTTTGGCCACTACATTCTGATGAATTCTGTGGCAAATACTGGAAAGATTTAGAGCGGTACTGTCATTTGTTGATGTCATTATAGGAGCCAGTGTGTGGGATTTTGCAGTCGGGACAGGAGTGCTGCCATGCACTTTATCTGTTTATAACTAGCAATTGCAGCAGGTCTCGGTCCTTAGACTAAACTTTTGACATGTTGAATTAAATGACAATACCACTTTAAAGGAGTATTCCACTCAAACATAACATTTTGATATGTTGCTGCCCATGGTGAGACTAACAATACCTTCCATACTTATTATTATCTATTCAGATTCTCTCCCCCCGTTTTCAGCTGCTGCTGCTTTCTACAGAAGACACAAAAATCTGTGTGTGAGCTTTTCTCTCTGTCTCCCCCTCCACCCCCTCCCTTCTGAGATGACTGATGTAAACAAGTCTCTGGCAGGCTGTATCTGCAACTTTGTAGCGTCCTTGTAATGCTGGGAGGGTTAATCACAGTGAGTTCATCAACAACTTGACCTCAAAATAAGCCTCCCATTAGGGATGGTCCGAACCTAACGAGGTTCAGGTTCGTACGAACCCCAACTCTCGGCAATGATTCCCTCTGTCTGCCCGCTCCGTGGAGAGGGTGGATACAGCGGGAGGACCGCCTGGAAAACTGGGATACAGCCATAGGCTGTATCCCAGTTTTCCAGGTGTTTCTCCCGCTGTATCAACCCGCTGCACGGAGCGGCCAGACAGCGGGATTTTGATGCCGAGCGTTCGGGTTCACATGGACCCGAACCTCGGCAGGTTCAGGTCATCCTTACCTCCCATCATTATAAAGACGCTACAATGTTGCAGACAAAGGCAGTCAGAGACTTGTTTACTTCAGATGTCTCAGAAGGGAGGGGGGAGGAGAGGGAGAAAGAGAGAAAGGCTCACACACTGATTTTTGTGTTTTCAGCAGAAAGCAGCAGCTCAGAACTGGGGTACGGAGACTAAATAGGTAATAACACGTATGGAAGGAATTGTTAGTCTCACCATGGGCAGCAACATATGAAAAGTTATGTTTAATTACTATACACTGAGCTTTTTCTTTACTTTGTATGGTATATGTTTGTATGGAGAGAAGTGTTGTATGTTTGTATGTACAATTCAGTGCAAAGTCCAGACTGGTGTAGGATAAGCATTAGTAGGATTCTATGCAGAATTAGCCCTGTACAGACATATGTGGCTGTCACTCTGGACACCCTGTGTAGTTGACAATCTGGGCACATGTATAGCAGCAGCTGCGGGGGCGTACATGATGGGCAATGTTGGAGGCAGCTTTAGCTTAGACCAGGGATGGGGAACCTTCTGCCCTCCAGCTGTTGCAAAACTACAATTCCCATCATGCCTAAACAGCCAATGTCCAGGCATGATGGGAATTGTAGTTTTGCAACAGCTGGAGGGCCGAGGTTCCTCATTCCTGGCTTAGATTAATAACAGATTTTCACCAGCTCTCAGCATTGTTGGCGGTAATACAGTACAACCCTCTGCTCGGGACACCACCGGAGTGATCACTCAGTAGATAGGCTTCCTCTTTTCTTCTGCTTACATAGAGGATTGGTTGCACCTAATATGTCAGGTCAATAATAAATACCAATGCAATGCAATCTTACTACATGGAGGTTGTTTTTCACTCCCAATAAATATTGTAGAGTGACTGTAAATAACATGATCTTCAGAATCAAACAATAAAGTACAGTAAGAATATACAGTATACAGTGAATAACAATAAAAAGCACCAGCTCCTTCTTTTTCTGCCTATGCAGACATATTGATTTCTGTATCCTAAAAAAGATCGGCTCCCCTGGGATAGAGGAATGTGTGGTGAGCAGATAGCAGATCTCCCAGGTAGGCATCTCCCTGTCTTGTAGTGACTTGCCTGGTCGAATGCCAGATAGTTACACTCAGCCCCATCCAGCCATTTTCTTCTATGTTTCTGCATTGGAAGCAGTTGCTTAGGCTGGGTTCACACTGCGCTTCTGCAATCCGTTTTTTTCATCCATATTTGCAAAAAAACAGATGCAATTGTGTGACTTCTATTATAAAAAAGAAAAGTTTTAAGACGCATCCAGTTTAGTTTTTTTTTGAGGTCAGGTACGCTTTGAGTATGTTAAAAAAAAAAACGGATGCGTTTGATCAGTTTTTTTATGTAGTAAGTCAATGGAAAAACGGATGCACACAATTGCATCCATTTTTCCATCTGTTTTTTGCAAAAATGGATGAGAAAAACAGAATACTGAAGCACAGTGTGAACCCAGCCTTAGGGTAAGTGCACACTACGATTGGCAACGGAAAATCCATTGCGGATTCTACAGGTCGCACATGCTTGCGGACTCTGGCGCGCGCATCTCCGCCCCTGTCATAGACTACATTCTATGCACGGGTGGATTCCGTCGTCCGTCTAAAGAATGGTCCATGGACATCAACCTGTAAGTAAATCAGAGCACTCTCATACAGCTCCTGGCCCTAAGATGTCAGTGCAAGCACTGAAAGAGACATCATGGGAGAGGTACGCACTATGAGGGAGATTTATCAAACATGGTGTACAGTGAAACTGGCTCAGTTGCCCCTAGCAACCAATCAGATTCCACCTTTCATTCCTCACAGAAAATGAAAGGTAGAATCTGATTGGTTGCTAGGGGCAACTGAGCCAGTTTCACTTTACACCATGTTTGATAAATCTCCCCCTATCCATGTTGTCTCCCAGCTTTGTGTCACGTGACCAAGATGGTCTCCCACTGTAAGGGTGGTATTACACGGGACAATTATCGTTCAAAATATCGTTAGATCGTTCGTATTTAAACAAAAACTGTTCAGTGTAATAGCAGACAACGATTAAATGACCTACAAGAAATTGTTGGTCGTCGATAGAATCTGGACCTATTTTTATCGTTGGTTGTTTGCAAATCGTTCACACGTAATAAAGACGTCATTTGCAGTAGCGACGACTGGACAACCACAAGAACGATCATAGTTCCGTGTAATTGGGTGAACGATTTCAGGTCGTTCTCCATAGCGGTCATTTGAGATTGTTTATCGTTGAAAAATCGCTTTGCAGAATAGTACCCTAAGTCTATGAGACCCTGAAGTGATCAAAACCATGGTTAACATTATACAATGCATGGCTATATTGTGCAGCGTTTGCAAATGACTTCTTGCAACAGTAAGAATGATGATACAACTCTGTAAAAGATTGCAATAATGGATATAAAGGAAGGAAGAAGATGCCGCCACCATAACTGGATTATGCTGCAGGTCCCCCACCATAGAAGAATTCCCTAAGGTTACAAACCCACTTGCCGGATCTGCAGCGAGTCTCCTTGCTGCGTTTTTGCAGCGAGACTCGCTGCAGATCCTGGACCTATACTTTCAATAGCAGAGAAACTCGCAGCAGGGATGTACATCCCTGCTGCGATTTTGTCTGCAGCCCGCCCCATTAACCCCCCGGCCGCCGGACATTATACATTACCGGGTCCCCGTTCCTGCTTGCTTCGGGGCTCCCGGTGTCTTCACGGCCCGCCCGGCCAATCAGTGCGCTGTGGCGGGGCAGCGCACTGATTGGCCGGGCGGAACGTGTCGGGAGCCGCCGAAGCAAGCAGGAGCGGGGACCTGGTAATGTATATCCTGCCCGCCCCCCTGCAGCCCCGATCGGCCCGCAGCCCCCGGCCGCACGATCGCCCCCAGCCCCGCAGCGCACGATCGCCTGCAGCCCCCCGGCCGCACGATCGCCCGCAGCTCCGCAGCCCCCGGCCGCATGATCGCCCGCAGCCCCCGGCTGCACGATCGCCCGCTGGGGGCGATCGTGCGGCCGGGGGCTGCGATGCTGGGGGCGATCGTGAAGTTGGGGGCTGCAGGGCTGGGGGCGATCGTGTGGCCGGGGGCTGCGGGCTATGGTGCGGTCGGGGGCTGCGGGGCTGGGGGCGATCGTGCGGCTGGGGGCGATATACATTACCTGATCCCGGCTCCTGCTTGCTTCAGCGGCTCCTGGCACGTTCCGCCCGGCCAATCAGTGCGCTGCCCCGCCGGGCGGGCCGTGAAGACACCGGGAGCCCCGAAGCAAGCAGGAAAGGGGACCCGGTAATGTATAATGTCCGGCGGCCGGGGGGTTAATGGGGCGGGCTGCAGACAAAATCGCAGCAGGGATGTACATCCCTGCTGCGAGTTTCTCTGCTATTGAAAGTATAGGGCCAGGATCTGCAGCGAGTCTCACTGCAGATCCGGCAAGTGGGTTTGTAACCTAATACAGTAAACTCTATGCTCAAAAGTCACACATGGATTTACCTGGTTGTAATGCAAATTTCAGTGCTTAAAATAAGATTTTCAGATTTCCTTTAAAGGGAACCAATCAGCCCAATCGGGCTGATATGGTTCCCTAAACCACTGTATACAGCTCCTGCAGCAGCCACGGCATATACTGGCCGCGGCTGCAGCAGTAGCGGTATAACAAAAAAAAAGCAATTTACTCCCCCGGGCGCGTCACGCCGGAAGCAGGTGTAGATTTGGTACGCCGGGCGCCTCTTAGTGAATCCTGCCGGGGATAGGGGCGGGGCCTAATATAAGACGGTCTTTATAAATCCCTCCCTTTGTGTTTTCTAACCCTGGATAACTCCTTTATAGTGACTGTACCACCAGGCCCAGGCTGAAGCACTGGAGGCGGGCCGACCCACCCTTAGTGGGAAGAAATCCCAGCCCCTCCATGACATGACTCCATTAGAATCAATGGAACCCTATCATAGAGGGGCAGGGGTTTCCTCCCACTAAGGGTGGGTCGGCCCGCCTCCTGTGCTTTAGCCTGGGCCTGGTGGTACAGTCACTTTAATTTCTAGTCCTGCGTGTACTGACTACATTGTTCCATTCCTGTCCTGTCTCTGACTGCTGACCTTTGACCCTGGCCACTCTGATATGCCCTTAAATATCCCCATTCCCATAAATAGGGCTCCCAGGCAATTCCTATTTCCAATGATAAGACTTGTGTTGCAGAGGCAGGTAACGCATTATGCAATGATATAATTTGGCCTTGATTGCTTTGCAAAGAATTTTTGAACAGGATGAAATTATTTTGTCTCTACTAGAAAAGTGACAGTTCTTCCTCCTGCTGCTGCTGTCTTCTGAGGAGCCATTGACCAGGTTCTAAGAAATCCCAGTCCTGAAACATTTCAGTCACAAAGTAAAATAAGAATAACACTGAAGGATCAACTTGTTGGATTAAAGGGGTACACCAGCAATTTTCTTTTCTTTCAAATCAACTGGTGTCAGAAAGTTATATAGATTCGTAATTTACTTCTATGAAAAAAATATTAGGTCTTCCCATACTTTTGTATGTCATGCAGGAAATAATGTTTTCTTTTCAGTCTGACACAGTGCTCTCTGCTGACATCTCTGGCTGTGTCAGGAACTGCAAAACAAGAGTCCGTGGAGCCTCAGTTACGAGTCTCAAAACACGGGATAGCCAGATATCTCTAGCCTGTTGCCAACAGGGTGCCTCCATGATGGGGAGAGCACCACACCACCCTGATAAATAACCCCTTAAGTCCCACTCGGTTGCGAGTATTGGAACATAGACAGGGAAACAACAGGGTGGCCCCTTTTGTCAATGTCTAACTCAAGGTGCGAGTATTGCGATCATGACAAGGGCTTGCAAAGGCAGGCTTCCACCCACAGACAGCCGTTTCGGGGTTTTTGCCCCTCGTCAGTGTGGGGTAGGATTCTGGCTAGTTGGGGCAATGAAAAATCAACCAACAAAACACAGTAATCACTGAACTCAAGGAGAACAGCGAAAAAAATTCCAATGAAGTACTCAATCAAGAGTCTCCACTGATGCCCCCAAAAATTTAAATATGCAAAACAAGAGTCCGTGGAGCCTCAGTTACGAGTCTCAAAACACGGGATAGCCAGATATCTCTAGCCTGTTGCCAACGGGGTGCCTCCATGATGGGGAGAGCACCACACCACCCTGATAAATAACCCCTTAAGTCCCACTCGGTTGCGAGTATTGGAACATAGACAGGGAAACAACAGGGTGGCCCCTTTTGTCAATGTCTAACTCAAGGTGCGAGTATTGCGATCATGACAAGGGCTTGCAAAGGCAGGCTTCCACCCACAGACAGCCGTTTCGGGGTTTTTGCCCCTCGTCAGTGTGGGGTAGGATTCTGGCTAGTTGGGGCAATGAAAAATCAACCAACAAAACACAGTAATCACTGAACTCAAGGAGAACAGCGAAAAAAATTCCAATGAAGTACTCAATCAAGAGTCTCCACTGATGCCCCCAAAAATTTAAATATGCAAAACAAGAGTCCGTGGAGCCTCAGTTACGAGTCTCAAAACACGGGATAGCCAGATATCTCTAGCCTGTTGCCAACGGGGTGCCTCCATGATGGGGAGAGCACCACACCACCCTGATAAATAACCCCTTAAGTCCCACTCGGTTGCGAGTATTGGAACATAGACAGGGAAACAACAGGGTGGCCCCTTTTGTCAATGTCTAACTCAAGGTGCGAGTATTGCGATCATGACAAGGGCTTGCAAAGGCAGGCTTCCACCCACAGACAGCCGTTTCGGGGTTTTTGCCCCTCGTCAGTGTGGGGTAGGATTCTGGCTAGTTGGGGCAATGAAAAATCAACCAACAAAACACAGTAATCACTGAACTCTAGAAGAACAGCGAAAAAAATTCCAATGAAGTACTCAATCAAGAGTCTCCACTGATGCCCCCAAAAATTTAAATATGCAAAACAAGAGTCCGTGGAGCCTCAGTTACGAGTCTCAAAACACGGGATAGCCAGATATCTCTAGCCTGTTGCCAATGGGGTGCCTCCATGATGGGGAGAGCACCACACCACCCTGATAAATAACCCCTTAAGTCCCACTCGGTTGCAAGTATTGGAACATAGACAGGGAAACAACAGGGTGGCCCCTTTTGTCAATGTCTAACTCAAGGTGCGAGTATTGCGATCATGACAAGGGCTTGCAAAGGCAGGCTTCCACCCACAGACAGCCGTTTCGGGGTTTTTGCCCCTCATCAGTGTGGGGTAGGATTCTGGCTAGTTGGGGCAATGAAAAATCAACCAACAAAACACAGTAATCACTGAACTCAAGGAGAACAGCGAAAAAAATTCCAATGAAGTACTCAATCAAGAGTCTCCACTGATGCCCCCAAAAATTTAAATATGCAAAACAAGAGTCCGTGGAGCCTCAGTTACGAGTCTCAAAACACGGGATAGCCAGATATCTCTAGCCTGTTGCCAACGGGGTGCCTCCATGATGGGGAGAGCACCACACCACCCTGATAAATAACCCCTTAAGTCCCACTCGGTTGCGAGTATTGGAACATAGACAGGGAAACAACAGGGTGGCCCCTTTTGTCAATGTCTAACTCAAGGTGCGAGTATTGCGATCATGACAAGGGCTTGTGTCAGGAACTGTCCTAAGCAGTAGTAAATCCCTATAGAAAACATCTCCTGCTCTTAAAGTGGCTCTGTACCCACAATCTGCCCCCCTCCCCAAACCTCTTGTACCTTCGGATAGCTGCTTTTTATCCAAGATCTATCCTGCAGTCCATTCAGTAGGTGATGCAGTTATTGTCATAAAAAATTACTTTTAAAATTGCAGCTCCGTGCCCTACGGGCGTATCTGTGCCCTAACTTTGCACCACCCCCTCCGTCCCTCCTCCCCACCCTCCTCATCATTAGGAATGCTCCAGGCAGATTGCCTATTATTCACCACCTGTGTTACCACGGCACATGGGCTGGATCATTAAGACACCGGTGCCATGTTCAAACAGAAGTAAATGTTCCAGTGGCATTCCTAATGATGAAGAGGGTGGGGAGGAGGGACAGAGGGGTGGTGCAAAGTTAGGGCACAGATACGCCCATAGGGCACGGGGCTGCAATTTTAAAAATATTTTTTTAGGACAATAACTGCATCACCTGCCGAATGGACCCCAGGACAGATCTTGGATTAAAAGCAGCTATCCGAAGGTACAAGTGGTTTGGGGGGGGATCAGATTGTGGGTACAGAGTCACTTTAAGACTGGAAAGAATACACCACTTCCTGCAGGATATACAGCAGCTGATAGGTATTGCACTTAAGATTTTTTTTATAAAAGTAAATTACAAATATCTGGCATCAGTTGATTTGAAAGATTTTTTATTTTTTTTTTGCTGGAGTACCCCTTTAAGAAAAAAATCTAAATAACCAGGAATGCCACCAAATCTTACAGTAACAAACCCTAAAGAAATATGTTCTTATACTAAGCAGTTTCTATGTACACAGATAAAATCTTCATAAGAACACTTGAAGACATAAGCTTCTAGAGGTATTACTTTATTACACAAGGCCTACCTGGCTAATTTCAGTCCCCTTGGCTGCAATCAATTTGATTTGGGGATTAACCAGGGGACTGAGTTTTAAGATTGTGACTTTTTTAACCCATATGTTGGGATCTGGTCTTGACTGCAATGAACACACCAGTCACGGTAGACACTGGAAACCATGCACCTCTTCACCCTATGCCAAATAATTTTCATCACCAAGTTTAGGTTAAGGCTGTATACATTTTTTTGTGTTAATTTAATTTAGGCCTATTTAAAGCGTCTCTGTACCCACAATCTGACCCCCCCCCCCCCCTAAACCACTTGTACCTTCAGATAACTGCTTTTAATCCAAGATCTGTCCTGCGGTCCGTTTGGCAGGTGATGCAGTTATTGTCATTAAAAAATAATTTTAAAATTGCAGCCCCGTAGGAGGGGCGGTGCAAAGTTAGGGCACAGATACGCCCGTAGGGCACAAAGCTGCACTTTTAAAAGTAATTTTTTATGACAATAACTGCATCACCTGCTGAACGGACCGCAGGGCAGATCTTGGATTAAAAGCAGCTATCCGAAGGTACAAGTGGTTTGGGGGGGGACAGATTGTGGGTACAGAGTCGCTTTAAAGGACAACTCCCGCGGGACCCCCAAAAAAAAAAAAACACAGACACACACAGACACCATACTCACCATCTCTCCGGTGACGATCGCCACTCGACTCGCCCGCCGTCCGCCTCTCCGTCGCCGCCTTCCGCCATCCAGCGATGTCTCCAACTTCCGGGTCCAGGGGATGGAAAAGGCTGCCAGTGCGCTTGCGCACCGGCAGCCTTTTCATTGGCTGGAGCACATCACATGGCTTCCAGCAAGCTCATCCAATCAAGGCTGAGCAAGCTGGAAGCCATGTGATGCGCTCCAGCCAATGAAAAGGCTGCTGGTGCGCATGTGCACCAGCAGCCTTTTCATCCCCATTCACTTTGCATGAAGACGCCGAGGAGGAAGAAGACCCGGACCGCCCCTCGGCTCTGACGTCGTCGTCACCAGATGACGCCCCGGAGAAGAGGACCGTGACGATCGTAATAGGTAATGTATACATTCCTTAACTTCCGGGGTGGGGGGTCGGGGGTCCGAAAGTGGGGGAAGGGGGCCAGGCCGGGTATTTAACCACATTACAAAGTTATATAACTTTGTAATGTGTGTTAAATGAGCAAAAAAAAATTTTTGTGGGAGTTGTCCTTTAAGGCTTTGTTTGTAAAAATTTATTTGAAAAATTTTTAATAAAAATTTTAATCTAAAAATAAATACACCAGCCACCACCCTCAGAGTAAGGGGGCATTCACACATTCCTTGCACAGTCTGTGCAAGCAGAGTTCTCTTGTAATGATATACATAAAATAGGTCAGGGCAGGCAGCGTTCTCTTGTAATGATATATATATAGGAGGTCAGGGCAGGCAGAGTTCTCTTGTAATGATATATATATAGGAGGTCAGGGCAGGCAGAGTTCTCTTGTAATGATATACATAAAAGAGGTCAGGGCAGGCAGCAGGCAGGAAAGAAGCCGGGCCAGAAACTAAATGAGCTATCTTAAAGGGGTTGTCTGTTCGGAGGTTGCGACCTCACAGGTTGTAGTAATGTCCCTATACAACATTATCAAGAGTTGTAGAGTAATAACTTGAGTGTTTTATATAAACATAAATGAAATTTTTTTCTATCATCCCTCTAAGAAAGGGTTAATAAAAAGTAATCAATAGGTTTTAAATCTTAAAAAAATGGAGGCATTAAAAATTATCCCGCAAAAAAAAACAAGACCTCATATGGCTATGTGATGAAAAATAAAACAAAGCTGCGACTCTTGGAAAGTGGCAATGAAAAAAGTATGAAGATGGCTTGGTCATTAAAGGGGTTATCCAGTGCTACAAAAACATGGCCACTTTCTTTCAGACACAACACAACTCTTGTCTCCAGTTCAGATGTGGTTTGCAATTAAAGGGGAACTCCACATAGAGGTCAAAAAAATGAGACTTCTGCAGAAGCATATAACAATACTTACCTATCTGTCCCAGTTTTGAAACTACCAAAAATCCATTTGTTTTGGGGGGTTTTGTTCTATTTTGTGTTTCTGCACTTCCTGGTTGAGCAGTTGTACACAGTACTACAGGTTCCAGAATGCAATGCTTTCCCTCAGCTGTTCATCACAGCCCTCCACCCTGCACATTCCCCGCCCAAATCTATTGCAGAACATCTAGGCTGTGTTCACACATTGCAGTTTCATTGTGTTACTGAATTATTTGCATTACTTTATCATTTCATTGTTGTCCCACCCACACAGCTCGCTGTATTCTCTACCTGTAAAACCACACAGAACTGTATTTTTATCCTGTAACACCACACAGCATACTGTATTCTCTACCTGTAACACCACACAGCACACTGTATTCTCTACCTGTAACACCACACAGCACGCTGTATTCTCTACCTGTAACACCACACAGCACCCTGTATTCTCTACCTGTAACACCACACAGCACCCTGTATTCTCTACCTGTAACACCACACAGAACTGTATTTTTTACCTGTAACACCACACAGCACGCTGTATTCTCTACCTGTAACACCACACAGAACTGTATTTTTTACCTGTAACACCACACAGCACGCTGTATTCTCTACCTGTAACACCACACAGCACACTGTATTCTCTACCTGTAACACCACACAGCACGCTGTATTCTCTACCTGTAACACCACACAGCACGCTGTATTCTCTACCTGTAACACCACACACCACACAGCATGCTGTATTCTCTACCTGTAACACCACACAGCACACTGTATTCTCTACCTGTAACACCTCACAGCACGCTGTATTCTCTACCTGTAACACCACACAGCACTGTATTCTCTACCTGTAACACCACACAGCATGCTGTATTCTCTACCTGTAACACCACACAGCACGCTGTATTCTCTACCTGTAACACCACACAGCACGCTGTATTCTCTACCTGTAACACCACACAGAACTGTATTTTTATCCTGTAACACCACACAGCATACTGAATTCTCTACCTGTAACACCACACAGCACACTGTATTCTCGACCTGTAACACCACACAGCACACTGTATTCTCTACCTGTAACACCACACAGCACCCTGTATTCTCTACCTGTAACACCACACAGAACTGTATTTTTTACCTGTAACACCACACAGCACGCTGTATTCTCTACCTGTAACACCACACAGAACTGTATTTTTTACCTGTAACACCACACAGTACGCTGTATTCTCTACCTGTAACACCACACAGCACACTGTATTCTCTACCTGTAACACCACACAGCGCTGTATTCTCTACCTGTAACACCACACAGCACACTGTATTCTCTACCTGTAACACCACACAGCACGCTGTATTCTCTACCTGTAACACCACATAGCACACTGTATTCTCTATCTGTAACACCACACAGCACGCTGTATTCTCTACCTGTAACACCACACACCACACAGCATGCTGTATTCTCTACCTGTAACACCACACAGCACACTGTATTCTCTACCTGTAACACCTCACAGCACGCTGTATTCTCTACCTGTAACACCACACAGCACTGTATTCTCTACCTGTAACACCACACAGCATGCTGTATTCTCTACCTGTAACACCACACAGCACGCTGTATTCTCTACCTGTAACACCACACAGCACGCTGTATTCTCCACCTGTAACACCACACAGCACGCTGTACTCTCTACCTGTAACACCACACAGCACGCTGTACTCTCTACCTGTAACACCACACAGCACGCTGTATTCTCTACCTGTAGCACCACACAGCACACTGTATTCTCTACCTGTAACACCACACAGCATGCTGTATTCTCTACCTGTAACACCACACAGCACGCTGTATTCTCTATCTGTAACACCACACAGCACACTGTATTCTCTACCAGTAACACCACACAGCATGCTGTATTCTCTACCTGTAATACCAATTAGCACGCTGTATTCTATACCTGTAACACCACACAGCACGCTGTATTCTCTACCTGTAACACCACACAGCACACTGTATTCTCTACCTGTAATACCACTTAGCACGCTGTTTTCTCTACCTGTAACACTACACAGCACACTGTATTCTCTACCTGTAACACTACACAGAATGCTGTATTCTCTACCTGTAACACCACACAGCACACTGTATTCTCTACCTGTAATGCTGATATTGGAATGAAGTAAAGAACTTTTAGAATTTTTGTTTTCTTTTCATTTCCACTCACATATTATGATCAAGCATCTTTTATCTTTGAAGTTGAGCCCCACAATAAGGCTCTGATCCTCTCTGCCGTTTAGCATCATTTACTTGTGTTACTGCATCATTTTTGTGAATACGCTGCAGTACTGCAATGACACTCCAACATGTGTGAACACAGCCCTAATTTCACTGCACACTTCTGCACAATCAGAGAAATCAGTGCAATACCTGCTTCTGGGCGGTCAGAGATGGTGAATCACTCAGGGGATTGGGGGATCCAGCCAAGCCTCCTGTGACATCACGCCCTGCCCCCTGTCTGCATCATCAGCCTGTGCTCAGCAAACACACACAATGTGAGACAGAGGCATGGAATCTTTGTCTCCTAAGAGCAGTGGGAGCAGGAGACATTGTGAATTGGCACAGAGGCCATTTTTCTTAACTTCCTGGATTTTTATCAGCTACAAGTGTGGCAGAACCGTACAGATACGGTAATACATTATATAGACACATCTAAATAACTTTTAATGCACTTGGGTAAGGGTGCGTTCACACCTACAGGATCCGCAGCGGATTTTCATGCTGCGAGTTTGCAGCGAAATCAGCTGCGGATCCTGTACTGTGAAGCTCAATGGGTCACATACATGCAGCGCATCCGCTGCCTGCATGGGACCCGGCCCCTTTAACCCCTGCGCCGCCGCCGGCCACCCGCAGCTTACAGCCCCGGCCCCCTTAAACCCCTGCACGCCCGATCGCCGTCCTGGACCCCCTGCACGCCCGATCGCCGCCCCGGACCCCCTGCACGCTCGATCACCCCCCGGCACGCCTGATCACAGCCCCGGCCCCCCCCCCGCACGCCCGATCGCAGCCCCGGCCCCCCCGCACACGCGATCGCAGCCCCGGCCCCGAGCATACATCACCTGCTCGGGCCGTGGCTGTTTGACGCTTCCAGCTCCTCTCGCTGCCCATCAGCATCAGTGCGGCCGGGAGCATCACACAGCCACGGGCTGAGCAGGTCATGTATGCTCGGGGCCGGGGCTGCGATCGGGCATGCGGGGGGGGCCGGGGCGGCAATTGAGCGTGGGGGGGGGCAGCGATCGAGCTTGTGAGGGGGGCCGGGGCCGCGATCGGGCGTGCGGGGTGGCCGGAGCAGCGATCGGGCGTGCGGGGGGCCGGGGCGGCGATCGGGCGTGCGGGCGGTGGTTTAAGGGGGCCGGGGCTGTAAGCTGCGGGCGGTGGCGAAGGGGTTTAAGGGGCCGGGTCCCATGCAGGCAGATTCGCTGCGTCTATGGGACCCATTGAGCTTCACAGTACAGGATCCGCAGCTGATTTCACTGCAAACTCCGCTGCAGATCCTGTAGGCCTGAACACACCCTAAGGCTATGTTCACAGTACGTAAAAATGGCAACAACGGCCGTAGTTTTTGCGCAGCGGAACGCAGCCTGTTAAGTAATGGGATCCCAGCCGGAGCGTATGCACATCGTATACGCTCCGGCCGGGATCTGTGCGGCCCCGCAAATAACTGACAGGTCAGTTTTCTGCGGCCGGAATTCACTGAATTCCTGCCGCAAAAAGACCTCTCAGTTCACACAGTGAAGCGAGCGGCTCCGGCCGCTTGCTTCACTGTGGGCTATGGGAGCTCCGCGGCCTGACGGATCATCCGGCCGGTACTTAAGTACCGGCCTCGATGATCCGGGCACAGACCAGCCGGTCTGATACGCCGTGTGAACATAGCCTAAAAAGAAAACAAGTTTTCCTTATCCGGAGTTCCCCTTTAAGCTCCATTAACTTCAATGGAACTGAGCAGAAAAACCCTGCCCAAGTTGGAGACAAGAGTGGGACTGTCTCTGGAAGAAAGTGGCCTTGTTTTTGTAGCGCTGGATAACCCCTTTAAGGTCCAAAATAGGCTTGTCACTAAGGGGTTAAAAACTCTTTGTTTTTCTCTGGAGTACCCCTTTAAGACCAATCTCTCCCCGTCATTGTACTGGCCTGTAAAATGTCAGGCATTGCCTTACTAATATAAGTGGTTTACACAATGCACCAATTTCAATTCAACATCCAGTTACATGGAAGATCCTAATATCATTAGCTAATTGTAAAAGATCATTGTTAACCGGAAAGAGAACTGATATATACAGCATTTCTGTGCTATTTCTAACATCTGATCATCTGGTCAGGAAGAAAACAGATGCAGTAAACTGAGGCAAATATCCGGGTCATGTACAGATGAATATAGCAAAGATATAGTTATTGCGTGTTCTATTATCTTTAACCCTCTTCCCACACATTTGTACACTACAAATGTATGAGGGCACCTGAGCAAAGGTATGAAAAGCTAAGTAATTTAAAGGGCAACTCCAAATCTTTCAAATCAACTGGTGCCAGGAAGTGCAAGATATTTGTAATTTACTTCTATTAAAAATCTATTAAAAGTCTTCCAGTACTTATCAGCTGCTGTATGTCATAGACATAGATATGTAGGAAATACAGCAGCTGATAGGTATTGGAAGACTTGAGATTTTTTAACAGAAGTAAATTACAAATCTCTGGCATTTTCTGACACCAGTTGATTTAAAAAAAATAAAAAATTCACTGGTGTATTAGCTTGATGATTAAAGGGGTTGGCCCTTTAAAATTATTCAGTGTACAGTTTAAGGCTATGTTTACACAACGTATGAGACCAGCCGTTCCGTGATCCTGGCCGGATGATCTTTGCAGCCGCAGAGTTCTGATGCAGGCACATCTGTGCGCGCCTGCATCAGAACTCTCCACTGCACACTATGAAGTGAGCGGCCAGAGCCGCTCGCCCCACTGTGTGTACTGACAGGGTTTTCTGCAGCCGCTATTCACTGTTGTGTATACGCTCCGGCCAGGATCGTAATAATTATGGCCGTTGTACGAAAATATACGTTGTGTGAACATAATCTTAGTAAGTGTACACACTGCACTTACTGACAGCAGCTTCCTGTGTACCTCATAAAGCTAAAATCAAACTCCTGTTCTCCAGGCTGAGCTTCCCTGCTCTGTGGTGTTTCTGTCCATAAGATGGCCGACATGGAGAAGCAAGTGACCATGCCTCGCCCCCCAGTGTCCACCACTAAGCCTGTATACGCCTATGGTGGAAACTGGGGGGTGAGGCATGGTCACATGCTCCTCCATGTCAGCCATCTTGTGGACAGAATCACCACAGAGCAGGACAGCACAGCCTGGAGGAGAGGAGTCTGATATTAGCTCTATGAGGTACACAGGGAGCTGCTGTCAGTATATACAGTGAGTACAGTTACTAATACTGTACACTGAGCAATTTTACTATAAAGTGGCCAATCCCTTTAAGGGGTTAAACATGAACACTGCTTTCACATCAGCACTTTATATTATATTGGCATAGCCATTCACAGTTGTCAGTTTTTTCCCTTTTCTATAATAAAGCTGTTTAGTTATACAGAAAGAATAGCTCCGCTAGATAAACATCCTTTCTATGGTGCATGGTCTCAGTTCTCTGCAGACAGAGCTATAAACCATGGCAGCTTTCATACAGTGGATATGGCTATGTGTAATGTAGCATAATCATCATCATCGCCATCAGTGTGGCTAGGCATGTGTCACTATATCACATGGTTGGGGTTTTTTGGTCTGGATCTGGGTACTCAGATGAGTTCTAGTTCTACTTACAGCGGTTTCTCTCTACTCCCACTTAAAGCATGTCTGCCATAATAAAATAAAACAAAACTTGACATATGACACAACAGGCGGGGAGAGCGCTGCACTTCCCCACTGTCAATTATCTTTGCCCCGGCAGCCCCATAGACTTATAACGGAGCTGCCCGGACGAAGAGCACTGTTAGCTAGGGAGAGAAATGACCCGCCATACGTTTCTTCTGACTGATCGGTGGGGGCTTGATCATGTCTATTTAAAGGGAATGTGTCACCTAATTTTTTTTTTTTTTGCAATTTTTTTTTCCAGTCTGATACGGTGCTGCCACCTCTTTCCGAGACAGGAACTGTCCAGAGTAGGAGAGGTTTTCTATGCATGGACAGAAGTGGCAGCAGAGAGCACTGTGTCAGACTGGAAAGAAAATAACATTTCCTGCAGGACATACAGCAGCTGATAAGTACAATTACAAATCTACATAACTTTATGACACCTGTTGATTTGAAAGAAAAAGATTTTCACTGGATAACCCCGGTTAAGGCATATTTTTATTAAATGTTTCCACGTGATTTATTGCAGATGGGTGAACCTCTACCCATCTACCATGTTCTATTTATACCCAGTTATGTGACAAAACATTATGTATAGAATAGGTCATATTCTAATAAACAGTCACTTTAAAGGAGTTTTCCAGAACTTTATACTCAGAAAGCTATCAATATCTGATGGGTGGGATACAATACCTGGCAACCCTACAATCAGAGCCTTGGCCGTAAGCAGATAGCTCTGTACTTTCTCTTCACAGAACCCCTGAGGAAGCCGGAGCTTTGACTGGTAATACACGTAGGGCAGGTTTGTTTGTGTTACTGGGGGGGGGGGGGGGGGGGGGAATAAAGCAAAACTGTCTGTCTCTCTCACAGCAACCAATGAGATCTCAGCTTTCATAATGCTGTGATTGGTTTCTATGGCAAAGTTACTTTTGCTCTTAGTTTGTATTTTTCCTCTCCGCTGTATTTGATATGCATGACAGCCTATATTCATGGTTTTTCCATATCTGCTAGCCAGTGTTATCTAGGTGTAGATTGTGATCTGGACATTTATTCCAGGCATTGTTGGCCCGTTGCCTATATATACACATGCTATTTGTTATTCTCAGGGTGAATCTCTTTGAATATTGCTTCAGCAGACCAACTCGGTGCACCTGGATACAGATTACTACTTTGCACTCCTAGGTGTTTGTGTATACAAATCTTTAAAGGTTTTTTTTTGTTCATATTTTTTAGAAACAATGCTATTGTTTACCGGATCAGCAACTGATTCCATGGTGAAGATCAGAGCTAGAATGTGTATGGTGGAAACCTGAAGGACAATGAGAAGACAGGGAGACACAGAAGAGCAGGTCATTATATGGCTGACTCGTTCTCCACTTACAGTGAGTGTCTCACTTATTCCTATATCCTTCCACTTTGTGGGACACGTCGTAACTCGCAGGCGTAATGTTTACATTTCTTGGCGCTTTATTAAAACTCGCCGACTCTGTTCTATAAACACCAGCACCTCGTCCTCCATTGAGGTATTTGTAGATGTGCTCGGGAAAGGTCTGGAATATAACTCGCTGTGTTTATAAGGAAGGCGGTCAGGAAGCATGGCTGACGGTCTATGTCTGTATTATTGAAGGATTTGTATATACTAAGGACACCGGCCAGACCCTGGTGTATCAGGGCTGCGTGAACCTCAACAAGGGCGATCGCCTTTCCTGTTGGGTGTTTGCTTTATTCTAGACAGCAGTTCACATGCAAAAAAAATCACACAGGATATGGGCTGAGATAACTCTAAGAGGAACAATAAAATTAGATCACACCTGCATATAAACAGCATTGCAACATAGTATTGTAGAGAGTTACAGTGCTCCATTACGTAGTATTTGTGATGACTGTAATTGGCAATAGATTGGCGTTATTATTTCGCTTTATTGCCCTAAAACTTCGTTTTTATGATTACTGAAAAAAGATGGCTAACCATTCACTCCACTCCCTGTTTTATTTGTTATTGAAGGTAGCTTAGCTCAGTTGTGAGTGACAGACAGGGACAGTGACGACTGAGAATACTGACACTGTTATAGATGATGGCGTCCAAGGCAAACTACAGTATATATATATATATATATATATATATATATATATATATATATAGCAGCACTGCGGGGGCACAAGGTCAGGTAAGTATAGCCTCTTCTATATGTTCCCCCACTCCGCTGACAGCCCTGGATTCTTTTTTTCGACTGAACCTCTCCTTCAAGACTCCAGTTAGACCAAGTAGTAAAAACAATTGTGGCCCCATATAGTAGTTAGGCCCACTCTGTGCTTCCATATAGTAGTTAGGCCCACTCTGTGCCCCCCATTTAGTAGTTAGAAACTCTCTATGCTTCCATATAGAAGTTAGGTACGTCCATATAGTATTTAGGCCTCACTGCACAAGTAGGCCTCCAGTAGATAGTACCGCCCTCAGGTAGAAGCCCCTCCTCTCCCTGGTGGTTAGGCCCCCCAGTAGGTAGTATCCACCAAATAGTTGTCCCCCCAAGTAAAGCATATTCCCCATTTAGGTAACCCCCATAAAGGTATCCTGCCTGTATCACTGTAGTAAGTGGCCCCCAAGTAGGTAATCCCCCTGTAGGTAGCCCACCCTCCATGTAGACATCCCCCTGTAGGTAGCCCTTCCATTTAGACATCCCCTTTAAGTAATCCTCAAATAGGCAGCCGGGCCCACCCCCATGCAGGCATCCCCCTGTAGTTAACCCTTCTGTTGGTACTCACAGGTACTCACTGTATGTCCACACTTGTAATTGTGCTTAGTGGATTTTATTGTGGACTACTGTCCAGGAACTTGATAAATTACACCATTACAGGATGGAACAGGAAGGATTGCTGTTTTCTACAGCACCACCACTTACCCATGGCTGCTATAAGGTAAAATATGCTATTGTTTGCTAGACTGAAGAGTCACAATGGCACCGAACTGCCCTGGGCTCCAACTCCTCTCCTGACTCCCTCTGCCATCTGCTGCAGTCACTGACATTCAGGAGCAGGGGAAGCCCGAGCTCTACTGCTTTCACTGATGGCGCACACCCAGCGAGAGACACTGCTGGGTGTGCCATAAGTGACTGAGAGCACTGGAGCTCAGGCTTCCCCACTCTCTTCAATGGCAGCTACTGCATGTGGCGGAGAACAGTAAATGGAAGCATGGAGACACACTGAGGCATTTCAGTGTCCTGGCCACACCTCTTTGACCCTTTAGACTAGCAAACAGGCATTTACTCTCTTGACATACAATAACTCACTCATGAGACCTGCTGCAATCCTGAGATAAAGCCAGCGCTGTATGTGGTAATGTGCCTTTCTCCCCAACTGTCAATCATATTCGACTCATTCACCTTATTAAAGTCTATGGAGCAAATAAGTCAGATCTCCCGGCCGGGGAGTGGAGCACACTGCCACACACTCCCCCTGGCTGTAGCTCAGGATCATGGCCAATGTCAAGAATGAGGCCCGATGCAATCAGTACATTTTCACATAGCTGAGAACATGTAAAAATTTACTGGAAATGACAGTGACACTTTAAGAATGCAGTAATTTTAGTATTTTTTTTTTCAACATTCCAGAGGCCTTAATGTTTTACATTTTTTGTAAACATTGTTTGAAGGCCTTTTTTCGCATTCTCACAATAAACACCATTAATCTTTTTATGAAGGTATATAAAGGCATTTTCAGGAAGCACAAGCAGTATTTTTTTCAACTGCACCATCTTGGGCATGTTAAGCTAATTTTTATAAGGACAACGCCAATGTTTTTTTTTCCAGAAATGAAAAAAAAAATTACAAATTTATATAACGTCCCCCAATTGGCTGAGCAAGCTGTCAGTCATCTGAGGAGTGAGGGTGAGTATAGAAACAGTGTTTTTTTTTTTAACTCAGGCCAGAGTTGTCCTTTAACTCATTCTGGGAAAAATTTAAAAATAAAAATACAATCTTCAAACACTCTTGCAATTTTTTTATTTAGTCCATTACTGCTTTGTCAACTGTATAATTGCCACTCAGCTGTATTAACACATTTCATTGCTGCATCCGGGTCATGTGACCCCTGATCAGCCATCAACTTGACTTAGGTTACATATGACAAAAAAATAGCAATTGTAGAATTGTTTTTTCAGGTTTTTTTTTTTTTAATATTACGTGTGAACATTCTTTGGGTTGATATATTTTATGGTTATGCCAAGGCTATATAGTATTTTAAAGGGGTTATCTAGTGCTACACAAACATGGCCACTTTCTTCCAGAGACAGCACCACTCTTGTCTCCAGTTCAGGTGCGGTTTGCAATTAAAGGGGTTGTCCGGCGATAAAAAATTATTCACAGAATAACACACATTACAAAGTTATACAACTTTGTAATGTATGTTATGTCTGTGAATGGCCCCCTTCCCCGTGTTTCCCCCCACCCACGCTAGACCCGGAAGTGTGGTGCATTATACTCACCGCATCTCGTGTCGTCCACGGTCTCCGATCGTCAGCAGTGACGTCTTCTTCGGGAGGCCGGCGGATCTTCCCGAGTGCCGGCAACCCTCTGCAGCGTCATCCGAAGCTCAGCCGCGATTGGCTGAGCATAACTGTGCTCAGCCAATCGCGGCTGAGCGGCTGATGACGCGGCCACGTCATCAGCTGCTCAGCCGCGATTGGCTGAGCACAGTTATGCTCAGCCAATCGCGGCTGAGCTTCGGATGACGCTGCAGAGGGCGGCCGGCACTCGGGAAGATCCGTGGCCTCCCGAAGAAGACGTCACTGCTGAAGATCGGAGACCGTGGTCGGCACGCGACAGGTAATGTATAGCGCACCACACTTCCGGGTACACGGGTGGGGGTGGTGGGACACGGGGAAGGGGGCCATTCACAGACATAACATACATTACAAAGTTGTATAACTTTGTAATGTGTGTTATTCTGTGAATAATTTTTTATCGCCGGACAACCCCTTTAAGCTCCATTCACTTCAATGGAACTGAATTACAAAATTCCACCCAAACTGGAGACAAGAGTGGTGCTGTCTCTAGAAGAAAGTGGCCATGTTTTTCTAGCGCTGGAAACCCCTTTAATGTTTTACTACTTTTGCGCAATATTATCACTTATATGTAATATCACATCATTGCGCAATGACAGCCGGTGTTATGAAAGACGGCAGTCATTTTTACATAGTGTGAATCTAACCTAAAAAGTATTTGTTTTTGTACCACGCTGTGCCATGAGAGTCATAACATTATTTTATTTTTGCTGTACAAGCAAAGGGGACCTCGCAATAACGATCGTAACTAACGATTATCGTTCTGTGTAACATGGTGACTGATTTCAGGTTAACGATAAACAATCTCGTTTGCGATTGTTTATCGTTAGTCAATAATCGTTAAATCGCTTCGTGTAAGAGGACCCATAGTCAATATTTAATGTGGCATGTAAAGGGTTAAACAACCATGCTCAGAGATATTGATTTTAGCCATTACAGCAGAAGTCAAGAACGGCATCATTTACACGTTCAGTAGTTTTTTAGGACTTTATATTATGTCTGCATTTGTCGTCCACAATCCACAAAAAATTGCCCATAGTGCATCTGTAATCCACATTTTTTGCAGATCTGCAAAAATGTTAAGGTTAAAGGGGTAGTGCGGCATTTAACATTTATATACTAAATAACACACATTACAAAGTTAAACAAATTTGCCCCCTTCCCCATGTCCCCCCCACCCCAGAAGTGTGGTGCAGTATACTTCCTGAATTGCTGTCGACCCCGGACGCTACCTTGGGTTGACAATGGCTGGAGCAGTCCGGCCGGCCTCCCGAAGATGATGTCGTCAACCCAAGATGGCGGACAGCAATTCAGTAAGTATACCACACCACACTTTCGGGGTGGGGTGGACACGGGGAAGGGGGCCATTCACTTAAATAATACACATTACAAAGTTGTATAACTTTGTAATGTGTGTTATTTAGTGAACAAATGTTAAACTACCCCATTAAATGGTAAGGTTAAATTAGGGTATAGCAGTAAAAGCAAACATGATTGGTGTACAATTTTTTTTGATAATTATTGTACACCAATCATGTTTGCTTTTACTGCTATATATGCTCCACTATGTGTTTCACTTGTTACGCTTGAAAATGGTGATATGATATCGCCGAAACGTCGCGTCTGGATTGCTGCATTATGATTTAAATAAATCACGTTTGTTTCTCACTGGACCTTAGTGTGCCACGGACTTTCTGCTGATATCTATCTATCTATCTATCTATCTATCTATCTATCTATCTATCTATCTATCTCCTATCTATCTATCTATCTATCTATCTATCTATCTATCTATCTATCTATCTCCTATCTATCTATCTATCTATCTATCTATCTATCTATCTATCTATCTATCTATATATATATCTCCTATCTATCTATCTATCTATCTATCTATCTATCTATCTATCTATGTATCTATCTATCTCCCATCCATCCATCCATCCATCCATCCATCCATCCATCTCAGGTATAAGTACGGCCCCAGGACAAATTTTAGACATATATAATGGAAACATAGGTAAGAATTTCCTGTGCATGATAATACAGTCATAGTTAGTAACACCAGTAAGCAAATATTATCCACATACTGTACACGTTACTGCCATACTGTTACCAAGCAAACCCACCAATATTCCAATACTACCAGTATATAAGTAACAAATAATATCACCACACCATGAGCACGGCCATTACCACCACATAATGACTAACACCACTATACTGTGACTAAATACAATCCACTTTATAAAACACTAATATTACCAATAATACGAGTAATACAATCACACCATGCCCACTACTCTCACCATACGGTGACTGGATATTACCACTATACTGTCACGAAATAACAGCCACTATAAAAGACCAATATTCTCCCAAAGCAGTGGCCATAGAACACAGGTGTCACACTCCGGCCCTCCAGCTGTTACATCACTACAAATCCCATCATGCCTGGACAGCTAAAGCATGATGGGAATTGTAGTTTTGTAACACCTGGAGGGCCGTAGTGTGACACCCCTGATACAGAGGTAGATCCCAGCTGTATAAAGGTTCTGCAGACCTTATAAGTGATTATAGTGCAGTTACATCATGTGACTCACAGTAGGTGTCTTCTCTAGACGTCCACTTTTCCTTTTCTTCTCCATCTGGCTCCGGCCATCATGAAAGCTTCTCTGGTCATGACTCTCTCCACGGGATCTGTCAGACAGACATTTTAGGCTTCATGCTCCAGCAACATCCTCATCTATACATCCCTCCATATAGAATAGCCCCCCCTGCATACCCCCATATAGAATAGCCCCCCATGGTACTCCCCCCCCATATAGAATAACCCCCTGCTCATGTACATCCCCCCATAGAGAATAGCCCCATTGCTGTACATGTACATCCCTCCCATATAGAATAGCCCCCCTGCTGTACATCCCCCATATAGAATAGCCCCCCTATGCATCCCCCCATTTAGAATAGCCCCCCTGATGTACATGTACATCCCCCCATATAGAATAATTCCCCCCGTGCATCCCCCCTATAGAATAGCCCCTGTGTGCATCCCCCATATAGAATAATCCCCCCCTCCTGCATCCCCCCCATATAGAATAGCCCCCCCCCCGCTGTACATGTACATCCCCCCCATATAGAAAAATCCCCCCGTGCATCCCCCCTATAGAATAGCCCCTCTGTACATCCCCCATATAGAATAATCCCCCCTCCTGCATCCCCCCATATAGAATAGCCCCCTGCTGTACATGTACATCCCCCCATATAGAATAATCCCCCCCGTGCATCCCCTCTATAGAATAGCCCCTCTGTGCATCCCCCCATATAGAATAGCCCCTCTGTGCACCCCCCCATATAGAATAGCCCCTCTGTGCATCCCCCCATATAGAATAGCCCCCCCGCTGTACATGTACATCCCCCCATATAGAATAATCCCCCCGTGCATCCCCCCTATAGAATAGCCCCTCTGTGCATCCCCCATATAGAACAATCCCCCCCTCCTGCATCCCCCCATATAGAATAGCCCCCCCGCTGTACATGTACATCCCCCCATATAGAATAATCCCCCCGTGCATCCCCCCTATAGAATAGCCCCTCTGTGCATCCCCCCATATAGAATAGCCCCTCTGTGCATCCCCCCATATAGAATAGCCCCTCTGTGCATCCCCCTATAGAATAGCCCCTCTGTGCACTCCCCCATGTAGAATAGCCCCTCTGTGCATCCCCCCATATAGAATAGCCCCTCTGTGCATCCCCCCATATAGAATAGACCCCCGCTGTACATCCCCCCATATAGAATAGCCCCCCCCTATGCATCCCCCCATTTAGAATAGCCCCCCTGATGTACATGTGCATCCCCCATATAGAATAATTCCCCCCGTGCATCCCCCCTATAGAATAGCCCCTGTGTGCATCCCCCATATAGAATAATCCCCCCTCCTGCATCCCCCCATATAGAATAGCCCCCCCGCTGTACATGTACATGCCCCCCATATAGAATAATCCCCCCCGTGCATCCCCCTATAGAATAGCCCCTCTGTGCATCCCCCATATAGAATAATCCCCCCTCCTGCATCCCCCCATATAGAATAGCCCCCCCGCTGTACATGTACATCCCCCCCATATAGAATAATCCCCCCCGTGCATCCCCCCTATAGAATAGCCCCTCTGTGCATCCCCCCATATAGAATAGCCCCCCCGCTGTACATGTACATCCCCCCATATAGAATAATCCCCCCCGTGCATCCCCCCTATAGAATAGCCCCTCTGTGCATTCCCCATTTAGAATAATCCCCCCCTTCTGCATCCCCCCATATAGAATAGCCCCCCCCCCCGCTGTACATGTACACCCCCTCATATAGAATAATCCCCCCTGTGCATCCCCCCTATAGAATAGCCCCTCTGTGCATCCCCCCATATAGAATAGCCCCTCTGTGCATCCCCCCATATAGAATAGCCCCCCTGCTGTACATGTACATCCCCCCATATAGAATAATCCCCCCGTGCATCCCCCCTATAGAATAGCCCCTCTGTGCATCCCCCCATATAGAATAGCCCCTCTGTGCATCCCCCCATATAGAATAGACCCCCCGCTGTACATGTACATCCCCCCCTATAGAATAGCCCCTCTGTGCACTCCCCCATATAGAATAGCCCCTCTGTGCATCCCCCCATATAGAATAGCCCCCCGCTGTACATGTACATCCCCCATATAGAATAATCCCCCCCGTGCATCCCCCCATATAGAATAGCCCCCTGTGCACCCCCCCATATAGAATAGCCCCTCTGTGCATCCCCCATATAGAATAGCCCCTCTGTTCACCCCCCCATATAGAATAGCCCCTCTGTGCATCCCCCCATATAGAATAGCCCCCCCTGCATCCCCCCATATAAAATAGCCGCCCTGTGCATCCCCCCATATAGAATAGCCCCCCTGTGCATCCCCCCATATAGAATAGCCCCATAAGAACAACGATGCACTTTGCCCCTCTGCCATTTTGTCTCGCACCCCCTCCTGATAGTATGTAAGCTCATGCATGCGAGCAGGGACCTCACTCCTCATGTATGGCTGATAATTATATGTATCTCTGTAATGTCTATTTTTTGTCTATGTATGTACCTCCAGAATTGTAAAGTGCTGCGGAATCTGTTGGCGCTATATAAATAAAAATTATTATTATTACTATTATTATTATTATTAGCCCCCCCTGCATCCCCCCATATAGAATAGCCGCCCCCCTGCATCCCCCTCCCATATAGAATAGCCGCCCCCCTGCATCCCCCTCCCATATAGAATAGCCGCCCCCCTGCATCCCCCTCCCATATAGAATAGCCCCCCCTGCATCCCCCCATATAGAATAGCCGCCCCCCTGCATCCCCCTCCCATATAGAATAGCCGCCCCCCTGGATCCCCCTCCCATATAGAATAGCCCCCCCTGCATCCCCCCCATATAGAATAGCCCCCCCTGCATCCCCCCCATATAGAATAGCCCCCCTTCATCCCCCCATATAAAATAGCCCTCTTGCATCCCCCCATATAGAATAGCCCCCCCTGCATCCCCCCCCATATAGAATAGCCCCCCTGCATCACCCCATATAGAATAGCCCCCTGCATCCCCCATATAGAAAAGCCTCCCTGCATCACCCCATATAGAATAGCCCCCCCTGCATCCCCCCCATATAGAATAGCCGCCCCCCTGCATCCCCACATATAGAATAGCCCCCGTGCATCCCCCCATATAGAATAGCCCCCTTGCATCCCCTCATATAGAATAGCCCCCCCTGCATCCCCCCCATATAGAATAGCCCCCCTGCATCCCCACATATAGAATAGCACCCTTGCATCCCCCCATATAGAATAGCCCCCCCCTGCATCCCCCCCATATAGAGTAGCCCCCCTGCATCACCCCATATAGAATAGCCGCCCCCCTGCATCCCCCTCCCATATAGAATAGCCCCCCTGCATCCTTCCATATAGAATAGCTGCCCCCCCCGCATCCCCCCCATACAGAATAGCCCCCTTGCATCACCCCCCATATAGAATAGCCGCCCCCCCCCCCCCATCTCTGGCCACATGTGAGGGGGTTAAAAAAAAACAAAAACATTCTCACCTTACCTCGCTCCCAGCAGCTTTGAGCTCCTCGCCTTCGGTCCTTGACGGCGGCAGCAGCAGCAACTTCTTCTCTCTCTCCTCCAGGTCCTCAGCGGCGCGTCAGGAAAGTGACGTCAGCCGCTGGGGGCCTGGTGGAGGTGGCTGCAGACGTGCCTGCGCGCGGCACGTCTGTGGCCTAGGCACTTGGGGGAGGATCAGGTGGGGCGGAGACACGCCACCGCAGCCCCCTCCCGCCACCACAGCCCGCTCACCTCGGCCTGGATGGCCCGCCCCTGCCCGCTCCTGACGTGCTCCTCCAATCAACGAGGGGCCGCTGCGGCCGGCCGCATCAGCCCCACTCTCCTGCTCCACGTTGATTGGATTGGAGGAGCACGGCAGGAGCGGGCAGGGGCGGGCCGAGCGGCTGGGCAGAGAGAAGCGGGATGCGGTGGCGGGACCGCATTGTGATGTTTTTTTTTTTAAATTATGCAGCCCGGGCGGCCCACGGACTGGTAATCCGGCCAGCCCAGCAGGCATTTGCCCGGCTTGCCAGATTACCAGTCCGGGCCTGGTGTACTCTGTGACCTGTAAAGAGGTCATTTCACATGGAGCTTTGATCTACTGGTGTCACATGTTGCTGCAATGCTGTACAGGATCACTTTACAGCAGCCTCCTCTTATCACCACAGACACAACAGGAAGCCTAAACTTAGTTTTATCCCCAGTGGTGAGAAGAAAAACTTCAAGATCTCAGGATTATTTTATAATATATAGAGAAAAATGCAAACGAGAAAAAACATCGCAAAAATTCTTTAAAAATATCCTTAACATTAAAGCATTATTTGAACAATAAGTAATTTTCTGATGACACATTACAAAAAAAAAAATTGTAACTTACATCCCTGAACCAATTTCCCCCATGAATCTTATCATTTCCTGGTTTCCTCTCTGAACTGTGACCCTTGCTGCCATGCAATAGTGCAAACACTTTCCCGCATTCCCCTTTTGCTTGCAGGCTCAGTGGAGACTAACTGCCAGTACTTCCTGTACTTAAAGTGACACTGTCACCCCCTTTGTGCATTCTGACATCTCCACACAGGTGTAAAGGGTAACAATAAGGTTTTCATACCTTATTTTATATCATACGTCATGGTGCTTGTTCAAGTAAAAAGTCATCTTTTATCAACTGCAGATTATGTTAAGTGGGCAGGGCCTCGCGGCATTAGCGCCACTTAGCTCCGACCCACAATGCCACCGTAGGCCCGCCCCCTCACCAGCCATTGGAACAGGCTGGCCTAAAGGTCTAGGCCCCACCCCCTCTAGGTCGGCCCAACAATGGCCACCAAGGGGGCGGAGCCAACTTAACACAATCTGCAGTTCATAAAAGATTACTTTTTACTTGAACAAGCACCATGACATATGATATAAAATAAGGTATGAAAACCGCTAAATTTACCCTTTACACCTGTGTAGAGATGCCAAAATGCACAAAAGGGGGTGACAGTGTCACTTTAAACTGAGCACGTCTGGCCCAGCCAAGGGCAACAGGTTATCAAAACAATGCAAGCACATGGAGAATAAGGCCCCTATTACACGGGTCGGCTGAGAGAAGCAAAGGAGCGTTGTCAGCGCTCATTTGCTCCTCATTCCCCGTTTGAGCGGGTAAGTGCAGGGAGGTTGCGGGAGCTGCGCGGGGGGGGGGGGCTGCCCGTGTTATCGCTGATCGTCCAGGCAGTCCATAGCGGATGGCAGTGGTCTGCTGCCGCCGCCCCTATTCCACGGCGCAATGGCAGCAGATTGTTGCTATATTAGTCGTTTGTCTTTCAACATGTTGAAAGACAAACGACTGCAACGATCAGCTGACATCGTTCATGTTGCCTTCTTTTACTCAAGATGATTATCGGCCGTAACAGCCGATATCAGCAGAATACTGCCGATAATCGTTTTGTGTAATAGGACCCTATTAAGTAGAAAGATAATCGGACAAATCAGGCCAATTCGGCCAATTATTGATTCGTATAATAGAGACAATAATTAACTGATGACAACGATCTTTGGCTGATCGTGTCTTTTGGACCTGACCTAAAATCATTGTCCGTCGACTGCACATCATTTCGTGTAATATGCACAATGCACGGGGGACGGCTAATGACATTACATTACCTCTCCACGCTCCTGGTTTTCTTCTGCCCTCTGCTCGTTTCTGCAGCGAGTCCCAGAACTGACGTGCCACTCAGCCAATCACTGGCCGTGGTGGTCCCGTCTCGGCCAGTAAGCATGGAGAGGTAATGTATACAGTTTAAAGGCAAGGGCTGCACAGACAGTAGTACTTGCTAAACAGTAGTACTTGCTAAATGATTATTGAGCCATGTAATAGGCTCGATAAGCGAGCACTGATCTAAAAGATCAGCACTCGCTTACAGGAGGCATCGGGCTGTCTAATACGGCCCCTAATCTATATCTCTCCAACAGTACAGTTTCAGAAATGTTAATACGTTTGAAATATGTTTATAGTCATATAATGCATTATTTTAGACTTAGTTTTTTTTTATGACACAACCCCTTTAATCTACCACCTGGATTTATAAATGACTGGCGTCAGAGTGACCCCTGATGTCAGTCACTGAGTGCCAACTGCTGATCCACCATATAAGCAGCGGGCTTAGCTCAACACAGGACCTACGATGTACATAAGCATCTTAAGGTTGGATAGAGTTAAATGGGTTTCTCAGAATTTCAATAGGAACTGGAAACCATCATGCCTGGACAGTCAAAGCTTTGTTCCAAGCATCTACTACTCTTTCAGTAAAGTATTATTTTCGCACTGCTTCTGTGCTTTCCCCCAAGTAACCTCTCACTGTGTCCCCTTGTTCTTGAGTTCGTTTTTTTTTTTCTAAAAAAACACTGCTCGAGTTGCACTCATCTCTAAAATTGATTTATCCTCCTACCAGGGCCAGGCCATCAAAATGATATTAGCAGGGGTAGCCTCCTGGCACCCCCACCTTTCAGCCACATGTGAGGGATGGAACCCTGCTGATCTAATAATAATTTGAAAAGCCAGGACAGCCCCTTTAAGGCTATTTGGCTAACTCAACAATACAATGACAATGTCTAATGCTAAAGTGAAATTCCAGTTTACTGATCAAAGCATTATCTGGTCTTGAAGCTCCCCCTACTGGCAGCTGCAGGTAATCAGAATTTGCAGCAATACACATTTCTTTCTTGATATTTTCTTCTCGGGTTGGGCCTAATAGGTGTCCAATAATAGCAGACCTGGGGGCTTTTATCAGGCCCCCAGCTGCCACAACAACCCATCACCCCACAGGTTGTGTCATAGGAGACAACTGGAAAACAGAGTAAGCTCCCTTCTGTCTAACCACTGATATGCTGTGGGTAAATAGTAAGATTTGGATTCATAGCCAATCAGAGCCATTAAAGCAGAGTATCTATTTGTCTATGGGGCCCCATGAACCCTAGCTACGCCCCTGGTCTTTAATATTGATGGAGAAGAAAGTCTGTCTGACAGATTCATCTTCTCTGAGCAACAGTAAAATGGTAGAAAATCTTTAACAAAGACTATTTGCAATCTTGCAGTCGACAATAATAATAATAATTTTAAAAAAATCAATACAATGGTGGCCATAGCCTTTATGTGCTGCGGCTTTTTCAGCGTTTCCCTGCACTTTGGCTGGAAGGATGTACAAAGCTTCTAAAGCTTCTTGTGATGAAGGCATATGAGGCATCTGAACCAACAAATGTCACACCTTACATCATTCTTATCGATTTTTTCCTTTCAAATCAATTGGTGCCAGAAAGTGCGAGAGATTTTTAATTAATTCTTTAAAAAAAATCTCAAGTTTTCCAGTACTTATCAGATGTTCTGCAAGAAGTGGTGTATTCTTTCCAGTCTGACCCAGTGCTCTCTGCTGCCACCTCTGTCCATGTCAGGAAGTGTCCAGAGCAGTAGCAAATTCCCATAGAAAACCTTTCCTGCTCTCCAGATCCAGGAAAGAATACAGCACTTCCTGCAGGATATACAGCAGCTGCTAAGTACATACATACACAGTCAAGTCACATTACTTCGATTCCTTCCTAGTTTTGATTTTTGGAGAGCATAACTTATGAGGGAAGACGTGAGGTGAGCTGGGGCTGGTGGGTGTATATGGCTTCATAGGCTGTCTACATATCCCTCAATGCTGTCATTGGTAAAAGAAGCAAAATGGGATGATTACTGGCTTCCAGGCCAAGGGTGCCGGTATTCCTGACACAGTATGTGAACTGTTCATGTGCTGCTGCTGTGAAAGTCTATGACGAGAGGATAAGTGGGAATGGGAATAAGAGACGTGGAAGCTGTGGAGCACCATGAGATGTGAATGTAGGCTATGATGGCAGACTACAGCGGAGCAGCTCAGAACCAAAAATCAACCAGGGGGCTACCAGGCGTCAGTCTACAACAACAGTTCAGCGAACCCTCATTTTTCACAGCAGTACTAGAATTTGACCTCCAGGGTTGTCATCTCCGATGAGTCACATTTTTGCTTCGTTGAACAGATGGCGTGTGAGGTTAGACACCTTGAAGAACAAACACCCTGTAACCATTGCTGGAGCAACACATGCTGGTGGTTGGAGCATTATGGTCTGGGGAATGTTATCATGGGGTTCTCTGGGCCTAGACAGCCATGCTCTCAGCTGATTTGGGTATGAGCTAGAGATGAGCGAACCGGGTTCGGGTTCCAGTCGATCCGAACACGAACGTTCGGCATTTGATTAGCTGTGGCTGCTGAACTTGGATAAAGCTCTAAGGTTGTCTGGAAAACATGGATACAGCCAATGACTATATCCATGTTTTCCACATAGCCTTAGGGCTTTATCCAAGTTCTGCAGCCACTGCTAATCAAATGCCAAAAGTTCGGGTTCGGATCGACTCGAGGATGCTCCAGGTTCGCTCATCTCTAGTATGAGCATCTGTGGGACTACCTCAATCGTTGTGTTCGCTCTATGGATCCTCCTCCATGCACTCATGCATATAGATAGATAGATAGATAGATAGATAGATAGATAGATAGATATAGATATAGATATAATTTGCTTTTCAAGAAGGAGCCTCGGAATATCGCAAAACTTTAATGTGAAGGCAAAATGATCTGGAGAAAATATGTTTTTCACATAAAAACCATGGAGCAGAGTATTTAGTGCTATTTGAAGCAGTTGTGAATATTGATTTTCACCACTAGATGGCGTATCTGAAATGCAAATGAAAATAATAATAAACCTTCAATGTGGAAGAACATGGAATATTTAATAGTTCACTACTAGGCCAAAGTAGTTCCAGTGGTGAATTGTTAGGAAATCCCTATTTGCAACTGTTCCATATACTAAGACAAGAGCAAAAGCATTACAGACACTGGTCTATGCCATATAGCTCAATGTTAGGACCCGTCTATCTATCTATCTATCTATCTATTGATCTATGTTAGTGGCAGTAGCTCTTTAATAGTCATACACATAAAATTACTCTCTTCAGATACAGCCATATCACCAGGTATAATGTTGCAGCAAGTGGTGCTCGGTCAACACAAGCAACAGAAAGAAGATCATGGCAGGCAGCAAGCAGAGGGATTGGGTAGGAGACTTGTTGGGTCAGAATTAAAGGGAACCCATCATCACTTTCATGCAGAGCCTCCCTTCACCCCACCAGCCGTGATTAATAGATGTCTCCCAGTTTGGGTATAGGGAGAAATCTTTCATCAATGCCAATGGGAAAGACAGAATAGATAGAGGAAAGTCTTGATGACCTGTGGTTCAGGCAGCTTCAGAGTGATGATAGGTTCCCTTTAAGAAACAGTATAGGAAATTAAAACTGCAAGATTTCAGGATTATTTTAAAATATGCAGAGTAAAATTGAAAATTGGGAAAAAAAATTTTAAAGATATGTTTAACATAAAAGCTAAATCAACATTTTCTGATAAAATAATCCCTTTAAGTATGCAGTAGTCAGCACACCCTCAAGGAATGTCCTTAAAACTAAAATGGTGAATGGTAAATTGGATGTCACAGGAAAGTCCAAGTGGGCTGCACAGGTCACCGTCTGATTTGTGGGGGTCAGTGGCAGATTATAATGTAGGAGATTCAGATTGCTGCCAGAGGCCCGAGGTGAGTACACAGGGGGTAAATACTAAAAGGGGAACTACACAGGGAGTCATCTACACAGGGGGCCATCTACTATAGGAGGACCTACACAGGGAGCTATCTACTATAGGGGGACTACACAGGGAGCTATCTACTATAGAAGGACCTACAAAGGGAGCTATTTACTATAGGGGGACTACACAGGGGGCCATCTATTATAGGGGGACTCTACAGGGGACCATCTATTATAGTGGCACTTTACAGGGTCTATCTACTATAGGGGACACAAATGAGCGTGTCTCTCTGGGGTCCTGCTTCAGTGTATCAGGAGGGGCCAGGATGGCTGGACAGGCTAGGGCTTAGGGTACATTTAATCCATCCCTGGTTGGGGCCTCCTGACACCCTGCCCCCAACAAACCGGTTATTTAATTGGACATCCTTTATAATGTACCCAAGCACCACACCGTCCATATGGCTCTGTGGGGTACTGCAGCTGTGACTGCTTTTAATCCCATTCAAGTGAATGAGACTAATGGTGCTTTTACACAGAGAGATTTATCTGACAGATTTTGGAAGCCAAAGCCAGGAACAGACTATAAACAGGGAGCTGTTCATAAAGGAAAGATTGCAATTTCTCCTCTTTTCAAATCCATTCCTGGCTTTGGCTTCCAAAATCTGTCAGATAAATCTCTCTGTGTAAACGCACCATAAGAGGTAATACCAGGTACTGCTATCAGGGGCGGATTACCTTTACCATAGGCCCCGGGCTGTTCACCAAGCCCAGGCCCCCCACCCCACTGTAACAATGGCGGCACTAGCGTGGTGTATATAGTACAGGATAGATAATATCATGATGCCTTGATCTGTGCAAAATTGCGGTAAAAAATCTGCGATTTTTTGCAAATCATGGCAGAAATGTAGCCAGGAGACCATACACTACTGAAAATATAAGTCTTTTTGGGTGGCCATGGGCCCCCCAGGAGCTCAGGGCCCCGGGCTACCGCCCAAAAAGGACCTAATGACTGCTATTTGTTCCATGATCTGCTTGAAAAAAGATGAACTAGAGATGGAAAGCTGCAGCCCATTCACTCAGCGAGAGTCACAATGGCCTGTGATGAGTATTGATGGCTTGTCCTAAGTAAAGCTGAGTGGACTTGCTTCACAAAAGATCAGACATACTTAAATCTGTACTGGTCGCCAACCAACCCCAAACCATTTTCTAGACTTTATCACGCCATGTCCATTCCGGTGGGGTCTAAAGCATCTTTGCCCTAGGCCCGCAGTACCTCTCTTCCGGCCCTTCTTCTTTTTCGGCATACCCCTGGGCTGGATGAAGGCGGGGAGAAAGATGCTGCAGGCCTAGGACACGGATGCTCTAGGCCCCAGCCTTGCTGTGCCACTGGAATAAATCTTGTTTTAAGCAAGAATAACATGCCAAGAAGAAAGGACCGGACAAGGCATAATAAAGTCTAAAAACAATGGTACCAGTGGTTTGGGTTGCGTGGCGGCTGGTACAGAATCCCTTTAAATCCAGATCGCTGATCATTTTGTTGAGCTTCCCCCATACACATCATTGCTTGATCCCAACAATTACTCTAATAGATGAATGTAAGGTTATGCACTTGGGCTGTAAAAACATTATGTACTACATAGTAAAACACTGGGTAAAAACAACCATTAATATAGACTCGGGGGTATTGCTAAACAGTAAACTCAATGCTAGTAATTTTGTCATCTGTACATAAGAAAGGTGTAGCTGAACTAGAGAAGATACAGAGGTGGCCGACCAAGAATGGTTATAAATTTTGGGGTCCATCAGTTTGGGAAAAAAGGGGCGACCTGATCACAATGTATAAATATATGAATGGACAGTACAGAGATCTTTGTAGTGATCATACACCTCAGGAGGGTTGCACCTTCCTCTGGAGCAACACAATGGGTTATAGTAGGATTCTCTCAGCCTTACCCTCTATGTAGATACTATGTAAAATAAAAGCCGCATTGAAGGGTGTAACGCCTGGAGTAGTGGATCCACTGGACCGTCACCAGCGATGGCACTAACCTCACCAGGGAGCGGAGTCTAAGGGGCCGCTGGTTTTCACTAGAGCCCGCCGCAAGGCGGGATGGACTTGCTGCGGCAGGCGACCCCCAGGTCGCTACCCCTGGCTTGGTTGCTAGTGACGGCAGGCGAGGCGTGGCAGGAGCAGTAGGCAGGAGATGGTGCTAGCAGAGGTCTGTAGGCGTAACCGCAGGTGACAGGCTGAACACAGGAGCAATAGTGTAACAGAGGAGCAGGAACCAGGAACAAGGACTAGGGACCAGGTAGCGGACAGGAACCAGGAACAAGGACTAGGGACCAGGTAGCGGACAGGAATCAGGAACAAGGACTAGGGACCAGGTAGCGGACAGGAATCAGGAACAACAGGGAGCTGGGCCAAACGCTATGGGAAGCATGTAGAGGCTCCAACACCTGGAAGGGGGCAGAGCTGGAACTTATAGGGGAGTGATTGACATATGGACCAATTAGGAGCGCACTGCCCCTTTAAATCTGAGACAGCCGGCGCGCGCGCGCCCTAGGAGGCGGGGACGCGCGCGCCGGCCGGCACAGCGACGGACAGGAGCGCGGTGAGGTGAGGCGCCCCCCCGGGGCCGAAGCAACAGCAGCACCGGGTCCCTGCCTATGGACACCGGCTGCTGCAGATGTAGGATAGAGGGTGCGGCGGCGGTCCGGAGCACGGGACGCCGCCGTGGCCCTAAGGCTAGGTTCACACTGCGTTTTCAGCATCCGTTTAACGGATCCGTTTTTTTTAACGTCCAGAAAAATAGGGTCAGCAACGTTTTTTGGTCCGTTTTGGTCCGCCAAAAAAAAACGGATCCGTTTTTTTTATAATGGAAGTCAATGGAAAAACGGATGCACACAAATGAATCCGTTTTTTGCAATCCGTTTTTCATGCGTTTTTTGCAAAAAAACGGATGTGTTAAACGGATGCTGAAAACGCAGTGTGAACCTAGCCTAACAAAGGGATAATCCCATATGATACCTATATATAATATTTGCAGAATATGCCATAAGTGTGATGGGTACGAGTCTTACCTCGGAAACCTTTTTGGGTGAAAAAATGTCCATTCCCTGACAATAACAATTTTTTTCGATAGGGGTAAATGGAGATGTAGCCACGTTTACATAGGGCCATTTCCTATGTCTATAAGTGATACTAAAAGATCTCACCTTTACGTGAAGGAGGCTGTCATAAAGGGGGGAATAGAGGTCCCAAGACTACTTTTCTCCAGATAAGTGAGGATTACTGGGCATTTTTGACACACAGGGATATGTCATATATAGTAGAGATGGGAATCCCTTAGGTAGCAGACACAATGGCGCCCTGGTGTCTGAGGGGGCCCAGTAAGAAGACTCCTGCATTATAAATGGCCTATGGTTGCAGGTTACAGATTTTACATTGGGACCCAGAAGCTACAAGTTACACCTCTGGGGAAAAGCCATGTAATCCCACCTGTATATCCAGCTGTAGTGTCTTGTGCTTTGGTCAATCACAATGGATACTGTGGGTGGATGTTCACCTTCTGAAAACTTTCACTTGAGCCGCAGGTAGGAGTCTTTGATATATAAGCTGCCCTGTTGGTATCTGTGAAAACAATGGAAACACATCCACTTCAGCCAGTCAGTTGTCCCTAAATAATCCCTCCGGTTATTGGGAGGGGCACAGAGCCATTTCCTGGGGATCCTGTAAATAGATCATTATCTTAAAGGGTTTTCTGTGTTGAGTTAATAGTGCTTAATAAGTATGTAAAATAAAGGTTATTAAGCTCTCTAACATACAGTACTCCATGTTTAATTCCTCATTATTCTCAAGATATTAGTTAACTTTGAGTAAAGGAGAACAATGGTTACATGCAGAGGCTTAAGAGGCCATACATAGCTATGTGATAAGGGACGATTATCAGCTAAATGCACGTTCATAGGAATGCTAGTTTCCAACCATTGGCCAGCGATCACAAGAAAACGCTTGTTTGACGGCTGATTGGATCATTTATACATCAGGAAAAATCCTTATCAGCCGCACATAACATTCGACAATGATGACATTAAAGGGACACATGTACAATCCTGATCCGAATTTTCATTTAGCCCTGTTAAGGTTTATTGAGCGTGTGCCAATCACTGATCTATCGGGGCCTGCTCAGCACATTTAAAAGGCTCCTTACATGCAGATCTCTGGGGCGTATTCCACAGAGGGATAATAACTCCGTGGAATAGAGACAACATTTAGCTGGATCGTTTATTTAGGTTTAAACCTAAAATCATCGGGCACCCACCGCGCATTGCTGCGTGGAATAGCGACTGACAATCTGAGCTGACAGACCGCTCAGCCAATCACTGGCCAGGACCGTCGCGGCCAGTGATTGGCTGAGCGGTTTGTCAGCTCAGACAGTCCGCACCGAAGCTGCTGTTGTGCACGGGACCGGGAGGAAGAAGGAGCGCAGGAGAAGCCCTGCAAGGTAAAGTATGGTGTTTAGTAACGATGTCCCCGCAGCCCTCGCTAAACGATTATCGGGCCGTGGAATAGGCCCAGTAAACGACCGCCGATCTAGTACCTTACATTATTGATTGGGCCCCCATCAGCCCGTGGAATAGGACCTTTAGTGTCGGTTTGCGGCGGATTGCACCTTATGAGATCCAAAGTTAATATTCAGAAATGATCAGACTACGGATATAAAAATCCTGAAACCCTGCAGCTTGCCTGTAATTCGGTGCAAAACATTTCTACTTAAATGGAAGGTGTTTTCACAGTTCCCTCAAAAAAAAAAAAAAAAAATTACAGGTGTATGATGTACTGGAATGTGGAAAGTATGCTGCAATCTGTTTCACTCTGGCTGAGGTACAAAGTCTGATCTTCCCCTGTAAGGAGGTATGGACTTTTCTGCAGGGTATTTGCCAGGGTGCAGGAATACTTCTGGATTAAAACTGAAGATAAAATCAATACCAATAAAAAATAAAAAGGAGCTGGAAAAGATGCTAATATACTTTAGGAATGAATTACATGGCATGATAATCCGGGAGAAGCGAGCACTCACTTCTCCCTCGTTCCCCGCTCACTACCTGTGCTATTACACGCACAGACTTCAAGAGGGGAGAAGCGGGAGCCGTGGCTGCCCATCCAGGTCAGCGGCGATATGAGGCCACCACTCCTATTACATGGAATGACGTGCAGCATGTTGAAAGATCACGATCAGCTGACATGTCCTATTACACTAAACGATTGTTGGCCTAAATAGCCGGTAATCGACCAAGCAAGGTCGATAATTGGGCCTTTGGACTAAGATCTGTTTTGGTGCCTTTGGTGAGTTTGTTCTGACTGTCTAGAGGCCTTATATACCGAATCAGGCAAATAACTCCCTGTGTAATCCGCCGTTGGCTCGTTTGTGGGCTGACCGCCACATCTTTCTGTGTAAAAGGTGATTCACGCTCTACAGCTAATTAAAGCAAGGGACATCACTAGCAATATCCATTCAGCCCTGGCTGCACACTTATCTCTTAAGCTGGCCATACACCTTCAATAACTAATGATTGTTCACCCATCAGTTATCTCTCCCAAACGTTGGGCATGGCTGAGTTCTACTGTGTTCTCTATGGGGCGAACCCAAAATAAAGGGGTCAGGTGGTGATTTCCCATCATGCCCAACCCCTATCTCCACCCACCAACATCATCTGTCAGTAGGCATTCGCGAGCTATAGGTAGTCTAAAGTGTATGGGGTCCTTTACCCCATTCCTCGGGCTGTCTTACACGGCCTATAAGTGTAAGGTGGCACCCTAAAGCCCCTGTTACACGAAGCGATGGAGAGGAGCAAATGAGTGCTGTTAACGCTCACTTGCTCCTTGTTCCCCTCTCCCTGCTGGAGCTATTTCACGCTTCTGCAGCGAGTGGGCAAGACCCGGAGCGGCCGTGGGGGGTTCTGGGGGTGACTGCCCGGGTGATCGTTAGGTCGTCTGGGCAGCCCATAGAAGATAGCAGCGGTCTGCTATTTCAAGATGCGACGGCAGCAGATCATTGCTATCTTAGTCGTTTGTCTTTCAACATGTTGAAAGACAACAACAGACAACGATCAGCCGACATCGTTCATGTCAGCTGATCGTTGTCTTCTATCACACCAGACGATTATCATCCGTAACGGCTAATATTGGCCGATAGTCATTTCGTGTATTAGGGCTTTAACAGAATATGTTGGAGAACATAGGGGTCAGGCATGTTGGATTTTCACCATCCAACCCTATTGTTCTGGGAGAGATAAGAAACCGCCAGAGCAGTCTGGCTTACCTCTCTCCTTCCCATAGGGAACATATAAAAGTTCATCCGTACTAAACCTTTATGTGTTATTGAAAATGTGTGTCCAGCAGCTGAGATCACCTTGCTGCCTTGGCAAAGGAAGGAGGTGTTAATGGAGCAGCAGAGGGATCCAGCTCCAGGGGCCATCAGCATAGACATGTCAAAGGACATAAGTGGGGAGTAACCATAAATATTCATTCTATACTGTCTGGGGGCTGTTTGTCTTGCATTGCTGTCATCACTCACCAGTGTTTAGGGGACAAAAAGAACAAAAGCTATGCCCTATTTACTTTTCCTTCCCTTCCCCTAATAGTAGGCTTTTACTTAGGGATGCCTTAAGGCCAGTGTGCATAATGAAACAGTAGCCATTGTCCTGCGGTTTAATACTCCCTCATCCTGACGTCTGAGTAAACAGGCATTGAAAGGGCACTAACTAAATCGCAAACTGTCCCATAGCACGCCTCCTGATTTACATAAGGCTAGCCACGGGTAGTAATCAGTAAATCTAAGAGGTACCTATACATATGCAATAGCTGTCAGCTGACAGCTATGCCTCCTGGACCTCCCCATATACATGAATGTTTGGCTCAACTTCATGTGTTCCGAATAGGGTGAGGAGATATAAGCTGCAGGCGGATAGGCGTTGATTATCTCTCCAAGAACAAAAGGAACATGCACTCCCTCCACTATACATCTACATCCACTATACTCAATCCTTCTCTTCACTCTGTATATGCTCAGATCGGCCAAGAATAAGTTCCCAAGGTACGCCAGCTAAGAACGTGTATAACATTGGTAAGCTTGACCAGCTGTCTAATGGTAGAGTGGGGCAAACTTTTGTGATGGGTGTACCTGGGGTAACAGAAAACATCAGACAATAGAAACAATTTCAATATGTATATTAGAGGAAACGCTGGCAATGTTCTTATGTTATCGGCCTGGGCGAATGAAAACATGTCCATGTCTGCAAGATAATCTCCCTGCCAGACTCTCATCTCACTTTATACCTGACAAGCTATAACATCTGAAAAAGACTGCCTATAAAGTATATAACCTGGCATTCCTTCAAACCAATGCTTCTTCCACCGGGTAGGTCTCTCTTTTTTCTCTGTTGGGGTATGTGCGCAGTATAGAATTCCGGCGGATCACCCGCCGCAGATTCCACAGCTCATCCCCACTTGCGGATGCTGGCGGAATTGTAGTTTTATAACAGTTAGATGGCTGAAGGTTCCCCTTACCTTGAGCAAAAAAACAAACAAACCCAGAATGAAACAGAAACAAAAACGAGTTTGCCGTACGTTTTCTAGTAAGAGCCAGGGCCGGATTAAAGGGAGGGCACCAGGGGCACGTGCCCCGGGGCCTCCACCACTTAGGGGCCCCCACCAGCAGGAACCCTAGTAGATCGGTTGGCAACAGAGCACAGAAAGTGCTGTGTTCTCACATTGCGTTATTAACACAAACACAATGTGGGAATACACTCTGATACTTAGCCCTCCCCGCTCCTGTCTCTAGGATCTGGCATCTTCCTCTGCACTGCAGCCTCTAGTAGACATCACGTGCGCAACAGAGGAGGATGCAAAGCAATACAGCCAGGAGCGAGGAGGGCCTGTGCTAAGTCGCCACAGTGAGCTGCCATCTGTATAGATCGTGGCATAGTTTATTTATTGTGGGGGGGGGGGGTTGTCGCCCGGGGCCTCCACCAACCTTAATCCGGCCCTGGTAAGAGCCTGTATGTATCTGTTAAACGCATATGCCGCAAGGATTTCTTTCTCTTGAGATATGTGTGTCCAATGGAAAACGAAAAACCTGATGTGAAAAAAGACTAAGGCACGGAGGAGAGACTCCTCAGACAGTGACTCTATGTATTACACAGTCCCTCATTCACTTGAAGTATTCACTGGTGTTTTTCAGAACCGCGGCTGGTCATTTTACCGTTGCAATTAAAAAATTATCATGTCTAGTCAGATGTATGTGATGGATTTCCTTGCAGGCCGCCAGTTGTGTTAGTGTAGGCCTGACGTGAGATGGGAGAACGTATACCTCCTGTAGAGTTCTTGTCATTCATTTATATCAGGGGTAGGGAACCTTGGCTCTCCAGCTGTTGCAAAACTACAACTCCCATCATGCCTGGACAGCCAAAGCTTTAGCTTTGCCTGCCCATGCATGATGGGAGTTGTAGTTTTGCAACAGCTGGAGAGCCAAGCTTCCCTACCCATGATTTATATCAACCTACTCTAGTACTACATGTTATACGGATTGCTCCTATGAAAACACATAATAAGGGTACTATATGGAAACGCTAGTTAGGCCTATTGCTTTTTGTTTTCCATTGTAGTCATTGAGGAAAAAAATACTATACAGACCCCAAGAATGCGACATGCTGTAGGGCAATAAACACTTACAGTATAGCACTTGTATACACCTCTCTGTTATTTTTTTTTTTTTTTTTTTATAATCTAATATTCTTTACAATGTAAAAATCCACCCAGAAAAAATCCAATTCATCAATTCATGGATATGAATGGGATAAAAAAAAACCCCAACCCATAGCTTCATATAGCTATAAATAACTTCTCCACTGATACCGCTGCAGCGATGACGTCATACTCAGCACATGACCTCAGCCGCCAGTCACTGACAGCACACGGGGGCTTTGGCAAGACGAATATGTGGCTTATGGATATTTCCAGCAGTGTGCAGTTTATAGTAAAATACCTATTTCTCTTTCAATGGAGTTTGGTTACATACTGCCACAGATAAAGCATAAACTGGCATTGACAGCCGACAAGAATCTTTTTAATCCCCCCATTTGTATTCTAGTACGGAAAGCGAGAGAGCACCTACGGCAGCAGTTATTACCCATGGGAACAAAATATCCTTTTCTGACAGCAAAATGCACTCGGTACACACTGGACGGTATTATTTCCATTGCACCTAGTCAGTGGGAGAGGTGATTACTTCATTAGGGAATGAGGCAGATTAAGGGTCCATTTATAGCCCTATTTCACGGAACAATTATCGTTCATAGACTCGCTCCAACGGCCGCTCATAACAAGCACTTAACGATTTTTTTAAGCGAACGATAACACATAATACGAGTGGGAACGTGAACGATATCTGTAGTGTAACGATTTTTTTGCGGTCGTTACATGGTCGTTTAAAAGGTGGGGAAATGTAGGTAGACATTTCAAGAACGACTGAAAGATTTTTTATTTAACGAAAAGATTTGCGAATTATTGTTGAAAGACCAACAATTTTTTTTTCGACTCAACGATGATTTCGCTGTTGTCGTTCGCTCGTTTACAGCTACGCCACAGAACGAATATCGTTAACGAGCGGTCGTTTGAACGATTTTATGAACGATAATCGTTCGAAAAAGTTCCGTGGAATAGGGCCTTTACACAGAAAGATTATCTGACAGATTATCTGCCAAAGATTTGAAGCCAAAGCCAGAAACAGACAATAAACAGAAATCAGGTCATAAAAGAAAGCCTGAGATTTTTCCTTTTTTCAAATCCACTCCTGGCTTTGGCTTCAAATCTTTGGCAGATAATCTGTCAGATAATCTTTCTGTGTAAATGGACCCTTATTGCGGCATTGAAATTGGTTTGTTTCTGCAGCGATTTTTACATAGCTCATTCAGATCCTGTGTGCAAGTCGCTGACATTTCTAAAAAAAACTATTAGCAGGATATGAACAGACCCTTGAATGTCCTAGAAAAATTATAAAGTATAATGTAATGAGAATGAATAGAGATGAGCGCAACTCCAGCATGCTCGACTTCAATCGTTCTGCATTTGAATAGCGGTGGCTGAAGAAGTTGGATGCAGCTCTAGAAATCCTGGAGGCCTGGAAATCCTTTAAAAAATCTGTACCATGAGAGCCGAGACGAAGGTGATATTTGGTGATTTATAAAGTTGTGTGGACTGACAGACTCTCCTTTGAAGTATTAAAGGTATTAAGTTCTGAGTTACCTAGTCTCATGTCCACAACCACACACAATGGGGGACATTTATCAAACATGGTGTAAAGTGAAACTGGCTCAGTTTCCCCTAGCAACCAATCAGATTCCACCTTTCATTTTCCAAAGAGTCTGTGAGGAATGAAAGGTGGAATCTGATTGGTTGCTAGGGGCAACTGAGCCAGTTTCACTTTACACCATGTTTAATAAATCTCCCCCAATGTGTCCCTTGGCTTTGGATGAATTTCAACCCGTCTGATCCTATAACATACATGCTAACAGGGTAATCAACTACAGCTGACCAAAAGATTAAAGGGGTTGTTCACTCAAAAATATTTTTTTCTTTCAAATTAACTAGTGCCAGAAAGTGCCAGAGATTTGTAATTTACTTCTACTAAAAAAAAACAAAAAAAAAACAAAGCTCTAGTGTTCCAGTACTTATCAGCTGCTGTATGTCCTGCAGGAAGTGGTGTATTCTCTCCAGTTTGACACAGTGCTCCCTGCTGCCACCTCTGTCCATGTTAGATACTGTCCAGAGCAGGAGCAAATCCCCATGGAAAACCACCTCTCCTGCTCTCCAGACTGAAAAGAATACCACTTCTTGCAGGACATACAATAGCTGATAAGTATTGAAAAGACTTGATTTTTTTTTAAAGAAATAAATTACAAAACTCTGGCACCAGTTGATTTAAAGAAAAAAGGTCCCCTTAAGATAAAATGATAACAATATTAATCTGTGTCCACACGTCACAGCTGTATTGCGATTATGCTGTACAGTGACAGGACTGCAAGGCAACACAAATCAACTGCATCATTTGAACATAGCCTTACATAATATCTAAAGGTTACCTAATAATCCCTGTAGCCAAATAAAGGAAGGGTCAATAACATGAGGTCTCAGATAGGGAGCTCTAGGGCATAACACCTGGATGGAGTGGTCATAGCCTGTAAGCTTATAGGTATAAAGGTCTGTTCACACAGGGCAGATACATTCAGCTTATAACAGGAGCAGCAAAGAGGATTTGCCTCCACACAATGTGTCAAAAATTTGGATTTTGGACAAAGTAAATTTATGCCTATTCGGGATATGTCCTCACATGCAGATTTGTTGCAATCAATTATATATATACCGATTAGTTTTAGTGTAAAAATCACAAACCAGCACGTGTGAACATACGCTGAGTGCAGACTTTCCCCCATGACTTAAACTTCAAATCTGCAACTGCACATTTCATATTCACTCATTTTTTTCCTTCTCTAACATGGACGTAATCCGCACTAAGGCTAATTTTTACACAACGTACATTTTATGACAAGAACGGCCGTTCTTTTCATAGAGACATGGGTTGCACTAAAGTCAACGCAAACAACGGCTGTTGATCACACAATGTATTGAACAACGGCCGATGTTTGATATGACCGTCGAAATAACAAACATGTCAATTATTTCCGTCCGTTGTGCATTGATTTCCATGCAAATTTCACTGTAAACAACGGCCGTCGCTTGTACGTTGTGTAAACATGGCCTAAATTTGATACAATATATCTGCCCTGTGTAAACAAACACTAAACAAATGCTTCCTGTGCTGGATCCTGTAATACTATCTGGGCATAAAACTCCAGAGACTTGTAAAGTGGTGCTATAAAAATAAAAAGATTATTAGGAGTCCCCAAAAATCTAGAGTTACTTTGTGAGATTATCGATATCTCACGCAGAAATTTATTTATTTATTTATTTTTTGGTGTTTGCTATGCCGTACAACAGGGATGGGGAACCTTTGGCCTTCCAGCTGTTGTTGCAAAACTACAATTCCCATCATGCCTGGACAGCCAAAGCTTTGCTTTGGCTGTCCAGGCATGATGGGAATTGTAGTTTTGCAACAGCTGGAGGACCAAAAGTTCACCGTCTCTGCTGTACAACATGGCACATCACATCTACAGCAGCAGGAGATGTCCCGGCTCTGCGTTACACACCCCCTGCAGTCACGGCCTACCATGTGGGGGGGATTTATCAAACATGGTGTAAAGTGAAACTGGCTCAGTTGCCCCTAGCAACCAATCAGATTCCACCTTTCATTCCTCACAGACTCTTGAAAATGAAAGGTGGAATCTGATTGGTTGCTAGGGGCAACTGAGCCAGTTTCACTTTACACCATGTTTGATAAATCTCCCGCATTGTGTTTAATGTGCTATTAAGCAAAACACCATTCGTCCTGGGAAGAAAAAAAAGAAACCGTAATAAAACATATTTGGTTTTTTTATTAAAAAGAGTCAAGGGTAATGCCAAAATATAAATTCTCTCTTGACTCAATATTTGATTTACAATGTACAATTCCACATGGGGGAAGAAAAAACTAATAAGAGCCTTTTACACCAAATTACATATCTATGCTCACCTGGCAGTACTAGGATTTAAAGGGGTTTTCCAACATTAGAAATACACAATTTTTTTTTTCCAGAAACAGCGCCACTCTTGTCCTCAGGTCGTGTTTAATATTGAAGCTCAGTTCCATTAAAGTGAATGGAGCAGAGTTGTAATACCACACATAAACTGAGGATGGGGGGTGGCGCTGTTTTTAGAAGAAAGTATCTTTGTTTTTGTAATCCTGGATAACCCCTTTAAGGGCTACGTGCGGAGGATGGGGCAGTTCGATTTCATCTAACGTCATAAAGACAAGGAGTTAAAAGGGAACATACATCATCGTACAATAAAGTGTTCTTTCTTTACTTTATATTTAACTAGAAACGGTCATCATGTTGTAATTTTTGGAGGGGCTGTGTCGTCCCATCCGAAGTGCATCTTTGCAGGTGGAGTGGGTTTCCAGAGGCTTGCCCACTGCTGGTGATCCGTCATACAATACACAGATAGAGCCGTCTTCTCCGATCCGATAGGAAACTTCAAATGGGTCGACCCACATTGTGAGCTCGCTGGGGAGAAGCTGGAACAGTCTCTGGTGGCTGAGGCCGATGAGTCCGGCCGCACGTCCTATCAAGGGGTCCATTTTGTGGTTGATTCTTAAGCAGCGATACCCTGATCCTCTGCATGGAATCTGAGGAAACCAGTGATGTTTATAATGATCTGTTGGAGACAAAGAGGAGAAGTGGGAGTGGGGAGGTGGAGGAGGAGAGAAGAGAGGGGGTTGGAGTTGAAAGGGGGTGGGAGAAAAAAAAAAAAAAAAAAAGAAGAAAAACATTAGCAACTATTCATTACGATGTAACTATGCGATCCTCCGTCTAATTCTAAAATATATTTCATGATATCCGATCACGCCATAAGGCCGCGTTTTTCTCTGCATTGTCTTATTTTGTTACTTTGACGTCTATAGTGATATATAATATGCAACTGCATACAAAGCCTTTTGATCTGTGGCTTTTATTTGGGTCAGTGGCCTTTTTCTCTATAACGTACGTAAAAAATGTCACTAAATAAACAAAAACACCATAAATACAATACAAAATACAATAAAAAAACCAAACAGTTTTTTTCCCTGCAATCTAAAAAAAAAAACAACAAAACTAGTTCCAAACGAAAACCCAACTACCACAGGCCCACTGCAGCTCGGACCATATTGTTCGAGTAGCTGTAAACATCGACGTTCTATCTACTGCGAATCATCAATCTATAATATTGATCCATATATAGGTCGACCTATAGTCAAACACTGCAGAAGTTTTGACCACAAAGAGACAACAAAGCAGCTGTGAAGAAATGAGGTCAGCCATGTAAAATATACATAAAATATACATAAAATAAACATAAAAAACAGCAAAAAATATATATCTAATATATAGAATATAACTACGTTCATATCAACGATCGCGTCTTGATCGATAATAACAAATAAAAAATAGTTGGAACCAGAAATAACAGAATCCACCAGAAGTCAAAGAAAGTATTTCACGTAAACACTTATTTTTTTACCCCCCATCGTTATCGCAACGCGGTCCTTATGTTTTTCCCCCAGTTTCTTACCTTTCATGGACTCTTGCAAGGACTGGCAGAACTGTTGCAGTTGCTTCTCCTCAATGAGCCCGCTTTGTTTGAGGAGCTTGGTGATGAAAGCGGCAGCTGTCGAGATTTCAGTCTTCATTGTTGCTGGTTGAGACTAACACAAGGCTCCTATGAAGACCATACAATAAGTTTATTCTAGCCTAGGAGCCCGGAGCCAACTAATCATGGGATTTTGGTGAAAAAAAATTATAATAATTATGGAAGATCAGATGAATCTGTCTTTAGTTGGCAGGATCTTGCTTTGTATCAAAGGATCCAGGGTCACTAAATCCCTACTGATCCCCTGATGAAGCCCAGTGATCAGTTCAGGGTGAAACTAGTAGTGGGGTGAAGAGCAAAGCTGCCCCTAGACTGGCCACAGCTGGATCCCCTGTTTTCCAGGAAGAGTAGGGGGCGGTCCTATACTGCTGATGATGTGTGGAGGTGGTCAGGTTACAAAGTGATTAAAATTGTTTGCTTCTTCCCCTTCCTTCCCTCCCTTAAAGGCCTTGACTTCGGGGTCCTTGCCTCGTCGTAGAAGCCGTTCTGGAGATCCCTTTAAGCAGTTCCTCACGCCCTGGCTTCCCTAACAGCCCGTCGGGACGACTAGACAAGCGGAAGAAACGCAGAGCATTCTGTGCCGCACAGCCAAGGGTAAACAAGAGGTAGGCGTGTCCGCCGCGACGACACGCCTCCGTGACGTCACAATGGAATCGAATCAGCACGTCCGCACGGGTTTGTTACAATGTATAAATAAACAAACGAAACGTTGTGACACGTCACGGGCGAGGAATCTGCCTAGCAACAAGTGGGAGTGGGTGGCTGGCAATGGGGAGGGGGAGTCTGCTTAGCAACAGGTGGAAAGTAGGGGTGAAGCGAATCAGAAACTTCCAGGTTCGTTCACACGGAGCGTTTTTTTTTCTTGATATTTGTTAAAAATAGACAAGTACTGTAGACAAGTAGCTGAAGAAACAGGAGGGATTCTGTATGGAAAGTGTTTGTCTACCTGAATTCTGAATAAATATGGAGTTTGTGGAAATATTACAAGGGTTAAAACCTGTTGCTTTGCAGCTGTTGCAAAACTACAACTCCCATCATGCTGCTACTTGATTGGAGTTGTAGTTGTGAAACAGCTGCAGAGCCACAGGTTTGGGACATTGTATTAAAGGAAAATAGTTACAATATTTTACAAGTTAACTTAAAGGGGTTAAAACGTACTTGTCCCCTATCCACAGTTGGTATCGGACCCCCGTGATCTCTTACTTGTCCCCTATCCACAGGAGATCACAGGGGATCCAACACATTCTGTGGATAGGGGACAAGTCCGAGATTGCAGGGGGTCCGACACATCTGTGGATAGGGGACAAGTAAGAGATTGCAGGGGGTCCGACACATCTGTGGATAGGGGACAAGTAAGAGATTGCAGGGGGTCCGACACATCTGTGGATAGGGGACAAGTAAGAGATTGCAGGGGGTCCGACACATCTGTCGATAGGGGACAAGTAAAAGATTGCAGGGGGTCCGACACATCTGTCAATAGGGGACAAGTAAGAGATTGCAGGGGGTCCGACACATCTGTGGATAGGGGACAAGTCCGAGATTGCAGGGGGTCCGACACATCTGTGGATAGGGGACAAGTAAGAGATTGCAGGGGGTCCGACACATCTGTCGATAGGGGACAAGTAAAAGATTGCAGGGGGTCCGACACATCTGTCAATAGGGGACAAGTAAGAGATTGCAGGGGGTCCGACACATCTGTCAATAGGGGACAAGTAAGAGATTGCAGGGGGTCCGACACATCTGTGGATAGGGGACAATTAAGCTTTAATTGGATAACCCCTTTAAGATTCAGCTGAGGGCTGTCAGGGGAATGATGGGAGTTGTAGTTGTAGTAACAGCTGGAGGGTCACTGGTTGGGGAACACTGTGGTTAAAATATTTTTCTAATTATTTTAATATAGTTCAAGGGTATAAACCCACACACCGTATAAGCAGCGTATTTACTGCTGCGATACGCAGCAAATCCGCAACAAATACGCAGCAGATTAGATCTCAATAACTGAACACAGCATCAAATCTGCAGCGTTTTTGCTGCGTATCTGCTGTGTATACAGTGTGTGGGTTTGTACCCTAAAGCGTAATTGTCATGACCGTTCCTCTGAGCCGCGTGCAGTCACTCCTGCTGTTGCTGGAACCTAGGGTAACTATGGATATGACCACGCAGCAGGGTTGGATCTGTGCACGAGCCCCATTCTGATCCAGTAGTTATCCAGATTACTGGCAGCAGGAGTGACTGTAAGGGTACTATTACAACGAACGACAATTGGCCCGATTCGGCCGATTATCGCTCTGTGTAATAAAGACAACGATCAGCCGATGACCGTTGTCATCGGCTGATCGTTGATATAGGTTATGCTACGTTTACACGAAAAGATAATTCGCCCAATCGATCGTTTAACGATTTTGAAGCAATGATTTGGTTTTTATAACCATCAGCGTTTAGACGAATAAATCGTTAGAAAAATCGTAAGAAAATTCGTAAGAAAAATCGTTAATGCGATCGTTTTTAAGATCGCTTAAGCCCATCTTTTACATAGGGTGAACCTTTGAAAGGCTGTTTACACGAAACGATCTGCGAATTTGAAGCGAACGATGAACGACGATTTGAGAACATGTTGAAAGATCAAAATGAACGATTTTTCATTAATCGCTTGATCGGTCGCTGTGTTTACACGGAACGATTATCGCACAAATGCGATCGTTATTGCGAAAATCGAACGATAATCGTTCAGTGTAAACGCAGTGTTAGAGCCTATAATTGTTAGGCGCCAACCGCGCACCGCTACATTTAATAGTGATGCGCGGCCGGGGACTGATGACCTACATTACCTATCCACGCTCCAGGGCTGCTGCTGCGGTCCGCTTCTCCCCGGTCCCGCTCTAGCTTCTTCTTTTCACTTGTTCCTTTGTTGGATGATTCACAACTGAGTTGTCGCAGATTTCATACAAAACATCAGACGGCGCAGCATTTACCAGACACCATGACGCAAACTCAACAGACCCCATTCAAAATTTATCTGGCGTGCAACCAATTGTCCAAAGCCATTTTTGTGTTGTTCTGCTCCAATGATGGCGCAGAATGAAGGAACAAGCATTGCAGGTGTGAACCTAGTCTAAAAAAAAAAAAAAAAGTTATAACCCAAAGGGATTTGTAATGACCAGTTAAAGTCTAGTTCCAGTTTTGTAAAAGTTTAAAGGAAACTATCAGCATTTTAGAAGCCTCTTACCTGCTGATATATCCCTATAGGGCACAAGACGCTGAGGAGGACGGTAAGTTTCTTGATCCTCAGCGCAGTTTTTTAGATATTCATTCATTCATAGTTTTTTCATATGGCAATAAGGCATTTTAGTGCACTGGGGGCTACCACCCTTAGTGCACCCATTCGTCCTTGCCGGCTTGCCCATCAAATAATATATTCATTAGAAAAAGTCTGGACAGGGAGATTTTTTTTAAAAGTGCTGGGGAGGGGGAGGATGAAGAAAACAACATGCGCTTACCTCCCCGACTCCAGTGCTGGTATCTGTATACCGCCGTTTCGGTCCCCTGGTCCCTGGCTGCGTGGTCCTAGAATATCACGTCCCAGGTCTTCTCTCAAATCAGGAAGCGGCCAGGGACCGGGGGATCAAAAAGGCGTTATGCAGATACCAGCACTGGAGTCACGGAGGTAAGTGCATGTTATTTTTTTAATCCTCCCCCTCCCCACAGTCCTCCGGCGTTCTCTTGTTCTCCCTGCCCCCCAGTGATGTCACTCTGTGGCTGGAGGTGCAATGCTGCCGACGGCCACAAGAGAGACTGGCAGGGCTGAGGGCAGGAAGCCAATGGCTCCTTGTTCTGTCAGTCAGAGCGCCGCAGCTTTTATGCCTTTATGCCTTTATGTTAGTCAATAGTAACATTATTGGTCATAATACAGACTGGCTGGCATGTGATCATTTTTAGTTGTGTTTGGTGAGGTCGAGACGTGGAGGCTATTGGTGGTGGTCAGCCTTGTTGTGAGCTCAGCCAGTGATGTTAGTAGTCGTGACGCCAGTGCTAGACCAGCACACAGGTATGATGTTGATACCTCTTTGGTGTGTGGCTGACTGTATTCCCCAACTGGTCAGTAACCATCCAGGTTGTTGTGGGTCCCTTGGGCTCTTGTCACGGCAACCTGGAGTGGCAAATGACCCTAGGTGTGCGGTAGTGTATGTATAGGTGCAAGTGCGAGCAGAGATAGGCAGAGTCCCGTACATTCATATAAAAATATAAAAACTTTACTGTACTGCTTTGCAGTTTTGCAGTACACGCTTCACAGATAATAGCAATCTTTAACACAAACTTGAGTGCTTGGCTTACTGCTTGAGGATAGGTGAAAGAGGATAGGTTAGTAGAAAATAGCACCTCCTAGTGGTCAGTACATGGTACACATAAACATTAACCCATTGCTTTCTTCAGCTGTGCAATACTAGCAATACATAGGCACATAACACTGACACCTAGTGGGGAAACTTAATACCTCATCTACCACTTAACCTGAGAAATTTTTTGACAGGTGCAGAAAAGAGAAAAAACATCAGTGGTGGGACACCACATGTGCACAGGGCAATGTATAGAGGGGCATAAACTGCGCCACTGGTCGGTCCTACAGTACACTTGTAGTCAAGCCATCGGGTGCCTCCATATAACAGTGTATTCTTCCCCTGAAGCAATATTTGCAAGGGATAATATCTCTATAATACAGCACAGCAACAACATGTGCCTTGTCTAACATAGAAGCAATACAAAAATAGAATACAAAGGGACCATAGAATATGAAGTGCATGATGCCTTAAACTGCACCAACCCTGGTAAAATTAGATTCTAGAATACAGACATGTAACAATATTCCTGTTACCTGCGGATGAACTTTGTGGACAGATGAGTATACAGGCTGCTCAGCTATATTCCATGGCACCACTTCTGGGACTCATGAACTCTCAAAAAACTTTGCAAATGTCGTAAATGCTTGATTTAAAGGGGAACTATCAGCAGGTTAGACAGATCCTAACTGCACAGGAGACGCTGAGGAGGAAGGTATGTCTCTTACCTTTTTCATCCACGCAGTTAGTCATGTGCTCCATAGTCCGGTATGACCATTAGTAGCACTGCCCGCCCCCATAGCGCCAATCCGCACTGCCCCTGGCCGGCCTGCTCTGTTCATTATCAATAAAAGGGGCGGGGCGAGTGCGGGCGGATCGGTGCTATGAGGGCAGGCAGTGCTCCTAAACAGTGCCCTAGTGCTCCTAATGGTCTCACTGGACTGTGGAGCAAATTGCTAACAGCACCGGAGCGGCACCGAGGAGGAAGGTAAGAGACATACCTTCCTCCTCGACTCCTGTGCAGTAGAGATATATCAGCAGGTTAGATTCATCCAACCTGCTGATAATTCCCCTTCAAAATAAATATTTCCCCTAAAATCAAAGTTTTTATACTGTTGATATCATGCTTAAGAGGGCTTTCACAGTAGGTCTGTGGAAGCGCCATTGTGCGCGAAACAGTCTGTCAGCACTCCACTCCACCACTCCAACAGTCTTTCACCACTGTATATCCACAATGTGTGAATTTTTATCTCCTGATATGAAGAAATAAAAGGTTGTGAAGACAGCTCCGGCAACATTTTCCTTCTACATTATTAGTTGCTTAGTAGACTTAGGCCTTATTCAAACGTCCCGCAGAGTTGTCCATGATTGCGGATCTGCAATCACAGATCAACTTAGTGCCCATTGGATTCTGTTATGCTATTCACACATTCCGCTTTTTCACAATCTGCAATCCGTTTAATGAAATATTGGAATATGTCCTAGTTTGGATTGTGATTGCGGAACAGATTAGCCAATAGAAGATGGGATCTGTATTTTTTGCGGACTTTACTATGCAGACCCAAAAAATCACTGAACGCAAACAGACAAAACTACGGAACGTGTGAATGTAACCCAAGGCCTCATTCACACATTCCGTAGTTTTGTCTGTTTGCGTATCCGCAAATTTTGACAAATTTAGGACCCATTGATTTCAACTGGGCTGTTCACACTATCCACAATAATACAGAGCCATCATCCGTGTTTTATGGATCCAAAAAAATTACCAACAAGCTCTGGTATGGACCATAATTGTGGCACAGAAGTCTATGGTAACATTCGTAATTTTTGCAGATTAAACGTCCATAGCGTCTGCAAATCTGTAAAAAATATGGATGATTAATAATTTTTAACCATTTCCACTATCTAACTATCACCTTCCCCTTCTTTGCTGATGCACAAAAAATACGGATGAACTGTGGACTAAGATTGCGGATGATTGCAGACATCATATACGGTCCTGAAAAACTACTGAATGTGTGAATCAGCCCTTCAGGATCATGTTGCAGTATACATCGGTGTACCATTTTGCATACCAATTCGGGCTATGTTCACACTTGTTGATCACGGCCGTGGTTACTACGGTACTTACGTAGCGCTGAGGGACTCCCAGCCGGAGTGTTTACACATAGTAGACACTCTGGCTGGGATCCCTAGGGGTGCCGCAAGAAACTGACATGTCAGTTTTCTGCGGCCGCTATTCATTGAATAGTGGCCGCAGAAAACCCTGTCAGTTCACTGATAAGTCTAAATTTAGATGTTGACCCCTCTCTATGGAGAAAAGTCAAATACCCAGGATAAAGGATGGTTATCAATTGATAGCTAGAGCTGTAACCTGCAGTATTACCAACTCATCACTTATAAATCACGGACACAGATAAGACATTGTATCATGATTATAAGCCTGGATAATGGCCCAAGTTTTATTATGGTAATCACATTTTATAGACAGAATATGGGGTGGTACTACTCATTCATATGAAATATGTAACATCCAATACAGGCAGGGTTCCAAGTCACAAGACACATACATGTCACACTCTGGTAGGCCAGTCCATAAATGGTCAGTAGCATCCTGTACTGCGCAGTCAAGGTAACCCAGTGTTTTATTATTCAAAAATAGTTTATAGATAAGTGTCTCTCCTTCGTTCCTTGGGTATTGTGACTATAAATAATAACTTTCCAGGAGCTCTTCTCATTCACGTGCTTCCAGCATTCCTCTTCTTCATCCAGAACATCTCTCTGTCACCCTCTGATCACGCTCTGATCATCTCCTTATTCTGAAGGCAGTATATATAGGTGTAGTCATATATGTATGGTGCAAGTAGGTAAAATCCCAATACCTGGCGTTATCATCACACAATGGAGCGTGCGGCTCCAGCCGCATGCTCCATTGTGAGCAGCGGGAAATTCTGATGCGGGGGCGCACAGCTGCGCCCGCATCCGGATTCAGCGGCGGTAAAGAGCATCCGGCCGAATGATCTTTTCTGATACCGGGCGGGTCACAGAACGGCCGGTCTCTTACGCCATGTGAACATGGTCTTATACTAGAAATCTTGGGTGAATCTTGAGGCCTAACTAGGCATTCCCAGTGCATGATGGGAGCAGTGCCTCTTAGGTGGATATGTCTTTTATATGGCCCTATCTAGTAATGGAGAAGTGGCAATTACAGTATTATTATTATTTTTGTAAGAGCATCTAGGATTCTTCACAATCTAGATTGGTGTAATATTTCTAGGCAGCGTTATATACACTGACTATAATGAGTTCTTTAATGTCCTTTGTACAGCATGTTATATGAGAGTTACCAACATGCTCATATAAACAGATCTGAAGGGGCTTGTAAAGAATGTGAGCTGAAAGCCGGGACTCACAGACAAAACACCGCCAGAGAGATTACATTCTGCTGCCGTGACTCACATCAGGGTCGACCCCACAATTCACCCCACACAATACTGCAGCTTCTCAGCATCCAATCACAATGGTATAAGATACGTCCAGGAAGATAAGGCTTACAAGTCTCCTAAACATGTCTGAACCTGCAGACAACAAGTCCTCTATATATTGGTGAGGTTGGTTTTAGAGTATCTAGGCCAGCCTTCAGTTGGGTCAAAAGGTGTCCCTGTCATTTGGAAAAGAAAAAAAAAGAGACATGTCAAACCTTTTGGCTACTAGGGGTCTAGGTGTTCAGACCTCCATCGATTGCTAGAAGGGCAATCGATGGGCCTGGCAGAAGTATTGGCTGAGCACTTCTGTCACTTCTTTGTATTGCTGTAGGACATGGGTTTCCAAACTGCGGCTCTCCAGCTGTTGCAAAACCACAATTCCCATCATGTCCGGACAGCTAAAGCTTAGGATTTGGTTGTCCAGGCATAATGGGAAATGTAGTATTGCAATAGCTGGAGGGCCCGCAGTTTGGAAACCCATGCTGTAGGATATGGGCTCTGTAGACCGTCTGCAGCAAGATGGTAATTGCAGCAGGGAGAGAAGCGCTCAACCATCCACTTCTCTCATCTCTATGTAATAATTGCTTAGGGATCTTAAAGGGGTTATCCAGTGCTACAAAAACATGCCCACTTCATTTCAGAGACAACACGACTCTTGTCTCCAGTTCAGGTGTGGTTTGCAATTAAGCTCCATTCACTTCAATGGAACTAAGCAACAAAACCTGCACCCAAGCTGGAGACAAGAGTCGTGTTGTCTCTGGAGGAAAGTGGCCATGTTTGTGTAGCGCTGGATAACCTCTTTAACACCTAGACTCTGACTGTTTAAAAGTTTTGACACATCTCAAGTTTTTACAAATGAAATCACCACATTGGGGGACATTTATCAAGATTGACGTTCCCGCCATATTTTTGCCAGCTGGATTTACTGAGAGGCACAAGCCTCTTAGTGAATCCAACCAGACCTGCGCCTGGCGCAAGACTTGCGCAGCAATGCTTGCTTGTATCATGCAAGCTGGCATAAGTCATGATTAGAGATGAGCGAACCTGGAGCATGCTCGAGTCGATCCGAACCCGAACTTTCGGCATTTGATTAGCGGTGGCTGCTGAAGTTGGATAAAGCCCTAAGGCTATGTGGAAAACATGGATATAGTCATTGGCTGTATCCATGTTTTCCAGACAACCTTAGAGCTTTATCCAAGTTCAGCGGCCACAGCTAATCAAATACCAAACATTCGGGTTCGGATCGACTCGAACCCGATTCGCTCATCTCTAGTCATGATAAATCAGGTTGTGGGAGGAGGCCACACCTCCTCCCCACCTTGCCGCGCCCCCGCCTGCCCATCAGGTGAGCGGGCGATACAGTTGGAATATGCTATGGAAAAGGGGTGAATCTAACCCTTTTCCTTTGCAGGATGATAAATGTCCCCCTTTAAGTCCTGGCTCTGTATCTAAATGCCTTAGAAAATTCTTAAATGCTTTTTGGCCCCTCCCCTTTGACATAGTACCCACCTGCGCCTTAGTTACAACCATGGTTTGGTCAACTACCTGTGACAGTCCCGTAGAGATGAAACAGCATTCGAACAGAAGCACTTGGGAGTGGACCCCTGTGTTGTGGTGAGTGGGGGGTGCCTGCAGTCAGACACTTATCCTGTGTATAGGTAATCAGATGTTCTTATGGGAAAACCATGTGCATTGGACATTATGCATGCTCTACACCTACAATGAATAAGTTATCCTGCTGGGGTATATGAGGACAGAGAGACACGTCATGAATAGCCATATTAAGAATTTGCAGTTGCTATCTGCAGATACAGATGATTACTATGTAGCGTAAATCCCTGTAAGTTATATACCATGGTTTCATATAGAGTGAATTTAGTCCCGTATATAAGGGCTGTAGACAGCTAGCGATTACTTATGGCAGATTCCTAGTGGTCTGACGTGTCCACACTACACTTTTAAGCACATAGGCTCTAATTGTGCGGAGTGCGTTAAAAAAAAAAAAAGGTTTGTGCTCCCTTATAAATAACCCAAGTTTCCTCCTAGACAGAGTTCACATAGAGCCTTATAACAACACATCCTTTTAGGGAATGCCAGACATATGGCTTGCGGATGTAGGACTGATTAAGTGAGACCTATATCAAAGAAGAGCAGATTTCTTCAAGTGGAAAAAGTTGTGCATTTCAGTGCCAACATTCCTCGCTGTCACTTACTGCCTGGCTCCTATTTGGAACACGCTTAAAACCATTAGACTGAATAGCTTATTTTCTGCTATTTGTAAGAACATCCTTGATCTTTCATATCAAAGGGGATTCGGAGGCTTTGGCTGAAGCTAATAAGGCAGTTTCTAGATCGTATCACTCAAATGACTGGTTATCATTGCTAGTTTATAACATTGATGATCTATGGTGGGATTGTATTGGTGCTCTCAGAAAATAAGGGTCCTATTCTGGCCCGATCATTTTAGTAAATAACCGCCGATCTGCTAGATCCGCACTCATTTGCTGAACCTATTATGCTGCGTTTACACGGAACGATTATAGTGCAAATTTGCACGATAACGATCGAATTCGACCGATAATGGTACATGTAAACGCATCGAACGATCAAGCGACGGGTGAGAAATCGTTCATTTTGATCTTTGAACATGTTCTCAAATCGCCGTTGGTCGTTCGCAAAAAAATCGCAGATCATTCCGTGTAAACAGTCGTTCACCGATTTAACCTATGTGCGAGGTAGGCTTAAGCGATCGCAAAACGATTTTTCTGTATGATATATTGTTCCATCTAAACGCTGATTGTTATTAAAAAAAATCGTTATTTCAAAATCATTAATCGTACGATCGGCGAATTATCGCTCAGTGTAAACGCAGCATTAGATGGCCTGATAATCGGGCAGTCAGGGCTGCACGGACATCGTTAGCGATGTCCATGCCGCCCTTGCCCAAACACCTAATACTTTGCCTCTCCCTGCTTCAGGTCGTCTTTCCTGTGCTCTGCAGCTTCTTGGTCCTGGTGGCAGCAGCGTCTGAGCAGCCTGTCAGCTGACGGGCCGCTCAGCCAATCACAGGTCGGGACTGTTGCAGTCTGTGATTGGCTGAGCGTCCTGTTAGCTGACTGTCAGATAATTTGTTGGTGTAATAGGGCCCTAAGAAAGGAATCCATTAGTGAACTATTATAATGAGAAAACAAGCACAAAGAGGGGGATCCCCCAGATCACCAAGGAGTGTTAATATCTCTTCTCCAAGGAGCGGAGTCTAAAGGGCCTATTCAGGGGCGTAACTAGAAATGGATGGGCCCCATAGCAAACTTTTGATTGGGCCCCCCCCCCCCTCCCTCGATCGATCGACCACTACGCCATCAACACATTCAGCTCTACACAGGTTCTGTACACCAAATACATTACAGTGCAGTTATATCAGGTGACTCACAGGGAATGTCTTCTCTGATCAGAGTTGTTTTAATTTTCTTCTCCATCCGTCCTGGGCCATTATGAGAACTTCTCCGAGCCACGAATCCACAGAATCTGCCAGACAAACATATTAGGCTCCTTATACTGGCACCATCCTCATCTCTATACACACTGCACATCTGTATTGGCCCCTTTACACTGTCATTTAGTTGGTAGCCCTAACACTATGTGAGCCCCTTATAGTATATGCCCCTCTGTGTATGCCCCCTTACAGATGCCCCCGTGTTAGCCCCTTATAAATGACCCCCCTGTGCTTTCCATCCCCCTCATAAATGGTCCCCCATGTTGCCCCCCCCCTTAAAGATTCCCCTCATGTTGTCCCCCTATAGATGCCCCTTATGTTGTCTCCCTAGAGATGGCCCCCTGTATAATCCCCCTATAGATGGCCCCTTGTAATATCCCCCATAGATGCCACCCCCCCTATATTATCCCCCATAGATGCCCCCCTGTATTATCCCCCATAGATGGCCCCCTGTATTATCCCCCATACATGCCACCCCCCTGTATTATCCCCCATAGATGGCCCCCTGTATTATCCCCCATAGATGGCCCCCTGTATTATCCCCCATAGATGGCCCCCTGTATTATCCCCCATAGATGGCCCCCCTGTATTATCCCCCATAGATGCCCCCCTGTATTATCCCCCATAGATGCCCCCTGTATATCCCCCATAGATGCCCCCTTTATATCCCCCATAGATGCCCCCCGCTGTATTATCCCCCATAGATGCCACCCCCTCTGTATTATCCCTCAAAGATGCCACCCCCCCTGTATTATCCCCCATAGATGCCCCCCTTTATTATCCCCCATAGATGGCCCACTGTATTATCCCCCATAGATGCCACCCCCCTGTATTATCCACCATAGATGCCCCCCCTGTATTATCCCCCATAGATGGCCCCCTGTATTATCCCCCATAGATGCCACCCCCTCTGTATTATCCCCCAAAGATGCCACCCCCCCTGAATTATCCCCCATAGATGCCCCCCTTTATTATCCCCCATAGATGCCCCCATGTATTATCCCCCATAGATGCCCCCCCTGTATTATCCCCCATAGATGCCACCCCCTCTGTATTATCCCCCAAAGATGCCACCCCCCCTGTATTATCCGCCAAAGATGCCCCCCTTTATTATCCCCCATAGATGGCCCCCTGTATTATCCCCCATAGATGCCACCCCCCTGTATATCCCCCATAGATGCCCCCCTGTATATCCTCCATAGATGCCCCCCCTGTATATCCCCATAGATGCCCCCCCTGTATATCCCCCATAGATGCCACCCCCCTGTATTATCCCCCATAGATGCCCCCTTTTATTATCCCCCATAGATGGCCCCCTGTATTATCCCCCATAGATGCCCCCCCTGTATATCCCCATAGATGCCCCCCCCTGTATATCCCCTATAGATGCCACCCCCCTGTATTATCCCCCATAGATGGCCCCCTGTATTATCCCCCATAGATGCCCCCCCGTATATCCCCCATAGATGATACATAGATGTATCATCCCCCTTTGCAAAGCAGATAAAAAATAAAAAAAACACAACTCACCTAACTGCCCAGTCATCTGTCTTCTCCGCTTCTCCCCAGGGGGCTTCCTGGGGGGTGTCCTGGGGATTCCAAAGCAGTACTGGTACCGGACTCAGCGTCCGCCCAGGCTGGTACTTCTGGGTCACGGAGCGTCTGTGCCGGAAGTACAGGCCGGGGGGCGGACTCTGAGCTCTCTGGTACCTGTGCTGCCGGGGATAGGACTGGATGACAAGGGGGGGCCCTCGCGCGTCCCGTCCTATCTCCGGCAGCACAGGTACCAGAGAGCTAAGAGTCCGCCCCCCGGCCTGTACTTCCGGCACAGACGCTCCGTGACCCGGAAGTACTAGCCCGGGCGGATGCTGAGTCCATTACCAGTGCTGCCCCCAGGTACCAGGACACCCCCGGACCCCAAACAGCTGCAGCACCCGGGAGGCCTGCTCGGCCGCCGGGTGCTACAGACTATGTCAGCTGCGGGGGCCCGCGCCACGGGCCCCCTGATGCGGCGGGGCCCCGTAGCTACGGCTGCTACGGCGGTAGTTCCGCCCCTGGGCCTATTACACGGGTCGTTTAGAGGAGCAAACGAGCGCTCTCAGCGCTCGTTTGCTCCTCGTTCCCCGCTCGCTGCCGCCGCTATTCAACGCGGCTGTAGCGAGCGGGTGAGTGCGGGAGGGGGCGGCGGGGAGCTGCGGGGGGGCTGCCCGGGTGATCGCTGATCGTCCGGGCAGCCCATAGGATACAGCAGCGCCTGCTGCCGATGCTCCTATTCAACGGAGCGACGGCAGCAGATCGCTGCTATATCAGTCGCTTGTTTTTCAACATGTTGAAAAACAAGCGACTGCAACGATCAGCCGACATGAACGATGTCGGCTGATCGTTGCACTCTATTCCACGAGACGATTATCGTCCGTAGCGGCCGATATCGGCCGAATACGGACGATAATCGTTCCGTTAAAATAGGGCCTTAAGGAGATCCCTGTTTTCACCACTGCTCGGCGCAAGGCCAGTTGGTCTTTTCTGTGGGAGACTCCTAGGTTGCTACCCTCAGAGAAGGACCTCAGTGACTACCGACTGAAGAACTGCAGGAATGCTGGAGTCCGGTAATAGATGCACAGGTAGAAGTGCGGGATGCACATTAGGAGGTAGTTCAGACAGAACTGGGTTGGAGCTGGAAAGGAATGGAGATCCATATAACTGAATAGCTTGGAAGAGGCTGGAAGCCAGGAAAGACAGACATGGTTGCTGAAAACCAACACCAACTACTGAGCAAAGAGAGATGGAGGTGGAGACTATATATACCCTCAGGAGAACTTGTCAGAAGTCTCCAGAGCATGTAGGCTGGGCTATAAATACAGGAGAACATGTGCATGCCTACCACTAGAGGGAGCCCAAACCAGCAGAAGATCAGCTCAGAGCAAGAAGGCTGTCGCAGGAGAAGCATGCTGAGAGAAAAGGGAGATGATCACAAGTATGAACCTAAGCAGGTGGAGGGTAACGGCCATGACCGTGTGCCGTTACACCTATGGGTTCCTGGACACTGCATTGTAGTTTGGTACTTGTACACTGGGCTCTAAAAAAGTCTTGGGTGACTGGCTGGTGTGCGCTACCACCTTAGGAAGCTGAGAGTCTTAGCAGGAGGGCAGTGGTGGTGAGCAGGATGCCAGGCAAGGAGGCCCAGCAAGTAGAGGAGAGGGACGCTGCAACTTCTGGGCAAGAATATTATATGTCAAGAATACAAATGAATGTAAGGAGAATCACTTATTTCTTCACATTTTTTTTCACAAAAATGGGAGCAATATGACTGATGACAATCTCTGTACAGCGCTGTGGAATATGTGAGAACCATAGAAATCAATTAAACAGACAGATTATGTTACCAAGCAGCAACTCAATCATACTAAAACAAGAAAGAAATCATTTACTAGGGACGCCAAAAGGCCAGATATGGTCCACTGCCCCCTGTCAATGGCCCCTGTTGCTATAGCTTGTTTGTAACGCTATTTTGTAAGGGGGACACAATGATACGTGTCTACTCACAGGAAATGTTAACCCCTTAGTGGCCAAGTAAGAATGGGCCTTACCATTCTTTTCCTTTCTTTTTTTTTTCATATATATTATAGATTTTTTTTTTACTAACAGGATCATATGAGGGCTTGTTCTTTGCGGGACAAGTTCTACAATTTTAAGGTTCATATAACTTAATTAAATTTGTTAAAATTATAACTGCCTTTACAATGTGTGCTCAGACTGACATTTTTCTATTGACTTTAATGTAGCGAATTATTAGAATAAAAATATATCTGCCTTCTATACCTATTTTACTGCTGTATTTTGGTGATTTGGTTAGCACGTATAAACCCCAGCTTATGCTTTGCTGTTTATGGCTATGTTCACACATAGTGTGTCCATCTGTCTTTTGGTTGTTGTTTTTTCTTTCTTTTTTTTTTTACAATAAAACCAGGGGTGGGTTGAAAGCACAGAGACCTTGAACTTCTAATTTTGGTCGAAAAAATACTGCCCAAAAGACTGACGGAATTAGCATGTGTGAACACAGCCCATAGCTGTTTAAAAAAAAATATATAAAAATCAATGTTTCTACCAATCAGCAATCTGTGGCTCAATGGCAAGGATAATTACTTACTGGATAACAGGACAAACAAGACCCCGCAGGTCAATGTATAAGCCATATTTTTTCTGTGCGAGATGAGACTGATGCACATTCAGAGATGAAGCATAAAAGACTCACCACCACCACCACACAAGTATAATACACCTACATTGATTTGTGGCATTGAGCTGGCATTGTTACTCCATTAATAATTAACAATATCCATTTGTACCTCTGCCCGTTCTTCCTCTTTCCCATTGTGCAGGTTGCAGATAAGGGAATGGGATTCTGCATATGAGGAGGGGCTGCAGCCACCCATAGTAATGGATTTCTCCATTTCTCCATCATGTCCTCACCAGGGCCAATTGGACTTTTTTTTTTTCTCTTTCTTTTATTGTTTCAGTTCTATGAAGAACTGGGTGTTTTCTAGTTACATGCTGCTGTTGACGGATCTGGTACTTTTGTTATGAACAATGTGTACAGTGGTGCTCTACTGTAAATAGCCTGTGGGTCTCTGAGACCTATCAGCACTTTAATACCTATAGTAGCTAAAGTCAATAAAAGGGATCTATGCTGCCCAAACCTTGAGCAGTGTGTAACAGCAACAGGCTCTCCTATTACAGCCATGTTCTGCTCTGAACCCTACGGTATAACAAACACAGCATTGTTGAAAACTGGGCTAATACACATTCAAGCTACTTCTCACAGTTTTGCACATAATCTGTTAGATTGTAAATTACTTCTATTTAAACAACTCAAGTCTTCCCGTACTTTTCAGCTACTGTATGTCCTGAGAAAGTGGTATATTCTTTCCAGTCTGACATAGTGCTCTCTGCTGCCACCTCTGTCCATGTCAGGAACTGTCCAGAGCAGGAGCAAATCCCCATAGAAAATCTCACCTGCTCTGGGCAGTTCCTGACATGGACGGAAGTGGCAGCAGAGAGCACTGTGTCAGAATGGAAAAAATACATCACTTCCTGTAGAACATACAGCAGCTGATAAGTACTGGAAAACTTGAGATTTTTAAATAGAAGTAAATAACAAATCTATATAACTTTCTGACACCAGTTGATTTGAAAAGAAAATATATTTTTACTGGAGAAGGGTGCCCATATACCTTTGATTACAGTTTGATGGACCCACTGATTATGACGGATTTTGGCAACTGTCTAAGGCCCCCATACACTTAAGACTAAACAATGTCCATGCAGCCCTTATTAAACGATTATCGGGCCGTGTAATAGGCCCAGTAAACGAGCGCTGCTCTTAAGGCCCTATTCCACCAACAGATCTGACGACAGATTATCTGCCAAAGATTTGAAGCCAAACCCAGGAACAGACTATAAACAGAGAACAGGTCATAAAGGAAAGACTGGATTTCTCCTCTTTTCAAATCCACTCCTGGGTTTGGCTTCAAATCTTTGGCAGATAACCTGTCGTCAGATCTGTTGGTGGAGTAGGGCCTTTACAGTTATTATCGTCCCCCATTGGCCCGTGTAATAGTACCCTAAGCATATACTGGCACGAGAGCAATCTGGCTGTGGCTTACCCATATCAGACAAAACATGAATGTTTGAAAAGAAAAAAAAAATGGCTGATCCCAATTGCATCTGTGAAAGCTTCAATTTATACAAATAAAACTGTTACAGCTACAGCGCCACCTATCAACAACTTTTTGAACAAAATTTTTTAAATTTTATAAATGGTAAGAATCATCTGAAATGTTCCTTGTTTATCTGATTTGGAGCAGAGGGACGACCTCCAGAACCCTCTAAGTTGGGGAAGTTTAATTTATCCTAAAGTATTTAAGGGCTAATGCTTTCATAAATTGAAGTATAAGACTTTGTAGCTGTCTGCTCAGCAATGTGGAGTTTACAGTTTTGGTGGCTACACTGTAAAAGATTATAGGATATGCCGCCTACGCTTCTGCTACCTCATAAACAAATGAAAGTTTCCATTCGCTCAGGCTTGTCTATCTATATGTTAGAACTGTGTGCTTTATGTACTGGAACGGCTTACGTTTTTTTCTCTACCACAAACCAGGTGCAGGAACCACACAAGCAAGAAGCAGCAAACTTACTTCCATTTATCTGGCTATTAAAAATAGCTGTTCATATGCCTACAAGTATCTGCAAGAGAAGATCATCCAAGAGGACCTGGTTTTCCTCTTCTATTAAATAGGTCATAGGTATTCACTTAGTTTTCAGTAAGGGGGCATTCACACGTCCGCAAATTTGCGGACCACATCATGCTGGGCCTGGAACGGATCTGTTACTTTCCTTCCCTGTCTATAACGTCTGCAAATTTGTCATACCATGGCTGTCCACGGTATAATGGGAATTGAAGTTTGCTATGGCTAGGGAGCCACATATTGTGGACCACTGACCCTAGTGATCTTGTAACAGACAGCAGATGCAGACCTCCTGTTTCACCTAACTTTCTCGACTTTGGGAATTAACTGATGGCCCTAGAAACGCTTATTCGGCCGACAACTGGCCCATATAAAAGTGTCAGCGATCGTCCGACAAGCCATGGATTGGATCTTCTTACCAGCGCTAAAATCTATCTATGTAGACAGAAGATGTAAGGTCAATAACAATGGATGCTACGTAATGAACGATACAGGGATCGATTGGTTGTGCCATGTGAAGGCACTGCAAACAATTGTAAATGTTGCTGATCAGCGCTCATTTGCGGCCATGGATGGACGAAAATGTAAAAGGACCCTTAGTAGCCCCTTCTTTGAGGATCTGATCTTTACTGCAAGGAACTATTAGGTTGCTTCTAGGGATGAGCGAATTTACAGTAGGAACGAAGTGTTCCTATCGGCATTCTGCTCATCGTTCTGCGAGGCTTTGAAGTGTGCTCCGCTCCGTGAAGCTTCTCCCCAGGTGCTGGGCAAGATGGATCTCGTCCTGGGAAACTTCTCCCAGTTTTTGAAGTCTGCTTCGCTCCGTGAAGCTTCTCCCCAGGTGCTGGGCAAGATGGATCTCGTCCTGGGAAACTTCTCCCAGTTTTTGAAGTCTGCTCCGCGAAGCTTCTCCCCAGGTGCTGGGAAAGATGGATCTCGTCCTGGGAAACTTCTCCCAGTTTCCCAGGATGGGATCCATCTTTTTTCCAGCACCTGGGGAGGAGCAGCACTGAGCGGAGCACACTTCAAAGCCTCACAGAACGATGAGCAAAATACAGATAGGAACTAAGCACTTCGCTTTATTCCTACTGTAAATTTGCTCATCCCTAGTCGCTACCTCTGCAGCGGTACCAGTATAGATGGTGGCTGGCCCAGCTGAGAGAGAGGCACGTCCAGGTACTGGCCACGGTGTTGGGTTATGAGTATATGTGCATAGTCAGAGTTGGGCAGACAAGTCAAAGCAGTTATAAACAGGAGGTTGAGAATAGTACTAGGTAACAGAATCACATGCAGAAAACACCATCACCTTTGCTCAGGCAAGGTGGAGCAGGTTTGGCTGCCTGATTTACCAGTCGATTAAGTGACTGGGAGGGGAGGGATTTGGGTGCATACACTGGTCCTTTAAGAGACAGGAAAAGAGTGCATGTGTGCACCCTATGGGCAGAACCCGGGATGACAGCGACAGCAAGAGGGCTAAGTAAATCCTGTGCAGAGAAGGGAACAAGCGTCCACTGGAAGGAGCAGTATGGCGATGGACATGGGCTGCTGGCATTACAGATCACAGAGGATAGGAGGCCTACTATTTAAAGTCAGGATTTAAGAAGAAATGACATAACTGACATGTCCTTGACATATAATGGAGAAAGACTAGATTCATGTGCCTAAATCTTGATCTAAAGTAAAATAACCAGTTACCCATGGGTCAGGTTACACACCATATCTGCCGCATAGTTTTCTTCTGCATATATTTCATAGGAAGGGAGGACATTGATCCAAGAGAAGGACAAAGGGATAAAGGGAAGCTTACCAGAAATATTCAAGTTGCAAATGTTGTGTATCAACAACGTTTCCAGCCCAGCATATGCATCCCTGACAGTACATGCATACCAATGAATTTTATTTGTTCTACAGGCATGACCACCAGCACTAGGGAATTACTGCCGAGCAGGGAATATTAAACAGATATGTATTAATAAGATTTTTGTTACATAAAGCTGGAACTGTCAGGAAAGCATTCACAGTGTGTGCAATTATACGTATTATCTAATAAGTGTTCCAGCAGATTGGAGGGCTGTTACATAATTAAACCCATACACGGTTCTAAGAACTGGTTATACCATAAAGTGAAAGTGTTGCACAATGTTCACTTTGCAGAATGTAATTCGTGGAAGGCTCATATGACAGAGGACAGGCCGCCTCTGGTATTATGTCAGTACAATGGAAGAAGACTAAGCTTGCTTTGTCTGGCTGGAGCTGTGCTTCTGCCAAAGTGCTCATATGAAAATGAACAGCTCTAGAGCCGGCTCTGTAAATACCAGTAAGGATAAACCCAATTAAGGTTAATAGCTGGCCTAGTTCTCTGACTGTTTAGTCCAATAGCTTCCACAGGAAACTCGTCGGTTTTGAGTACACATTTTTTTTTTTTTTGATGCAGGGACATTTGTAAGCCCGGTGTAAAAAACGCTGTACTTCATAAATCTCCCAAGTGCCCAGAAAACTCCTTTAATGGGAACCTGTCACCCCCGTGTCGAGGTGAAGGCCGCCTGACCCCCGCTAGAGCCCCGGATACTTACCCCATCTCGCCAAGTCCCACTCTTGGAGCCGGTCCAGGACGGACGGAGAAACGCGCGCTGCTGAGATGAGTCCGACGCCCATAGTGATTGAATGGAGCTGTCATTCTCTATGGGCGTCGGACTCATCTCAGCAGGGCGCGTGCCGGGCTTCAGACGGGAATATCTCAGTCCCGGGACCGGCTCCAGGAACGGGACTTGGTGAGATGGGGTAAGTATCTGGGGCTCTAGCGGGGGGTGACAGGTTCCCTTTAAAGGGGATATCCAGCTTTGCAAAATGCATGGCCTATCCATAGTACAGGGCATCAATATGAGATGACTAGAGTCCAACTTCTGTTTGAGAGAAAGCATCACAGACTTTTTGATGTTTGCAGCTGCATGTACCTGCTTTGCTTATCTAATATTGATGGCCTATTCTGAGAATAGCTAATCGATTTTTACAAAGCTGGATAACCCATTATAAACAGAACCTGTCATTACTTTCATGCTGCCTGAACCATTGAGTCAGTACGGCAGTCCCAGAGCTTCTCCCCATCCCACCGGCCTTGATTTATAAATCTTTCCCTGTACCCAAACAGGGAGACATCTATCAATCAAGTCTGGCGGAATGGGGAAAATCCCTGATGACTTATGGTTTGGGCAGCATGAAAGTGACAGGTTTAAAAGGTAACCAAACAGCACTATTGTGCTTATATGGTTCCCTGCAGCGGAGTATAGAGCTACTGGGCACCGGCTGCAGCAGTAGCTTTATAAACATGAAAAAGAAGTTATTATTATGTGAGGCCAAGAGAGGAGCAGCAACTAGTCATTTGGGCGGGGAGCCACCCGCGACTAGTCATGGGGATGATTGACAGGCAGAGAAGCCTCTAACTGTTAGTTGTTATGGTACTTTTTATACAACAGTCTGTACTTCTAGAACGTAGAAAAATGCTTTTGTTCCTTAGCAAGTCTGAGTTCATAAGGTGCAACAAGCTGGAATGCCTCCTTAGTGCCATATGTGATGGGCCGATATGCTGGGGTAAGTGAGCGCTGATTGGCTGACCATCGGGAGACGCCAGGAGCCCCCAAAGCATGCCGGACCGGGGACCTGGTACAGTATGTTCCCGGGCCATGGGGGTTGATGGCGCTAAGTTTGACATACTCGCGCATACTTTTGACGTCTCATGGACGTGTCAAAAGTTTGAATGTGGTCTCCCTGCTGAGATCAGACAAACGAGTGGGGAGCAATCATCTCTGTCCAGCAGCCCTATAAAGGTGCAATGGAGCCACGTTAATGGAGATTACTGCGATCCTGGCGTCTCAATGCCGAGACCTCCACTGACCAGGAGAGTAAGTAGCGCATTTCTCTCATTCTCCTGATTAGTGGAGGTCTCAGCATTGAGACCCTGACCGATCAAAACATTTGACATGTCCCTGTGACAGTGCCCATTTAAAGGGGTTATCCAGTATTAGAAAAACATGGCCACTTTCTTCTTCTAGCACCACTCTTGTCTCCAGTTCAGGTTTGGTTTGCAATTAAGCTCCATTCACTTCAATGAACTGAGTTGCAAAACCTACACCCAAACTGGAGACAAGAATCATGCTGTCTCTGGTAGAAAGTAGCCGTGTTTTTCTAATGCCGAATAACAACTTTAAGTCCTGCTTTAGCAGTATCTAGGCACAAAGCTCCAAACTGGGGCTTGTTATGTGTATCTAGTAAGCTTAGATAGTTAGATTCCTCCTCATCCATTAGGGAATATCTCATTTTCTTCAGCCTAGAAGCATTTCGAATCAATTTATCACGCATAGTGACTTTATGAGCTTCACAAGTGATTGCATAAGACGTATCAGATGAATTCATTTCAATATAGAGAATAGGATTAATCAGAATATTTTCATTTTTTTCTCCATGGAATTGAAGAAGATCTTAAACCAAAAACATTCTAGAATTATTAACGCAGGATCATGATGCAACGGAGGGGAAAGGTGATCAGTCTGAGAATCCGAGGAACCATGAGCGGATGAATAACATATACAATCTCTAGGAGGAGGTTTCAATTAAGGACTATGAGCAGATGACCTATCTAATGAATAATCTAGAGCTGAGCTAAGTAGGGCAGTATAATTAAGAACAAGTCATTCAGGTCTATCAAACATGTCCATTGAATTAATGGATCGTCAACATTTCAGACCGTCCAGCCTTTAATATATGAGGTTTATAATTTTTCTGATGAGCTGTTAACCCTTTGCATTCCAAGCATAGAAACCATTAGTATCTTAGATTTCCGATGGGTCAAGACTTAAGTCTTCATAGTAGTGACCTTACATGCTGTATACTTATAAAGGAGGGATCAGTTGTCAGTATATGCATTTCACATTGCAAAAGGTAATGAAAGAGAAGAAAAAAACTCCATTATTTGTGATTTATAAGATAAGATGTTATGTGAAGCTGTAACGCCTGGAGTCGTGGATCCACTGAACCGTCACTAGCGATGGCACTAACCTCACCAGGGAGCGGAGTCTAAGGGGCCGCTGGTTTTCACCAGAGCCCGCCGCAAGGCGGGATGGACTTGCTGCGGCAGGCGACCCCCAGGTCGCTACCCCTGGCTCGGTTGCTAGTGACAGCAGGCGAGGCGTGGCAGGAGCAGTAGGCAGAAGATAGTGCAGGTAGAGGTCTGTAGGCGTAACCGCAGGTGGCAGGCAGTACTCAGGAAACAACGGGTTAAGCAGCGGGCAGGAGCTAGGGACCGGGACAGTGGACAGGAACTGGGAACAAGGACTGAGGTCAGGAACAACAGGGAGCTGGGCCAAACGCTATGGGAAGCATGTAGAGGCTCGAACACCTGTAGTGGGGCAGGGCTGGAATTTATAGGAGAGTGTGATGTGCAGCAACCAATTAGGGGCGGACTGCCCCTTTAACTCTGAGACAGCCGGCGCGCGACCGAGGAGATAGTCAGGGGTCTGGCTAGTTATGTCACTGGTAGCCGCCACCTTTGGACCAATGTTGCTGCAATAAAACTGCCTGCTGACCCAGAATTGAGAAAAGCAGTAGTCTGGTGATTTTGTCCCGTGGGTGTCTGGATAGAGACTGGCAAAGACAAGCTTGGAGAGGTGGCATTCACACTTAGGGAGGCCTCTCCCACCGGACCTAGGTGCTGGCGTTTCCCGGACCTTGAGGACGTTGGGGACATCTCAGCCGAAAGTGATCCGGAACACCGCAGTAGAGGCAGAGATTCAGCTCCAGACGACGAATTCTCTCATCAGGCGTCAGGTGAGCTCGTTCCACCTGCATAGGAACCTCAGGAGTCGGCTGGGACACCGGAACGTCAGGATTCTGGAAGACCGGCGCCAGCTGGTGATGGCGACGGGAAAGGCTTAGTCGCCGTTCATGCCGGACCTCCTCCTCTCTCTCAGAAAAACGAGTATCGACCCTGGTGGCCAGTAGGATGAGTTCGTTCAGGGAGGTAGGTAGGTCTCGGGCGGAAAGCACGTCTCTTACCCGACTGGACAGGCCCTTCTTGAAGGTGGTTACTAGAGCAGCCTCATTCCAGTCTAGCTCTGCTGCCAGCGTGCGGAATTGGATGGCATAGTCGCCAACGTAGGAACTCCCTTGTGAGAGATTGTGTAGAGCAGTCTTAGCCGAAGACGCACGGGCAGGTTCCTCAAAGACGGAGCGAAACTCGGCCAGGAAGGTACGGAGATTGGCAGCAGCAGGGTCATCTCGGTCCCACAGCGGCGTGGCCCAAGCCAGAGCTCTACCCTCCAATAGGCTGAAGATGAAAGCCACTTTAGAGCGCTCGGTGGAAAACTGACTACTTAAGAGTTCAATATGCATGGTGCATTGAGTCAGGAATCCTCTGCACAACTTGGAGTCACCACCATATTTGCTTGGGAGAGCCAGTCGAAGTGTCGAAGAAGCAGCAGGAGGTGGTGTGCGCTGGGCTGTAGTATGCTGCTGTAAGGCGGCAGTGAGTTGCTGGATCTGCTGCGACTGTTGCTGGATTTGTTGAGCCTGTTGGGAGACCACTCTGGCTATGTCACGGATATCTGGGACCTCGCCGGGATCCATGGTTGGAGCCTACTGTAACGCCTGGAGTCGTGGATCCACTGAACCGTCACTAGCGATGGCACTAACCTCACCAGGGAGCGGAGTCTAAGGGGCCGCTGGTTTTCACCAGAGCCCGCCGCAAGGCGGGATGGACTTGCTGCGGCAGGCGACCCCCAGGTCGCTACCCCTGGCTCGGTTGCTAGTGACAGCAGGCGAGGCGTAGCAGGAGCAGTAGGCAGAAGATAGTGCAGGCAGAGGTCTGTAGGCGTAACCGCAGGTGGCAGGCAGTACTCAGGAAACAACGGGTTAAGCAGCGGGCAGGAGCTAGGGACCGGGACAGTGGACAGGAACTGGGAACAAGGACTGAGGTCAGAAACAACAGGGAGCTGGGTCAAACGCTATGGGAAGCATGTAGAGGCTCCAACACCTGTAGTGGGGCAGGGCTGGAATTTATAGGAGAGTGTGATGTGCAGCAACCAATTAGGGGCGGACTGCCCCTTTAACTCTGAGACAGCCGGCGCGCGCGCGCGCCCTTGGAGGCGGGGACGCGTGCGCCGGCCGGCACAGCAAGAGACAGGAGCGGAGGAAGGTGAGGCGCCCCCAGGGGCCGAACTAGTAGCAGCGCCGGGTCCCTGCACATGGACCCCGGGCTGCATGGGGGCAGGAGGAAGGTTGCGGCGGCGGCCCGGAGCACGGGACGCCGCCACGGCCGTGACAGAAGCTCAATGTGTTCTTAGCAAAGCTGCTCAAACATGGCCTCCAGCTAACAACTCTTGGCCATAAGCCCTATGACGCAATATGGACATGTCAGAAGGAGGGATTTCTGCTCAAGACCTTTGCCTATTAGACACTAGTAATGAGCGGCTCCTACTATGGTGGATTCAGCTTAGCCATGCATGAATTGCTCAATAAATTATGTCTACTTAGCAGTCCAGCAATATAATGTTGACTACATTGCCTACGGCCTCAAACTTTGCTCTTCAGTATATGTCCTGTAATATTTTATAGAACCCAGGGAGCTAAAAAGTCAAGCAATATTACTGTGTGAGGCAAAGGGAGCACTATTACTATATAGGGGCCACTAAAACTAGATGTGACACAAAAAGGGCACTATTATTATCTGCAAGAACAAGGGTCTTATTAATATCTGCAGGGTAGAAGGCGGCACTATTACTGTGTGTAAAGCTATTACTGTTAAAGTTTTATTACATTATGGGGGGTACTGAGGTGGCCCTAATACTTTGCAGGGACACACAGTGTGTGGCACATAAGAGGGCAGACTTACAGCCCAGAGGGAAACTGTTTCTGTGAAAGAAGCAATTTGTGGCATAAATGTTGTCTTACAGCTGATTTGTGTTCAATAATTTTTTTAATTTTTTTTCTTGGGAGGGGATTACTTTCCGACAGTGTAGCTATTACGTTGGCATGCATGCATTCCATGTATTACACAGCTACACAGCCTAATGCCCGTCTGATACATGCGCCAATCTGTTACATCAGCGCTCCTTTACCTGTTGCATGGCTAGGTATTGGGCAGGTTTACATTCATTTGTATGGCTTGGCCTGCTCAATACCAAGCCGTACAACAATCTAAGACAATGATACCTGTATCAAATGGGCATTGGGCCTCATGAATCATTCATGCCGCCCCTTTAATTTGTCATTCGTCAGCCACACATGCCCTTTTACACAACCAATAAATAACTCTGCCAATACAGCTGGCCTGCAGGTGCTTTAGGACTGGTCACGGCCCTAAGAAATTCAGCAGGAACAACTCCTACTTCTTAGATATGAGACGCCCACCAGTGAGTACACTGTAATAATTTAGAAAAATGATAATTATAGACTATAATAGCTTTTTAGGATCTGTTATCAGTATTTTCTTTTATCACAAAAGTCAGTGGATGACTGATCAAGAAAATGTAAAACAAAGCGTAAAGGGATCCCATCACATTGAAAATTCAGTCCAATCTGTAGGCATCATGTTATTGTGCTGGAGAAGGTGAGCAGAGTGATATATAGTGTTGTGAGAAAAGTTCCAGGAATTATTCATGTAAATCTTATTCTGGTCCATGAAGCCATGTGGATGGCTCTACTGAGTGATTGACACTGAGTGCGAGTATGTGTGCCTGTACAGAGCTGTCAATGACTGAGTAAGACTGCCCTTTGGACTACTTAGCCCAGAATAAGCAAAGTAGTCAATTGTGTGGTCCTACTCAGTGATTGGCAGCTCCCTACTAGCACACTTATACATTCGGATAGCTGTCAATCACAGAGTAGCACCACCCACATGGCCCAGAATGAGCAGAGATTTACATGAATAAATGACAAATTATCCTGAAACTTTTCCCACTAAACTACCGTATATATCAGTCTGCTAAGCTCTTCCTGTTCTATAACATGATGCCTGTAGACTGGACTGATTTTTAATATGGCAGGTCCCCTTTAGGTTGCGTTCAAACGTACAGGATCCGCAGCAGATCTGCAGCAGATTTGATGGTGCAGATTTGATGCTGTGTTCACATATTTAGATGAAATCTGCTGCGGATCCGCAGCAGAAAATCCGCTGCGGATCTGATGCGTGTGAACTTACCCTTAAAGGGATTTCCCTGCAATGCACTGTTTAATTTGACAAAGCTGAACAATAATAGTGAGCCTATGATTTTAGAGCTAAAACTCTATTTACATGAAGACGTTTACTAGCACATTGTGTCCTGAAAGCTCAAGCAATTTTCTGCGTTTGTTCTCAGTATTTAGATTGTTAGAAGGATTCTAAGCCTGTGTTAGGCACCACCTGCTTTCCTGTCCGTCACCGCACAGCTTTCTTTCTTTTCTACCCCAGTACAGCATGTACCTTGTCTGCATGATATCATTAACACAAAAATAAATAGCTTCTTTTTTCCTAGTGAGTCTCGAGAGGTTCATTTCCCTGCACTGAATGAATTCTCAGCCACTTCCTTTTTAACAGTTTAGCTTGTCTATTTTATTTACAGTGAACTTTCTCAGTTCTCGATTTTTTTTAACACCATGTTTTTTTTTTTCTTACCTTTTTCTAGTTATACAGGAGGCAGTAATAAACAAGCATCTTTTTTTCTCCTGACACATCCTAGAAATGGGATCGGTATAGAAAATATTGCAAATGTTGCAAACAGTCTTATTGTCTTAATGTGAAGACCTCTTTTTAAAAAGGAAGCCTCCTAGACATGTGGCTGCTTTCTGCAGACCCGTCATCTGAAACCTCCTGATCAGCTGATACGACAAGTGGAGGTCGCACTGGCAGGAAATAGAGAATTACATGGCATTTAAGAATTAAATTTACGGCTCAACATTCACTGATAAAGTTTGGGTTGAAATTTAACATGTATGTACTTTGTCATCCAATAAAGATTAGTTCCCCACTGGATGGTATCAGCTTCTTTCCTTTATAGTCACAGGGGCTTCTGCTACTATGGGGCCCGCTACATCAGGGTGCCGCGAGTGGGCCTTCCTAGGTATTGTGAATAGCCATTGCAGTTAATTGTGGCACTGTAATAACAGAACGAGAAACTACCTTGCACTCTGCTGCTGGATACAGGTGGCTGTTTCGTCACTCAAGCTCGTCGCTCCTGCAGAACAGGAAGAAAAGACGCTGGAGGACTGCAGTGCTCAGGCCGGGTTAGTACGGGTTAGCCTTTCTTGTTACATGGGGGGGGGGGGGGGGGATACCTACATTGAGTGGGGGGGATAACTACCAAAGGAGATGTCTAACATGGGGGATGCTATCTACTAGGGAAAGGATACTAGTGGAGATGCCTAAAAGATTTTATTTTCTTTGGGGAGGACTACCGGCAGTGGGATGCTTAGAACATTGGGTGATACTACATACTAGGGGAGGTGGATATCACAGGCATTACCTACAGGGGATTGTCTTCATAGGAAATTCTACATACTGAGAGGTTACCTACAGCGGGATGCCTTACTACCAGAGAAACTACCTACGAGGGGTGAAGTAGCTAGCTGGGGGATCCTAACTACTACTGGGGGGCTACCTGTACAAAGAGGCCTAATTAGTATATAAGTGCACAGAAGGACCTAACTACTATATGAGGGGAGGGCACAAAAAGAATGCCTATAATAAATGAAGGCACAGAGGGACCTAACTACTATATGGAGTCACAAAAAAGCCTAACTACTAAGTGGGGGACACAGCAGGGGCTAACTACTATATGGAGGCAGAGGGCCTAAACTACTATATGAGGCACAAAAGGTGCCTATATTATATGTAAGCAAAGTGGGGCCTAACTACTATGTAAAGGCTCAGAGGGGCCTAACTAGTATATGTGTGGGCAGAGCAGGTCCAACTACTTTATGGGGCACAGTGGGGCCTAACTATTATATGTCGAGAGAGGAGCCTGGCTACTATATGGAGAGATGGAGTGGCCTAACTACTATATAGGGAAACAGAAAGGCCTAACTACTATCTGAATACACTTAGCAGACCTAATTAGCATATGAGGCAGAGATGGGCCTAACTACTATACGGGGGTACAGAGGGGCCTAACTACTATATAAATACAAAGAGCAGACCTAACTACTATATAAGGACTCAGAGGAGCCTAAAACTACTATATGGGGAGAGTGGCCTAACTACTCTATGTGGGAACAGAGAGGCCTAACTAGTATATAGGGGTACAGAGGGGTCTAACTTCTATATGGTGCCAGAAGGGCCCAATTAAACATTTGCTATGGGGTTTAGCCATTTCCAGTTATGCCCCTGACAGGGGCCTATGCTATTAACTTGTGATGTAACTGTGGATGACTTCATTCAGAGTGTTTTAACACAGTATAATGCTATGAAAAATATAGAAAATGGTGGTTTTGTGAGTGTGGGTTTCTACTCAGAAGAATTGTGGCATGTCTTGGAAATATACATCCCTACCTGGAGTCTATGGAGCACCCACCCCCCAAAAAATGTAAACACTTAATCTGTCAATGCTGCTGTGTGTCCCAACACCCGCCTTCCTGTTTTTAACCTGTCTGATCCTTTCCCCCCTCAAGATAAGTGAAGCCAGATGTGTCTGAACGGGCGTGCTACAGATGTCAAGCGTAAACAAACACAAAAATCAATATAGGGGGTGAAAATGGTGCAATAAATGGCGATGTTCTATATCCTGGAGCTTCAAGTGACACATTTTTTAGTAAGCATTACTTCCATCACCTACCAAAACAAGGAAACAATGTAAAAAAACAAAGAATCCAGAGTCGCTATAAGAGACGTTATGTGACTTTGTTGAATTATGTGACTTTGTTAATATATTGTTTGTTTGATTTCTCTCTGTTATGCTGGGTTTACACGGAATGATAATTCGCCCGATCGTACGATTAACAATTACGAAGTAACAATTTTTTTTTTATAACGATCAGCGTTTAAACGAAACGATATATCGCACGGAAAAATCGTTTCGTGATCGCTTAAGCCTATCTCGCACATAGGTTAAATCAATGAACGACTGTTTACACGGAACGATCTGCGATTTTTTTGCAAACGACCAACGGCGATTTAAGAACATGTTGTAAGAACAAAATGAACGATTTCTCGCTCGTCGTTTGATCGGTTGCTGCGTTTACGCGTACGATTATCGTTCGAATTCGATCGTTATCATGCAAATACAAACGATAATCGTTCAGTGTAAACGCAGCATAACTCCCTTGGGGTAATCATCAATGTGTGTTTCCAATAAACTGCACAACCAAGAAACATCTGGCTGATGGAGTGGTTTATATGTAATATAACACACTAGGGAACAGTCACACAGCCCCTCTGCCCTTGCAAACCCCCAAACCCCCCCACCGAACATAACATGTGAGAATATTTTGGTTATGTTGAGGCCTGTTTACACTCAGCAATTTTCCATTCAATGCAAGAAGTTAATACAGTTGCAATCAAAATTATTCAACTCCCACCACAAATGAGGTTAATTTGCAAAATTTACAAACTTTCTGAAAAAAAACAAAACAAAAAAACCCTTATACAATTAAACAAAACAATGTAAATAGCTTAAAATAGCCTTAAAGTGCCACTGTTGTTTAAATTTGTAATTGGGTTTATTAGGCTGTGTTCACACTTCGTTTTTGCAAAAAAATGATGAAAAACGGATGAAAAAAAAACCCAATGCATTTATGTGCATCCGTTTTGATCCATTTTTCCATTGTAAAAAAACGGATCAAAATGGATTCTGTTTTTTTAACGGACACAAAAGTGGGGTCAGCTACGTTTTTCTGTACGTTAAAAAAACCGATCTGTTTTGATCCCATTGTTTTATAATGGAAGTCAATGGAAAACGGATCAAAACGGATGCACACAAATGCATCCTTTTTTTCATCCATTTTTTTTGCATAGTTATGCTCAGCCAATCGCGGCTGAGCAGCTGATGACGCGACGGAGGAGGTCTGGCATGAGGGAGGTCTGGAGCGGTCAGGCCGGCCTCCTTAAGATTACATTATTGTCCCAAGATGGTGGCCGGGGTCGTCAGTAATTATGTGAGTATACCGCACCACACTTCCGGGGGTGGGGGGAACACGGGAAGGGGGCTATTCACTTAAATAACACACATTACAAAGTTGTATAACTTTTTAATGTGTGTTATTTAGTGAATAAATGTGTAGCACCGCACTACCCCTTTAAGGAGTTAAAGGAGCATTCTGGATAGTTGCATTATTTTATATTGTGCCGGACCTGCTGTGAACATAAAAAAGAACCTATACTCACCTCCCCCCCTTTGATGTTGTCTGGTTCCCTGTTTGCGGCTCATCTTCTTACTTCTGACAATGACTCATTGCAGTAGTGATGGCCACTCGGAAAATAACTGACGCAGCCTTGTACCGCCACCTAAGTGGCTCATCATCGCCAAGACATGTATGTCTTGGAAGTAATAAGAGTGGTGGGTGGGGAACTGGAAGTCATCAAAGAGGGATCCCAGAGAAAGCGAGGCAGGTGAGTATGGGTTCTTAATGTTCATAGCAGGCCTAACACAATAAAAAATAATGCAACTATTTGGAATACCCATTTAGGGTAGCTTCACGCGTACCGACTCGCAGCATTAATAACGCTCTGAGTCGGCTAGGTCCTGGCAGATCACTTTCACTACATACACACAGCGGTCTGAATGACCGTTGCGTTTATGTAATTCTGCCGGCCGCTTAACCCCTTCAGCTGCCGCCCGGCTCCCGCTCTGTATACATTACCTGTCCTCGCTGCACGGGGTCCCGGCTTACTGCTCTCCCGCCCGGCCAATCAGTGGCTTCGGCAGGGCAACACACTTATTGGCCGGGGGTGGGAGAGCAGTACGCCAGGACCCCGTGCAGCAAGGACAGGTAATGTATACAGAGCTGGAGCCGGGCGGCAAGAGAAGGGGTTAAGCGGCCGGCAGAATTACATACACGCAGTGGTCATTCAGACCGCTGTGTGTATGTAGTGAAAGTGATCTGCAAGGACCTAGCCGACTTGCAACCTTATTAACGCTGCAAGTCGGTACGTGTGAAGCTACCCTTAAGGCTGTGTTCACACAATCACAGTTTTGTGGTGTTTCTTCATTTACATAAATACCTAAAAAGGTTTTTCTAAATTGACTGTCTGGACACAACCCTGAACTAACAATCCCTGCAAAGGTAGACAGCGGCACTCCAGCAATGTAAATCCAAAAGTAAAGTGTATTTCTATTCAATGTGCACCAATTTCAGCCCTTCAATTGGGTCTTTTTCAACACCCTATGGAAGGATTGAAACATTGCTGGTGCACATTGGATGTCACAATTAGCAGATCCGCAAAAAACAGACGCCACAGATCCGCAATCTGCAAAAAAAGGGATCCCATTGACTTCTATTGGTGTGTCTGTGCCACAATCACGGTCCACAGTAGAACATGTCCTTTTTTTTTTTTTTTTTGCGGCACAAATCATGGATCTGTAACTATTGAGCACATGTAAATGAGACAATAAAAACCAACGGATTCTAAATTTGTCCGCAATTGCAGACAAATTGTGCAGACGTGTTCCACCCCAGTAACTGACTGGCTGAGTGGGGCATCCAGCAACCAAGTCGTGGCTATTTTTTCGTTTGTTGGTATTTTTCGCGCAGTATAGACGAGTTAAGTCGGTTTCACATTTTTTTAATACAAAAACTAGCATTTTTTAATACCAAAAAATGCGTTTTTCTTTAAAATGTCAGCGAAACCTGGTGCATGGCATATAGCAGCATCTGTTTATACTTACTATGCCTTTCAACAGTATACATTAAACGTACACAAAAATACAGTAAGAACCCAGCCTTAACTTTCTAAGAAATCAGGCAAAACCAGTTACTGCTATAGGGCATCTAATTCATCCATAACGTTAGATATTACTCAACAAGCTTCTATACAGTAGTAAGTAAATCACATTTCCAGTGAAGCGCCACCTGGTGGCTTGTTTATGTACTTTTTTCTCTTCGTGCATTTTGATTGCCATCACAGGTGGGTAGCCATATTGCTGTAAAAATCACCCGTATACCCCAGCTAGGTGCCCAGTAGATCCCGGCATTGGCTGTGCAGGATAGATAACACATTTCTTTTAAACATTTTTTTTTACATTTTTAGTCATGGGGGTAACCCAAGTCCAAAACCATTGACAAATCCCCATCATAGACAAGGTATGCCTCAGATTTCCTTCACAAATAATAAAGCAGATTTTTGACTGAAAATAGTCACATGTTCACTTCGTCTGTTCCACAGCCGGTTTCACTTCAGATTTACCTGTGCAATAAGGTTCCTTAGTGTTCCCAGTGATGATACTTGTTCTGGAGTTTGACCCCAGCTTGTTTCCTGGCTTTGTTGCTGCCTTTCCTAGGTATGATTCGGCCCACTAGCTACAATCCTGTGCTGCCTGCTCTGACCATGCCAGTATGCTGCCTACCGATGACCTCGGCCAGTATCCAGACTTTTCTTTGCCTGTCCCCTGTCTGCCAGGTATTGTCTCTCTTGGTCCGCCAACCACATCAAGACCACTCTCAGAGGTAACAAGTTGGCAACTACTGTAGTTGAGTGGTCCACACTAGTTGCCTGTTACAATTATGTATTATGTTGTGACACTTAAAGGGGTAGTCCACCAAAAAAAAATTTCTTTCAAATCAACTGCTGCCATGAAGTGCCAGAGATTTGTAATTTACTTCTATTAAAAAATCTCAAGCCTTCCAGTACTTATCAGCTGCTGTATGCCCAACAGGAAGTTGTATTATTCCCAGTCTGGAGAGCAGGAGAGGTTTTCTATGGGGATTTGCTCCTGCTTTGGACAGTTCCTGACATGGACAGAGGAGGCAACAGAGAGCACTGGGTCAGACAGGAAAGAAAACACCACTTCCTGCTGGACAAACAGCAGCTGATAAGTACTGGAAGACTTAAGATTTTTTAATAGAAGTGAATTACAAATCTCTGGCACTTTATGGCACCAGTTGATTTGAAAGAAAATTTTTTTGGGTGGACTACCCCTTTAAAGATCTCATCCTCCTAATGGAAAGTGTGTCTGAGGGACATTGCCCTTCAGGCAGCCTGTGACTAGCCGCACACAGGATTGCCACACATGCATGCCTGGTACAGACCATTTGTGTTCTCAACAGATGGCACAAATGGCCCAAATTACCGAGGCAGCACATAGCACAAACATAGAGACTAGTTTTCTTTAAGGGTGCCTTAACACCTACCGGATCCACAGCGGATCTCACTTCTGCGAATTCGGAGCGAGATCCACTGCGGATCCGGTACCATTCACCCTAATGATAGCACATACCCGTAGCGGGATTGACATCCCGCTGTGAGTATGAGCTTTAACCCCCTGGCGCCAGCAGTTAATTGATACTAGATCCGCCGCTGATCTCACTGCGAATCCGCAGAAGTGAGATCCGCTGCAGATCCGGTAGGTGTGAAGGCACCCTAAAGTGCATGTACCATCAGGCCTGGGCTGAAGCACTGGAGGCAGGCTGACCCACCCCCAGTGGGAGGAAGCCCCCGCCCCTCTATGATAAAGCTCCATTGATTCTAATGGAGCAGTGTCATAAAGGGGCGGGGGTTTTTTCCCACTGGGGGTGGGTCAGCCTGCCTCCAGTGCTTCAGCCCAGGCCTGATGGTACATGCACTTTAATAGGGTGCGTGCACTACGGAATTTCAGCGTATTGACATGTTAATTCTTTCGACGGAATGTGGAATCCACCCGTGCACAGAATAGTGTCTATGGCACGAGCGGAAAAGAGCGCCGCCGCGTGCGGGGACGAGCGACAGAATACGCCACGGGTTATACACGGCAATTCCGTAGTGTGCACGCACCCATAGAGAGGAGATGTCAAATTTAGGGTCCAATTACACAGAAAGATTATCTGACAGATTATCTGCCAAAGATTGAAAGCCAAAGCCAGAAACAGACTATAAACAGAGATCAGGTTTTAAAAGAAAGCCCGAGATGTCTCCTCTTTTCAAATCCATTCCTGGCTTTGGCTTCAAATCTTTGGCAGATAAACTGTCAAATATAATCTTTCTGTGTAAATGGACCTTTAGTCTGAGAGCCTTTTGCGAGACAAGCTCATAATGTTTTAAAAATATAACTTGGTAAACAAGAAAAATTTCTTATTACAAGCCCCCTGTGTTCCCATCCTGATAATGCACTAGGTAATAAGCTTTCTCATTTTAACTCACTACTTCCTCATCAATTCTGCCGGTGATCGGACGCCTTCCGGCTCTCCTCCGGTGCCTGTCCGCATTACCGCTGCTTCCCTTTGACCCCTGAACTGCCCCCTCACCGATAGCTGCCCCAGGCAGCCGATACCAGCACCAGCAGGTTTACTGCCACCTGGGGAGTTGTGTGTGGAGGGAGAGTTAACTGATTAACCCCTTCTTTACTGACACTATGTACACTTTATTGCTACAGACCACCTTACCTACCTGATTTTTGGGTTGTGGAATAAATCGTCTGCATTCCAAATATTTCTTATGGGAAAATCTGCTTTGATTGATCTGGATTAAACGCACATTCCCGAAACAACTTATACCCAAATTCCAAGGTTTCAACATGTGTTTCTAAGTTAGAGGTCACACTTTGTGGCAGTACATAAGTGCTGCAAAGCTGTTTGTTATGCTGCGTTTACACGAAACGATAATTGGCCCGATGGTACAATTAACGATGTCGGAGTAACGATTTTTTTTTCATAACGATCAGCGTTTAGACGGTACAATATATCGTACGAAAAGATTCGTTTTGCGATCGCTTAAGCCTATCTCGCACATTGGTTAAATCGGCGAACGACTGTTCACACGGAACGATCTGCGAATTTTTTGTGAACGATCAACGACAATTTGAGAACCTGTTCAAAGATCAAAATGAACGATTTCTCGCTCGTCGTTTGATCGTTCGCTGCGTTTACACATACGATTATCGTTCGAAGTCGGTCGTTATCGCGCAAATTCGCACGATAATCGTCACGTGTAAACGCAGCATTAGACTCTATATAAAAAGGCCCTGACTGCCAATTACTTATTTAATAAAAGACTAATAGGAGACATATAATATCATATAATGTGGAAGAGCCATCACCTGCTGTTCATATAGGGTCTACACAGTTTTCGCAAAGTGTGAACTTGGTCAAACGTTTTTACAGCATCCCAACAAGCTTGAAGCTCTCTATATATACATATTATAAGAAAACCTGAGGCAGGAATAAGAAATGACGCGTCGGGTCTGACGCTACTTTGTTTCCCACAGAAACAGAAGTGACTGGAGCTCCTACGCCGAGGCTCTCCACTCCACAGCGCGTGCGCAGAACCAGCCAATCAGCTTCCCCGTCACATCTAGCGCGTTGGTGCGCTCTGTCAGAGGAGGCGGGAATTGACGCTGAGCGCTGATTGGCTAAACGTTTCCTGCGCTTTCCCCGGCTCAATGTGAAGCGTGTGACCGCCAAACTATGACTGGAAGTCAGGGAGAAGGGGAGGCCGGGCCCTGAGCCCTGGAGCCGAGCCAGGTACCGGGAGAGCACGGAGCAGCTCAGGCCTTATGGGTTATACACGTATATAATCGGGAGAGGCGTCAGGTGGATGTGCTGAGGACGTGAGGGGTGAATGAAGTTATTAATTGTATATATAGTGTATGCAGCTCCTATACAGACAGTGTATATACAGTGTATACAGCTCCTGTAGAGACAGTGTATATATAGTGTATACAGCTCCTATACAGACAGTGTACATACAGTGTATATATAGTGTATACAGCTCCTATACAGACGGTGTATACAGCTCCTATACAGACGGTGTATACAGCTCCTATACAGACGGTGTATACAGCTCCTATACAGACGGTGTATACAGCTCCTATACAGACGGTGTATACAGCTCCTATACAGACGGTGTATACAGCTCCTATACAGACGGTGTATACAGCTCCTATACAGACGGTGTATACAGCTCCTATACAGACGGTGTATACAGCTCCTATACAGACGGTGTATACAGCTCCTATACAGACGGTGTATACAGCTCCTATACAGACGGTGTATACAGCTCCTATACAGACGGTGTATACAGCTCCTATACAGACGGTGTATACAGCTCCTATACAGACGGTGTATACAGCTCCTATACAGACGGTGTATACAGCTCCTATACAGACGGTGTATACAGCTCCTATACAGACGGTGTATACAGCTCCTATACAGACGGTGTATACAGCTCCTATACAGACGGTGTATACAGCTCCTATACAGACGGTGTATACAGCTCCTATACAGACGGTGTATACAGCTCCTATACAGACGGTGTATACAGCGTGTATATAGCTCCTATACAGACAGTGTATACAGCTCCTGTAGATAGACAGTGTATATATAGTGTATACAGATAGTGTATATATAGTGTATACAGCTCCTATACAGACAGTGTATATATAGTGTATACAGCTCCTATAGTCACTGTGATACATTGTATATATAGTGTATACAGCTTCTATAGTCATTGTGATACATTGTATATATATATATAGTGTATACAGCTCCTATAGTCACTGTGATACATTGTATATATAGTGTATACAGCTTCTATAGTCATTGTGATACATTGTATATATATATAGTGTATACAGCTCCTATAGTCACTGTGATACATGGTATATATAGTGTATACAGATTCTATAGTCACTGTGATACATGGTATATATAGTGTATACAGCTCCTATAGAGACGGTGTATACAGCTCCTATAGTCATTGCGATACATTATATATAGCTCTTATTGTCGCAGTGTATATATAGTGTACACAGCTCCTATACTTAGTGATCATTGTGTATATATAGTGTATACAGCTCCTATAGAGACAGTGTATATAGCTCCTATAGTCACTGTGATACATTGTGTATGTGTGTATATATATGTATATATATATATATATATATATATATATACAGCTAATGGAGTCACAGTGATACATTGTATATAGAGGGTATACAGCTCCTAAAGAGACAGTGATACATTGTATATAGCTGTTATAGTCGCAGTGTATATAGCTCCTATAGTCACAGTTTTATATAAAAATTCATGCAGAATCCCAGGAAAGAAGAGTGGTGGCACTCACCAAGTATGGATAAAACATGTGAGAGCTGGAAGATGCGCTTAAAGTGACTGTACCACCAGGCCCAGGCTGAAGCACTGGAGGTGGTCGGACCCACCCTTAGTGGGAGGAAACCCTAGCCCCTCTATGATAGGGTTCCATTGATTCTAATGAAGTCATGTCATGGAGGGGCTGCGGTTTCTTCCCACTAAGGGTGGGTCCCATAAAGGTCCGATAGGAGTCTAGTCACCTTGTAGTGCCAGCTGGCTGTATATCGGAAGTGTATACAACTTCTATAATTCCATTGATACATTGTATATATAGTGTATACATTGGGACCCCAATGATCACAAGAACAGGGGAAAATTGTACTTGGAATGAATGGAGGGCACTGCTCAGTAGTGTTCACAATCCCTATGGAGATTGAATAACCACATGGTACAATTCAATTCATTCATTGGGGGGAGGGGGGTGGTATTATTCTTCAATTGGGATCCATAGGGGCTACGGCAGTCAGTTCCCCACTGAATAGCTTGTTACCTCCTGTCGATGGGAAATACATTTAGGAGATGGCAATACCCCTCTTTGTGGCTGGTACCTAGACTGCACACAGCTAAAAGTGGCAACTCAAGTGCTGGCATCAGTGACCAGCATATGCGTCAGCCATAGACTCATTTATCTGCGGCCTAATAGGAACTTCTCACCTTTGTTATGTTGCCCTCATTGATAGTGAATGTTTTCATTGGTCGTCACAGCTGTCCCCACCCACCCTTAATGATTGACATGCTCAGTGACTAGGAGGAGCGGGTGGCTAGTGGCGGCAGCATCCCTTAATATGGGTCTGACTATGTAAGTTCTACTAAAGTACTGTATGTATCTACACAATCGACAGACCTCCAGAAGCATCATGTCTGTCTCTATACTGTGTGGCCCTAAGTGGCAACAGTATAGACAAGGTAAAAGGTTCGCTTAAAAACTTTGCTTGTGTAGTCTCTAACCTTTCTCCTCTTCTGCTTCTTACAGGGGACCAGCCGGCACATTATGTCCATAAACCCCCTGTTTACAACAAAGAAAAGGGACCTGTCCGTGTTATACAGCGCACATAAGGCTAACTCCATCCCTGCGGGACATGCCCACTCCTCCTGCAATGATCAAAGAACGTTTCCTCCATCAAAACGTTACTGTTCGGGTATTACCGAATATAAAGCTATGGAGGATGTTTTTGGTGACGCGGAAGACTTCACAGCTGATGATTTAGAGGAAATTGACATCATAGCCTCCCAGGCTTATACACAGGATTTTGGGGCTACCAACACACATGCAAACCAAGTCCAGAGTAATACGACAGTAAAAAGTCGCCAGACATCTACCTTCCTACAGCCGCAAAGACCCGCACCACCGAAACGGGGGAGAGAGCTCCTGAGTATGTATTTAGTAATAAGATGTTTTGCCATTTGTAAGAAAGAGAATTCATAATCTTGTTTCTGCAGAATTATCCGTCAGGCAGTTTGGTCAAAAGACGGAGGAAGGTCTTATGCTTAACAGGAAAGACGTAAAGAGGTTGTTAAGGGAGATTTCAAACTCTCCCTGCTACCCTCCTTAGGCATAAAGCAATAAGTGGGAGGGGGGGGGGGTGTAAGGCTGCATTCACACATCTGTCCATTAGCTGAATGTACACACTTCAGCCCTTATGTTGGACGACTTGCATCAAAATATATTATGAGACCATGAGCTCCTGAACTGCTAGAACAGTGCACTGCTGGACTGACATGGTTGTAGTGTAGCCATAGCATAGTGTTTAAAGGGGTTATTCAGCATGGGGGCACTTTTTTGGGGGGACCGGGGAGGAAGTGGCTGAAATAAAAGAGGTCCACTCACCTCTCCGGTTCCAGCGGCGCTCCGGTTCCCGTCCGCTTCCTGGTGTCTGACGCCGCCCGAGACGCTACGTCTCAGGGCCACTCAGCCACTCAGTAAAGGAGGCGGGATCCGAGTGGACTTCAAACGGATCCCGCCTCCTTCACTGAGTGGCTGAGTGGCCCTGAGACGTAGCGTCTCGGGCGGCGTCAGACACCAGGAAGCGGACGGGAATCGGGGACCAGAGCGCCGCGATGAGTGACCCGCCGCTGGAACCGGGGAGGTGAGTGGACGTCTTTTATTTCAGCCACCTCCTCCCCGGTTCCCCCCAAAAAGTGCCCCCACGCTGGATAACCCCTTTAACTGCTCTGGAGCTCATGTTATATACAACGCACTTACATATATGGTGAATGTGTGAATCTTGCCTGTATGTGTTTTTTTTTGTCACAGGAAGGCATCATGGAGAGTTTAAAGGGAACCAATTGGGCTGATATGGTTCCCTGAACTGCTATATACAGCTCCTGCAGCTGCAGCAGGAGCTGTATAACAAAAAAAAAGGGCTTTAATCTCCCGGGCACGTGACGGCGGGGAGTTAGTCAGCGCGCTCCGAGAAGATGAATGACCGGCAGAGAGGTCTGTTACTGGCTGGTACGTGCCACGGCTGCTGCAGGAGCTATATACAGCAGTTCAGGGAACCATAATAGCCTGATTGGTTCCCTTTTAAGGGTCCTATTAGACAAATCGATTTTTACCGATTAACAATAAACAATCGCAAACGAGATTGTTTATCGTTAACCTGAAATCGTTCACCATATTACACAGAACGATAGCCGGTTGTTACGTTTGTTATAACGATCGTTACTACAAACGTTTATTCCATCTGATCCCAGCAAAAGAATGAACAAATGTGGAATTACACCCAACGATTAGTGAGCGAATGTGAAACTACAGTGAATTATTAACAAACGATTATCAGTGATTTAAGGGCCAAATCTAAATCAATGATTACCGACACGGAAACGATTTTTTGATCATTGCCTGCAGTTACACAGGACGGTTTATGTTTACATTCTAACGATATAACTGTTTTCCGCACAATAATCGTCCCGTGTAATAGGGCCCTAAGATTTTTCGGACAGTCTCTTTACGTAACTGAATCTGTATAGTGTGTAGGAAAGAATTAAAGGTGTTGGGGGGGGGGGGGGTTGTTTGAAGGCCTGAATCTAACCTTTAAAATACTTGTCCAGAAAAAACAGGGGCACTTTCTACCAGAAACAGTGCCGCAATGTGAACCAGCCCGGGATTAACATAGGTAAATATTGCTGAGTTTTTGGATCGAAAATCTGTAAAATTTGCTTATGTGAACATATTTAACCCCTTAACGACAAAGGGCATATATTTACGCCCTATTGTCGGTAAGGGGCTTCAGAACAGAGCTGCGCGGCGACCCCGCTCTGAACCGCCGCGATCCCGGGTGCTGCGTGTAGCCCGGGATAACTATACAGCAAAGATCTCAATGAGAGATCAAAGTGTATACACTAGAAGTCCCCCAGGGAGGCTTCTAGTGTATGTGTAAAAAAAAAAATAGTGTTGTTGTCAATAAAAAGCCCCCTCCCCTAATAAAAGTCTGAATCACCCCCCTTTTCCCAGGTTATAAATAAAAATAAATAAACATGTTTGCTATCGCCGCGTCCATAATCGCCCGAACTATTAATCACATTCCTGATCTCGCACGGTAAACGGCGTAAGCGCAAAAAAATCCCAAAGTGCAAAATTGCGCATTTTTGGTCACATCAAATCTAGAAAAATTGTAATAAAAAGCAATCAAAAAGTCACATATGCGCAATCAAGGTACCGATAGAAAGTAAACTTCATGGCGCAAAAAATAACACCTCATAGACCAAAGGATAAAAGCGTCATAAGCATGGGAAGGAAGCGATTTTAAGGAACATATTTGTGAACAATGGTTTGAATTTTTTACAGGCCATCAGATAAAAGAAAAGTTATACATGTTATATTTCGTTTTAATCTCAACAACTTGAGGAACATATATAACAAGTCAGTTTTACCCCAGGGCGAATGGGGTAAAAACAAATACCCCCCAAATAAACAAAATGCATTTTTTTTTTTCAATTTCACCACACATTTATTTATTTTTTTTCTGGTTTCGCAGTGTACTTTATGAAAAAATTCAGCCTGTCATTGCAAAGTACAATTAGTGGCGCAAAAAATAAGGGCTCATGTGGGTCTCTAGGTGAAAAAATGTTAGTGCTATGGCCTTTTAAGCACAAGGAGGAAAAAACAAAAACGCATAAATCGAAATTGGCTCCGTCCTTAAGTGGTTAAACAACAAAGAGCAACCAATCACTTATGAGCCATTCTCACAAACTTTTTTGATGGGGCATCTGTCTAGATATGTTGTTCTAAACCTAAACTGTCCCCATACACTCTATACTTAAGTGTGGCAAGACAGCCCCAGTCTTCCCCATATACTGTTCATGGCCTCCATTTATGATCAGTTCCTGATTTTGTTATTAGAAATTGCAATTGAAACCCTGAACGAACATATGAACACTCCTTTATTTACATTGACAAGTGTCCTATTTATAATTAAGAATTGCTGATCATATTATGTTAAATGACACAAAGTTTAGTCCACGCACAGTGAAGGGAATGTATCAATGCCTACACCACAGAACTGCTGCAATAAAGCTTCATTTTGCATAATAAATCTGAAAAAAAGTTAATATTTTTGAGTGAAATGAGACCTGTGCAGAAATTTTAGATTTTTTACACCAGAAAACGACCATGCCAAGTCTTGATAAATTTTACCAAGAGACCTTGTACTAGTTTAAGAGGCCAGCTGTAAGTTATAAAAACAAACCTCATTTTATTTCCGTAGATGCGCGCACTGGTAGCGAGACCTCCTCTGTCGACGTTTTTCAGTCTCAACATGAAGAACTAAAGCAAAAGGTAAATTTTTGGGGGATTCTGGCGTAAAGGAGACATTTGCATCTGCTGGCATACTTTACTGTGAGAAATTTTGACCCCGGACTATGGACCCATTTTAGTAATGGGTCCCAGTTTACAGATTTATTAAAGAGGTTGTCCCACTTTTAAAGAGGTATTGACATCTTGGCCATTTATGGCAGGATATGCCATAATTGTCCTCTAGATGCAGATCCTATTGCTTCAACCTCAACCTGCTTTAAACGGGTAGTGCGGCGCTAAAAAAATTCACACATAACACACATTACAAAGTTATACAACTTTGTAATGTATGTTATGTCTGTAAATCGCCCCCTTCCCCGTGTTCCCCCACCCCCGCACGTGTACCCGGAAGTGTGTGGTGCATTATACATTACCTGATCCGTGTCGAGGCCGTCTGCCATCTTGTGCCAAACGTCATCTTCGGACGGACGGCCGAATCGCTGCCGCCGCCCCCCCTCCGCCGCGTCATCAGCTGCTCAGCCGCAATTGGCTGAGCATAACTGTGCTCAGCCAATCGCGGCTGAGCACAGTTGTGACGCGGTGGAGGGGGGCGGCGGCAGCGATTCGTCCGTCCGAAGATGACGTTTGGCACAAGATGGTGGACGGCCTCGACACGGATCAGGTAATGTATAATGCATCACACACTTCCGGGTACACTGGCGGGGGTGGTGGGACACGGGGAAGGGGGTGATTCACAGACATAACATACATTACAAAGTTGTATAACTTTGTAATGTGTGTTATTCTGTGAATATTTTTTTTAGCGCCGCACTACCCCTTTAAGAATGAGGGCTATACAATGCCTTATGTTGATCACTAGGTGTAATATCATCCTAAGGAAGTTGATATGGGTCACAATTTTCTACTTTAACATCTATAAACTTAACTTGGGCTGTGGAAAAAAGCAGCTAAGTTTTTGTCTTTATTTCTTATTACTTACAGCTAAAGATTCTGCAGGACAATATTATTGTCAAGAATGGCGAAATTAAAGTCTTGCGAGATGCCTTGCGTCAAACAGAGTCTAGCCTTGAGCAGCAAAGAATCACTCACGCCTTGTTGGAAAAAGAGAAGACTCAAGCGCAGTGTGAGAAAGAAAAAGAATTGCAGAAAAAGGTAAGTGCCAGAAATGGGGATTGTCAGCTCGTTGTGACAGCTCTCATGGCCAGTAGACATACATAATGTAATCTGTCCAGTGGTACACGCCACAGATGAGTGAATCTACTGTAGGAATGAAGTGTATCGCTTCGTTCCTATCTGCATTCTTCTCATTGGGCTGCAGACTTTGAAGTCTGCTCCGCTCCGTGCCGCTTCTCCCTAGGTGCTAGGAAAAGATGGATCCAGTCCTGGGCTATTCGAGAGAAGTTTCCATTACTAGATCCATCTTTTCCCAACACCTGGGGAAGAGCAGCACGGAGCGGAGCAGACTTTAAAGTCTGCTGCCCCATGAGAAGAATGCAGATAGGAACAAAGCGATTCACTTCATTTCTACTGTAGACTGGTTCATCTCTAGTATACACTCTTTAAATACAGGTGACAAATTATATTTGTATTGTTTTAGAATACAGTGTCTTATAGTTTTGCAGTCTGCTCTTGAGAGGTCAGAGATGCAGGAGTAATTGTGCAATTGTCACTAGTAATGAAAGAAAAAGGTTTTGACGTATAACATTTTGATCAAATAAAAAAATAATAATTTAAGAGTGCCTTCACATGGAGCAAGATCCTATCAGTTCCTATGTGAATACATACTTGCAGCGGATCTTTCAGACTGCTGCAAGTATGTAAATCACCCGCCATTTTAACCCACATGCTGCCTGCACATGCATCACCCCTCCTCAATCTGGCTTGCTGCACGGGGTCCCGGCTTCCTGCTCCTCCACCCAGCCAATCAGTACGTTGCCAAGCCACAGCCACGGATTGCCTTGGCGGGAGAGCAGAAAGCTGGATTGAGGGCGGGTGATGTAACTGTGTGGGTTAAAGGGGTGGGTGATTTATATACTTGCAGCGGTCTAAAAGATCTGCTGCAAGTATATATTCACATAGGAACTGACAGGACCTTGGATTGCAACGGATCTCGCTGCAAAACTTGCAGTGAGAAATCCGCTGCGTTCTGTTACAAGTGAAGGCACTCTTAAAAACGTATTTTTAGAATTTGATCTGATTGCAAAAAGTAATGCCCAACAAAGTGTTTTTGTTCAGTCAATGTTTTTTGGTTTTAAGTACATTTTATCTTGTATAAATTATAGTGTATCGTTTTGATGTTTTATTTTTTTTTTTTAAATCCCAGATTCAGTCTTTGCAGTCAGAGCTACAATTTAAAGATGCAGAGATGATTGAACTGAAGACAAAACTGCAGAGCTGTGAGCGGAGACCTGTGGTGCCACAACTTAGGTAAGGTCCTTTTAATTATCTTAGTATCTTGTCAGGCATGTGTAAAACTTAGTTTTAAGAAGAACATTGATTTTGTATGCAATACTCAAAGCCACTTGTCCCTAGAGCTTATGCATATGGCTGTATGTCAGTTCTGTATAGGGCTGTCCAGGGTCCATAAGCATGCACAAATCCAGGAAAAATAATTTGGTGTGGTACATGAAGCTTTGTGTGTCGTAAGGTATCAACTCCTAGAGGCATTGCTTTTAGGAGAGGATTTCTCTACACGCAAAACTTGTATGGTCTGTATGGTTTTTCTACTAAAGCACCTCACAAACTTTTATCCTCTTGAGCTCTGTTGGGTACAGGGCTGTGGAGTCGATAAGCCACAGCTCCCACTCAGACTTCAGATTTTGTCAGGGACCGACTCAATCTTTCATAAATAGCCATTCAGACACCAGGGAGTTATTTATTACACTGATGTACAGTAGATCTGGCTCAGCAGCTTCTGTGTGATGTCCTACATGATCCTGGGGCAACGTCTGAGTGAATAAGGCAAAGATATAAAGCAGATTCTCCTGTGTGTGCAAAGGATGCAGCCAGTCTTCAGCCTCCATGTCCTGAACAACTCAGAAGTAGACTAGATAGAGCAGGTGGTCTTTTCCTGCTTACAATCTTCCATGTTTTTAAATAAATATTCACCATACACACATAAAAATTGCTAACAATGCCAGATCCCTGTTATATAGAGGGGCCTGCCATAGGCCCAGGTTTATCAGCTCTCTCTCAGCATCCTCACTCTTGATTCTTCACAGCCCCACAGGAACTACCCGCTCAGCCAGTCAGGGACTGCAGCTTTGTCCTGCCTCACTTACGGATTGGTTGAGTGGGTCAGTGACATCACAGGTTTGGTAGCCCAGAGGGGGACCATGAGCCCTGATGCTGCACTGCGGGGGCATGGAAACAGGGTAAATAGGACTTCTTTAATATGATCCCACCACCCCCTATTCCCTCTGAATTTTTCACTGTTGCCAAGAATAAACTTTTAAAGGGGTTATCCAGTGCTACAAAAACATGGCCACTTTCTTTCAGAGACAACATGACTCTTGTCTCCAGTTCAGCATTTTGCAAGTAAGCTCCATTCACTTCAATGGAACTGAGCAGCAAAACCCCGCCCAAGCTGAAGAAGCTGCCTTTGGAGGAAAGTGGCCATGTTTTTGTAGCGCTGGATAACCCCTTTAATTTCTGCCTCTTTCACTAACACACACAGCCTGCTGCAGCCATAGCACACACACACACACACACACACAGCCTGCGGCAGCCGTAGCGCGCACAATCTTCTCCCGGAGAGGAAACGCCACACTGAGGACAGAGGTTACTGCTACACTTCTTGTGGCTTCTCCTCTTCCTTCGCTATATTACACAGCATATATTCATATTACACTGCTGCTCAAATACAATCACCTCTCCCCCCAAACAAAGGACAATTCCAGCTTAGAAACAAACTACCAAATAGTGACCGACAACTTTTCCCCTGACCACCCCCATCTCATAGGGCCAGTGCATTAGTACTGATATTTGGAGGAAAGGTCCTTAGATTGATAGAACATAAAATATATTGATGAGTAACATTTATAAAATTCCCATGAAAACTTAATTATAACATTTTGAAAGATTTATTTATTTTTTTAATGGTGTAGTCAGTAAATTTTTTCAACTCCGGCCAAAACTAGCTCCCAATCCACAGCCCTGGTTGTGTGTACGTGGCCTTGTATCCTGTAAATTTCCTGTTCAGTTTAGAGGGTTTATTCCAAAATTAAAAGTTATAACTTCCTGATTGGTGGGGGTCCAACTTCTGCGTTACCCCCTGATCGTGAGAATGGAGGGCAGCTGTCCCCAGAATAATTGCCTTCAGCCACCCCCTTTACTTCTAAACATTACGAAGCACTGGACTTGACTTAGAAGTCGGTTTAATAATGAACGGATGAGTGGCCGTGCATATGGGGTGCCACTCTATTCATCCAGGGGACAATTGACTTCAGCTTTCTGAGCTACTTATATAATGTTGGGATAACCATTTCATTTTCTGAGAATAGTTAAAGGGGTGTTTTCATCCTAGGCTACATTCAGAAGTCCGCAAACTTGTGGACCTTACGGACGCGGAAGGGACATGATGGATTCTTTCACCACCCAACAAGATATTGAGACATCATGCCGGCTGGGGAAAGAATCAATCACGTCTAGATGTAGCCTTGACTTGTTACCTCCTAGCTCCAGCCCCATCGATCCAGAGAACAGGGACACATTCGTCCCACAATAAAGGAAGCGCCCGCTGTTCACCATTCATTCTCTATTGGGTCACCAGATACTTCTGAGTTCAGTCAGGACCGTGCAGGTGAGTGCTCTGTGCCCTGTGGGTCAATTGTGCTCCCATTCTCAGGAATACACTGTCAATGACATCTGAGCTTTGTTAGTTTTAACTTTTACAGATTTGTCATTGCAAATGCAATTTACACCAAAAACTGACGCACATTAATTTTTATTTTTTTTTTACACTTTTTAGCTTTGTATGACAAAGGGGTGTGACACCTTTTAAAAGGAAGTCTGTTTAACAAAAGGGTCATGGCCTATATGCGGCAAACCTTTGGTGCTCTATTCTGGTACGCACAACGTTGGTGCTCAAATATGCAAAATTTATCACTGTGAAAAAAGAGAGTTTTAGTTAATCTGCGTCACGGTGTCCAGGTGTTATGGCTAATGCGTAGTCCTATATCTCTAAGGACTTCACACATCAGTATAAACATTGCCTATATGGAATACTTTCTTGTCTTTTGGAGTGTGCTTTGGATTAGATCTGGAGCTTTGCTTAAAATGTCAAGTGATTCTATACTAAGGTTGGTATGCTCGTCCATTAAAATAATGTAGATCTATATTAGACTTGTGCAGTTCCTGTGTGCATTGTGTGTTTCTGAATTTATATGAATCCTTCTGCCCCCTCATCCTGTAAGGATTGTATAATTTAGCAGCATTCTCTACATGCTCACAGCCGCCTAGCAAACCTCTTACCTCATTCACACCTAATTAAACCTAAAGCAGTTAAAGTCTTAATTTACTTCAACCTCAAATGGAACGACTGGCGCCTGAGCCAGTAACAGAGCAATGACGTCAATGCTATAGACAGTAGCTGAGAACAATGAAGGGGAGGTGGGGCTGCTGGTGTAAGTGAGCAGCGCTGGTTGCTTCCCTCGGGACAACCTGGATATCTGCAGGAATAATGAACAGGAGAGGGATGTAAAATGACCCACTTGGGTCCATTTTATGCAAGTACTTTTTTTTTTTTTAATTAGATTCAGTTTTTTTAAGTTTTGCACTTTACAGGCAAAAATAAAGTAATTAACATAATCACCTAGAAAACATTGTTATTTTTCAGAAAACTTTGCAGTTGTCATGTATATAGCCAACATATGACATCATGGCTGGACTTGCAATAAGCAGTAAGTGTTCCAGCTCAGGATAAGCTGTCATGTAGGGGTGTGCACTGGTTTTATCTCCCCTGTTCCCATTAAAATAAGCCAAGCTTGTGGGTTTACCATGGCAAGAGATATCAGGACAGTATGGGCAGCTTTAGTGATGTCATTTACAGACTGAACAGGGGATACAATGACCTGCATGTCTACAGCTATAAAGCTAACTATCATGCATTAGATCACCTGTGTGTGCAGAGAGGAGGACTATAAGGCATCGGTAATGTCTGTTCTCATATTATTATACAAACGGGAAAACGTAAACCTTTGGAAATAAAGCCCCTATTCCACGGGTCGTTAGAGGAGCAAACGAGCGCTCTCAGCGCTCGTTTGCTCCCCGTTCCCCGCTCGCTGCCGCCGCTATCATTGCGGCTGCAGCGAGCGGGTGGGTGCGGGAGTGGGCGGCGGGGAGCTGCGGGGGGGCTGCCCGGGTGATCGCTAGATCGTCCGGGCAGCCCATAGGATATAGCAGCGTCTGCTGCCGACGCTCCTATTCAATGGAGCGACGGCAGCAGATCGCTGCTATATCAGTCGCTTGTTTTTCAACATGTTGAAAAACAAGCGACTGCAACGATCAGCCGACATGAACGATGTCGGCTGATCGTTGCACTCTATTCCACGGGACGATTATCGTCCGAATACGGACGATAATCGTTCCGTGGAATAGGGCCTTAAGACATTGGATGCGAAACAACAAACAGCTTTTTGCCATGGCATGTTGTGACAGACTTGTACGTTGTGTAGTGGCTATCCTGGGTTACTGCACTTCAATGGGAGCTGCAGTAACCCAGCACAGCCTCTACACAATGTGTGAAGCTGTCCAAATCCTGCTTTGTCCACTGTGTGTATACGGGATGCATATACACAGGGGCTGTAGTAGGAATCATTCATGTCTGAAGTAGGTTTATTTTTACTTAGCTCTTCAGTGTTAAAGTATGTTTGTTTTTGTTTATTTTTACATTGTTTTACACTTTAGTCCCAAGAAGAGTCCATCAGTAAAGCTTGAATCATGTTCTTCACCTCAACCAGGAAAGAGCGGTTTCCCCACCAAGGAGTCTTTTAGGGCCAGTACCAGTTTAAAACTGCAAACGCCCTTGTCTCCTCTGCTCATGCATCTTCCAGTTAGGACAGGTAAGATTATGCATCATCCTTCATGCAGTCTTCTCTCATCTCACACAGTCTTCAGAATTGACCATTCATAACATATGGACATCTTTCGAAGAATAGTCCTAACTTTAGTAAATTCAGCATGGTGGAGGGTAGCAATACAGATCTGATATCGGATACCATTGAGGATTGCCAGTGTACTGGTTTTCACTGGTTTTTAAGGGGATAATTCTTTTGTTCAGGCTGTCAAGGTGAGTAATTTCATAGGTGTTCCCCCAGTTGTACACAGCTAAATGTTCACTGTACTGTACAGTGTTAGGTCCAACATCCAGGCATATCCTCAGGATATGAAATTAATAACTCAGTGGAATCATGGAATGTGGACTCCTATGACCCCTGCTGATCAGAAGTTCAGCACAGCCATGGTGAAAGCACTACACAGTGCACTGGGCTGTAAGTGGTTGGCTTCATTCACTGTGTATTGGCAGAGCGTGGTTATTACAGCCTAGCTACCTTTAAAGGGATACTCTGGTGACATTTTTTTCTTTTAAATCAACTGGTGTCAGGAAGTTAAACAGATATTTAATTTACTTCTATATAAAAATCTCAAGTCTTCCAGTATTTATCAGCTGCTGTATGTCCTGCAGGAAGTGGTGTTTTCTTTTTAGTCAGAGAAAGTGCTCTCTGCTGCCACCTCTGTCACCGTCAGGAAGTGTCCAGAGCAGGAGATGTTTTCTGTGGGGATTTGCTACTGCTCTGGACAGTTCCTGTCACAGACAGAGGTGGCGGCAGACAACACTGTGTATGACTGGAAAGCATGCAACACTTCCTGCAGGACATAAGGCTCATAAGTACTGGAAGACTTGGGATTTTTAAATGAAAGTAAATTACAAATCTTTGCCAGAGTTCTCCATCTGCTTCTGGCCTTGTTCTTTGTGTAGTGCACAACTGTGCTAAGCAGCTGATTTGTGTCGTCACCCTCTTGCCCGATCAGCGATTGATTGGCTTATCCTGAGGATAGGCATCAGTTGTATCGGCCTGGCAATCGCCTTAACAAAGATATATAACAAAACTATACGCCATTCTGGGGCTCAGACTATGGTGTTTAGTTCCATGCTTCTATGGTGATGAGTATCTAATTACTGGGGGCCTACAGCTGGGACCGGCACAGATCACAAGGACATGGTCACTTCTCCCCCAAGGAAATGGAGTGACTGTGTACACGTTAGACCACAGCAGTATTTACTTGTTATAGTACTGAGTATATAAATGTGAACCTACTTATATGGTATTCATTGGTAGGCCTTTGCTTATTTATTAATAGTTCTGTAAGTATTAACTAGTTAATTTCCAATGTAACCATTTGTTATACTGTATCTAATCTAATGACTAAAAGCAGATTTTTTTTTTTTTATTGTAGACACTGAAGCTTTAAATACATCAGTGAAGGCAGCAAAAGTATTTTCTACTTCTTACTGCAAACAGAGCATGGACAGACAAGGTGTGTACCTAGCATCTCGGCAAAGTAAAGATACCCCTTTTACAGTTTTTGCAGTCACGTATAATCTGCATAGAACAATTTTAATTATTCTTAGAATACCCCTTCAACAGCTCTGGGTAAATTCACACTGCACTACCAGTGTACACTTATTGATTACATTTACATGAGCGTTAAAAATATCTACAGGTATGGGCGATTGATACCACTGTCTGAGGCATCTGTGTTAAGGTGCCCATACATTTCATGCTAAAGTTGGCTGAATCCATTGCAGGCGGATTTGGCTGACAGTATAAGACCTTAGGAAACCTCGGCTCTCCAGCTGTTGATAAACTACAACTCTCATCATGCCTAGGCAGCCAGAGCTTTAGCTTTGGCTGTCCAGGCATGATGGGAGCTGTAGTTTTTAAACAGCTGGAGAGCCACGTTTCCCTACCCCTGGTATAAGGTGTCCCATACACCATACAGTTTTTCCACCAATAGATGATGGTGGTGGAGAGAAGGGTCGGACATACTGGATTTTTGCCACCTGTTCCCCTTATTTTTCCCTGGCAGGGATAAGCTGGCGCCAGGGTTGTCTGGTTGTGGTTTCCCCCTCACTGTAGCCTGCTGCATTGTGAATTGCACTATGGTCTGTAAAATATAAAAAGTCGACCTAAGTGTCCTATTACATGGAAAGATTATCTTGCAGAAAATGGTTAAATCGTTCAAATTTAATCAATAATCTTTCCTTGTATATCCTGGCAACGTTCAAATAACTAACGGAAATTTGTTCATATGTTGATTGCATCTTTTGAAGTGACCATAAAATCATCATTAATCGTTCGCAAATGTCCAAAATTCACAATATGGCGTTCACCTGCACACAGCAAGCGTGTTTTAAACAAATATGTCCTTGATCATGGCTCAGTGGGCGCTGCAGGGAGGATGAGCAGCGGACAGAACCTCCACCTTCGTGTTAACGTTATAGTTGCCTTTGGCTTCTTTATCAAACAGGTTGTGAAAATAAACTTTGCAAATTGTGACTTGTAGAGTGATTTGTACTCTGCCTCAGGTGTCAATGAGAGGAGAGCAGCAGAACTGTCTGGCTCCCCCTTGTGTTCACACTTATGTATATAGCAGTTCCTGACTTTAACACGTAATTGTGCTACCCTCCACAAAATGAGTAGCGTGATTGTGTCCGTCAATCTGTAAAAAGCCTATTATGCAATTACTGTATAAGCAATCCAGTACACATTACAAGTAGAGCTGTATTTTAAGGAACAAAACATCAAAACTACTATTATTAAAAACTTAAAAAAAAAAAAGAGCGAGTCTGTAAACATTTTTACATGGCTTTTTTTTCTTCTTCAACAGGTTCTGTCCTCCTAAGTACTTTAATGCAACAGTCGGAGCCCCGTGGTCGTCCCGGTCTCTACCACCTTCTTAGCAGTAATGTGGTTGGCCTACAAACCTCTTCTATACAGAGAGCCCAATCGAGCAAGTAAGCAGAGATCAGTGAAACCTTGGATTACGAACATAATTCGTTCCAGAAACGTGCTTGTAATCCAAATTACTTATATATCAAAGCAAATTTTCCCATAAGAAATAGTTGAAACACAGATGATTCGTTCCACAACCCAAATAAGGTGGGTGTGGTGTTCTGTATCAATAAACAACTCTATCAGTAAAGAAGGGGTTAATCAGTTAACTCTTCCTATACACACAACTCCCCAGGTGCTGGTAACTAGTGCTGGCTGGCTGGAGTAGCTGTTGTTCAAGGGGTTAATTTATGGGTCAGAGGGAAGCGGCGGTGACGTAGACGGGCACCAAAGGAGAGCCGGAAGGTGTCAGATCACCAGAAGAGCTGATCAGGTAGTAGTGGGTTAAAATGAGAGCGCTTTCTACCCAGTACTATGTCAGGATAGGGATACAGTGGGGGGGAGGGGGGGCTTCTATTAAGAAATCTTGCTTATTTACAGAGTTACAATTTCTAAAAAGCTGTTAGCTTGTCTTGCAAAACGCTCTCCTACCAAGATACTTGTAATCCAAGGTTACTGGCTGGCTGTGGCAGGAAGTAAAACTAAAAGTGCTTTGTCCTGTTGTATAGAGAAGCGAAATTGGTGACTTTGTTTTACAGTTAGCTCATTGTATATACCCACCTACGTATATATTACATGGTTTATATTTTATATACCACTGTGTTTCCACCTGTGACTGTGGCTGACGTATTGGTGGCAATTCAAAGGGGGGTTCAAACAAAATGTATTGGTCGACACTGCAATCAGTATGACATAACTTCTAGCAAAGTCCTTCTACAAGTACCCCAGTGGGTAGATGCTTTTATATAGGGTAGATGCCCCCCCAATAGGAAGAGAGTTCTCTTCCTTTAGATAAATGCCTCCAGTAGGTACATAATCCTGACTGATCACGGACGTGGAATGCATGTACCGGAGTCCCCCCGCGCCCGGACAGCATCTGTAACTAGATGCTGGGAGCGGGGGAGACTGTATTCATAAGCGCCGCGCTGTAATGAATCAGCTGCGCGGTGCTCTTACTACAGCGCGTCGCTTATGAATACAGTCTCCCCCGCTCCCAGCATCTAACAGTCTCCCTGTTGCAAAGGGAGAGATCACCACAGAAAATTTTTATTAAAGTATTTTATTGCCCCCCAAAAGTTTTATACAAATTACCAAGTCCTACTCTATTGTGTGCGTATTGGACCATAAATAGGGAAATACCAGGGTGGCCCCATTTGCATCAAAAGGCCCTATTCCACCAACAGATCTGACAACAGATTTATTTGCCAAAGATTTGAAGCCAAACCCAGGAGTGGATTTGAAAAGAGAAAAAAATCCAGTCTTTCCTTTATGACCTGTTCTCTGATTATAGTCTTTTCCTGGGTTTGGCTTCAAATCTTTGGTAGATAATCTGTCGTCAGATCTGTTGGTGTAATAGGGCTTAAAGTCTAATGGTGCGTTTACACAGACAGATTTATCGGACAGATCTTTTAAGCCAAAGCCAAGAACAGACTATAAACAGAAAATCAGTCATAAAGGAAAGACTGGGATCCATCCTCTTTTCAAATCCACTCCTGGCTTTGGCTTCAAAAATCTGTCAGATAAATCTCTGTGTAAATGCACCATTACTCTGTTGCGAGTATTGTGACATGACAAGGGTTTACCAAAGCCAGGCATCCATCCACAGACAGCTTTTTTGGGGTATTGGCTTCCCTGAGCTCAGGGGTTGTTGTGTTTCGTTGGTCTATTTGTCATTACCCCATTAGCCAGAATCCTGCTCCACACTGACAAGGGGCAATACTCTGAAACAGCTGTCTGTGGATGGATGCCTCGGCTTTGGTAACCCTTGTCCTGTCACAAAACTCGCAGCTGAGTTGGACTTTGATGCAAATGGGGCCAACCTGGTATTTCCCTGTTTGTGTCCCGATTCCTTCCCTGGAGGGATATCTGGCTATTCCTGTATTTTGAGACGCGCAACTGAGCCTCCATGGACCCCTTTTTTGCAGATTAAAATTTTAGAGAGGGCAATGTATCAATGGAGACTCTTAATGGTGCGTTCACACCTACAGGATCTGCAGCTGATTTTCTGCAGCAGATTTCATTTAAATAACTGAACACAGCATCAAATCTGCTGCAGATCCTGTAGGTGTGAACGCACCCTAAATGAGATTTTGTTGTCACTGATCTCCCTGAGGTCAGTGATTGTTGTGTTTAGAATGTGAACATAGCCTTAAATTGCAAACAGAGCTGGTTGAGGAGTATCTACACAGAAGTGTGATGGGGCCTATTCTCAGTACCCCCCTGCACTGTATGGATTTCTGTATGGACACACAGGAGACATCCTCTATATACCACACCACACAGGACACCACCTCCTCTATATACCACACAGGACACCACCCCCTCTATATACCACCCCACACAGGACACATCATCCTCTATATACTACACCACCTCTATATACTATATCACACAGGAGACATGCTCTATATACTACACCACACAGGACACCACCCCCTCTATATACCACACCACACAGGACACCACCCCTATACCAGACATGTCAATTTTTGGCCAGCTGTGTGCTTGTGTGTGTGGTTTTTTTAATAAATGACTCCCCCGAGGAAATCTAAGAGTTTCCTACAGCTGGCTCTCCTATCTCTATTGGCCGCCCAGCCACGCCTGACTGTGGCTTTTAGGCCTCCCATGGCTTCTCACTTGGCAATTGGTACAGCCTGCCCCCAGCAGAGTCCCGACATAATGGATTAATACAGTGGGTCTGGGGGCCGTTCTATATCCTGGATTTTGCCGTTCTAAGTAAACTACTAGTCAGTAACTGTACAGGCAGACAGGTATAGGCTGTGGTCACACATAGGATTTTGATCAGTCTTTTTCTTTTAAACCAAAATCAGGAGGGGAACTAACCGCAAAATTATACTGGGAAGATTTACTGCTGCGTCCTGCAGGAAAAGAAATAGGAAATAGATAAAACTTTGTAGACTCCATGTAGTTTCCTCATCTGGATGTTCCCAGCAGGGTACACTGCAGTATATAGAGGCCTAGCCTATGGCAGATAGGACACAATGTATAGAAGGAAACCACTGACACATGCTAATATAGCAGGTAATAAGTGTCAGACCTGGTGTATCTGCTGCCAGATACAGTGCCCATCATGTCTGGAGATACAGTGCCCATCATGTCTGGAGGCCAAAGACAAAGCTCTGCCCGTCCAGGTATGATGGGAGCCGTACTATTGTACCAGCTGGGGGGGCTGCAGGTTCCCGCTCCATGTCCTGGACGCATCTTATAGCTTCTTAGTAAGGGCGGCTGCCTTAAGATTTACTCTTTCCCCTTTATAGCCCTTCACATCAAACACTGACACATCATATCATTTTGGATATTTTTTTTTATTAATATGGTGACTATAATCTGGCTCGTCCTAGTCCTCCCCGGTCCTTGCTCCACACCAGAGACAGCTCAGAGATCTTAGGATGTGCCTGGCGATGTGGTGGGCTGGTGGTGTCTGATGGACGTTGACTGTGTCCTGTTGGGGTAGTAAGTCATACTCAGACATGGGGTCCTGGACAAACTCTCTCTCACGATGTGCTGAGGAGCTTCGAGCCTTTTGGTTCTTGTGGTGCGGCGGTATGGGCCGGAAATGCACCTTCTTGTTGAACTTCACCTTTTTTAATGTGACTTGTTGGCGCGGTGCGGACCTGAGGATGCCCTTGAGCCTGGATGGTTCAGGTGCTGCTGATGGATCTGCTGGCACATTCAGGCTCTCTGTGTTTTGTTCAGATGTTGCTGGTGTATCGGGCTGCGGTTCAGCCTCCACCGTGTCCTCACTGAGCTGCACCTGAGCTGCGTCACTATCAGCACCAGTTTCCCATTCGCTGTATTCCTCCTCATGGGCCAGCCAAGCGGCCAGGACCACTGCTGCGAATAGTGGGGATATAAGTAGCGTCAATACGGCCCCACTTATAACCCAATTGCGCAGGGTCATACAGCTGGGGGCATCCTCTCTAGGGGTCACAGGTGGTGGGGTCTCCTGTAATAGAAAGAAACAGAGTGACTATGAAGCCATGAGAGCAGCTCCAGCTTTCATTGTCCATCCTGCAGCAGAACAGGAGGGGGTCATGTGTGACTGCAGATCGCTTCCTATAATACAAGATGGCGTCACTTACCCCTAACACCTTACTACTAATCCATTTATAAATCCTCCGCATAAGCGTCGGGTTCTCCCGGGGGGCAATGGATGGTGATGGGTTATTCTGTAAGATGGAAAAATAAACACAGAGAATATAACAATTTACATAGAAAGTATAGTAAAGTGAATCTGAGGTGTCTACAATAACTTGTACACACGGAATATACAGTATGAGCTCCACTTACTCCAATGCATCGCTCCCGCGTGCGTCTGTGACCAGGTGCGGCGTACAGGTCACCAACCGGGTCCGCTAAAAATTCCTGCAAGAAAACAACATCTGTTATATGGGGCCCTGGACCCCCGGATCAGGTAGTGTGAGCGCTGCATGTGGTGTAGGCCGATCATAACATAATATACAGCAACTATAACTCACCCCAAAGAGCTGGTATGTAATCCTGATGTGGGGAACAACGTCTTCCGACTGGAAGTCCTGAAAGACAAGAAAAAATATGAAAGAAATAGTCCCAGCCTAATCTTATTATGGAGGGAATACTAATATTCTGTATCACATGGATAGTACTTGGTACTCACCTCATACTTCCAGGGTCTCTGGTTGGTGGTCGGGTAAAAATAAGATAAGATGGTATCAATCCAGTGTAAGAATTCCTGAAAGACAAGAAATAATATTATATAATAAGAATACCAATGATGGATTGCAGGGATAGTACTTGGAGACTTACCTCATACATAGTGGGAGGAGGCGGTGGTGGTTTCTCCATTGGACGTTCATCAGACTGGATGGTATACAGCCATGATGAGACGTCCTGAATACCAGGTATATGGCTCTCTGTAGATAGATGCATCAGACGCAGGAACACTAGTAGCAGAATCACCCTCATTGTCTCCAAGAGGGGTGTCTCCTATCACCACGAATGGCAAAACAGAGACAAGCTATAAGTGGCCAGGGGCCCCTTTTATACTCTCCGGTCGTCACATGGAAACGTTCCGAAGTCCATGTGACATCATTAGGAGGTGATGACATCATCAGCTCCCCCAGCAGCATCTATACTGTACCACTTATTCCTGACACTATAGATAACACACACACAGCGGTTGTCTATGTTGCTATGGTAACAGTATCAGTTGTATGTCCAATGTTAGTTGTTCCCAATATGTAACTACAATGGTTTGTATCCCGGCCGTTCTGTGAGATTCCTCCAGTGATGGATGGAGCCTTTATGGCCATAGAAGAGGGCAGAGCCTATAGGATATCAGGGTATGGGACTCCTTACCCCACCACTAGATGGCAGGATGACTGCGCTGACAGGAGGAGCAGATGAGACGGACAGCTCCACCTCTGATGGAATGGCGGCTATTGTCACAGATGCAGCGGCCTGTGGGACGGGGAGCTGATCACTGAATAGATCCCAGGGCCATCTCTACATTGTACCAATTATTATGGCAATTTTCCATCACAAGTAGCAATCGCCCAATGGATTTCCAGATGTAAAGAATAAAGCGAATAAAAAAAATAAGTGTAACATAAGAATCCATAGACCCTGCCATAGAATACATTTCCCTGCACACTTCATATTACAGCTAATAACAGATATATCAGGGACAGTAATAACACCTGTACCATAAAGCTAAATTAAAGGGGTATTGCGGGAAAAACTAACTTCCCCTATACAAAGAATAAGGGAAAAGCAGGAAGTCACGGGGGTCCGACCTTTGTACCCTCTACTGATCTCCATAGTAGGCCTTTGTTCATTCCTATGGAGCCAACGTAAACAGCCGAATACAGCGCTCTTCCGGCATACTCGTTTCTTTCCATAGCTCTATAGGAATGAATAAAGCTGCGGGTCACAGTTTTACCCGCAGCTCTGTTAATAACAGATTTTGCGGAGCCCAATACTGAGATCAAAGAGGGTACGGAGGTCAGACCCCGTGACCTTTTACTTCGTTTTTCCCGTAATACTCCTTTAACAGCTTACCATGAAGCAGAAAGGGGCTGTTTCAGTGTTCTTCTCTAAAATAAGAATTTATGTAAGGTAAAGCGGTTATCCAGGCTTAGAATAACCCATCTGCTTTCTTCCAGCAATGACGGCACTCTTGTGCATAGTTTAGGTGGGGTGTTGCAGCATGGTACCGTTGAAGTTAATGGAGCTGAATTGTAGTACCAGGATAAATGGAGACCGCACTTCCAAGGAAAATCCACTTTTTTAATCACACCAGTGCAACGTTTCGGCTCAAATTTTAGCTTTTCTCAAGGAGTTTCTCAAGCACTGTTACCTATGGGGATAAGAGCACAGTTGGTGGCCAAGGTTTTCTGAGACGAGTGTGTTCCTGCCTTAGGATATGTTTACACGGTGTATTTTTTAAGACAGCAATGTCCGTTGTTGGCGATTTAAAAGAACGACTGTTCTTACCCTAAAGTAATGCACTGCACTGAACTGTATGGGAAGAACGTCGGTCAATCGACTTGTCAATTATTTCCAGCCGCTAGAGTGCAGACAACGGTGGTTGTTCTGCTCTGTTCACACAGTGTATGGACGTCATGATGGCCGTACATTGCATAGAGTTCAATGGTGATTTGGAGTGCAGGCACCACCCAAATGTGCCTGCAATCCAATAAAAAAAAATGATGTTCCTGCGGCTGATACGGCGGTATCAATCATACCGCGGCCGTTGTTTATACAGAATGTGAACATATGCAAATAAAGGGATCCATGGTGGAGCCTCAAGGTATGAAAACTGTAAAATGTACCCTTTATGGCTATGTTCACATGATGTAAAAGTACGGCGGCAACAACGGCCGTACTTTGTACAGGTGAACACACCGCATGTTCTTTTATGGGATCCCGGCCGGAGCGTATACACATAGTATATTCTCCAGCCGGAAACCCAAGCAGCGCCGCAAACAACTGACATGTCAGTTTTCTGCGGTTGCAATTCAGTGAATTGCGGCCGTAGAAACCATGTAATTTCACACAGCTTCGGCCACTTGCTTCATTGTGTGCTGTGAGGAGTTCTGACGCAGGCGCGCACGGATGCGCCCGCATCAGAACACTGCGGCCGGAAAGATCGGCCGGTACTGCAATACCGGCTGGGATGATCTTTTCAGAGACCGGCCGTTACAGGACCATGGCCTATACCTGTGTAGAGCAGTCAAATGCAAAAAGGGGGTGATAGTATCACGTAGAATTCCCAGTGGTTGGATTAAGAAGCACTGGGCATGTGCCTTATTATATCATTGAACTGTTTTATGATTTGTTTTGTGTCTATATAATAGCTGGTATTCTATCTTAGCTCTACAGGATCCTCAGCTTCCAGTGTTATGTCGCCACCACAATGTGCGGCTCTGAAAGACTGTCAGAAGTTGGCCATTTCTGCACTAAATTCAATTGCCTTGGGTGAGGAAGATGAGGAAAAGAAAGGGACCCGAGGCCAGAAAGGAACAGTGCGTCTCAACACAATGTGTCGGCTTTCCGGGGCTCTGCGCTTATTGCCTCTGGTTGAGTATCATATTACGGCGTACCACCAGGCCCTGGAGAAATCCGAAGTCTGTTCATCTGATAGTCAGTCCATATCGTCCGCCAGCACGGACAGCAGCTCCATGGCCAGCGCTGACCACGCCATCTCAAGATTCACAGAACCTGCTCTGGCCTCACTAGATATCCTGTATCACCTGGTGTTTTATAGCCTAGATGTTGTACAGACTTTGATGGAGAAAAGAACATCAGGACTGACACCACCTGATGCCGAGTCTAATACTGTGATGAATAGAGATTTGGACAATGAGGAACAAATGCTGCATCCTTTATTTAGGAAAATGGTTTTACTTCTGTCATCCACCATTGTAACATATAAGAGAGACATTATCCGAGAGCGGGTGCTCCGTGTATTGGTGAAGCTGGCAGAAAATTCCTCCGGTGAGCAGATAACCAGGTAATTTGTCTGTTTTCAATAAATCTTTGGGAATCGGAGAAAGAATGAATAGGTTTACCAGAGGTATATAATAGGAGTACCATTACCTGTCACTTCAGCACAGATGATACCGCTGTCCCAGCTGCTCTGTTTGCTTGTCCTGCAAAATACATACACCTGTGTGACCACTGCCGCTTATCTCAGGTAATTTTGGTTGATGGCCCACTTCACAAACAGTAGTGATAAAAGATAGGATGAGTGAAGAGCAGGAACCATCCCAGTACAGAAGACTAATCCAGGTTAAAACATTATCCCCTCTTCAATGGATAGATGGCAAGGTGTCTAACTGCTGGCACCCACTGCAATCTCAGGAATGGGGAGCCAAGTCTTGCTTTGGAGTGAAGCTGCAAGTTGTGCATCTTCGTTCACTGCCAAGCATGGGCAGTGACCAAATACTCGGCTCGCTCTATAGGCCCGTGATGGCGAACCTGTGACACGTGTGTCAGCACTGACACACGTAGCCATAATAGTCACTGACACACGGCCGCATACAGAAAAGTATGCGGCCGCATGCAAGCTCCAAGACAGTCCAGCGGCCTTACAGTGCGGCCAGACCTCACGTATTCCCTGCCCCACGTACCGCCCGGACGCAGCTACTGTGCTGCCCTCCAGCCCTGTCTTGCTCCTGCCCTCCAGCCCCGTTTTCTGCAGCAGTATTGTGTGTGTGGAGAGGGATGGGGCTAAGTGGCGAATTCTTTCACTGTCACTTTCAATGAAATTACATACTCGCAGTGATATTGTCATCCTGCTGCGAGTATGTAAACACCGGCCCCCTTAACCCCCTTGCTGCCCAGGTACATACCTTACCGGTGTGCACTCCGGCTTGCTTTTATTTTTTTTTTATTTTACACAGCCCTTAATACTATGGGTTTTCTGTATGGAAATGTTGCTGCAGGAACATTTAGCAATTCTGCTATGTATGACCCCTAACCTTTTTTTTTTAATTTATTTATTTATTTAATTTGTGGGTGTAGGGGAAGTTGTATGGATCCACAGAAAGTAGGAAATGGTGGCCATATTGTCCTTGAATAAGTTGCTATCCCTGGGTTAGACTTTTGGATGTGAGAATGGTTTAACACAGGTTAATGCATAGTTACATAATGAATTATTTAAGGTGGCAACGTGCATTAACCCCTTAAAGACCGGGCCAATTTCGCACTTCCGTTTTTTTCCGCCTTGTGGTTAAAAGGCCATAGCACTTGCATTTTTTCACCTAGAAACCTACATGAGCCCTTATTTTTTGCGCCACTAATTGTACTTTGCAATGACAGGCTGATTTTTTTTCATAAAAAACACTGCAAAACCAGAAAAAAAAAAGCGTGGTGAAATTGGAAAAAAACGCATTTTGTTTATTTGGGGGGGGGGGGGGGGGGGGGGGGGGTATTTGTTTTTACGCCGTTCGCCCTGGGGTAAAACTGACTTGTTATATATGTTCCTCAAGTCGTTACGATTACAACGATATGTAACATGTATAACTAACTCTTATTTATGTTAACAGTGGTTTGAATTTTTTACAAGCTGTGATTGGGTGGGCTGATCCACCCCACTAGACCACCAGGTGCTCTTCCTTCTGGCCCTCAGTGCTGTCATTTTTTTCAGTAACAGAGATACAACATTAGCAGAGGTTTTCTACAATAAAATGGCCTAGACATGCAATTTTCTCACAAAGTTTGCTTTCTAGGTTTCAGGGATTGCTGAGCTCTCGTGTTCTTCGCCAGTGCCTATCTCCAGACGCTCCTCTGTCTGTGGCCCTCCAGGCTGTCCGTCTTCTGGCTCTTCTTGCAGATGATGAAAGGCTCGGTGGTCTCTTGTGTTCATGCTCAGGTTAGTCATCCTTTTATGCTTTAAGATCCACAACAAAAATACTTAGGGAATATGCATTAAAGAGAATCTGTCATGTACAATTCATGTTCCAAGCTGCTGAATGGCTGTTAGGGGACACATTGCATCTTTTATATATAAGTCTGTGCTTCCAGAATGTAGTAAAATGCTTTTATTCTCCAGTGCCAAGTGGCAAAGAGGCTTTACCAAGTTTAGTGTGTGGTAAGGGCCGTAACATCTCCTTTGCTCCTGTCCCATTCCTATCCCTGCTCGGTTGACCGTCACAACCTGCTTCCATATCTTGTTCCCGAACTTTGCATAGACATTACAGCAGGGCACCCAGATTACAGCTGACTGTTAATTGGGCAGGGATGGGAGGGGGAGTGAGGTGGTGTTACAGCCATCAGCATTCTGGGGGCTATGTAGGGCTTCTTTGACATTTTGCTCAAGAAAAATGCTTTTAATGTATGTTCTGGAAGCACAGACGTCTGTATTAATCGACTCGCATTATTATGACCACTTCCTTTCGTCAGCACGATATAGCTCTTGAATCTCCATGTCACTTTTGGTGAGCGGGCTTAGTGTGTAATATGCTGCATACACACATTCCTTATAGGCATTCAGGCCATGTTTCCATTGATGTAAAATGTGAACCATGACTACAAAGGTATGCTATGGTAGACCTACACGCAACAGTGGAGCAGCTCACCACCAAAATGAACCAGGGGACAGACGTGTCTAAAACACATCCTCCACCTCCAGACCTAATTTACAGACCCAATTGAACATCTGTGGGACCACCTTGATCGTTACATTCGCTCTATGGATCCTCCCTTTCTTACCCTTCAGCCCCTGTGAGATGCCATGCAGTCAGCATGGCTCCAGATAGCGTCAAGCCGCTGCACATGGTGGTTACTCTGAATATTGGTGGTCATAATACTGTGTATAGGTCCTAGCTGTACTTGGTATTGTGCCTATAAAGCAATTGAGTGAACCACATGTGACATTACATACAATTTCAAATATTTCACTTATTAATGTATGTTTCCTCTTTTTGCCCACATTTCTTTGAGGATGTGTGTCAGCATATAGCTGGGCAGAGGTGGTTGTGGTTTACACTTGTCTTTTTACTTGTTGTTTTTGTAAGTCGTAAGTTAAAGCAGCACTCCGGAATTCATTGTTTGCTCCCCCCCCCCCCCCCCCCCCCCACTGCATGCTGTTGTGTATACTCACCAGTGATGGTCGGTGTCCCACAGCCTGACTTCGTTCCAGTCCTACGGCGCCGCTCAAATCACACACGCATTCACGTCATTGCTCTTCTGACCCCTGTCACTTGAAGTCTGGAAGTCATGCTCTCCCATAGAGAATGCATTGGAGAGTGTGACTTCCGGCCCTCAATAAACATGGAGACAGAAGAACGGTGACGTGATTGCATGCAGGATTTGTACAGCGCCGCAGCACCGGAACAAAGCTGTGCCGTGGGATGCCGATCATCGCTAATGAGTATACACACCAGCGTGTAGATAGAAAAAATGTAATGCTTCTTTGATTCTTATCACTTTTTTTTTTCTTTTTTGTTGTAGAACAATGTCTTCTGCTGGCCTTGTATACGTACGTCATCCCTAAGCCAGATAAACAAGCATCAGAGAAGCAATGGCTTCAATTGGAGCATGAGGTACATGACATACATGTAATAAAGTGAATTTTTTTTTCTCTGAATTATAAATGGCTACCTGATCTTCTTATTTCTAGTATACTCTCTTAAAAAAATCAAAGTATTTGAAATAACATTTGATTGTACTCCAAAATGGTAAGGATGAAAAACTACAGTTCACTCAGGCCTTTACTGTAATAAAATATAGGGGTTGTGTGGGGAGGGGGGGGGGGTGAGGGAGGGACGGATTTATCAATTATTACCTGTGAGAAATCTTTGCACAAGCTCTACATTTTTGCCCTAAAAATTTGTAGGAGTTTCTGCAACATTTTCCCCCCAAGAGAATTGCACAATTTTGTCACTGGTGCAGAGAATTATAAATTTCCACCTTAAACTATACGGAATTCGTCATCGTGATTTTACTTAGGTTTGTCCATTATATGGTAAAATAGAGTACACTCTTAAAAGGAACAGATTGGCCCACAAAAGACCAAGGCCTCATTGTGGCTAGGTTGATGGCTATTGGAAGAGAGAAGGATGTTAAAGGGGTAGTGCGGTGCTAAACAAATATTTACTAAATAACACTCATTACAAAGTTATACAACTTTGTAATGTATGTTATTTTAGTGAATGGCCCCCTTCCCCGTGTTCCCCCCACCCACGCTAGACCCGGAAGTGTAGTGCTCTATACTCAGTCGACCCCCGTCCGCCATCTTGTGACAATGATGTAATCTTCAGGCGGCCAGCCGAACCACTCCAAACGTCCCTCGTGCCGGCCGCCCTCTGCAGCATCGTCAGCTGCTTAGCCGCGATTGGCTGAGCACAGTTATGCTTAGCCAATCGCGCCTGAGCAGCTGATGACTCGGCAGAGGGCGGCCGGCACAAGGGACGGTTGGAGCCGTTCGGCCGGCCGCCTGAAGATTACATCATTGTCACAAGATGGCGGACGGGGGTCGACACGGATCAGGTGAGTATAGAAGACTACACTTACGGGTCTAGCGTGGGTGGGGGGAAATATGGGGAAGGGGGCCATTCACTAACATTACATACATTACAAAGTTGTATAACTTTGTAATGTGTGTTATTTAGTGAATAATTGTTTAGCGCCGCACTACCCCTTTAAAACAAAAAATGACTGCGTCCCGAAGGCATTAAGGCACTTAGAGGGGTTATCCTTGATTAGAAAAAGCACAGTTACTTACAAAAACAGTGCCACCCCAGTCCTTAGTGGGGTATTACAATTCAGTTCCATTTACTTCAATGGAACTGAGCTCCAAAACTTGCTGGAAGAAAGCGGCCATGTTTTACTAACCCTGGATAACCCCTTTAAGTAGGTTACATATGTTTTCTTCACCCTGCACAGGTTTTTTTTCTTTTCTTAGATCTCTTGCCTATATCTTTAACCTTTTTTGTTTTTCTAGGTAGTTAGATTCCTAAACAAATTGATCACCCAAGGCTGGAGTTCTCCCGCTGCCAGTTCTGGAGTTACATGTCTGTGTAACAGAGAGGTATGCTTAAGTTTTGTACACATACTTCCCATTCAAAACAGAGTATATGTTTTGCGTGTTTTTTTTTTTTTTTTTGTCATGTGACCGTCATAGAGGAGCTACACCAGCATAAGTATGGGGCAGGATATGGCCGTTCCACTCTAAAACCCCTATTACACGGGGCGCTCGCTTGCTCCTCGTTCCCTGTTCACTGACAGGGCTATTACACATGCCGGCAGCTAGCAGGTGAGAGCAGGGCAGCTGCGGTGGGGGTTCCTGGGTGATCGCTAGATCGTCCAGGCAGCCCATAGAAGATAGTGGCGGTCTGCTTCCACCACTTCTATTGCACTGAGAGACAGCCTCAGATCGCTGCTATTCTGATCATTGACATTTCAACATGTTGAAAGACAACGATCAGCCGACATTGTGCATCATTGGCTGATCATTGTCTTCTTCTATTACACTAAGCAATTATCAGCCGAATGCGGCAGATAATCGCTTCGTGTAATAAGGCCGTAACTCTGAGACTCTCATTGGTAATAGAGCTGCTATTGGGAGGGGAAACAAAAGCTTTTGGGGGAGTGTCTCTTTAAGGTCTGTTCACTATGAAAGAATAAGAAATTAGACAAACCTTTCTGTAGGCTGGGCTGCTGTCCCCTCAGCCCAATAACGGACAATGCCGCTAAGCCATACATGTGCAATATGACCTAGAGCCATCTGTTTTGATTACATAATACTGTATATATTGGCCTTGCACTTTGAACCTTTTTAAAGCGTTACTGTCATTTGAGATGTGATGCACACTTGTCAGAATATTAGTATCGAGACCCACTGTTCTGTAGATATAGCTGGGTGAAGCATGCAAGAGCGCTCTTCAATCCCTAGCTCAGCACAAATTTTGTCTTATTGAGACAAGCTCTAATTTAATAGAAAGAAAAAGAAGTTCCAACCACACCAAATAGACCCAAGTCTTATGTGTAGGGGATGCACGCTGGTTATATGGTGGTTATAGTTCTGAAGAGGCAAGGTCCAGCAGCATCTACACAGGCTGAGTAATCCTCAAAAATTTACTATGTATTTTGCCTGGATGCCTCAATAAATTTTTGATTACTGAACCTGTGTGGATGCTGCTGGACCTTGCCTCTTCAGAAGCTCCTTTATAAGTCTGTGGAGCCCATCTACCACAATGACATGGATTGAGCACCAAGCCAGGAGAGAAGTATGCTTCTCCTGGCCATATGAATTTGAGTTTGTGAAGATTTCCATCCTATCAAAACCTGCATTATGTCAAAAGGTTTTTTGTTTTTTTAATTACATTAATGCTTTGAAGGCTATAGGCACCTGTGCACTGATATGAATATTGAATACTTTTAAAAGGTGTCCTTAGTAGTAATAGGTAACCCTGCTGAACGATCTGCATTTGACTTCCGGACGCTGGAGAAATTAGATGCAGCCGTAGTGAGTTCTGCAAAACATGGATATAGCCATAGCTCAACAAACCCAGTTGTTTGGCAGGTTCGCTCATCACTAGTCCATAGCCTTTAAACAAATTCTTGACCTTTTTGTATATGTTAAATAACATGCATTTCTGTAAACGTTACCCATAACTGGTAGTATTTCACTGGTAAAATTGTAAACCTATGCACATTTTGTCAGACTTTAGTGCTGGACAGTGTTTAGTTGTGTTACGTTTTTGCTTCCATGTTAAAAAGTTATAAATTACTCCCCTGATAAGTAGTACAAGGCATGTAACAGTTGTGTGTTCTTCTCAGGTTGTGAAGGCGCTGGTTCTCACTCTTCACCAGGAATGGCTCAATGTGCGGCGCCTGACCGTCCTGTTGCCCACTCCAAACCAAAACAAGTCAGTTCTGTTTCTTAGAGAAGCGGTAATGGTTCTGCACAGCCTCTACCAGAAGGACAAAAGCTTTAGTGAACATTGTTTGGAGGTCTTTCACCAGTATGACCAAGCCGTGCCTGGAGTCCGAGCGTTATTTAGAAAATTCAGCACTTTGACTGAGAATGAAGGTCAGAATCCGCACTGCACTTTATATGAGGTTAAAGGTTTTTTGGGGGGTCTAAAATGTTGTGACAATCAACACTGGGCCATTTATGGCTGTGCCAAATGTTTGCTGGAGGAGGGCCATGTTGGGGTATGTGCTACATAGTGGATGCCGCATGTGGGCCAAGTCACACCTGCTTGTATTAACCAATGGCTGTCTTATATTGCTGGTAATCCCACAAACATTATGTAGCCATATCATGAATTTAAAGGGGTTATCAAAGCTTAGAAAAACACTACTACTTTCTTCCAGAACTCTTGTCCTCTGGGTCTGTAGCCAGTTTGATGGAATTATTTCAGGCCCACTTATTTATGTTTTCCTTCTTTTATAGAGTTTGCACTTGATGAACTGAGTCCACCGGAAGTTGAGACAGAAGATGAAAGCATGGACTGCACGTAACTCTGGATGTGTTGCATAGCTTATACCAGGGATGCGGAACCTTTGCCCCCTCCAGCTGTTGCAAAACTACAATACCTATCATGCCTGCACAGCCAAATATATGGGTTTGGCTGCTCAGGTATGATGGGAATTGTACTTTTGCAGCAGCTGGAGTGCTGAAAGTTTCCCATCCCTGGCTAATATCTTACACTCTAACGCCCATATGTTTTAAGCATATGGAAGTTTACAAACATTTTTTCTGAAATTGGCAAAAATTCCTCAGTATTTTTTGTCACATTTTTAGATCTTGTCTGTGGAATCCTGATAGCGCTTTAATGAAATACTGTATTTTTAAATATGAGAAATTCATTTAAATACAAAAATCTTGTAATACATTGTGTCTTATTTCTTACTGTGCATATTTTTTTTATATTTTGCTATTTTAAACAACAAGTTGGATATTGGAGAGAAAAACGCTCTGCCGCTGTGTCTATATGAGGAGACGTGTCCCATAGACTCCCATTATAAGGCCACCTTCTTCGAACAGCGCAAATATTTAGGTTCATTCGAACTCGAACCATCGGCATTTGACTCCCGCTGCCTTCCCGTTCTGTGGGGAATAGATAATAGGCTGTATCCCTGTTTTCCAGGCAGTACTTGGGCTGTCTCCACCTTCCCCATGGAATGGGAAGGCAGCGGGAGTCAAATGCCGATGGTTCGAACGAACCTGAAAATTCGCACTGTTTGATTATCGCTACTCCTTACGTGTCAGAACCTGGGAGAGGACTGCGCTGAGCACCGCACTGTAACACCACCAAGAAGCACCTTGTTAGGCTGGGCTTACACTGCGTTTTTGCTGTTTGTTCATCCGTTAATTCGGAATTCCGCCACATTAAGGATGGAGTCACATTGAGGAATCCGCGCGGATAACTTCCGGGAATTCCGTTGCTCGTTCCCGCTTAGTGCCACGTACGTACCATAGACACCACTGAATGCCGGGTGGATTCCACCTTCTGCCGAAAGAACTGACAGGTTAATCCTTTCGGCGGACAGCGGAATTGGCCCGGCCATAGAATGGTGTCTATGGAGAGACCAACGAGAACGAGCAACAGAATCCACCTGAACTTCTTCCCCCCCCCCCCCCCCCTGGGCAGCTCCCCGCTCGCTTCTGCCGCCACGTGGAATAGCGGCAGCAGCGAGCGGGGAACGAGGAGCAAGCGAGCGCAAATAGCGCCCGTTTGCTCCTGTCAGTGGGCCCGTGGAATAGGGCCTTTAGAGAACATAAAGTTGTGCAAAAAGTACTGAAGCATTGAACATTTGCATTAAAAAGTTTAGAGAAAGTCACTGTAAGTGCACCTGTAAAGGTTTGAGGGCATTTTAGGTTCATCCTGAAATGTCCCTCACAAGGCTAGTATCCATAACTTTATGTGAGTAGTGTATGTTGAGCAGGTGAACATTGTGTGTAGCATCAAACACTCATATGTCACAGCTAGAAAGTAAAAATAGACTTTATTCCAAGCAACCAAACATTGCAAAGAAATTAAGAATAAAGGATTAAAACAGTAAATAGTGCAAACAAATTGGAGAAATACTGCAAATGCCTTTATGTACTTGTTTGCGCTTAAAGGCCGCCTATGTGTCTATATATGTAGTTTTCATTCTTACATCTGCTTTTCTACAACGTACAGTGTGTTATCGGATACATCTGGTGAGAGTTTGCCTTCAGTTTTACGAGTTGTATGGGGAAAATAAGCAGATGATTAAATTGTTTATTAATTTCGGAGGTCGGACATTTTCGATATAACATATGGGAATCCAGATGGTGGCGTCACATTGTCACCAGTTTACTGATCCTGAGTGTATTTTAGCAAGGACTATATCATTTCCGATGTCCTTGGTTGGGATGGATAACTGTATTTAAAGAATAGGTCCTTATTATAATGTATAATTTGGTTGACAGCCAGAATCCTGGAAACTAAGGCTCCTATTACGCAGAAAGATTATCGTGTGAAAAATCGTTATTGTTTGGATGTAAGCGATAATCTTTCCGTGTGTATGCAGGCAACGGTCAGACGACTTATGAAAAATTTGTTTGTCGTAGATCGCATGTTTTGGGCTGATCATAAAATCATTTATCATTGTGTATATACACATGGTTATTACGATCGTTGGTGTACTAGGGTATAAGAACAATCATACAAACAACTATAGTTCTGTGTATTATGATAAATTCAGGTTGTTTACGATCATCGATCTGAGAGAATGACAACTTGCATATAGGACCCTAAGGCTTTGTGGTGTTTTTCCAACAACTGAAACAGTCCATAATCCATGCACGAAATGCAGTCGACTTGTGCTAATCTCGTCTTGTTTACAGCAGTATTGTGCTGTAAGAGGGTTTCCATTACATTATATCTGAGGAAGATAAAAAATAATACAGGTATTATAACTCTTTGTAGGTAGCCAGAAATGTATTTGAGGTGATAAGTGAAGACCAGTGTAGACGTATGAATACTCCTGTCCCAGATATGGCCTCACATTGATAGCATTTTAGTGTTGTATAGCAGCATTTAAAGGGTACCAGTCACCATATTTAGAAGTGACACAAAATATAAAGTTTTTGAATTGCACAATGGTCCAGCCATCCTTTATACAATAGGATAGTGCACATAAAGGTGGGAATGAGCCAGTCACCCAGCTAGTATCCACATCGGCAGATATACAGTGAATGGAATGAAAGGAGGAATGACTAGAGAATGTATTTGATTTACCTAAGGATGTGTCTTCTTAGGGCACACCTTAAATTATTATAGTCTGATTATTCCGGGAATCACATTCCAAAGAAGTGATGCAGCACAGGAGACGTTTGGAGAGGTTCAGATTATGGTGAATGATGGATCATATACAGTATATTCACAATTATCAGGGTAAGGGTGTACGTTCACACCTACAGGATCTGCAGCAGATTTGATGGTGCAGATTTGATGCTTTGTACAGTTATATAAATTAAATCTGCTGCGGATCCGCAGCAGAAAATAAGCTGCGGATCCGGTAAGTGTTAACGTACCCTTAAGCGGACTGGGAAACAACCATGAAGCATATACTGGAAGTCAAAACCTAAGTAATGAACATTAGTAGCGTTCAATGATTTTGCCTTTGGTGTTTGCTTCACGCATAGCTAATCTGCCTGCATAGGGCTTCCAGAGACAGATCAAAAAATAGTCAAAATAGTAAAAGTATTCAGTGATTTGTCTCTAGGGAGACGTTGGTATGGGAAGCCCTTTTTTTAATTTATATTTTTCTTCCATTTATACTGTCTAAAACCCACGTAACATCTGAAAAGCAAATGTATTATTTTATTATTCTTTTACAGGGGTATTGTGGTGCCCCCTGAAACTTCATATCACACTGGGACTGTATTAAATTTAAAAAAAAAAAAAAAAACTACTTGCCTCAGCAGGTCCCACTGCTGTTCTCCTAGGGGCTCCTTCCAATCCCCTGATGCTCATCTCTTCTGATATGAGATGTAGAAGCAGGACCTTTCTGCTCAGCCAATCACTGGCTGCAGTGGTGTTCTGTGATTGGCTGAGTGAGCAGGTCCTTTCCTTGGAGGCAGGCAGCAGAAACAAGCAGCATGAGCCACAAATTGAGATGCAGGAGACCAGGGGAAGGTAAGTATCACTTTTTCTTCTACAGTCGCAGCGTTACATGACTTTTGGGAACACCATAAATACAGAAATGTGTGTGAAGGAGCCATGTCATTCTTTGTATATTTTGTACAATTTTCCTATATGCTTTTGTTATCAATTCCCAAACTGCTGGTACCAATACTACACTTCATCATGCCATATCAGATCTCGGGTCTGCCTTTCTCCTGTGGCCTGGTATTTTGGCTAAATACAAGTTTTATTCTGGCGCAAGGTGGGGTGTCAATGAGGCTGCGCCTCTCTGTAGGCCTAGGGCACGAATGGCCCCCTAGAAGAAAACTTGTATTTAGCCAAAATACTGAACCCCCAAGACCAGACACGGCGTGATGAAGTGTAAAAAATGGTACTGGCAGTTTGGGGGAGGGGGGGGGGGGTGAGATTTACCGTGAATAAAACCAATCCTGGTCATGTGATGGAAGCACAGTAACCAGATGTGTAACAGAGCTCTGGCTGTAGCCCTGTGATGACATGATACGTCTCTTTATAGCAGCCAATAATAATGTTGTAGGTAGCTGTGTTTTTTTATGGTGCTCTAAAACAGTGTAACTCCAGTCCTCATGGCCCTCCGAAAGGTCATGTTTTGAGGATTCCCTTTCACAGGTGATCTAACTATAGTCAGTACATAAGGTATCACCCCAGGTGGTGTTTGTATGGGATATTCTAGGGGTACTTGAGAATCACTGCTCTAGAATGATGGCTGCAGAACTGGTATTACACATGGATAGAGCTCGCTCAAGTTGCGCTCATCTCACCATAGTTATTAGGACTGTTTCTCTGGTCCCCTACTATTGCTACACCAGTGCTCTTGGTTCTCTGCTGTTCCTTTCAGGTTTCTGTGATTTCCTGGCCCCACTAGGAACTGTCATGTCACTGTCTAAATGGGCAGTGCCTATGGTCTGGACGACAAAACCAGTAAGGACCAGAGACCAACAGAGTACCAGGCGTGCGGACTGGCAGTTGTGGGAGTCGAGAAAACAAAACTTACTGTGGCGAGAAGGGCTGAAATGGCTGGAAACAATCTGATACAAACAGCATAAATGTAAATTTTCTGAAATAGTGCATGAGACTTTTTTTGAAAATAAAGGAATAATCCTTAGAGATCCTATGCACACATTGCAGATTAAATATAACTGTATTATATAGATGTCATACTTACAGCCCGATTAGTAGCCAGGTAGGCTATACAGCAACATTTCCAGCAAGAAGCGCAGATCCCAGCGATAAGCAATAAAAACACTGTGATGCTTGTTCCAATGATGACATAAAGGCTATAAAAAAATGTAAATTTGATCATTCACACAGCTATTAAAACCTCATATACTTGGCCATTACTTCTGTTTTGCAGTAAGATGCGTTTAATTTTTTTTAATCATTTGCAATTCATATCAACAACTTGGGCCCATTATTTTACTGGCTTTGTGCAGCCAAGTAAGTTTTCAAATGGTCATGATCATTTGAAAAACTTCCCTCTATATAATAGCCTATGTTACTTGTCAGATGTTTGTAAATCACTTCATTTACCAAAAATAATCTGTACTCCAGAAAAAAAAAAAAAGCTGTGAAGTCTTGGCCACCAGGTGTCCTACTTTCCTGCAAGCTGCTATCCAGCTATTAGCCTGTTGCTAGCTAAAATCTGTCTCTAGCAGCAGAGACATTCACAAAATACAGGATAAATTTACACATAGCACAGCAGAAAGCTAGCACAAAGAATACACATCCTTACCCTGTAAGCCTTCTCTTGGGGGCCTGCGCTGTGCCTGAAAGGTAAATCTAGGCTTCCATCTTATCTCTTACCAGGTTCCCCTTGAGTGTTAGATTCTTTACATTTATCACTGTGAAAATACTAATCACTCTTTGCTTTAAACATATATTTTTTTTATGTTTAATAAATATTAACCCCTTAGTAACCACTGTATTGGCTTTCTACGACAGTCACTACTGGACTTTATTCTGTCCCCGTTGGCTTTTTACGGCGCGGACAGAATAAATGGTACTGGCGCAGGAGTGCCGGTACCGCAGAAGATCAGCTGTCAGCATGACAGCTGATCTGCTGCAACTACCCAGAGCGGTATTTTACCGCTCTGGGTAGTCTTAACCAGTTATATGCCGCTATCAAGTCATGACAGCGGCATGTAACTGGTTATGGTTAGGTGCAGTACTATAGTCACCTGATCGGAAGTCCCGCGGCGAGATCCGGGCCTCCGATCGTCGCCATGGCAATCCCAGGGGCCTTCGCCAGGGTAAAGCCTCTACACAGCCATACGAAAGGTATGGCTGTATAGATTGCCGGTCAGCTCATTGCTGACATAGGCAATACACTGCACTACACTAGTAGTGCAGTGTATTGTAACAATAATCAAAAGATCACTACTTAGGACCCTATTCCACCGGACGATTATCGTTCAGATTATCGTTAAATCGTTCGAATCTAAACGATAATCGTTCGGTTGAAATGCAGTTAACGATTAACGACCGAACGAGAAATCGTTGGTCGCTTTATAAGACCTGGACCTATTTTTATCGTTGCTCGTTCGCAAATCATTGAATAAGACATCGTTCGGTCGTTCGCAATAGATACTAACGCAATAGCAAAGAAAAAACGATCGCAATTACGATCATAAGTAACGATTATCGTTCCATGGAAATGAGTGAACGTTTTCAGGCCTTTCGCAATAGCTAATCATTAACGATTATGCAAACGATAATAGTCCGGTGGAATAGGGCCTTTAGTGTACACTAGTGTAAAGGTGAAAAAAAAAAACCACACAACCCCCCCCCCCCCCCAATAATAAAAAAGCATTATATTGCCTATTCATAATAAAAAATTGGATAAAACCACTTAAAAAAACATAAAACCTATACATGTTTGGTATCGCCACATCCGTAACGACCCAATCTATAAAATTACTTTATTAATTATATCACATGACACTTGTTGTAAAAGAAAAATAGAAATAAGCCGCCAGAATTACTGTATTTTATTAATCTGCTTCCGAAAATACGTCATAAAAGAAATCAAAAAAATGTCATCTATATGTAATACTTGGTATCAATAAAAACTACACATCTTCCTGCAAAAAAATCAGCCCAAAGCCAGCTCTGTCGTGTGAAAGATAAGAACACTATGGATCTTGCAATGTGGCAACAGGTTTTATCCTTTTTTTCAGGAAGATAGTTTCTACTGTGCCAAAGTGGTGGTAATAATAAAAAATTTAAAAAAAAAACACTATGCAAACTTGGTATCGACATAACCGTAGTGACCCAGAGAATACAATAATTGTTTTTTTTACCGCATGCTGAATAGCGTATGTTTGATATTGAAAAAACAGAAATAAAATGTATGATTATTTTATTTATATTTTGATGTTTTTAACAAAAAAAAAAACAAGATAGTGACCAAATTTTGCCCCTAATATAAAGTGCAATATGTCACGAAAAAACAATCTCAGAATCGCTAGCATACATTAATGCATCACAACGCTGTAAATGCATAAAGTGAGAGGTCAGATTTTTTAAATTTAGCTTGGTCATGAAAGCCCAAACTAGCTGCAGCACTAAGTGGTTAAATAATATTTAATATTTTTGTCACACTCACACTGGAAATTTCAACAGGATCCATGAATCTATCAGTATGTTTTTAGAGCATGGGAGAATTACCAAGCAAACAATGAGCGAAAACATTGTGTTGTCCTCGGTTGAATTGAAAGCCCGCAGTGCTAACCACTGAGCCGCCATTGTACAATATGTTTTTATACTTACTTGTTCACGAGACACAGGATTTGTGATTGTTCTAACTTCCCCAGAATGGTGCAGTGTCTGGTTGTGCAAGTTCCACCACAGGACAATAGAGTCCCACAGTCTTGATATGGGACCAGCTTCAAGTTTTCATCCACATAAGGTGCACAATTTTGAGAAAGGACTAAAAACAGGAAAAAATATTTAGACACATATAGACAAAGGTTCAGTGGCTAAGTTTTTAAATAAATGAAACCATCCCCACAAGACCTATGACTTACTAAATATAGTGTTATCACTGATAGTACTGGCATCAGTGTGTTTTCATGTGAAAATAGGACTACAAAGTGTGTATTGTCTCCTGCTCCCCAGCTCCTCCTCCTCTCTGTCCATAACGCTGTTGTCATAGGAGGCTTGGCTGGATCTAGCCCCATCCCCCCGAGTGATGTCACCATCTCTGGCCAGCCCCTCCAGCCAAAATCACCATTTCCCTGCCATGTTTTTACAGATACTGATATATTTTTAATGGGACACATAGGTTCAAGGTGTGATTACAACATGCTGCCTGGTGCTGAATGCTGCAGCAGGTGCTGCAACCTTACAGAATGCGGAATAGTTTGCAGTCAAATGAGATGTTCTCCAACAGCTTTGGGTGGAGAACTGGCAGGAGTGCTAGGGGAAGGGAGTAGGCATGCCCCTGATTTTGGCATGGTGGTTTCCACCGAGGCCACACCCATCTTTATACCAAGGCCACTCCCTTTTTTCAGCAGAAAAGTGCCTGTAATTTATAAAAATACATAACAAATGTAGAAAAAAAAGTCCTTTGTGACCACTGGGACATGTCACTTCTTTCGGCGGATAGCGGAATACGCTGGCCCATAAAATGGTGTCTATGGAGCCGGCGGAAAGGCGCGCAGACACAGCGGAATTCCGCGGATATTATCCGCGAGAATTCCTCAGTATGAACCCACCCTTAGGCTGGGTTTACACTACTTTTTTTACAATCCGTTTTTTTGTAAAGAAAACCAAACAAAAAAAAAAACGGATGCATCAATCCATTTTTCCATTGACTTCCATTATAAAAGAACCGATCAAAACGTGTTTTTTTTTAACAGACACCAAAATGAGGTTGACTACCATTTGCGTTCTTTTTGTTATAGTGGAAGTCAATGGAAAAACTGATCAAAAAGAATGCACACAAATGCATCCGTTTTTTGCAAAAAAAAATAAAAAATGGATGAAAAAAAAAAGGATTGCAAAAACATAGTGTGAACCCAGCCTTATGGCCCTATTCCACGGGTCGTCATAGAGGAGCAAATGAGCGCTGTCAGCGCTCGTTTGCTCCTCGTTCCCCGCTTGCTGCTGCCGCCGCTATTCAACTCAGCAGCAACGAGCAGGTGAGTGCGGGAGGGCCGGCGGGGAGCTGCGAGGGGGCTGCCCGGGTGATCGCTGATCGTCCGGGCAGCCCATAGGATACAGCAGCGTCTGTTGCCGATGCTCCTATTCAACGGAGTGACGGCAGCAGATCGCTGCTATATCAGTCGCTTGTTTTTCAACATGTTGAAAAACAAGCGACTGCAACGATCAGCCGACATAAACGATGTTGGCTGATCGTTACACTCTATTCCACGGGACGATTATCGACTGTATCGGCCGATATCAGCTGATCGTTCCATGGAATAGGCCTTTAGGGTGCTCCAACACAGGTTTTGTTCAGGTTGTAAACTACAGTTTTGAAGCTGATGCCAACCAAGAGTGGATTCAAGAAACTGAAGCTATAGATGGCATATAAAACAACATGCACCTTTTTTCCGGCTAAGGCTAGCGTTTTCAGCATCCATTTAACGGATCCGTTTTTTGCAAAAAAACCGATTGCAAAAAACGGATGCATTTGTGTGCATCCTTTTATGATCTGTTTTTCCATTGATTTCCATTATAAAACAAAACGGATCAAAACGGATGCGTTTTTTTTTTTTTATGCACAATAAAGTACTATTGACACTACTTCTTTGACTGTTAAAAAAACGGATCCGTTAAATGGATGCTGAAAGCGCAGTGTGAACCTAGCCTAATACTGACTTTTTTTTTCTATTACTATTTTTTTCACAACATTTATCAAGGCAAATGAGCTAGATATTTCTCCAGTTTACCCCTCGTTCACCATTTCTCAGTTTTTGCATGGGGAGGGGGGAAAGTTTAAGGCTGCATTCCCACGTTCCGTGATCCTGACAGATCACGGACGTGGAATGCATGTACCGGAGTCCCCCCCCGCGGCCGGACAGCATCTGTAATTAGATGCTGGGAGCGGGGGAGACTGTATTCATAAGTGTCGCGCTGTAGTAACAGCACCGCGCGGCTGATTCATTACAGCGCGGCGCTTATGAATACAGTCTCCCCCGCTCCCAGCATCTAATTACAGATGCTGTCCGGCCGCGGGGGGGACTCCAGTACATGCATTCCACGTCCGTGATCCGTCAGGATCACGAAACTTGGGAATGCAGCCTTAGATTAGCTATGTTTTCAGCTGTTTAATCATGTGCCTTTTTTTTTTTTTTTTAGCAAAAATTGCACAGCAGTTCTCCACTGCTACCCTAGCTTACTTTTTTATCCAAATTGTGCAAAAATTATCAATGCGTGTGTGCCTTAAAGTAATATTTTTGCAAGCAATGCAAGAATATGCACAGTGTGAAATATTACACACCTGCACAATAAAATAGTGCAGATGACACATTCCCCCTATAGTATTTGTCTTTTACACCGTCTCTCTTTCTATGAGTCACACTGATTTTGACCTTGACAACTGCATCTCAAAACCTGAAAGTGCTTTCACACACAGTTTTTTTTCCCTCAGTATTTTGCAAGCAAAACCAGGTGTGAAAACACAGAAAGACTATGTTCCCACACTGTTGAAATTTAGTGGATGGCTGTCATCTAATGGCAAATAACATGTGATAGTTCAAAACAATTGTTTTGAAATAATTATGGCGGCCATTCACTAAATTTCAGCAGTGTGTGAACATAGTCTTTCTGGGTTTTAAATCCACTCCTGGATTCGGTTGCAAAATACTGTGTGGGAACATAGCCTAAAAGCTATGGGGGGGGGGGGGGGGAGATTTATCAAACATGGTGTAAAATGAAACTGGCTCAGTTGCCCCTAGCAACCAATCAGATTCCACCTTTCATTCCTCACAGACTCTTTGGAAAATGAACGGTGGAATCTGATTGGTTGCTAGGGGCAACTGAGCCAGTTTCACTTTACACCATGTTTGATAAATCTCCCCCATAGTATTTTATCCATCATCAGTAGCCAAAAACACTTTCAGCTTTGGTTAAGGTTTGAAGCAGTTGATAAAGCCAAAACCAGGTGTGACTCAGAAACAAAGCACAAAAGACGGATATTATATAATTCTTGGCTTTACCTTCAAAACTGCATTTCACAATCACAATGAACAAAGCCAGATCAAAACCTGAATTCATAAGACCACCTTAAGAAGTACTGCATATATTTGGCATTGTATGGTAAACTGTATATAAACAAGACAAGGGAGAGGTTGCTGCCCCCCCCCCCTCCCCCCAAATATACAACTTATCCTGCAAAAGATAACAAGCTCTCATACAGCTATTACACCATCCAGCAAAGAATCCTCACCAGCACTACAACCCCCAACCGGCACAGGTATCCTATTACCACATACGATCCCTTTGGTGGTGCTCTGCTAACATACACAACAGTCCATGCATAGTGAAAACTAAGAATAAAATCCAGCGGCACTCAACATAAAAGTCGATCTTTATTCTAAATCGAAACAAAATAGGAACGTGGAGAAACACCTCCTCGCAGCCTCAAGCCAACGCCAGTTTCACGCTTCCTCAAGGCATCTTTGAACTAAGATCAGCTTTTATGGTGAGTGCCGCTGGATGTTTTTCTGCATTTTCTCATACATTTTCATATATTGGAAAATATATATATATATATATATATATATATATATATATACACACATACCATATAGTGCTTATAATGTTTTGATAAAAAAAAAAAAAAAAGTACAAAAATGTGGTGATCATAAGGGGTTAAAATGTATACTGCATGAAATTACATACAACCCATGATTAATGATGTCGTAATAATGGCAAGAAGTTTTTAAAATACAGAACTATTTACAAAGTTATTTCACCTTTTATATAGTTTATATATATATATATATATATATACATATATATATACACACACACACCTACCTCACTCTCTACTCTTTCAGTATAGAATCAATGTGTTTTCCAATGTTGTATACTTTTCTGAACAGTATATTAAACATTACACTAAAGTAAAAGTGTACGCTACCTCAGTCCGATTATCAATGGTCAAAAAGAACAATGGTAAAAAGAGCTGCACAAAGAACTTGTGTACCTACCTTCTGAAATGCCCACGAGGCACATCACAGCAAAGAGCGAGATAACTGGTGCTCCAGCCATAGCAATGCACAACTGAGATCTGGGGCTCTACCTACTACAGCTAATATTCATGGAACATGTTGGCTCAAAGCTGCCTCATGCCTACGCCCCTTTTCTGTGCAGCAAGAAATTAAGTTTTGTTTTCCTACAAATCATCTGATTCATGGGAAGTTAACTTAAAGGTGTAGTCCAGTATAAAAACATTGACTACCCTTGAAAGTATGTGTTACAAAGTAAAATCCTGAATACATACTTAGAGGAGGATTCTGGGCAGGGGGCTTTATTTTTACCAGAGTTCTGGGGAGGGGGAGGAAGAAAGAAATAACAAACATTTGCCTCTCTGTGGAGTGCAATTGATAGTATATAGCAAGGTCAGCATCCTCAAAAACCTTAATTGGACCTAAAACAAACAAAAAAGAAGTAAAATACAATCCCCTCTTAAAGGGGAACTCCGGGTAGAGGTAAAAAAAAATGAAACTTCTGCAGAAGCATATAACAATACTTACCTATCTATCCCAGCTTTGAAACTACCAAAAATCCATTTTTTGGGGGGGTTTTGTTCTGTTTTGTGTTTCTGTATTTCCTGGTTGAGCAGATGTACTCAGTTCTACAGGTTCCAGAATGCAATGCTTTCCCTCAGCTGTTCCACCACAGCCCCCCACCCTTCACATTCCCCCCCCAAAGCTGTTGCAGAACATCTAGACTGTGTTCACACATTTCAGTTTTATTTTGTTTCTGAATTATTTGCAGTACTTTATCATTTCATTGTGGTCCCACCCACACAGCATGCTGTATTCTCTACCTGTAACACCACACAGCACGCTGTATTCTCTACCTGTAACACCACGCAGAACCCTGTATTCTCTACCTGTAACACCACACAGCACGCTGTATTCTCTACCTGTAACACCACACAGCAAACTGTATTCTCTACCTGTAACACCACACAGCACGCTGTATTCTCTACCTGTAACACCACACAGCATGCTGTATTCTCTAACTGTAACACCACACAGCACATTGTATTCTCTACCTGTAACACCACACAGCATGCTGTATTCTCTACCTGTAACACCACACAGCACGCTGTACTCTCTACCTGTAACACCACACAGCACGCTGTACTCTCTACCTGTAACACCACACAGCACGCTGTATTCTCTACCTGTAACACCACACAGCACACTGTATTCTCTACCTGTAACACCACATAGCACGCTGTATTCTCTACCTGTAACACCACACAGCACGCTGTACTCTCTACCTGTAACACCACACAGCACACTGTATTCTCTCCCTGTAACACCACACAGCACGCTGTACTCTACCTGTAACACCACACAGCACACTGTATTCTCTACCTGTAACACCACACAGCACGCTGTATTCTCTACCTGTAACACCACACAGCACGCTGTATTTTCTGCCTGTAACACCACACAGCACGCTGTATTCTCTACCTGTAACACCACATAGCACGCTGTATTCTCTACCTGTAACACCACACAGCGTACTGTATTCTCTACCTGTAACACCACACAGCACGCTGTATTTTCTACCTGTAACACCACACAGCACGCTGTATTTTCTACCTGTAACACCCACACAGCGTACTGTATTCTCTACCTGTAACACCACACAGCACACTGTATTCTCTACCTGTAACACCACACAGCACGCTGTATTCTCTACCTGTAACACAGCACACTGTATTCTCTCCCTGTAACACCACACAGCATGATGTACTCTACCTGTAACACCACACAGCACGCTGTATTCTCTACCTGTAACACCACACAGCATGCTGTATTCTCTACCTGTAACACCACACAGCACCCTGTATTCTCTACCTGTAACACCACACAGCACCCTGTATTCTCTACCTGTAACACCACACAGCACACTGTATTCTCTACCTGTAACACCACACAGCACACTGTATTCTCTACCTGTAACACCACACAGCACCCTGTATTCTCTACCTGTAACACCACACAGCACACTGTATTCTCTACCTGTAACACCACACAGCACACTGTATTCTCTACCTGTAACACCACACAGCACGCTGTATTCTCTACCTGTAAGACCACAGAGCACGCTGTACTCTCTACCTGTAACACCACACAGCACGCTGTATTCTCTACCTGTAACACCACGTAGCACGCTGTATTCTCTACCTGTAACACCACACAGCGTACTGTATTCTCTACCTGTAACACCACACAGCACGCTGTATTTTCTACCTGTAACACCACACAGCACACTGTATTCTCTACCTGTAACACCACACAGCACGCTGTATTCTCTACCTGTAACACCACACAGCACACTGTATTCTCTACCTATAACACCACACAGCACGCTGTATTCTCTACCTGTAACACCACACAGCACACTGTATTCTCTACCTGTAACACCACACAGCACGCTGTATTCTCTACCTGTAACACCACACAGCACGCTGTATTCTTCACCTGTAACACCACACAGCACACTGTGTTCTCTACCTGTAACACCACACAGCACACTGTGTTCTCTACCTGTAACACCACACAGCACACTGTATTCTCTACCTGTAACATCACACAGCACGCTGTATTCTCTACCTGTAACACCACACAGTGCTGTATTCTCTACCTGTAACACCACACAGCACACTGTATTCTCTACCTGTAACACCTCACAGCACGCTGTATTCTCTATCTGTAACACCACACAGCACACTGTATTCTCTACCTGTAACACCACACAGCACACTGTATTCTCTACCTGTAACACCACACAGCACGCTGTACTCTCTACCTGTAACACCACACAGCACTGTATTCTCTACCTGTAACACCACACAGCACATTGTATTCTCTACCTGTAACACCACATAGCACGCTGTATTCTCTACCTGTAACACCACGCAGCACACTGTATTCTCTCCCTGTAACACCACACAGCACGCTGTACTCTCTACCTGTAACACCACACAGCACGCTGTATTCTCTACCTGTAACACCACACAGCACACTGTATTCTCTACCTGTAACACCACACAGCACGCTGTATTCTCTACCTGTAACACCACACACCACACAGCATGCTGTATTCTCTCCCTGTAACACCACTCAGCACGCTGTATTCTCTCCTTGTAACACCACACAGCACGCTGTACTCTCTACCTGTAACACCACACAGCACACTGTATTCTCTACCTGTAACACCACACAGCACACTGTATTCTCTACCTGTAACACCTCACAGCATGCTGTATTCTCTACCTGTAACACCACACAGCACACTGTATTCTCTACCTGTAACACCACACAGCACACTGTATTCTCTACCTGTAACACCACACAGCACACTGTATTCTCTACCTGTAACACCACACAGCACACTGTATTCTCTACCTGTAACACCACACAGCACACTGTATTCTCTACCTGTAACACCACACAGCACACTGTATTCTCTACCTGTAACACCACACAGCACGCTGTATTCTCTACCTGTAACACCACACAGCACACTGTATTCTCTACCTGTAATGCTGATATTGGAATAAAGTAAAGAACTTTTTAAATATTTTTTTCCCCTTTTCACACACATATTATGATCAAGCATCTTTTATCTTTGAAGTTGATTCCCACAAAAAGTACTTTATATGATATTATCTTACATGGGATATAGTGTTTATGCCTTGTTTTTTGTGCAGGTGGGATTGGCAATGTCGGCTCTTATCCTCTCTGCTGTTTAGCATTATATATTTATGTTACTGTATCATTTTTGTGCAGATATTGCAGTACTGCAATGACACTCCAATATGTCTGAACATAGCCCTAATTTCTCTGTAGACTTTTACACAATCAGCAAAAGTTGAAACACCTGCTGAGACGAGCAGACTGAGACTATCAGACAAACACAATGTGAGACAGAGGCATGCAATATTTGTCTCCTAAGGTGGGAGCAGGAGACAATGTGGATTGACACAGAGGCCATTTTTTTTTCACTTCCTGGATTTCTATCAGCTACCAGTGTGGCAGAACCGTACAGAGACAGTAATACAATACACATTGATATAACTTTTACTGTACTTTTAATAGAAAACAAGTTTTTCTTATCCGGAGTTCCCCTTTAAATCAAACAGGAACCTAGGAACTGTATTGCTGAAGCAGTTAGCGATGGGTGTGAGGTCTATTACAGGGGTTGTCCAGCGAAAATCTTTTTCTTTCAAATCAATTTGTTTTAGAAAGTTATATAGATTTGTAATTTACTTCTATTTTAAAAATCTCCAGTCTTCCCATACTTATCAGCTGCTGTATGTCCTGCAGGAAGTGGTGTTTTCTTTTTCAGTCTGACACACTGCTCTCTGCTGACATCTCTGTCCAAGACAGGAAAAGTCCAGAGCATGAGAGGTTTTCTATGGGGATTTTCTACTGCTCTGGACAATTCCTGTCATGGACAGAGATGGCAGCAAAGAGCACTGTGTCAGACTGAAAAGAAAACATTTCCTGCAGGACATACAGCAGCTAGTAAGTGTAAGAAGATTTGAGATTTTTAAAAAGAAGTAAATTACAAATTTATATAACTTTCTGAAACCAGTTGATTTGAAAGAAAAAGATTTTCGCTGGACAACCCCTTTAAACAAGCGTTGAGGGAAAACAGGAACTCTTGTAAAAAATGACCCTTTAAGAAAATGGGAGCCAGATTGTATGCATGGAGGGGGTGGGTGTGTGGGTGTGTGGGTGTGTGTGTCTCATGTTACTTTTAATGGTCTCGAGTGGAGAGGAGCGCAACTTGAGCATGCTCAAATCCAATCATTCAGCATTTGATTACCAGTGGCTGAAGAAGTTGGATGTAACCCTAGGGAGTCCTGGAAAACATGGATACAGTCATAGGCCATGGGCTGTATCCATGTTTTCCTGGACTCCCTAGGGCTGCATCCAACTTCAACAAAGCGCAATGTCTGGCCTCGGAGCATAAATCAGCTCAATCGTGAGCAATCAACGTGGATACCGCCAACTCCCACTTCTTTGGCATGTAACAGTCCAATAATACAGGTATCCCACCTCACAACGTAACCTTCTATAGTGAGTGTGCGATATAAGAAAAAGTACACTCACATTTCAGTAGTCTTCATCTTGACTCTTTTATTGAGTGCAGTAGTTGAACTTCGGCTGTGTGTTCTCAGAGCACTGGAAGTAGCTCGAGGTTAGGCGTCCTCTCCCTGCTGCGCGACGTTTCGGAAGGCGGGGCTTCCTTACTCATGCGCACAGGTGAGTGGATCCCACTCAGCTAAATACCGACGTCTGATCTCATCAGTCATCTGTTTATAACATGTTTACAGATTTAATGATCATAACAATATATCGCATGGCACAAACTCTATTTGTCAATATAGTTTAACATATTACAAACTGTATTCTAAATATATTTACAAAAACGCCGTCCACTTGGGGGGAGAAAAGATTCATAAAAATGCTTTAAAGCTACATACTTCATTTAAGCCCTTCGGTTGTAGGGTCTCAAGTTTTTTAATCCAATACGTCTCCCGTTGAAGTAGAAGCTGTTTGTCCCTATTCTCTGAACCTGTGGTACTTAATTCTTCCAATATACACCATCTTAGATCATATATATGATGACCTGCTTCCTTAAAATGTCTGGCCACACTCGTCTCTCCATGTTTTGTTTTTTCTTCCAACGTATTTTCTGTTTTTAAATGTCTCCTAATTGTCGCTCTGTGTTCATTTATCCTTACTTTTGCCTGTCTCATTGTCTGACCCACATATGTTTTCCCACATGGGCATTTGAGCATGTATATTACTTTCTGTGTGTTACATGTGAAAAACCCTTTAATGTTAATTTTATACCCTTGTGTGGGATGTTGAATTTGTTCTCCCTTTATTATTGATGTACAGTTCTGGCATTGTAGACACCCAAATGTGCCTTTTCGTTGTGTCCTTAAGAAAGTTTGTTTGTCTATTTTTCTCTTTTTTATGTCACTCCTTATGATCTTATTAGCTATTGTTTTTCCTCTTCTTAATGCTAACATAGGTTTATTTTGAAATAATTTACCAAACTTAGATTCTTTTTGCATTATGGGCCAAAATTTGTTGATGGCTTTTCTTATAACTGGAATATGATGATCAAATGTAGTTACCAGTATCTGTCTCTGTTCATTTTGTTTCTGTTTATTCTGTGTCTTCTTTTTATTAATTGCTGCATTTATTTGTTTCTGTTTATAACCTCTTTGTTTGAATTTATTTTTCATTAATTTCTGACATCTTTCTTTGTTGGTTTCTATACTCACTATTCTTTCTATTCTTTGCATCTGGCTTCTTATTATGCTGTCAAACACTTGAGGTGGATGGTGACTTGTACGGTGTAGCAAGTTGTTTTTATCAGTGTTTTTAACATATAGTGTAGTATCAAAACTTCCTTCTTTTTTTGTTACTAGTACGTCCAAATAATGTATTTCACTTTTGTTGTATTCTAGGGTGAATTTTATAGTAGGGTGGCAAGTGTTCAGGTATGACACAAATTCTATGAGTGCTAATAGAATACGTTGGAAGAAAAAACAAAACATGGAGAGACGAGTGTGGCCAGACATTTTAAGGAAGCAGGTCATCATATATATGATCTAAGATGGTGTATATTGGAAGAATTAAGTACCACAGGTTCAGAGAATAGGGACAACCAGCTTCTACTTCAACGGGAGACGTATTGGATTAAAAAACTTGAGACCCTACAACTGAAGGGCTTAAATAAAGTATGTAGCTTTAAAGCATTTTTAGGGTGCGTTCACACCTACAGGATCTGCAGCAGATTTGATGCTGTGTTCAGTTATTTAAATTAAATCTGCTGCAGAAAATCAGCTGCAGATCCTGTAGGTGTGAACGCACCATAATGAATCTTTTCTCCCCCCTAGTGGACGGCGTTTTTGTAAATATATTTAGAATACAGTTTGTAATATGTTAAACTATATTGACAAATAGAGTTTGTGCCATGCGATATATTGTTATGATCATTAAATCTGTAAACATGTTATAAACAGATGACTGATGAGATCAGACGTCGGTATTTAGCTGAGTGGGATCCACTCACCTGTGCGCATGAGTAAGGAAGCCCCGCCTTCCGAAACGTCGCGCAGCAGGGAGAGGACACCTAACCTCGAGCTACTTCCAGTGCTCTGAGAACACACAGCCGAAGTTCAACTACTGCACTCAATAAAAGAGTCAAGATGAAGACTACAGAAATGTGAGTGTACTTTTTCTTATATCGCACACTCACTATAGAAGGTTACGTTGTGAGGTGGGATACCTGTATTATTGGACTGCATCCAACTTCTTCAGCCACTGGTAATCAAATGCCGAATGATCAAACTCACAGCACGCTTCAGTTGCGTTCATCTCTAGTCTTGAGAGTATGGGAGAGTCTGGCGGCAAGTATGAATGAAAACCTTGACAAGTTAAGGCTCTATTACATTGGCCGAATATTGTTAATGAGCGCTCCTAGAAACACTTAATTCACTGATAATCGGCCTGTGTAAAAGGGCCAGTGATAAATGTATTATTATCGGACGCACGTCTCTCTATGTAAACAGTTGTTTGGCCTATAACAGTGTAATTTGAGGCCGCACGAACAATACAATGTCCGTTCGTGTGGCCCGGCCATGTCATTATTCTTGCCTTGTAAAGCTTGTTCATGGTCGTACACAGACGGATATCAAGCTGTGTAAAAGAGCTCTTAGATTTGCTTTGTCTAATCACTTTGTTTCCGCAGAAATGCTGCACGGCCACGCATGTCCCCAACCTCAAAGGAAATAAAACTTTAGCATGTTTTACAGCAGGGTATATGTAGGTCACACTTCTCCTGCGCCTTGTTCAGTTGAGTGTATCCTTATTAAAATAGCGTCTAGCCGCCTGAACATGTGTTTAAAAGCTCCTACAAAACATCATAACAATTTATTATTTAGCTAATATATGGGACAAATTGAGAAAAAGTAGTTTCTGTGATTGATAACACGAACAAAAGACTGGATTTCCCCTTCGTCTGCAGCCATTTAAAGGGGTTAGCAGGTGAAAATCTTTTTCTTTCAGATCAACTGGTTTCAGAAAGTTATATAGATTTGTAATTTACTTCTATTTAAAATACTCAAGTGTCCCAGTACTTATCAGCTGCTGTATGTCCTGCAGGAAATTGTGTTTTTCTTTCAGTCTGCTCTCTGCTGCCACCTCTGTACATGTCAGGAACTGTCCAGAGCAGGAGCAAAATATCCATAGAAATTCCTGCTATGGAGAGTCCCTCCAATGAGCAGAGGTGGCAGCAAAGAGCACTGTCATCCAAAACTGTAAGGGCTCGTTCACACCACAGTTTGTGCCTTTGAGGAATAGGTCAGCTTCATATGCCAACATTCTATCATTTCAATGACCTGAGCATAGTCCACTAGTGACTTAGTTTGTGTCACGTTCTGTTTATATCTGAGTTTTAGATCAGACTGAGTAGTAAGAGTCGCTGTTCTCTCTGACCTGATCGTGGTCACCAGCTGACTGAGCTGCAGCCATTAAAAGGAATGGGACCCACGCTTGTCTGAGCAGGGATATGTTGATATGTCATTTAGACAGTTTCCTAATGTATCCACAAATCATGGTGTGACACTAATAATTCTATAGGCTGTGTTCACACATAGTATTTCCGTCAGTCTTTTTTCAACTGAAACCAGGAGTGGAGCTGATAGGGCAAAACTATAATAGAATGTTTTGCACAGTTTCTGTGTTTTCAACTCACTCCTGGTTTTGGTTGAAAAAAGACCAAAAGATTGACGGAAATACTATATGTGAACATAGCCGTACAGAGTATAGAATAATAAAACTCATCCATTCCCCAAAGTCATCACAAACCAATCTCTGATATATATAAAATAACAAGATTCAGCTTTGCCCATTGTTCTAAAACCTACTGTATCACATCTCTAGCTCTGTATTTGTATTCTATTTTCTGCTGGCTGCAGCGATATTGTTGGAGGAAATAGCCTACTTACATCTATGTGCGTGTGTTATATGTTCTGTGACCGGAGGACGATGTGAGCCCCTCTTCAGTTTTATTTCAAGTGTCACTGTCGTGAATTTTTTTTTTTTTTGCAGAAATCAATAGTCCAGGCGATTTTAAGAAACTTTGTAATTATGTTTATTAGCCGAAAAATGCATTTTTATCATGAAAAAGCAGTTTGAGGCTCTCCCCCCTGTCTTCATTGTTCTCCTATGGAGAGAGCAAAATAAAAGACCAAAACAGGATAACAAAGAGATAATCTACAAATACCTCACCCTCTTATCTTCTCTGACAGTCACCACTGCCCTCTCTGACCTCTGATTACAGCTGTCACCCAGCTTTGTGCCTGTAATCCTCTGTTATCTGCTTTCTGCTGTCGGCTAACTCCCTCCTCCCTCCTCCCCCCTCCCCTCTCTATAGAACAGACTGGGTATGTCTGATGCAACAAGTCACAATTTCCTGATTTTTTTTGCAGTGGATGGAAAAGAGGAGGGAGGGGGGGACCTGGGGAAAGGCTTTTTAAATGCAGATAATGGCAGATTTGGCTAATAAACCCAACTACAAAGTTTCTTAAAATCGCCTGGACTATTGATTTCTGCAAAAGATTTTCACCTGCTAGAAGGCATAAATAAGGTGCGGGAGGAGGCCGTTTCCCCCCGCCCGCCCATCAGACCGGCAAGACGTACTTCGGGAAAAGTACTTTCTTAAAGCATGCCGGGTGCAAGTTTGATAAATCCCCTCCATTGACATTACCTATAACAGTCTACTTCATAACAACATAGAGACAATAGCAGAACAAGCAGAGGTAGTAATGGGGTCTCACTCTGCAGAGTCTTCTGCATACACAGCATTACTGACTGCCAGCCTTGGCTACTATACTATTTACTATATATTTTGCATGAGGGAGACGGTCTGTGTCAGTAGTGCTCAGATGGCACCAGGAAATTGAGTTAGTATCAGGAGATTTAAGCATAGGCGTAGGCAGTGGCAGATTAAATGTACCCTGGGCCCCCGGCTGTCCACCCAACCTGGCCCCTCCCCAGTCAATTCGCCCACATTATAATCCGCTACTGCGCTCCCCCCCCCCCCCCATTTTACTCAGTGTGTACAATGTGCACTCGGACAGAAACTTGTTTTGTTTGTATGCAGGAAACATCTGTAGTTTGCAGAAAGTTTTTGGGAAGCATATTGGCTTATGACAGGAAACTATCTTTGCACTGTATTTATGGGGGCTTTTTACTCAAATTGTCACATGCTCCTCCGTGTCGGCCATCTTATGGATAGAATCACCACAGAGCAGGACAGCACAGCCTGGAGGTGGGGAGTCTGATTTTAGCTCTATGAAGTACACAGGAAGCTGCTGTCAGTAAGTGCTGTGAGTACACTTACTAATACTGTACACTGACCTATTTTAATAAGTGACCAACCCCTTTAAAAACTAATGTGAATAAAGCCCATAGCAAAATGGAACTAAAAATGCGGCAATTTTTTGTGTCTTCAGCAGAAGTATAGAAGGAATTGTTTGTGTCACCATGGGCAGCAACATATAAAAGGTTATGTTTGAGCAGACTACCCCTTTAATTACCTTTGTCACTCTCTCTGCTGACACTTTAGTTCAATTTCCTTTTTATACAGGTTCTCAAAACTGTGCACATTACTAAATGTGGTTTGTCTAGTAATCATTAAAGGAGTACTCCAGAAAAAAAAAAAAAAGTTTCTTTCCAGTCTCACACAGTACTCTCTGCTGCCACCTCTGTCAGTGTCTGGAACTGTGCAGGAGAAGTTTGCTATGGTTATTTGCTACAGCTTTGAAAAGTTCCTATCATGGACACAGGTGGCAGCAGAAAGCACTGTGTCAGACTGGAAAGAATACACAACTTTTTCCCCCATCTGGAATGCCCCTTCAACCTCTTTCCTTTTTTAAGAGAATGCAATGATTTTATTATTATTTTCATCCATTATTTTTACTATTTAGCACATATTTGTTTCCTCCACCTAAGTCCATAATCTTACATTTATCCACATTCAATGTCATTTTCCTTTTCTCTTCCCAAGCCTTTAGCTTTACCAAAACCTTTGGAAATATTAAATTATTCCCCCATGTTGGATTCCCTTACAGGCTTGTCATCTATAAAACCAGAGGCCTATGGAGGGACACTATATACAGCCTGCCTTATGGACCCATCCAATAGTGAACTATAATACAGCTCTGTGCCTGAGCCTTGTTCACAAGAGTTTTGGTTTCCAACAAAACTAAATTGAAATTGCCTGTGACAGAAAACCGGTGATTGCCAAATACCTACTGAGATAACGGAACCATAATACGAGGTAAGGCTGGGTTCACACTACGTTTTTGCAATCCGTTTTTTGCCAAAAAACGGATGGAAAAACGGATCCATTTTTTTAACGGACACAAAAATGACGTCGACTACGTTTTTGTGTACATATAATGGAATTCAATGGAAAACGGATGCACACACATCCATACGTTTTTTCATCCGATCTTTTTGAAAAACGGATTGCAAAAACGTAGTGTGAACCAAGCCTAAGTGATTCATGTCCGGGCAGCACAAAAGGAGAACTGTGCAACCCATAGTTCTAGGAAAAGGTGCTCCTACATTATTCTTCACAGGGAATACAATAATTTGCTAAAGCAGGTTCTCCTTTGGAAGGTTTAACAAAATGGACTTCTTTTTTGGGGGAAAAAAAGTCACAGCGGTTTTTGCCATGAACCTATTAGAGTAGAAACAGCAAACAGAAGACTGAATAAGGATGATATGAGAGCGGTTCACAGTCATGTGTTCCTGCCCTTAAAAAAAAAAAAAAAAAAAAAAAAAAAAACTTGACGTGATGTCAAAAATTTTACACTTTAAATTCTGTTGACATCTTCACTGCGGTTTCAGTTTATAAAGGAAACCACAATATAAGACCGGATGCCTAACATGTCACCTGATGGACCTGACTTTTCTTCTACTCAAAAAATATGTCATGTTAATACACTCTAGTCTAAAGTGACTTTAGTTAAAGGGGTACTCTAGCCAAAATCTTTTTCTTTCAAATCAACTGGTGTCAGAAAGTTATATAGATTTGTAATTTACTTTTATTAAAAAAAATCTCAACTTTTCCTATACTTATTAGCTGCTGTATGTCATGCAGGAGATGTTGTTTTATTTTCTGTGACCCAGTGCTCTCTGCTGACATCTCTGGCCAAGGCAGGAACTGTCCAGAGAAGGAGAGGTTTTCTATAGGGATTCCCATTGAAAACCTCTGCTGCTCTGGACAGTTTCTGTCTCGGCCAGAAATGTCAACAGAGAGCACTGTATCAGACTGAAGAAAACAACACTTCCTACATGACATACAGCGGCTGATAAGTATGGAAAGAGTTGAGATTTTTTAATAGAAGTAAATTACAAATCTATATAACTTTCTGACACCAGTTGATTTGAAAGAAAAAGACAGTTTTTTCCTCCTTGTGCTTAAAAGGCCATAGCACTTGCATTTTTACACCTACAGACCCACATGAGCCCTTATTTTTTGCGTCACTAGTTGTACTTTGCAATGACAGGCTGAATTTTTCCATAAAATATGCTGTGAAACCAGAAAAAAAATTATATGCGCTGTGAAATTGAAGAAAAAAAAAAAAACGCAATTCTTTTTCTTTTGGGGGGGGGGGGGGGGGGGGGGGGTGTGCCTTCGTTTTTATGCCGTGTGTTCTATGGAAAAACTGACATGTTATATATGTTACTCAAGTCGTTACGATTACAACAATATGTATAACTTTTATTTTATTTGATGGCTTGTAAAAAATTCAAACCATTGTTAACAAATATATGTTCCTTAAAGGACAACTCCGGCGGGACCCCCCCCAAAAAAAACAAACACAGACACCATACTCACCATCCCTCCGGTGACGATCGCCACTCCATTCGGCCGCCGTCCGTCTCACCGTCACTTGCGTCCGCCGTCCAGCGATGTCTCCTTCTTCCGGGTCCATGAGAGAGAAAAGGCTGCCAGTGCGCTTGCGCACTGGCAGCCTTTTCATTGGCTGGAGCGCATCACATGGCTTCCAGCAAGCTCAGACAATCAGGGCTGAGCAAGCTGGAAGCCATGTGATGTGCTCCAGCCAATGAAAAGGCTGCTGGTGCGCATGTGCACCAGCAGCCTTTTCTCTCCCATTCACTCTCAATGAAGACGCCGAGGAGGAAGAAGACCCGGACCGCCCCCAGCTCTGACATCACCCGACACCAGAGAAGAGGACCGTGACGACTGTAATAGGTAATGTATATATTCTTTAACTTCCGGGGTGGGGGGTCGGGGGTCGGAAAGTGGGGGAAGGGGGCCAGACCGGGTATTTAACCACATTACAAAGTTATATAACTTTTTAATGTGTGTTAAATAAGCCAAAAAATTTTTTCGCCGGAGTTGTCCTTTAACATCGCTCCATTCCCAGGCTTATAGCGCTTTTATCCTTTGGTCTATGGGGCTGTGTCAAGTGTCATTTTTTGCACCAATATGTGTTCTTTCTACTGGTACCTTGATTGCGCATATGCGACTTTTTGATCAGTTTTTATTACAATTTTCTGGATTTGATGCGACCAAAAATGCACAATTTTGCACTTTGGGATTTTTTGGCGCTTACGCCGTTTATCGTACAAGATCAGAAATAGGACAAATTAATAGATCAGGCGATTACGCACGTGGTGATAGCAAACATGTTTATTTATTTATTTTTATTTATAAAATGGGAAAAAGGGGGGTGATTCAATTTTTTCTTAGGGAAGGGGATTTTTTATTAATGAAAACACTTATTTTTATTTTTACATACAGTAATATGAAGCCCCCTGGGGGACTTTTATATACACAGCACTGATCTATTGAGATCAATGCTGTGCATATAATAGAGCAATGATCCATCAGATCGGTGCTCTATTATAATGGTCTGCAGCAGACCATCTAAATAGATTGCCGAGCCGGGATCAGCGTCATTCCGACGCTGAGCCCCGGCCGGCTCATTAGAACGGATCTCTCCTCCGCGATCGCATCACGTGGGGGAGATCCCCCACTAGACACCAGGTACAGGAGGCACACAGGGCCGTATTTACCACTAGGCACCCGTGGTCCGGTGCCTAGGGCAGCACCTTGCAGGGGGGCAGCACCAAGGAGCAGGGGGACAGAAAAAACTAATTTTTTTGTTTTTATTTTTTAGTTTCCCTCCTCCCGTTCAGACTTTCCAGTAAATCTGGTGTCTTTTCCAGGGGGGTGGGGGTTATGGTGGTATTGGTCAGGTCTGGTATTGCCAATAGGTGCGTGAAGATGGGGCATCTTCATGTTTAGTGCCTAGGGCAGCAGCAGCTGTTAATACAGCCCTGGAGGCACATAGACTCTTCAAATGCAGCTGTCAGCTTTGACAGCTGCAATTGAATAGTTAATTAGCCATCCGCGGCGATCGGCTGCGGTGGCTAAAACCTGCGGTCTCTGGCTGCACATAGCAACTGGGGACCGCGGGCTGCAGTGAGGGCTCACGCCGGGAGCCCTCTCTGTTAACCCTTAATGGCCGCATGAGTTGTTATGGGGTTAAGACAGTTAATTTTACACATTAGGATAGATTTAATATTCCATAAATGACTGAAAAAGTTTGCTCAAAACGTTGCGACTTTTAGGCCTTAGTCTGCCTTCCAAGCCTGCAATCTTATATTTATAGCTCCTTATTGTAACAGGCAGTGAGTGTGGACCTGCTGTGCTACTCAATTGGTTTGGGCCACACCAGGGAGTGGATTCTAAGTGCCCTCTAGGTCTTCACCCTTTATCCCGCTGCAGGATGCAGAAGGTGGACTTCTGCAGCTAGAGGACATCAGGTTACTCCACAAGTGTGGTGTGAGCAGCAGCAGGTTCCCAAGACCCATACAGAGTCGGTGCAAGGCACCAGGGTGGAGGCAAGTATGCGTGGTAAGCCAGCCTATCAGCAGGATAGTGCAATACTAGAGATGAGACAGGCATTGTAGCAAACTGCCAAAGGGTCAGGGCAGGTGCCTTCAGAGGCAGGTAAGGCAACAGGAGAGATAGACAGTGCAGACGAGGGTTAGGCAGAAAGCATAATCCTAAGAATAAGTACGGGTCAGGATAAACAGGAATACAGCAGAAACCGCAGACAGACACCTTAGTTTGGAATGCTAGACTCCAACAACACTTAGGCAGGGAAATAGCCTATCTACTTCTTGTCTCACTCTTTCTTTCTCTTGCACACACTTCTTTCCACCACTCACAGGGTAGATTACTTAGCCCCTAAAGGAAGTAGTTACTTGGTGGGAGGAGGTGTAGCTTCAGTCTTACCCAGATTCTTGTGGGAGAAGGACACACAGAGCAAATGTCCCTGCTGTAGCCAAGCCAGGGCCTGGCTTATGTCAGGACCCTCGTCCGTGACAAGAGTTCAGTTCAGTTCAGTCTGGTCTAGTCTAAGACAGGTGTGTATGCAGAAGCAGCTAGAGACAACAAGTTCTCTCAGTACTTCTACTATATCTACTATGCAGTGCTAAACACTATAAAGGGAGAAGAGTCTAGGAACATCCTAGCCCACGCCTTTCTGTGGGTGGGTCAATTGCCACTCAAGACTACTGTGACAAGAGCCCAAAAGACCCATCACAACCCAGCAGGTCACCAACCATTTTCAGCAGTACAGCCAGCTACAAACAGGTACTAACATCACACCTGTAGGCTGGACTAGCACTGGCGTCACGACTATACCATCTCTGGCTGAGCTGTACAGCAACACTGATAGCAACCATCCATCATCAGTGCAAAAAAGGGCCACCACATATGCATCAATATTACTACCGTATGTCCTGGCCCAACCATGTTTCTGAAGAGCTGAATTGACGGACTTCACATCAGGCCAGGACCTGTAGCCATAATACATATGGCTATAAAAACGCCTGTGCGGAGTCAGCCTAAGGATTTGTTTTTATTTTATTATTAACAAACCCGATGAATCTCAATTTGGAAAAAGAAAAATGTGATGTCCATGCCGTAATAGTGAAAATTAAATTACGTTTTAAATATAAAGCTGGCATACAAAATCAATGACAAGCGAAAACTGAACACCCACATTTATTGTCAAAAAACCAATAGTTTAGCTAACATACAAATACAATATCTCAGGAAAAACAGAAATCCAATAGAAAAACATAAGGTAACTAAAATGTATGATAAAATACAATTTAAAATGGTGCATAGATAAACTTTATATTGAACTCCATCTGTCATCAGAAGATTAAAGGTAACGGGGTGAGAGGCAGGCAGCGGGTTGGGCAGAACAGTTGCTTAAGTTACGAGAAGCTTTGCAGTAGACTTCCACCACCATACCCCTTCTATCCGGCCAGCTGCATGCCCTTGTTACATTTAAAACCTCATAAAGAACCCTTTAGAGTGAACCTGTCTTGGCTTCCCAACTTCTGTGGCCATGCTTTTCTCTGGATAACCCCTTTAATTGAGTAATAGGGCTTGTACACGGAACTTACAGATGCTTGGGACGTTTCCATGGCAACCCAAACTTCCAGTGACATCTGCAAAAGGTCTATGACAGCTACACCTGACACAGCTGTCCTGTCCTTCAACAACTTGAAGGCAAATATTTCCCTGCTGCAGACACCATAAGAAGCTACAACTCCCAGCATGCCCTGAAAGTTTCCAGATGTCGGGAAATACTGTGAGTTGTGGGTTTTCAACAGTGGGGGCGCCACAAGTTGGGGAGCACTTGATGGCGGAGGTCTTGGTCCTACTCATCTACTAAAAAAAAAGTGCACACTTTGGTCTTCGGTGCATAACGTGATGAAGTCAAACAAGTGATATAAACCAGTGTAAGGGCCCTATTCCACCGGACGATTATCGTTCAGATTATCGTTAAATCGTTCGAATCTAAACGATAATCGTTCAGTTGAAATGCAGTTAACGATTAACGACCGAACGAGAAATCGTTGATCGCTTTATAAGACCTGGACCTATTTTTATCGTTGCTCGTTCACAAAACGTTCGCAAATCGTTCGCATTGAATAAGAAGTTATTTGGTCATTCGCAGTGGATACGAACGCAATAGCGAAGAAATAGCGAAGAAAAAACGATTGCAAATATGATCATAAGTAACGATTATCGTTCCATGGAAATGAGTGAACCTTTTCAGGTCTTTCGCAATACCGGTCGTTTGAGATTGTTAATCGTTAACGATTATGCGAACGATAATCATTTGGTGGAATAGGGCCCTAAAACTCAACAAGAGATGACTTCTGTTCTGAAGATTTACAACTCTCCCATAGAAAGTCTATGAACGAGAGCAGATGTTACTGTTTTCGGACACACTGCAGACAACAAAACTTAAAAACGATCTCCGACAAAAGATCCAATTAATAAAATTTATAAAACAGTATGGTAACATTGACAGCTGCCACCCCGCCATTAAACATATGAACATACTAGAATACATCATGCTAAGAATATTGGAACATCAATAATAGGATTGTAAAGAAAAAAAGGGTCATGGAGATCACGGCCGCTAGTTGTTACAATGTAGAAACCATACTGTAATAGTGAATATGGGGGTTACCATTGGAAATGGCATACAGGTCATGTGATGTTTCAGTCCATGGCAAGTATGTCAGTGTGGACGACTGAATGTTCCTAGAATAACTTTAAGGGGTTGGTCACTTTATAGTAAAATTATTTAGTATACAGTATTAGTAAGTATACTCACTGTATATACTGACAGCAGCTCCCAGTGTACCTCAGAGCTAAAATAACACTCCTCTCCTCCAGGCCGGGCTGACCTGCTCTGTGGTGTCTGTCCTTAAGATGGCCGACATGAAGAAGCATGTGACCATGCCCCGCCCCCCAGCGTCTCCTATAGAAATATACAGGCTCAGTGTTGGACACATGGTCACATGCTCCTCCATGTCGGCCATCTTATGTACAGAATTGCCACAGAGCAGAACAGCACAGGCTCTAGGAGAAGGGGAGTCTGATTTGAGCTCTATGAGGTACACAGGGAGCTGCTGGCAGTATTTATAGTGAGTACACTTACTAATACTGTACACTGAGCAATTTTACTATAAAGTGCCTAACCCCTTTAAGGTATGATTATCTTGGGATGAGTACCCCCATCTTTGCCTCTACCATTACAATTGTTTTGCCTGTATGGATGGCACCAACCTTCTGCTATTACCCCTCATTTTAGTCAGTACCCATCACTGTCCAATTCCTATGTTATACCCCAGGCCTTTGCAGTTATATGAATATTGCTAATACTATACCTTTTAGTTATTTTGATCCATATATGTGTATTGCTAAGGTGATGTACTTGACATGTAGACTGAAAAAAAAAAAAAAACTCCTGCCATTCGTATAAACATATCCATTAGCCTACTCCATATAATAGTAGACAAAAAACTGCAGTATACTGCACAGAGTATTTTTTTTTTACAGTATAGCCCACAGTGGTATATACTGCTGGTCTATGGGGTGCGATCAGAGTAAATATACCCAGTTTCCCTTATACACTGATGACAATTGGCTTGATGCATTTTCCTATTTTGTTTGAGTCTAAAAAAAAAAGTACAAAAAAAGGTGTAAAAAACAAAACAAAAAAACTGAATGAAAACAGTACAACAATTATAATAGTGGACAGTCCTTGAACCATGTCAGAGATGTAACTTTGTCTATTTGAGATGCAGTAGTATCACTCCTCCACCAGCCTAGATGGATCCACTTATGGTGTTTCTTCAAAGGCCATGTTAACTGCACCTGGAAGAAGAAGACATATTAGCTGTTGTACAAGTAACTGGTGTTTAAAGGGGTTATCCAGCGCTACAAAAACATGGCCACTTTTTCCCCTCTCTTGTCTCCAGTTCAGGTGTGGTTTAAAATTAAGCCCCATTTACTTCAATGGAACCGAGTTTGAAACCCCACCCAATCTGGAGACAAGAGAAGTGGCCATGTTTTTGTAGCGCTGGATAACCCCTTTAAGTTCTGATCACCATCATTCAGGTTCTTAGGCCCCGTTCCCACTGAGGAAAGGTAGCGGAATTCCGCGACGGAATTGTCCGCCGCAGAATGCCGTTAGCCTCCCGCTCATAATGGGAGTCTATGGGAGGCGCGCGCTCCTGCCCTGTCCGCACTGAAGAATGAACATGTTTATTCTTCAGCGCGTACAGAGCAGGAGCGTGCACCTCCCAAAGACTCCCATTATGAGCGGGAGGCTAACGGCATTCCGCAGCGGACAATTCCGTCGCGGAATTCCGCTACCTTTCCTCAGTGGGAACGGGGCCTAAGGGTGAATCCTTCCTTCGTAATATCTCTACACATGGGAGGGATGAACAGTGCAGGTTCTTTGCATACACCACGTCACTTTTCCTTCCAATGTTGACAGTTCATTGTTTAGGCTACCAACCACCACTCTGCTTTAAAAAGGAGAGGTTGGACGGATATATTATATACAAATATGTATAAATATATTATTTACATACACTGTATAATTTATAGTATTTGGATAAATATCAGGAGAAGTAGGAGGCAAACTTGATCAATTAATCCATTTGCAAAAATAATTAAAAAGTAGTACTCCAATGGAACAACTGGTGTCAGAAAGTTATATAGATTTGTAATTTACTTCTATAAAAAAATCTCAAGTCTTCCAGTACTTATCAGCTGCTGTACGTCCTGCAGAAAGTGGTGTATTCTTTCCAGTCTGACACATTGCTCTCTGCTGCCACCTCTGTCAATGTCAGGAACTGTCCAGAGCAGGAGTAAACCTGTACTGCTCTGGACGGTTCCTGTCATGGACAGAGGTGGCAGCAGAGAGCACCGTGTCAGGCTGGAAAGAATACACCACCTCCTGCAGGACATACAGAAGCTGATAAGTACTGGAAGACTTGAGATTTTTCAATAGAAGTACATTACAAATCTATAAAACTTTCTGACACCAGTTGATTTGAAAGAAAATAATTTTTGCCGGAGTTCCTCTATAACTCGATGCGTCCTACATGTATAACTATATTAATATGGGAGTCACCCTTTAAGATAACCACATGCAATTACCTCAACATTTTTATTTCCAAGGTTGTAAAATGACAAGTATAAGGTCAACAAATATATAATTGTCGCCAACAAGAGCTATACAAACACATCAGAAAATATAACTCATGGACATCCCCTTTATAACAAGAAACATATCCTCAAAAGCAGCCTCCACAAAGAATATTTTTACTTAAAAAAAAAAAAATTCATGACCACTAGGTTACATTTTAGCAGTAGAGCCAATGAGGAGTGGCAAATTTATCCTCCATTACATATGAAGGTAAGGTCCACACTTGTACACTGTAAATTATAAGAAGTCACCAAGAAGTATCATGGCTATATAAAAGCCACAGAAGTATATAACCTGCTGATATGTCCCTATAGTGCATGGGGCACTGAGGATGAAGGTACATTTTTTACCTTGATCTTCTGTACCCTTCTTGTGTACTTTGTAGTTAACTTCATATGCTAATGAGGTGGTTTGGTGCACTCGGAGTGGGACACTACCCTTAGTGCATCTATTCACCTCTTAATAAATATTTGGGCTGCGCTCTGCAGTGATGACACTGGCACTCATCACTGCAGCACTGGATGATTATCTATTAGAAGGGGCGGTCCAGCCAGGGGTGGATCGGTAGACTGAAGGTTGTAGTCCCACCCCCAGTGCACCAAACTGGCTCACTAGTATATGAAAAACTACAAAGTACACAAAAATGGTACAGAGGATCAAGGTAAGAAACTTAGCTTCATCCTAGCAATAGAGACACATCAGCAGGTGAGAGACTTCTCACCTGCTGATACTTTCCCTTTAAGTGCCCAGTGGGCTTCCCCAGCACAAGAGCCCAGGTAAGTCCTGCACATCTCCTTTATCTACAGATAGGGTAGATATATGCAAGTGGGAGATGTAATAAAGAGCAGATGAGTTGGACTTAAAACCGTATTAAACAGCTTGATGTTGCGGGGGAAGCGAGATCTCTACTTGTGCATACACATAGGCTTATCACATACTGATCCCACATTAATACGTGCATTCATTGATATTATAATATTATAGTAAACTATGTGGTAAACTAAGCAAGCACAAATATAGCAAGGTACAGTGTGCAGGACACAATACAAGCCCCAATCACCTTTACAGTACATGATAACTATATATTCAACATACATATATATATATATATATATATATATATATATATATATATATATATACATATACACACATATATATATATATATATATATATAAAACATATATTCTTCTCTGTGTATGTCTCTGTGTGTGAGATAGATTATATATATATGTCTATGTTTTTTAACCACGTTTGTATTTTCTGTATATTAACACTTGGTTTGTTTGTCAATATTGTACAGATGCCATGATTAAGAGCCAGGTGGGCTCGAAACGCGTCGGCGATTTTAGAATTTTGGTACAATAAAATTGGAATTTTATATGAGCTGGAGGAATCAAGTTTCTTCATTTGTCTAATTCTTAGGGCCCTATTCCACGGGACGATTATCGTTTGGATAATCGTTAACGATTAACGATCTCAAACGACCGCTATTGCGAAAGACCTGAAAACGTTCACTCATTTCCATGGAACGATAATCGTTACTTATGATCGTAATTGCGATTGTTTCTCTTCGCTATTTATTCGCTATTGCGTTCGTATCTATTGAGAACGACCGAACGATGTCTTATTCAATGCGAACGATTTGCGAACGAGCAACGATAAAAATAGGTCCAGGTCTTATTAAACGATCAACGATTTCTCGTTCGGTCGTTAATCGTTAACTGCATTTCAACCGAACGATTATCGTTCAGATTCGAACGATTTAACGATAATCTGAACGATAATCGTCCCGTGGAATAGGGCCCTTAGACCGGGTAGACTGACAGGATAAGACTAGGGGGGAGATTTATCAAACATGGTGTAAAGGGAAACTGGCTCAGTTGCCCCTAGCAACCAATCAGATTCCACTTTTCACTTTCCAAAGAGTCTGTGAGGAATGAAATGTGGAAGCTGATTGGTTGCTAGGGGCAACTGAGACAATTCTACTTTACACCAGTTTATAGTATCTTAGGCCTCATTGTGGTCATTTACAAAGCCAGAAGTGGATCCAAAACACAGAAAAAATGAAAAATCTGTTTTTTTTTTCTCGGTGTAGCTTCCACTCCTGGTTTTGGTAAATATTCTGACTGAAATGAGGCCCAAATACTGTGTAAGCACAGAACAACGTGCAAGATTTTTAATAGTGGTTCACATACACAAGACTGGTGATATGAGTTAAAGGGAACCTGTCACCCCCCGTGCCGGGGTGACAGGCTTTCGACCCCCCGTTAGAGCCCCCTATACTTACCTAATCCCGCCGGGTCCCGCTTCTGGAGATTGTCGGGTGACGGAGATCTCAGCTGCTGCAGCCCGGCGCGCGCGCTGAGAGATGAGTCCAACGCTTATAGAGAATGACGGAGCACTGGACTCTCCCGTCATTCTCTATGGGTGTTGGACTCATCTCTCAGCGCGCGCGCCGGGCTGCAGCGGCTGAGATCTTCATCACCCGACCATCTCCAGAAGCGGGACCCGGCGGGATTAGGTAAGTATAGGGGGCTCTAACGGGGGGTCGGGAGCCTGTCACCCCGGCACGGGGGGTGACAGGTTCCCTTTAAGCATGGAGATTTACACATGATGATGCCTATATGGAAATGCAGCATGCAGACTACAGAAGCTCACATAACAAACTACACTATATGGACAAAAGTATTAGGCCCCAACTATTTATCACCGAATAACACTTCTCTATCTGGCAATCTGATGGATGATAAATGCCAGGAAAAGGTTCACTGACTGCATTATGCTAGCTGTAAAGTTCGGTGGAGTTGGCCTAGACAGGCAGGCTAAAGGCCCTATTCCACCAACAGATCTGACGACAGATTATCTGCCAAAGATTTGAAGCCAAACCCAGGAGTGGATTTGAAAAGAGGAGAAATCCAGTCTTTCCTTTATGACCTGTTCTCTGTTTATAGTCTGTTCCTGGGTTTGGCTTCAAATCTTTGGCAGATAATCTTTCGTCAGATCTGTTGGTGGACTGTGCAGGGCTGCTTTTTCTCCTCTCCTCACTCTACCGCCTCGACCCCTCCCCTCTCCATAGAGCATAATGGACACAAAAATCCTGCTTCTTCTGAAGTGAGGGGGGAGGCAGGAAAACAGCTTTTTGAGTACAGAAGGAAACTCTTTTGCTTAATAAAACATATTACAGAGTTTCTTAAAATCACTTGTACTACACTTTACACTTTAACAAGAAAAAAGACAGTGAGTCAGTCCCATCTAATATCACTGTGTGACCTCTGAATGAATAGGCATTCCCATAGACACCTACAAAATCTTATATAAAATCTTCCCTAAAACATGGCAGGTGCTATACCTGCAACTGGGGGCCAGCTCCATGTTAATGCCTATAGGTAGTATCTTGTATGTGCAATGTGTATGTGCCCCAATACGTCTGTCCATATAGTGTATATGTGGCCATGCTTGTAGATGCAGCATACTGACTAAAGATTACTTACCACCTTATTTAGTTGGGTAACTGACATAGCCAGCTGCCTCACCTGGATATGGTGGTGGACCCTGTCCAACGTACATAGTTTGGTTCGCCACAGGCATGTATCCTGTGGTAGGTGTTGAATATGGCAACTGCACAAGGGGCTGATGGCGAACCACATTGGTGACTGCCACGCTGCTGGTCACATGGGCTGTAGAAAAAAAAAAACAGAGTTAATACTTTGCAATATAAAAAGGAATAACGTTATTGTTTCCTAAAATTAAACTAAAAAAATTAACTAAAAAAAGTCAGACTAGAAACTTTAGCAATTTATATTTTCATTATGCTGTAAATGTATACCTTGTCCTATGTCAGAGCATGGACTACAAGGCCAGGGAGATGTTACCTTACAGCCTTCCTAGGGGTAGTGAACCTTGGCTCTCCGGCTGTAGCAAAACTACAACTCTTATCATGCCTGAACAGCTTTGGCTCTCCATGTAAGATGGGAGTTGGAGTTTTGCAACAGCCGGAGAGCCAAGATTATCTACCAATAGTCTAGAGCAGGGGTGGGGAACAGCAGCTCCCCTGTGATGCGCGCCGCTCTGGAGGAGGAAGGAGCCGGCATACACAGCATCCTCCGGTGTCTGTGACAGCTGCCGGACACAGGAGGATGCTGTCTATGCCGGCTTCTTCCCCAGCAGAGCGGCGCGTGTCTTCAGTCTCCTGCGGGCCGCGCACGATGACGTCATTTCATCGCGCGCCGCCTGCAGGAGAAAGACCGGCACAGAGGACCTGGGACAGAAGAGGACATGGGCAGCGTGGGAACGGAGGTAAGGTGAGTGGGATGTTTATTTTTTTTATTTGGGGGTTAACTAGGCCACCAGGGACATGCCTGATAGGGGGTTAACTAGGCCACCAGGATCATGACTGATGGGGGTTAACTAGGCCACCAGGGACATGACTGATGGGGGTTAACTAGGCTACCAGGGACATGACTGATGGGGGTTAACTAGGCTACCAGGGACATGACTGATGGGGGTTAATTAGGCCACCAGGGACATGCCTGATGGGGGTTAACTAGGCCACCAGGGACATGCCTGATGGGGGTTAACTAGGCCACCTGGGACATGCCTGATGGGGGTTAACTAGGCCACCTGGGACATGACTGATGGGGGTTAACTAGGCCACCTGGGACATGACTGATGGGGGTTAACTAGGCCTACCAGAGGCATCACTGGGGGGGTTAACTAGGCCACCAGGGACATGACTTGGGGGTTAACTAGACTAGGGATGTCACGATGCCAGAATTTTGAGTTCGATACCGATACCAGCTTTCTTATTTCGATACTCAATACCAATTCGATACTAAATAAAGTTTAAAAAAAAATAAGTAACAATACAAATATAAGCGATATACTTATTTATGTGATTTTTGATAACTTTGTTACATTTTATAGTTCGGACAATTACGCATGCAATGGATGTCAAACATGTATGTTCCTTTTCTTCCACTTTTTTTTTTTTTTTTTAAAAGCAAAAGGGATTATTAGAACCTTTTATTGTGATTTTTTTAATTTTTTAATAACACTTTTTAATTCCCCTCTACCCTGCAGCATAACTCCCTGTGCACAACAGCATACCTCCTTGTGCACTACAACTCCCATCATACCTTCTTATGCACTACAACTCCCATCATAACTTCTTATGCACTACAACTCCCATCATACCTTCTTATGGGGATTTGTAGTGCACACGGAGGTATGCTGGGAGTAGTAGTGCATAAGAAGATATGCTGGGAGTTGTAGTGCATAAGAAGATATGCTGGGAGTTGTAGTGCCCAAGGAGGCATGCTGGGAGTTGTAGTGCCCAAGGAGGCATGCTGGGATGTTGTGTCGGGAGGCTTCTGCTGCACAACTGCAACTCTCAGCATACCTTCTTGTGCACTACAACTCCCAGAATACCCCCTTTGTGCACTACAAATCACCATAAGAAGGTATGCTGGGAGTTGTAGTGGACACTGAGGTATGCTGGGAGTTGTAGTGCACAAGAAGGTATGCCGTGATTTGTTGTATCAGGAGGCTGCTAATGCAAAACTGAAGCTCCCAGCATACCTCCTTGTGCACTACAACCCCCAGCATACCTCTTTATGCACAAAAAGGTATGCTGGGGGTTGTAGTGCACAAGGAGGTATGCTGCTGGGAGTTGTAGTGCGTTAGCAGCCTCCTGACACAACAACTCCCAGCATACCTCCTTGTGCACAACAACTCCCCACAAGAAGGTATGCTGCGAGTTGTTGTGTCACTGTACCCGGGGGAAGGGTGGTGGTGGGGGATCGGGCAGGTGCGGGGGACCATGCTGCACGGGCGGGTGCGGGGGACCATGCTGCTCGGGGCGGGTGCGGAACTGGCAGGTGCTGGATGGTGGGGAACTGCCGGGTGGGAATGGAATAGTTAAATGACTGCCGCCCGAACACGCTCGCGGGCCGCAGTCATTAGCAGTGGGGGCCGCTCCATATGCAGCAGACTCCTGCTGCATATGGAGCGGCTCGGGAAGGGTTAAATGCTGCTGTCAGTTGTGACAGCGGCATTTACCCTGAATAGCCAGCACTAGCGCTCGCTATGTGCCGGCTATTTGAATTTGCCGCCGCCGGGAGCGGAGATCACGTGGGCGGAGGAGGGGACACCAGGGGGCCGGGGGTGGCACACAGAGAACACATCCGGCGCTCAACTAGCCGCTGCCCGTGTTCTCTGCTCTATACTTTATATTAAGCTGCTCTATTATGCAGCTTAACATAAAGTATCGATACCAGGAAATCCTGGTACCGAACCGTTTTTATGTCCGAAATATCGATAGTAGTATCGATATTTCGGTGCATCGTGCATCACTAAACTAGACTACAAGGGGCATCACTGGGGGTTAACTACAATAGCAGGGGAACTAGGGGAACAATACTTTGCCTTGCCCTGGGTACTGCAAACCCACGCTACTAACTGCCGCACACGGTATGCGGCCCTCAAATGATTTTATTAATGCCCGACCGGCCCTCGACATGGAAAAGGTTCCCCACCCCTGGTCTAGAGCTTTACTTTACAACATCGCTTTCTATATCTAGTTTATTTACTTACCCTGTGAACGTCGAGGACAACAGAGGCCGAAGCACATACACAGAGACTTGCAGCAACAGGCGATAACACCAACAACGAGTGATAAGAAGACTACGATGCCGCATCCAACCACAAAGTAAAGGCTATGAAAAAAGAAAAAAATATAAATGTCATGCATATACTAAATGTATCTAGTGTTTATTCTTCTCCATTCCATTTATTTTATAATGTGAAAACTCTAACTCCCAGCATGCCCCCGACAGCCCTCAGCTGGAGAGCAATAGCTAGAGGGGACACGGCTGTAAAGTTTCTGCTCCAGCTCCTTAAAAGCATATAAACATTTGAATATAAAAAAATAAAAAGTATATACCAAAGCTTCAAGCATTCCTTGATATTTCTTCTGTAATTCTTGTGAAAGTTCTATCATTTCTGGAAGTTTTATCAGTTACACGAGACACTGGTGTCATTTGATTTGGAGTCATAAAAAAAGTTAAAGGGAACCTGTCACCCTGTGGCCCCAGGCAGAAACGGACATACCCTGCAATAAAGCTCAATATACTTAGCACATCGGTCCCGGTCCCATCCCGGATCCCGCTGTTGACACGGAGAAATCGATGAATCTTCTTCTTGCGCCCATTATAGTAATGAGTGCCTTGCCGGGTCCGAAGTCCAGCCTTCTCCACGCCTCCGACAGTTAATTGACGCCGATCGTCTTCCTCCTCGTCTTGTGTCTTCTCGCCAGATCCCGCGCAGGCGACATGACGGACGTTCTCGGCGCATGCGCAGTTCACAATTGAAGCCGATCCACAGCTTCACTGTTTACCGCGCATGCGCAGAAGTGACGAGACCTTCGCCATGGCTCCTGCGCAGGAATTCGTGAGAAGACTAAAAACGTCAATCAAGTTCCAGGATGGATGGGTGGCAACGAGAAGAGGACCTCATGAATAAGCTGAACTCATCAGTCAATTCCTATGAACGTTGGACTCATCTCGGCTCATTACCATAATGGGCGCAAGAAGAAGATTCAGCGATTTTTCTGTGTCAACAGTGGGATCCGTGACGGGACCCGGACCGATGTGGTAAGTATAGTAAGTACGTTTGAGAGTGCTTTTTGTAGGCACCCATTCAATAACAATCATGGTTATTAGTTTTGGCACCAAATATGCTCATGAAGGTCTAGGATATCAACTGGTCAGTCACCACCAAATATTTGTTCAATTGGCAGCTATACCTCCCGATCCTGCTATGCACGTGAAAACGTGGCTTGGACTCAGTGGGGGCAAGAGAGATAATTTGCAGCCAAACTCTGTATTTGTTTTTCTGTCCAACATGCCCAACCCTTCTCACCCCTGATATCATATGTCAGAGGAGACTCTTGGGGCCTCCATAAAAGCTAGCCAGGCAGCCAGACATGTCTGTAGTTCAGACAACTTTTCCCTCACTCGTATGGGCAGACAACTTTTCACTCACTCGTATGGGCACCTTAAAGGACAACTCAGCGGGATTGAAAAAAAACAGACACACAAACTTCATACTTACCATTAGAGATGAGCGAACCGGGTTCGAGTTCGAGTCCATCCGAACCCGAACGTTCAGCATTTGATTAGCTGGGGCTGCTGAACTTGGATAAAGCTCTAAGGTTGTCTGGAAAACATGGATACAGCCAATGACTATATCCATGATTTCCACATAGCCTTAGGGCTTTATCCAACTTCAGCAGCCACCGCTAATCAAATGCCGAAAGTTCGGGTTCGGATGGACTCGAGGATGCTCCAGGTTCGCTCATCTCTACTGACCATCCCTCTGGTAACAATTGCCTCTTAAATCTCACGCTGGCTGTGTCCCCTTCAGCTCCAGCCGTGGTCTTCGGAACTCCCTCACTTCCGGGTTCCAGTAAAGTGAATGGGAGAGAAAAGGCTGCCGACGTGCAGGGCTGAGCAAGCTGGAAGCCATGTGACCAGCAGCCTTTTCCTATTCCATTCACTTTACTGGATTACTGGATGGAAGACGCTGAGGAGGAAGAAGACCAGGCCTGCCTCCAGCTCTGACAACAATATGGCGCCCGGGAGAAGAGGAGGTGGTCGACAGTTATTGGGTATGTATGCTTTATTTCACTCCCAGAGGGGGGGGGATACAGATATCTTATTTAACACACATTACAAAATGATATAACTTTGTATTGTGTGTTAAATAAGATAAAAACCTAAATGGCCGGAGTTGTCCTTTACAGTTCATGCTCTGTTCAGGGCAGTGGTGACCTCTCTCTTGACAGGTTTAAATGAAGCACAAAGATGGTCAAGGTTGCAGCCACTATTGCTTTCAACGGGGCATGAACTTGAGGCTCCACCCGTTGAAAACAAAGTGGTTGTGACTGTTCCTTAGCATACTGGGTGCCAAAACTAACAGTAACATGACCATTTCTGGTCAATGGAAACTTAGAAAATAAAAAGTGAATCTCTGGAACAATGACACTACATGGATAATGACACAGCAGTCATTTAAAGAGTACCTGTCATTGGCAAAAAAACTTGACATGTCACAGAGACCTACCACAAAACCAAGAATAGTCCAACAGCACCAAGAGATCCAAATGGATGCATACTGGAGGTCCACAAATGACCAATACAACATAATCCAAAGTCAAATAGCATCCAGATAAAATAATCTTCAAATCTTAAAGTGCCAAGTAGAACAGTACAACATATGACGTTTCGACCTGCATGGAGTCTTAGTCAAGTATATAACTTGACAAAGACCACATGTGGGTCAAGACGTTGTATGTTGTACTTCGCACTTTATAAAGTTTTGAAGATTATTCGATCTAGATGCCGTTGGATCACGTCACAGAGACGTCAAAGGTTTTGATCGTACAACTGATCACGAGAATGAGCTGAGAGAAGCCTGCGCTGTTGCACATTTTTCTCCTCACTCTGTGTCCGTCCGACCTGGTCGGCCTCATAGACTTACATATAGATAGAGAGGAGATTGCGCTGCACGCTGACTTCTCCCAGTTCATTCTCCTGACTGGTCGCGGTCTGAACACTCTAACCCTGACCAAGAAAAAGTTTGGGGCATACAGACATGATGCTATAGCACCTTTTAACACATAACAGTGACCACAAGTTCTCCAAAATTGTTACTTTTAGATAAGAAACTAAAGAAAATGGGGATGTGGAATCTTGGGATTTTTACTTCTTTTTTTTTTAGCCATGAATGTCACTTAACGTGGTACTCTTTATTATTAGCTAGTTGAGGTTTCCAAAGAGTGTGATCATAATTTCCTATGAATTTAATTTTTAAAAATCTGCTTTACTTGCTGAATAAATTTAGGTCAGGCAACTTATCTACTATTCTTGTGAAATTTAAAGTGTACCTGTCACTTAAAAAAAAACAACAAAAAAAAAAACTTTTGACATGTGAAAAGTTTTGATCAGTCTGGGTGTTCAGATCTCCACTGTTCGCCAGAATTAAGCAGGAGAAGTGCTTGGCTAAGCACTTCTCTCCCTGTTTTGTTGCTTGCATTCTGTAGTAAGTCTATGGAGCTGTTCTTGTGCAGCAAGGCAAGGAGAGAAGCACGTAGCCAAGCACTTCTCCCACCTTGTTCTCATGATCCCCATCAAAACTTTACATACATCTCAATAGTTTTTTTTGAAGGGACGGGAACATTTTAAGGTAACTCAAACCTAGATAGCTAAATATTGACTATGTTCTGTCCACTTTCAGAATTTTAATTTTGTGCAATTGAAATGTGTTGCTGCACTGCTTAGACTCACTATATGAATACATACGGTCTGATAATGGACTCAATGTAGTCTTTTAAACTCAGTGTACCCATGGTCAATACGCTGCATAATATGTTGGATCCCATTTTCCAAAAGATGGTGACCTATACCCGGAACTTACAGGGCAAAGAATGGTAAAATATATCCTAAAACTGACTCAACCATAACAAGGCTGTTAGGCTAATTTGATATTAAAATTAGATTCATAAGTGGTTACAATTAGAGTTTACCATAGTATATAAGACGGAGAAAATACATCCTTGTAGCAGAATGTATTAGAGCCCAGGTGTCAAACTCAGGCCCTCTAGCAGTAAATATAGTATAGTATAGTAGTATAGTAAAAAAAAAAGCCAATTACACGACTCTTTATACTGTATATATTGCTACACGTATATATCGCTAGCGATGTCCCTGCTGCCCTTGCGCTAAAACTGTAATAACAAAGTTCATACACTCCCCAATGTCTTCCTGTCTTCTCCACGCTCCCTGCAGAAGTCGGTACAACTGCAGAGGTGGTCTCTGAAATGAGAGGTTGCTCAGCCAATCACTGGCTGTTGTAGTCCCGTCCTGGCCAGTGATTTTCTAAGCAGTCTGTCACTTCAGAGATCAGCTCTGCAATTGCACAGACTTCTGCAGGGAGCGGGGGAGAAGACAGAGAGGAAGACACTGGGGAACATGGACAGGTAATGTATGAAGGTTACTATTTTCTTTACACATTTATCAGCCGTTGGCGTAGCGATGAGATCCCATTGGCCAATGATTTTAGGTTAGGACCAATAGACACGATCAGACAAAGATGGTTGTCATCGGCTAATCATTGTCTTTATTACACAGAGCAATAATCTGCTGAAACAGCCTGATTTTGCAAATTATCATGCTGTGTAATAGTACCCTTTTTTAAAGGGTTTTCTTGTAAGAAAAATGCAATGCATTGTGAAACTAAGATCTCAGATCAGTCTGCACCCTGTAAGGGAATCTGTCCATCTGGTAGATAACAGTCTAGCAGCGTTAGTACAGAAGATACTCTAGTAAATGTGAGGTTACAGCAGAAAAAGAAAAAGATTACAATCAGGAACAGAGAACTAAACAAAAAGTAGAATGAGACACTAGGAACAAGTGGTTGAGTGTTTCAGAAAGAAGCGTACAAAGAGCCAATAAGCTGCATAAAAGGGGCCAACCAAGAATGGATTTAAAGGGAACCTGTTATCACTGTCATGCTACCTGAACTACTAGTCAGCTTCTGTCTATCCTGAAGACCTTGAGTGATAGATCTCTCCCTAGAACCAAACAAAGAGACACGACTGATGGGGCACGAAGACGCCAATGCAAATCATCCCAGTGACTTGTGGTTTGGGCAGCATGAAAGTTATAACAGGTTCCCTTTAAGCAATGTTTGTTCAGTAAATGAGAAAGCAAGGGAACAAACTGACAATAATAATGCTCTAGGTGCAAAACCTAAGGACTATTACATCTACTGGGAGTAGACAGGGTTACATATATACCACGGTCCAAGACAGAGTTCTACGTAAAATAATCAACCGAAAACAAGAGGGAAGAATACATAAATCTAGACTTAACCAAAGGGAAAGGATGTGATACAACTCTACAAAGCTGCGGCCTTGGAAAGGGATAATCGGGAGGGGAAGGGGCATGAATAATAAATAAATACCTATGTGGAGCCCTCACTGTTCTTTAGCCATTGGTGCAGTTAGTTTTCAACTACTTCTTAGACCCCTTGACAATTAATGCGCTGAAACAGTATTCACAGTCTATGGGGCAGTCACTACTGCTTGGTTGTCACCAGCCCCAACAGCTAGTGAATGGGGGCAGCTCCACAATGGATAATGGCAGATATTTTTAGGAGAGACTACATGTCCTCTTTAAAGCTGCCTAAGCTATTTATAAGCTAACTCATCGGCTAGTCACCCCAAACATAAGATGGCAGATGGCAGTCTACAGTGCAGTATAGCACCCTGAAGATACTGGAGTACTCACCTGATCCCCTATCACTGTTCTATTGCTCACCAGGTTTCCACTGATCTCTACTTACTGCTCTCCACCTTGACACAAGGAAACTTTTGCTCAGCCAATCACTTTTTTACATTTCTTTAATCCACCCTGACCCAATAAAGGGGTTGTCCAATGATAAAAAGAAAAAAGTCAAATATGGCTGAAGGTGGTGTAAAAATAAAAAAGAAGCCTTACTTGCCTACCCCGATCCCCCTGCAGCTTCCATTTTAATATTCTCTGATTCTTTCTGGTATGCCCCCCACCCCTGCAGGAATTGCAAAAGTGAGGACAGTTTCCCTTTACAGGGAATGTGTCACCTACATTTTTTTTAACTAATCCGAGATACTAACACATGTTCTTTTATTTTAATTTGTTTCTATTTTCTGCCTTTTTTTAATCTCACTTTTTGTACATTGCTATGGGGGGCTGCCATATTGCCTGGGCTGTTCTTAACAATATTTAGTGACATGCTTTACAGCAAGACTCTTGGACATAGATGACAATAGACAGACTTTGCCCCCTTGAATGTAAAACATCAGTGAATGTGCTCTGTGACCTTTGAAAAGGTTGTACCACGGGGAGATACTATTGTCTTGTATTGATGCTATTTATCTATTGGTGTCACATGAAATGCTAAACAGATCACTTTACAGCAGCCTTCTCTTATCAACACAGACAGAACAGGAAGTCTCAGCTTATTTTTGACCCCAGTGGTGAGAATGAAAACTGCAAGATCTTAGGATTATTTTATAATATAGATAGAAAAATAGAAAATAAAAAAAAATGCCACAAAAAAAAAAATCTTAAATATGTTTGATGGTGCGTTTACACGGAACGATTATTGTGCAAATTTGCGCGACAACGATCAAATTCGAACGTACGTGTAAACGCAGCGAACAATCAAACGACGAACGAGAAATCGTTCATTTTGATCTTTCAACATGTTATCAAATAGTCGTTTGCAAAAAATTTGCGGATCGTTCCGTGTAAACAATCGTCGCGCGATAGTCCGGCCGCCCGCCCCCGCCCCCGCCCCCCCCCGCTCATCCGCAGCCCTCGGCTTCATCGCCGCCCGTACCCCCCCCCCCCCCGCCGCTCTGATCGTGCCGCCCCCCCCCCCCGCTCCGATCGCCACCCCTCCGATCGCCACCCCCCCCCGCCGCCGCTCCAATCGCCCCCCCCGCGAGCATACGCTACCTGCTCCGCGTAGCAGGTCTACAAAATCCGACTCCCCTCTTCAGTGCATTGATTGGCTGAAGACCCGGCTCCCCTCTTCAGCCAATTATTGCTTCCCTTGCATTGATTGGCAGAAGAGGGGAGCCGGGAATTTCAAACGGCTCCTCTTTAGCCAATCAGTGCTGAAGAGGAGCACTGATTGGTTGAAGAGGAGCCGTTTGAAATTCCCGGCTCACCACTTCAGCCAATCAATGCACTGAAGAGGGGAGTCGGGGATTTCGAAGACCTGCTACGTGGAGCAGGTAACGTAAGCTCGCGTGCGGGGCAGCGGGGGGGTGGCAATTGGAGCGGTGGCGCTGATCAGGGCGGCGGGGGTGGCGATCGGGGCGCCGGGGGTGGCGATCAGAGCTGCGACGGGGTTTGCGATCGGGGGCTGCGGTTGACCGTGGGGCCGGGCTGCGGATGAGCGGGGGGCCGGGCTGCGGGATCGGAAAACGATCGCAAACCGATTTTTCCGTACGATATATCGTACCGTCTAAACGCTGATCGTTATGAAAAAAAAAAATCAGTACTCCGACATTGTTAATCGTACGATCGGGCCAATTATCGTTTGTGTACACACCTTTACACAAAACATTAATTAAACAATAAGTCATTTTCTGATGAAATTCCCTATCCATACCCTTAGGATAGTAAAGGAAGTTAGTGACCTTGTAGCAATATGTAGAAAAGGCATGGAGTACTTACAGTGGGGAAAAAAAGTATTTAGTCAGTCACCAATAGTGCAAGTTCTCCCACTTAAAAAGATGAGAGGCGTCTGTAATTTACAACATAGGTAGACCTCAACTATGAGAGACAAAATGAGAAAACAAATCCTGAAAATCACATTATCTGATTTTGTAAGAATTTATTTGCAAATTATGGTGGAAAATAAGTATTTGGTCACCTACAAACAATCAAGATTTCTGGCTGTCACAGACCTGTAACTTCTTTAAGAGTCTCCTCTTTCCTCCACTCATTACCTGTAGTAATGGCACCTGTTTAAACTTGTTATCAGTATAAAAAGACACCTGTGCACACCCTCAAACAGTCAAGACTCCAAACTCCACTATGGTGAAGACCAAAGAGCTGTCAAAGGACACCAGAAACAAAATTGTAGCCCTACACCAGGCTGGAAAGACTATATCTGCAATAGGCAACCAGCTTGGAGCGAAGAAATCAACTGTGGGAGAAATAATTAGAAAATGGAAGACATACAAGACCACTGATAATCTCCCTTGATCTGGGGCTCCACGCAAAATTTCACCCCGTGGGGTCAAAATGATCACAAGAACGGTGAGCAAAAATCCGAGAACCACCTGGGGGGACCTAGTGAATGAACTGCAGAGAGCTGGGACCAATGTAACAAAGCCTACCATCAGTAACACACTACGCCGCCAGGGACTCAGATCCAGCAGTGCCAGACGTGTCCCACTGCTTAAGCCAGCACATGTCCGGGCCCATCTGAAGTTTGCTAGAGAGCATTTGGATGATCCAGAAGAGTAATGGGAGAATGTCCTATGGTCTGATGAAACCAAAGTGGAACTGTTTGGTAGAAACACAACTTGTCGTGTTTGGAGGAAAAAGAATACTGAGTTGCATCCATCAAACACCATACCTACTGTAAAGCATGGGAATGGAAACATCATGCTTTGGGGCTGTTTCTCTGCAAAGGGGCCAGGACAACTGATCCGGGTACATGAAAGAATGAATGGGGCCATGTATCGTGAGATTTTGAGTGCAAACCTCCTTCCATCAGCAAGGGCATTGAAGATGAAACGTGGCTGGGTCTTTCAACATGACAATGATCCAAAGCACACCGCCAGGGCAACGAAGGAGTGGGCTTTGTAAGAAGCATTTCAAGGTCCTGGAGTGGCCTAGCCAGTCTCCAGATCTCAACCCTATAGAAAACCTTTGGAGGGAGTTGAAAGTCCTTGTTGCCAAGCGAAAGCCCCAAAACATCACTGCTCTAGAGGAGATCTGCATGGAGGAATGGGCCAACATACCAACAACAGTGTGTGCCAACCTTGTGAAAACTTACAGAACACGTTTGACCTCTGTCATTGCCAACAAAGGATATATAACAAAGTATTGAGATGAAATTTTGTTACTGACCAAATACCTATTTTCCACCATAATTTGCAAATAAATTCTTACAAAATCAGACAATGTGATTTTCTGGATTTGTTTTCTCATTTTGTATTCCATAGTTGAGGTCTACATATGGTGTCAATTACAGACGCCTCTCATCTTTTTAAGTGGTGGAACTTGCACGATTGGTGACTGACTAAATCCTTTTTTTCCCCACTGTAGACTGTAACTGCATTACTGGCACCAAGTTATGTGACCATTTTTAAGTATTAACAACAAAAAAGTTCACAATGAAATAAAATAGGCACAAACAGCAAAAGAAATATAGCAGTGAAAGAGGCGCGGACATCATCAAACATTTTGATCAGTCAGGGTCTGGTGCTTAGTCCCTGGTACTAGTGGGGAGCAGTGTACACTAAGTACACCCAGTCCCCTCTACAGGCTTCAAGAGAAAGTCTATGGCAGGGCCGTTTCTAGGCCCGACAGTACCCGGCCCGCACCCCCTGCATCATCAGGGCTTGCCCGGGGATCTAGAATCTAAGTTCCAGATCCCCTGGCAAACCTTTAGCTGTGCTTACGCCTTTAAGACACATGCACTGCTAAAGGGAATAGCGGGGAACAGCAGGGGCACAGACATAGAGGCTTCCTGTGCAGGCGGCCTCTGTATTACAGGCTAGCTGCCTGCACCGGAAGCCAGAAGAGGAGGACTCACCAAGAAGAGGAGCAGTGAAGAGCAGGGTGAGTTGCTGATGGGGGTTTATGAGGAGGGGGTGGGGGGAATCCTGCCCAGAGGGAGCCCGATATGTCCAGATAATCCCACGCCCCCCGCTGTGATAAGCCCGGCACCCACGATGATAAGTCCCGCCCCCGGCGTCACAGGTCACCCAGCATCCTGTATGTCAGTATAATGGCGGTCACCCAGCATCCTGTATGTCAGTATAATGGAGGTGACCCAGCTTTTTCAGCATCCTGTATGTGTCAGTATAATGGAGGTGACCCAGCTTTCCCAGCATCCTGTATGTCAGTGTATAATGGAGGTCACACAGCGTTCCCAGTATCCTATATGTCAGTGTAATGGAGGTCACACAGCTTTCTCAGCATCCTGTATGTCAGTGTATAATGAAGGTCTCACAGCTTTCCCAGCATCCTGTATGTCAGTGTATAATGGAGGTCTCACAGCTTTCCCAGCATCCTGTATGTCAGTGTATAATGGAGGTCTCCCAGCTTTCCCAGCATCCTGTATGTCAGTGTATAATGGAGGTCTCCCAGCTTTCCCAGCATCCTGTATGTCAGTGTATAATGGAGGTCTCCCAGCTTTCCCAGCATCCTGTATGTCAGTGTATAATGGAGGTCTCCCAGCTTTCCCAGCATCCTGTATGGCAGTGTAATGGAGGTCACACAGCCTTCCCAGCATCCTGTATGTCAGTGTAATGGAGGTCTCCCAGCTTTCCCAGCATCCTGTATGTCAGTGTATAATGCTTTACTGTATTAAGAAGCAGAATTCTTCAGTTTGGGACCTTATAGATGGGAAAGGGAAATGAAGTTGCTGGATAAGTGCGGAGCCTGAGATGTTTGTCTGATCGCTTTTATCAAGATTTGCCCTGTTGCCAAAATGACCTAGAAACTGCCTTGGTCTATGGGCTAGTCTCCTGTCTTCTGTACAGAATGGGAGAAAAACAGCGTCCAGCCATGTGCTTCTCTCCGCTCATTCAAACAATCATTGGGGCGTCTGAACACCCAGACCAATCAAAGCTTTTGACGTGACAGATACACTTGAAGGTACTCATCTGAGAACTGAGCACAAAAGCGGGACCCAAAATGAGCAAACTTCTGTTTTCTGACTGTATGACCAAAGACCATATGACTAAACCTCAGCAATCTGCTGTAAAACCATGTGCGGTTCTACCATGTGGTTCTCTGCCACGTGTCACAAACACAATCAAGCATGGGAGGCCTCAGTCAGGAGTTTTACATAAGCCCTAGGAAGTGTGAGCCTCTGCTGTGATAGGATACCAATGTATTTCTATGTGGTAATAGTAGCAGGGAATCAACCATACTTTCCAGATACATCTAGATGAGAAGAGAATTTCCAAGGGTGTCTGAGCTCTGTGCACAAGTTAAAAAACCTCAATTCAATGACTCACTACTGGAGTTGAGCGAACCTCGAGCATGCTCGAGTCCATCCGAACCCGAACGTTCGGCATTTGATTAGTGGGGGCTGCTGAAGTTGGATAAAGCTCTTAGGTTGTCTGGAAAACATGGATACAGCCAATGACTATATCCATGTTTTCAACATAGCCTTAAGGGCTTTATCCACTGACATGGGCTTAGGGCTTTAATACTGACATGCGCCTAAAGTGTATACAGCTTATCTATGACGTTCGGCAGATGACTGTTTGACTGGTGACTACCTAATGTGTATGGTCACCTTGATGTATGGGAAAGAGGTTAGTCCGCCTTAATACCTACTAAACATTGCTTGAAACTATAGACGTTTCCCAATACTTTTCCTGCTGCTTCATAAACAAATCCAGGTCTGACCAGTTTAAGACTTTGGCAGATCCACCAGCTGGGCGTGCCCCTTATTGATGATACTGGCACATACTGTACTGGGAAAGACAATGGGGCCCTGCTGGTACATTGTGCCAGTATTAATATAATCTCCACCACTGTTTGTTTACAATATTAGGCTGGGTTCACACACAGTATATTTCAGGCAGTATTTGGTCCTCATAGCAACCAAAACCAGGAGTGGATTAAAAACACAGAAAGGCTATGTTCACACAATGTTGTAATTGAGTGGATGGCCGCCATATAATGGTAAATAACTGCCATTATTTCAATACAATGGCCGTTGTTTTAAGATAACAGCAAATATTTGCCATTAAATGGCGGCCATCCACTCAATTACAACATTATGTGAACAGAGCCTTTCTGTGCTTTTAATCCACTCCTGGTTTTGGTTGCTATGAGGACCCGACATAAGGACCAAATACTGCCTGAAACATACTATGTGTGAACCCAGCCTAAAAGCTTAGGAAATATATGACTATACATTGTTAACGTTGAGGGATAATGTGATGTCAATGGCCTAAAACTGGAATAGTATTTTATGGATCTGTAACACTTACTTGTTTAGCCGAAAAGGAAGAAATTTGCAAAGGCACTCACCATTTTGTGTTTCAAACTTTATTGTAGTGTGAGCATCAGTTTGCAGGCAGCGAGGATGCCAAACACTTTCAGCAGACAGCTGTTCACATTCTACGCGTCAAACTGATGAAGCAAAGAATGCGAAACAGCTGTCTGCTCTGTTCACATAATTTGGAGTCCTCGCCGCCTGCAAACTGATGTTCACACAACAATAAAGTTTGAAACACAAAATGGTGAGTGCCTTTACAAATTTCTTCCTTTTCGGTTATGTATGAATACGATTTCAGCAAGTGAGCACCACCAGTGCAAATACGGATTTATAAGTGTAATACTCCAACCATCCTCTATACTATTCCTGCCTGATGGAGGTAGTAGTGCCGGTATCTGTATCTCACCAAAGACACTTACTTGTTTAGAATACACATGAACTGGGACTGGTCCAGCTGTGTGCCCGGTATAATGCTACAATAACGCTCAGTGCAAGTTCCTGCGCAGAACGATAAAACGCATGTCTGTCCCCGATGTGGAGTAAAGTCAGATCCGACGTAGGGCGAACAATCGTCACCGAACACTGAAGAAGAGAACAAAGAAATAAAGTCAATAAAACCCACAAACTACTTTTACTTCTGCATTTAACATCGATATGGTGCCAAGGACCAGATAGTGTTGTTTCAGTTCCCGGCCTACTTCCTTTGGAAAATCTTCCGCTATGACAGATGTGAGGTGATGAAACGGAAAAAATGCCTGTCCAGACACCCAAAGAGGATCACATCTGGATTTATTTCAATGGATCCAGATCAAAGGTGCCAAACAAGTTTGACACCCATAATCTAGATCAGGGATGGGGAAACTTTGGCTCTCCAGCTGTTCCCAGGATGGGAATTGTAGTTTTGCAACAGCTGGAGGCAGGGCCGCTCCCAGGCTTTTTGCTGCCTGAGGCAAACCTTGGCTACAGCTGCCCCCCGCTCCGTGCCGCACCGCACCACAAACACCCCCCCCCCCCCGCCGCACCGCAACCATAACCCCCCACCGCAAACAACCCCCCCAGTCCGCACCCCTGGAACTTAGCACAATGCATGGCAACACTCCAGCTCCCTGGTGACAAGAGCTGTGTAGCGTCGCGCCAGACAGCTGTGGCGCACGCAAGCAGCCAACCAGGGAAAATGCTGCCTGGTGACTTCTGACAGGGAACCCGGCAGTGGTGAGGCCGTGACTGCTGCTGTCATTTTAGCTAAGTTAAACTTAACTAAAATGACAGCGGTGAAGATCTTGCCGCCCCCTGCAGGGGCGCAGAATCTGCCGCCTGAGGCGGAATACTCATTCCGCCTCATGGCAGAAGCGGCCCTGGCGGGAAGGCCGAAGGTTCCCCATCCCTGATCTAGATTATGAGGTCAGAAGATTGGCAGCCAAACAGAAGAGAGGTGAACTTCCTTCTACATTACTCAATATGGGATGTATTGACCTTCTTCCCCCTGAGAGTCATCATCACACGTAAAAGTTATTTTCATCCCCACATATCGCAATCTGAGGTAAATTTTTTGATTTTACCAAATTTAAAATCTGCGATTGCTACTCTGCGATAAATCGCGGTTTGCCCCCCCAGCACCGCCACTTCCAGACTTTACACTGGTTCACGTTGCTATGACAACAAGCTGTAACCTCTGAGGTGTAAACAGAGATGCAGTAACATCCCATATGCAGATAATAGGCCGCAGGCTACAATAACATTAGTCATCCGAATATTCTCAGTTTCTACCCTGCAAAGTTAATAGTGTGTCCCGATAAGTGTGATCACACGTTAGCGCTCCTTTTTCACGCCTGTGGATGGTGTGTTGGAGTCACAAGTGGGATATACATTATACAGACTGCAGAGGTTTGCAGCCATACAAGAGAAATAACAAATGGCTGGGTCTGAACAGGAGGACAGGCGTTTTTCTTTTCAGCCAAACAAAAACAAACACTGCTAGATAAAAGTCAGCTGAACCTACTGTGAATTAGGTGGCCCCCTGTTGATAAATGAGTTGGGGGCAGTCCTGACCCTCCCCCCAAAATGTTAAAGGAAAAAAAACAAAACAAACAACATGTTAGGTTTCAACTTGCCTGATCTTTCGTGTCTGCAGGAGATAGGGTATGTGCACACTGTGGAATATGCGCAGAACTTTCAAGCAGACTCCACTTAAAGTTCTGCCTGTCCCATAGATTTAATGATAAATCTAGCGGATCACAGTACAGTAAATGTGGGTATGTCTTCTGCACAGATTTGCTGCACAATTTCCCCCATTGAACTGAACAGAAAAAAAAAAAACAGTCTGCAGGCAAATCCTATTGTTATATATTTGGCAGCGGATTACTTGTAGATCCACAGAAAAATCTGCAAATCCAGATGAGTATTTCTAATAAAATGACACACTACAGTGTGCTTACCAATCCCCCAGGAGCAATGCTTCCCTGGTGCCCTGCTATTATCTGTAGACACAGCCCCCAGTGGTGATTAAGGAAGCAATGCTGCCACAATGGCAAGGGAGGAGAGTAGAGCGAGTATATGTCCTTTGGATGCTGGTCAAAATTGATGCTTTAATTTTTTTAGCAGCACCCCAAGAATGACAGCTACAGTGCCCCCTACAGGTCCCCATATTGCACTGCCAGTCATGATGCTCCTTCTCTTCCTTTACTTGCTGTCATGATGCTATTGATGACTAGTGTTAGTCCCTGCAAATCTACACCTGAGCAGTGACATCTGCTGATCTCTGCTGCCATCACTGAACTAGAAATATATTTTTAGGAAATTCAGTCTTTTTCTAGATCTTTGTTCTGCGATACATTGCAGATTTATTAAATAAAAAAGCTATGATGATCTGTTAGGCCATATTAACATTTTGTCGTTTTTGCTGCCCGTTGCAGGTATGCACTGCGATACCAGCAAACAGATATATTGACATACAGCGAAGTGGGACACTAGAGATTAAAGGGGTAGTCTGTGGAGAGAATCTTTTTACATTAGATTAGATAGATAGATAGATAGATAGATAGATAGATAGGAGATAGATAGATAGATAGAGATAGGAAATGGATATCTAGCAGCTCATCCCATATCTTGGATTGTACATGTATGATCACAACCAGCTCACCCCTTTGAGGCTATGTTCAGACTGTGTATGTTTCTGCATGTAGTTTTGAGGTTGATGCGTTCGCTTGAAAGTATACGATATACGGCCGCACAATGCACACTACGTATGAGCTTACGGCCGGATAGTATACGGCGCTGTGAAAAATGAACAAGACCATTGTTTGAGGACGGAAATGTTGAAACTCACGGCCGTGGATTCCCAAGCGGTCCCGTACGAAGTACTTATTGCAGACAAATTGAACTTGATTTTTCGATCCAAAAGGTTCTGTGAGTTTTATTGGGCTGGGCGAAGATTTCCAAGTAAATGACCTGTTTCAGATCACTTCGAAACAATCTAGGGAAGCATAACTGTACTACGGGCGTATGTTCGCGGTTTGTACGCATCCGACGCATGTCGATTTTTCCCACTCCCGTAGTTTCAGCCGCACATGTACGGCGGCGTACGAAATGCGCAGTGTGAACATAGCCTTAATGTCTAAAAACATATTACCTATACCACTATTATTTTTAGGCAAAGATAATCTGGTTAAAAGGGTTCTCCAGAATTAAGAAAAAAAAACATAGTTGCTTTCTTCCAAAACAGCGCCACCCCTGCTCTTAGGTTGTGTGTGGTATCACAGCTTGGCGCTATTCACTTCAGTCGAATACCACACACAAACTGAGGACAAGAGTGGTGCTGTCTGTGGAAGAAGGCAGCTATATTTTTCTAATCTTAAGCACTTTAAATTTTTTTGTGGTTCTATATGTGAAATGTACAGAAGCTTCTTACACTGCTCTTTATCCTTATTCACTATGAGTAATGTAGAAGAATATTCCCTTTATTATTCAGAAAGCCTTGTCACCTGCTGAGGTTCCCTATGGGTAAGGTTGGTTGGGGGCCCACTCAGACTCACTCGCCCCCCCCCTAGGCTGAACCCCTAGCTACGCCCCTGTGTTACAGGAACCAATAATCAGTGGTGATGAGAGGGGGGTAAGAACGGCAGGGGATTGGGGTAGGTAAGCATCACTTCTTTTTTTAATATACAATATAATGTATCCCCAGCAAAATATCAACATTTTCTAACCCCAGACAACCCCTTTAAGGCCCCGTTCCCACTGAGCAAAGCTAGCGGAATTCCGCAACAGAATTGTCCGCCGCGGAATGCCGTTAGCCTCCCGCTCATAATGGGAGTCTATGGGAGGCGCGCGCTGCTGCTCTGTACGCGCTGAAGAATGAACATGTTCATTCTTCAGCGCGGACAGGGCAGGAGTGCGCGCCTCCCATAGACTCCCATTATGAGCGGGAGGCTAACGGCATTCCGCGGCGGACAATTCCGTTGCGGAATTCCGCTACCTTTGCTCAGTGGAACGGGGCCTAATGTTCCAAAAGCTGTCAGCCAGAGACTAGGCTTCATTTCCTGAAGGTATACTCTATTTTGCAGGTCACAAAAGCATAGTCTGCTGCAAAAAAATAAATAAATCAAAAACAACAACAAAAAATATTTACTAGTAGACAATGTTCAGTCTATTAGACTCAATGAGCCCACTATGGTATAAGCATATCTTTTTGCCTGTATCCCGGTATATACTGGCAGACAGCAATATGTGAATGAGGCCTTAGGCATTTTCAAAAACCAGAAAAGGGGGCATGGTTAAAGGGGGTCATGACCCATGAGAACCAACACATTTATTACAGACACAAACTTAAATCTGGGCATAGACAAATGTATACTGTAAGGATAAGTGTGAAACACACCAAGCGAGTCATGCCAACTTTGTGTCGCCCGCATTGTTCAGTAAATTCATGCCCCCCCCCCAGTAATCCTCCACCAACATATACACCATATCATAAGGACAGACACTTACAGACATGCACTTTTGCAGCTGCATTACTTTTCTATATGGAGTCCTGTCTGATCATGTCCCCTGCCACATGTTCTCCTAACAGTTGATAAACTTGCACAGAACCCATAGAGACTGCCCAGCCTGGCACAGTAGTACCCACCTAGTGGCATGGCCATCAGGCACAGAGCAGCTAGCAGCATGGTCCCTCCTGGTTTATACATGATGAGTGTGGTAAGGGTCAGCAAAACAGGATCTCCTCTGTGTCTTCTGCTGTTTCCTCCAACCTTTACTGCTTGCTCTGTCTCCTGTAGCTGAGGCAGGGGGAGGAGATGGGATGGGGATGGGGAGGGGAGCTGACTCTATTAACCACTAGCCTGCTGGGCTGTTCTGAATAGTCACATTGGCAGATAAAATGAGATTTTTTTAGTACAAGTGAATTCTTTCCAATGTAAAGGAAGTCACTGCTTATAAATAAATTATAATATGTATTGTCCCCTGACTCCCACATAGGATGGGCACCCAATTCCCATTGCCCTGTCCCTTAGGTGCTGTAAGGGATGCAATGACTAGTGACATCACATAATGAAGTGACATCATATTGCATCATCACATGAAGTTGCACAAACCTGCCAGTATAAACAAGCATTAGTTATAAGAAAGTGGGTGGAGCTTTGCAGGAAGGGCGTGACCTTCCATGGCCCTAAACATTTTCTATGAATGTCCCATTACACTGGGCGACCAAGCTGATATCGCTCCGCGTAATGTGGCTAGCTATTAGTTGATGAACGAACAAAAGCTCACTCAGTGTTCAGACCCGTGCCGATCGGGATCAGTACAGGAGTGAACACTCAGAACCAGACTGATCAAACTTTTGACATGTCTCTATGACACCAATAGACCCAGTGTGGACTCGTTCAGTAGTTTTTCAGGACTATATATTACGTCTGCATTCGTCTTCCGCAGTCTGCCAAAAATCTGTCCATAGTGCACCCGTAATCCTTTTTTTTTTTTTTTTTTTTTTTAATGCATCCGCAAAAATAGGAAGGCGATAGTTAAATTAAGGTGATCCGTATTTTTTTGCTGACATAAAATTTACAGATCCGCAAAAATTACGGACGCTCCCATAGACGTCCACGGATCCAGTAAAACTACAGACAGTGTGACTAGTCCAACAGAAATCAGTGTGCCCTAAATATGTCCGTAATTGCAGATCTGTAATTATGAATAAAGTTACGGAAGGAGTGAATAAAGACCATATTACACGGAACGATTATCGTCCGTATTTGGCCTATATCGGTCGTTACAGCCGATACTCGTCCCGTGTAATAGAAGGCAATGAACGATGTTGGCTGATCTGTGAAGTCGTTTGTCTTTCAACATGTTATTATTATTATTATTATTTATTTATAAAGCGCCCTTAGTTCCAGAGTGCTATACAATAGATAGGCAACAGGCAGGAACAATACAAGATCAGAAAACATTACTTGAAGGCAAAAGACAGACTGGTACATGGGGGAAGAGGACCCTACCCGCGAGGGCTCACAATCTATGGGGTATAGGGAGAGAAACAGGAGGTAAAGTGCAGCCATTCAAGTGTGATGCAGAGTTATTGTAGGTTGTAGCCTTGTTTGAAGAGATGGGTTTTCAGGTTACTTTTGAAGGACTTGATGGTGGATGAGAGACGGATGTGTCGGGGTAGCGAGTTCCAGAGTATGGGGGAGGCTCGGGCAAAGTCCTGGAGGCGGTTGTGCGAGGTACGAACAAGGGGGGAGCGGAGACGGAGGTCACTGGAGGATGGAAGGTTGCATGAGAGACGGTAGCGGGATATCAGGTCAGAGATGTACGGAGGGGACAGGTTGTGGATTGCCTTGTATGTCATGGTCAACAATTTAAAGAGAACCAATCATGGCCGAAATGTAAAATTTTTTTTTTTGCTAATAAGCTGTAAATTCATATTTTATTAATATTTGTAATTGGAATTATTTCATTTTACTCCCGTGATTTTACAATATACACATTCTCTTTTCCTGTCTCGCGCCGGCTCTTTTTAAAAGAGCCGGCGCGAGACAGGAAGCTCCCGGCATGCCGAGCGGCGGGAAGGGCTCCCATGAGCCCTTGCCGCCGCTCTGTAAATACACAGTGATCCCGCGCTATACAGCGCGAGATCACTGTGTATGTCTACTCTAACTGGGCCTATTAGTATGTCCCTGAAGATACAGACTGCCTGTGCAGTCTGCATCTTATGCGTTTACCTAATCCTGTATAGCGGAGCAGTAAGGGCGGGGGCGGCCATCTTGATGACGTCACTGGTGCGTTCCAGCGCTGGAACGCAAGGGACGTAATCAAGATGGCGTCCGGCTTAGCTCACCGCTACAGAGGACCGGGTAAAGTATAAGATCCAGACTGCACAGGCAGTCTGTATCTTCAGAAATAAACTACATGAAGATACAGACTGCCTTTGCAGTCTGTATCTTATACTTTACCCAGTCCTCTGTAGCGGTGCAGTAAAGCCGGGCGCCATCTTGATTACGTCCCTTGCGTTCCAACGCTGGAATGCATCACTGTGACGTCATCAAGATGGCCGCCCTTGTTCTTACTGCTCCGCTTTACAGGATTAGGTAAAAGCATAAGATACAGACTGCACAGGCAGTCTGTATCTTCAGGAATAGACTTAGGGACAGATAATCTTTTATTATAGGGACAGTTAATTTTAGGTGATTGGTCCTCTTTAGGCTCCGTTCCCACTGAGCAAAGGTAGCGGAATTCCGCGACGGAATTGTCCGCCGCGGAATGCCGTTAGCCTCCCGCTCATAATGGGACTCTATGGGAGGCGCGCCCTCCTGCCCTGTCCGCGCTGAAGAATGAACATGTTCATTCTTCAGCGCGTACAGAGCAGCAGCGCGCGCCTCCCATAGACTCCCATTATGAGCGGGAGGCTAACGGCATTCCGCGGCGGACAATTCCGTCGCGGAATTCCGCTAGCTTTGCTCGGTGGGAACGGGGCCTTAAAGTCAATACGTTGGGCAATGGGGAGCCAGTGGAGGGATTGGCAGAGGGGAGAGGCTGAGGCAAAGCGAGGGGAAAGGTGGATTAGTCGGGCAGCAGAGTTAAGGATAGACTGGAGGGGATCAAGGGAGTTAGCTGGAAGGCCAGAGAGGAGGATGTAACAGTAATCCAAGCGGGAGATAATGAGAGCATGGACCAGCAGTTTGGTGGAGTCAGGGGTGAGGAAAGAGCGGATTCTGGAAATGTTTTTGAGGTGAAGGCGGCAGGAGGTGGTCAGGGCCTGAATATGTCGTTTAAAGGACAGGGCAGAGTCAAAGGTGACGCCAAGGCAGCGGACTTGGGGGACAGGGGACAGAGTACAGCCATTGATAGTGATTGACAGATTAGAAGGCGGGGTGGAGCGAGATGGGGGAAAGATGATAAGTTCTGTTTTGTCCATGTTGAGTTTTAGAAAGCGGGAGGAGAAGAAGGAGGATATGGCCGATAGACACTCTGGAATCCTGGATAGCAAAGAGGTGACATCCGGACCAGAGAGGTAGATCTGAGTGTCATCGGCATAAACATGTGATAGCGGAACAAGAGCGGCGGCAGCAGACCGCTGCTATCCCCAATGGGCTGCCCAGACGATCGAGTGCCCAGACGATCTAGCGATCAACCAGGCAGCCCCCTTGTACTCAACCGCACGATGCCGCTGTGTGTAATGGCGGTGGCAGCAGGCGGGGAACGAGGAGCAAACGAGAGCTGACAGAGCTTGTATGCTCCTCTAGTTGCCCCATAGAATAGGGGCCTAAGACTTTACAGTGAAGCTAGTTTTGGACAGTAGGAGAGCTTGTAGAGATCTGTGCCGCCGTTCCCTCCCTCCTTTTTGTAGGCGTGTTGTTGCTGTTATCCAGTAAAGCAGCAGATCCTGGGAATTCAGATCCTCGCTGTAAGTTTCGTTTCTCTGTGTTCTCAGTATAGCTTACAGGAAAGGGCTGCACCACATCTCACCTGTTTTCTCAATGCAGAACATCCAGTCAATAACCCTTTTGTCAATGCTAACATAGCGTGTTGCTTCTGTGTACTGATTCTGATTTATTCTTCTAATCCTAATTACATTACATTGTTTGCCAGATTTATTAAACAGGTATTCTGGTAGACAAAAATTTACATTAAAGGGGTACTCCGGCGAATTTTTTTTTCTTTCAAATCAACTGATGTCAGAAAGTTATATAGATTTGTAAATGACTTCTATTTAAAAATCTAAAGCCTTCCAGTACTTATCAGCTGCTGTATGTCCTGCAGGAAGTGGTGGTATTTTTTTCCAGTCTGACACAGTGCTCTCTGCTGCCACCTCTGTCTATGTCAGGAACTGTCCAGAGCAGGAGAGGTTTTCTATGGGGATCTGGACAGTTCCTGAGATGGATAATGCCCCATCTGTACCCACCACTCAGTAAAAATACCCCAGCAGTACCCCCACTGATTAATAATGCCCGAACTGTGCCTACAAACAGGAATAATGCTCTCATACAGTTATAATGCCTTCTGTGCAACTAACAGTTATAATGTCTTCTGTGCCTCCATACAGTGACCACCTACTGTATATGAAGTGCCCCATTTAGTAATAGTACCCCCTGTTCCCCATATAGTAATAGTACCTCCTGTTCCCCATATAGTAATAGTACCCCCTGTTCCCCATATAGTAATAGTACCTCCTGTTCCCCATATAGTAATAGTACCCCCTGTTCCCCATATAGTAATAGTACCTCCTGTTCCCCATATAGTAATAGTACCCCCTGTTCCCTTATATGGTAATAGTACCCCCTGTTCCACATATAGCAATAGTACCCCCTGTTCCCCATATAGTAATAGTACCTCCTGTTCCCCATATAGTAATAGTACCCCCTGTTCCCCATATAGTAATAGTACCTCCTGTTCCCCATATAGTAATAGTTCCTCCTGTTCCCCATATAGTAATAGTACCCCCTGTTCCCTTATATAGTAATAGTACCACCTGTTCCCCATATAGTAATAGTACCCCCTGTTCCCCATATAGTAATAGTACCCCCTGTTCCCTTATATAGTAATAGTACCTCCTGTTCCCCATATAGTAATAGTACCCCCTGTTCCCTTATATAGTAATAGTACCTCCTGTTCCCCATATAGCAATAGTAACCCCTGTTCTCCATATAGTAATAGTACCTCCTTTTCCCCATTTAGTAATAGTAAACCCTGTTCCCCATTTAGTAATAGTACCCCCTGTTCCCCATATAGTAATAGTACCTCCTGTTCCCCATTTAGTAATAGTACCCCCTGTTCCCCATATAGTAATAGTACCTCCTGTTCCCCATATAGTAATAGTACCCCCTGTTCCCCATATAGTAATAGTACCTCCTGTTCCCCATATAGTAATAGTACCCCCTGTTCCCTTATATAGTAATAGTACCTCCTGTTCCCCATATAGCAATAGTACCCCCTGTTCCCCATATAGTAATAGTACCCCCTGTTCCCCATATAGTAATAATTCCTCCCTGTGCCTTTAAAGTTATTAATAATGGGAAGTTAACCCTATGGAAAATGTATGTTACATTTTATTGTTATGGCAAAAGAGAATCTGATGATGGTGTTATGTATATGTATGGAAAGGAGGATTTGTTATAATGTTTTTATGGATGGAAAATGGAAAAAAGAAATAAAGGAATTAAAAAATAAAAAAGCAGAGAGTGCAGATACATTACACATTACATTGTTACTATGTGCGCAATATCCCTGCAGCCTTCTTTCAAGCTTTTTGGCTGAACTCCAGTGTAACAAGGCAACGGTTGCATACCTGTTGTGCTACTGAACTTACCCTGTGGAGGATACAGAAGCTGGAGTACAGGGCAAGGCAAGGACACGTGCGCCCCCTAGAGGCAGACCAGGAGTTGGCAGGAATATGATTACAGCAAGAGACTGGCAGCCAGAAATTACAGGACGCTCTCTATCTATGTTTTATTCTGCAGCCGTCACACTCCATACAGTGTATAAGTCATACAGTACCTGTCTAGTGTCCCGCTCTTTAATCTGGGAAACAGATTTGCAGTAACATACCTTGTAAATTGCTGCAGGATGTGTCTGCTTCCTGACTGTGTATTATTCCACATCTATTTGGTTCCTACACATATTTAGATGAATTGTATCGAATCTGTAAATAAAATAAAAAACACTCAAATAAAAATGCATTTAAAGGGGAACTATCAGCAGGTTAGATGAATCTAACCTGCTGATAGCTCCCTATTGCACATGAAGCGCTGAGGATGAAGGTTTGTCTCTTACCTTCATCCTCACTGCTCGTCCTGTGCCCAGTAGGCCATAAGGAGCAGGGGGGGGGGGACCACCAATCCATCCTGCCCCCCCCCCCCTCCATTGATAATAATAAGAGGGGGAAGGTCAGATCGGTGCTCGGAGGGGCAGTAGCAACCCTCCAGCGCTCCTTCATCCTCAGCACCCAGTTCACAATAGGGAGCTATGAGCAGATTAGATTCGTCTAACCTGCTGATAGTTCCCCTTTAGGGAGGCTTCACACGAAAATGTATCGCAGCGCATTTTATGCTGCGGTTACGCAGCAGATTTGATCTAAATAACTGAAGACGGCATAAAATCTGGGGACCAAAATATTGTGTATGATCAAAATATTGTGTGTGAACCCAGCCTAAGGGTGTGTTCATACGTACAGGATCTGCAGCAGATTTGATGTTGCAAATTCAAAGCAAATCTGCAGTTTATAATCCGGGCCATCAAATCTGCTGCGGATCCTGCATGTGTGAACGTACCCTAACACAATAACTGAATAATCAAAGATTTATATACAAAAGAACAAAGGAGCAGAGAGGTAATGTAGACAAGCAATAGAAAGCAGAAACATCAGTGTGATGGAGGAAGGCTGAACAGATGGGGCTGTAAATAGTTGGGGCAGGACCTAGATAAGGGGTGTGAACGTTTTATTGCCCTGATAGAGAGGTCGGCTCCATGGTTTTGATGTTCTCAGGAACATTTCTTAAGGCTTTTAGCTATTAGCTTTTATTGTGTGAAAAAAATGTCTTGTGTGAAAAAATATGTGTTTCAGCATTATTTGTTCCATTATGAGGTGTATATATATATATATATATATATATATATATATATATATATATATATATATACTTATCACTCTGCTCTGGGTGCCTGGAAAAGCTGGAACTGGGAGAAGTTTTCCAGGACTGGATCCAGCTTTTCCAGGCACCCAGAAAAGAGCGGCACATACTTCAAAGGCAGACAGCTTATAAGTTGAGTGCCGAGCTAACTTTAGTTTATACTGTTAATTCTATCATCACTAATCCTGTGGTCTGATCAGTACCTGCCATCTACCACTTGGCGGCAGAGTTCATCATTGGATTACATTGTATAACGGAGCAACTATACTAGTGAATACGTGCCCATTGTCCTGACATGGCAAAACCTTGAGATTTGTTCAGTAACAGTGTGAGAGTGTCCAGAGAGTTTTTCAGGTATTTGATAATGAGGTTCAGTGTGGACGTAGCCTTGTTGTGGTATCACACATGGGATTTTTCCAGAAAAATGGGACTGAACAGCAGAGTCTTCTGTTTTATTCAGTCCTATTAAATTGACATATAAGGCCCAAATAAAGTCACTGGGTGATTCTGTTTGGCCATTGAAATGAATGGCATCCGCTGCTTTTCACCACAGTATAGGGCGACATCCCATTCTTGGAGGGATGCTGACGGATACCAGGGACGGAGGCACAAAATGCAGTGTGAACCTTCCTGGCATGTGATAGGGTGCACTCAGATTCTCTACACCGGAAAACAGAACAGTTTATTGCAAAACGGATTAGAAAAGCAGAAAAAAGGTGGAGGAATGTGAACCCAGCCTTATTATTTGAAGTTTAATCCACCATTTGTGCAGCAGACCGCACGCGTGCGTACGTGTTACAGGGCCGTAATCCATGGAGCAAACAAAAAAAAAAAAAACAGGCAGGTGCTTATATGAACCTACAATCACAGCATGAATTCTTTCAAATCAACTGGTGTCAGAAAGTTATATAGATTTGTAATTTTAAATTTAAAAGTCTTCCCATACTTATAAGCTGCTGTATGTCCTGCAGGAAGGGCTGGTTTATTTACATTCAGAACTAGTGCTCTCTGCTGCCATCTCTGGCCCAGATGGGAACTTTCCAGAGCAGTAGCAAATCCCCATAGTAATCCTCTCCTGCTCTGGACAGTTCCTGTCTGGGCCAGAGATGTCGCCAGAGAGCACTGTTTCTGAATGTAAATAAAACAACACTTCCTGCAGGACATACAGTAGCTTATATGCATGGGAAGACTTTTTTTAAATAGAAGCAAAATACAAATCTACATAACTTTCTGACACCAGTTGATTTGATAGAATTTTTTTTCCACTGGACAGCCCCTTTAATGGATAGTACCTTGCGGGAAAACCTTCAGGTGTACTTCCGTAGGCTGTCCATAGCTATGGGTCCACGGCTCCGACAGTCTATGGGATGTATAAAAGTGGTCTAAAGCTGGGTTCACACTGCGTTTTTTGCAATCCGTTTTTTTCATCTGTTTTTTTGCAAAAAACGGATGAAAAACGGATTGCAAAAAACGGATGCATTTGTGTGCATCCGTTTTGATCCGTTTTTCCATTGACTTCTATTATAAAAAAACGGATCCGTTTTTTTGACAGACACAAAAACATTGCTGACACTATTTTTTTTGTCTGTTAATAAAAACGGATCTGTTAAACGGATTGCAAAAACGCAGTGTGAACCCACCCTTAGTAACTGACCAGAACAAACCTGGGATAATCCAGATTCCATGAAGACCTGTCATAGGGCCCTGAGCTCCAGCTACTCCCCTCTCAGGTGAGGACTATCACAGTAATCAGGCACTTGGTGCAGTGAGTAGTCAGGTATATAACACAGTGTACCCACCCTACACCCTGCTCTGTGTTGGCTGTGCTTGTGTATGATGGCTTTCTTTAATGTTATTGGTGAGTGGTGGGGGAGAGGTCATAGACAAATGAAACTTTGTTGCTGTGTTGGAATTGATAAACCACTGATACTTATTGCAGGGCTTTGCGTTTTTGTTAAGGGTAACATCTGCTCAGTTTATATAGATTTCCATATGTATGATGACTGGGGGTCTCACTTCTGGAACCCCCTGTGTTCTTGAGGCTGGGTGTCTCGGGCTTCCTGTTGGCCACATGTACAATGCGGCACTGTTCACTAAGATTGCTGGAGATGGCCAAGCACTGTTGTCTCTAGTAGTTTCATGTTTTTCATCTGTCTGATATATTACATGTAGTTTATACTACCTGAAACACAGCACTCTTATTTTCCCTGTCTGTTTTGGGAGTGTATTCATATTGGTGGTGGTCTAAACGTTAAAGGGGGTTGATCAGGGACATAACTTGGGTGGGATAAAGAGAAGTCATGTTCTCCTTCCCTCATCATCCTACAGTCCCTGGTCCGATGTCATCCAGTTGTAGCTGTTTTTTGCTTCAGAGACTGTTAAAATTTACAAAATCATGGCTGCCCTCTTCCAGAAACAGCGCCACTCTTATCCTGAATTTAAGACTGTGTTCACACTGTTGAAATTCAGTAGATGGCCATGATTTAATGGGAAATAATTACTGTTATTGTAAAACAATGACCATTGTTTTAAAATAATGGCAGTTATTTGCCGTTAAATGACAGCCAAACACAAAACTTTAAGGCTACATTCACACATAGCAGACCTATCGGAATTGTCTGGCGCGGAATGCCGTTAGCCTCCCTCTCATAATGGGAGTCTATGGGAGGCGCGCGCTGCTGCTCTCCCCGCGCTGAAGAATGAACATGTTTATTCTTTAGCTCGGAGAGATGCTGTGAGAACAGCAGGGGGCCTAACAGTGTATGAGCATAGCCTTTCTGTGTTATCAATCTATTCCTGGGTTTGGTTGCAAAATACTGTGGCAACATAGCCTAGATGTAGTTTTGCAGCTCGGTTCTATTGACGTAAATAGATCTGAATTGCAATACCACACACAACCTGGGGACAGGGGTGGCGCTGTTTTTGCAAGAACGAAAGTTTTTCTTTTTTTTTTTTTTTTTTTTCCTCAGCCTGTATATTGCATAGAACATTTGTTTGTTTTTTTTTTCCCACAGGCTCTATATTTCAGTCAGAGGCAAGAACAGATAATGGCTCAGTTTATTACACACCAAAGGAGTCCCTTACAGGGCGAGCTCAGAGAGGGAAGCTGAACAAGTCTGACATCGGCTCACCCAGTAACTTCAAGTAAGTCATGGTTTGTTCTCTGGGGTGGGTTCTGTTCTGTAAGTGTGGTCCAATAGCTTTCCACTGCCTTAGAAAGGGCCAAGACACAGAAACATACTGTGGGGGTACTAATACATGACTTGTTAGTAACCAGAAGACTAAGGGTGGTATTACACGGGCCGAGCAGGGCCCGATAATACCTGTAAACGAGCAGCGATCTGCTAGATCGTTGCTCGTTTACTGGGCCTATTACACGGCCCGATAATCGTTTGACCAGAGCTGCAAGGACATCGTTACCGATGTCCTTGCAGCCCTTGCTAAACTGGCATACATTACCCATCCACGTTCCAGGGCTGCTCCTGCCGTCCGCTGCTCCTGCCGTCCGCTTCTCCCGGGGTCCCGTGCGCGCTCTAGCTCCACAGCGGCCTGTCAGCTGGTAGGCCGCTCAGCCAATCACAGGCTGGGACCGCCGCGGCCTGTGATTGGCTGAGCAGCCTATCAGCTGACAGGCCTCTGTGAAGCTAGAGCGCGCGGGACCCTGGGAGAAGCGGAGGGCAGGAGCAGCCCTGGAACGTGGATGGGTAATGTATATCACTAGTCGCCGGCCACGCACCGCTATTACACGCAGCGGTGCGCGGTCGGCGCCCAACGAAAATGGGGTCTAACCTATATCAACGATCAGCCGATGGGTCGTTGTCATCGGCTGATCGTTGCATTTATTACACGGAGCGATAATCGGCCGAATCGGGCCGATTATCGTTCCGTGTAATAGTACCCTTATTCTGCTGCACTCCTTGCTGGTCATGTGATCCTGCTCCTCTGTTAGAAACCTTAAGGCCAAGGAGGTGGTTGGGTCCAGTAAGTGTCAAAGGTCAGAGAAAATGTGGCTACATTGTGTGCAGGGCTACCTGCTTTGCATGTGTCAGTGAACAGAAGCAGGGACTCCTATGTTTTGACAGGAGTCCCTGTTCCTGAATATAATATAATATAATATACAGTACATCCACAGCACTTGCATCTGACGGTATAAGATGGGGAAGAAGGGGGGAGGGTGTAATGGTCATGTGGCCCTGTGATAAAACAGAGCACTACTTGTTGCCAACAGGGGAAATCAAGGTTGGTATTTCCCACAGTGTTTCTTTGTTCAATATGCCTTTTAATCTGTGAAACCCCTTTAAGGCTATGCTTTGACACAGTACTTTTTGCTCAGTATTTTGCAACAAAGACCAGGAGTGGACTGAAACCTAGAAAAGCGGTGTTCTCACGCTGTTAAAATTATTTGGATAGCCATCATTTAATAGCAAATAACGGGCATTATTTCAAAACAACGGCCATTGTTTTAAAATGGCAGTTATTTGCCATTGAATAGTGGCCATCCTCTCAATTTCAGCAGTGTGTCAACATAGGCTTTCTGGGTTTTTATTCCACTCCTGGCTTTGGTTGCAACGTTCAAGTATTGTCTAAAAACGGGCCTTGGTTTTTCTCTTCACAGACATGTCACTCATGTGGGATTTAATGCAGTGCCTCGATTTGATGTAAGTGCCAAGTCCGTGCCTCTTAGGCTTGCTATGGATAGATTATATGGTCTGGACAGTGGGATGGGGGAGATCTGATAGGTGATTATAGTCAATTTTCAGAGTATAATGGTATATTTACAGACATATTTATCTGACAGATTATTGAAGCCAAAGCCAGGAATGTATTTAAGAAGATAAATATTAGTCTCTTATAACCTGTTCTGTTTAGTCTCTTCCTGGCTTTGGATCAATAATCTGTAAGATACATCTGTGGCATGGGATGACATTCATGTTGGGAGTACTTCTCATGTGCAGCATAGTGTGTGACTAAGGGCCCTATTACACAGAGCGATTTTTAACAACTAACGATAAACGATCGCGAATGAGTGTTTATCGTTAAACTGAAATCGTTCACTATATTACACAGAATGATGATCGTTACTATGATCGTTATTGCGATTGTTACTATGGTCGGTTATTCCTTCTGATCCCAGGAAAACGATGAACAATGTGCAATTACACTGAACGATTAGTGAAAAAATTTGGAACTTGAACGAACGTGGAATTGGGAGTGAACGATTAACAATAATTTTAGGTTCAGATCTATATCAACAACATGCAAACGATTTCTTTGATCATTGCCTGCAATTACACAGAACGATTATCATTTAAATTCAAACGACTTAACGATTTTTTTTGCACAATAATCGTTCCGTGTAATAGGGCCCTATTATACGGAGCGATAATTGGCCGAATTGGGACAATTGTCACTTTGTGTAATGGTTTCATCGGCTGATCGTTGGTTTAGGTTTGCCGACCGCGCATCAGTACGTGTAATAGAGATGCACAGCCGAAGATTGCTCAATATTACCTCTCCCTGCTCCTAGTCTTCTTTCCTTTGCTCCGCAGTATCCCCGTCCCGATGGCTGCATCTTCTGGGACTGGGAAGCTGTCATCGGGCAGTCTAATAGGTCCAGTAAACGAGCACCGATCTAACAGACTGGCGCTCGTTTACTAAAATGATCCGGGTGTAGTTGGCCCATGTAATAGGACCATAACTTGGTAACACTGTTGGGGCAGCTAGCTAATAAACCAAACAAAAACCTACTGTTACCTGAGTCCCTCACCCACTTCTGTGTCTTGTGGGTCTCTGCTCTTTGTTTCACTTCCTACTTCCCAGTTGCAGTGATGACCCTTCCAACCCCAGTTACTAAGCCTGGACGCTGCTCCACTAACTGGTGGCCTGAGACAAATCTATACAAGTGGGTGTTTTAGCCCCCCTCTCTAAAGCAGCATATCAGCCTTTAGGGTTCCCAGGATAATCTATTTTTAAAGGGGTTATCCAGGGCTATACAAAAATGGCCACTTTCCCCCTCTCGTCTTTAGATATGGTGGGGTTTCGAACTCTGTTCCATTGAAGTAAATGGAGCTTAATTGCAAACCACACCTGAACTGGCGACTAAAAGGGGGAAAAGTGGCCATGTTTTTGTAGCGCTGGATAACCCCTTTAAGCATGACATTCTCCCTATATAATTTACAAAATTAAACTGGACTAATATGAAGTCTTACTTATTCTATAGACAGTGGGGAGGAGGGGATACAGTCTTGTTATGCTTAGTGTCTCTACTTGGTCTTTCCTATGCTATGTCCATTAATGTTAAAACTTTCCACTTTGTTCTCTTCTCCCCATGATGCATTATTTTCAGGGTAGTTCAGAAATGGACTTGAAGAGGTTGTTTAATATGGCTGGTATCAAAGATGAGCACCTACAAGACCAAGAAGCCTCAAATAGAATATTGTCTGTGCTGGAAAAGGCTGGCGGCATGGAAGCTGTAAGAAAGCAGCCACGGAGGATGAGTATGTACCAACTTTTCAGAGTCAAATTGACTTTGGATTATAATGTGGCTAAGGTCATTGGAAATATAGTGCTACCTCTGTACTCAACCACAACCTGTTCTGGAAGGCTGGCTATACACGGAGAGCCAGGCAAATGGCTGAGTACTGTAACAAAACCTAAACACTTAAGAACTAGTTTGAGTATACCACTGTATTATTAATCACTGTTTTCTTCCCTTTAGCGACTGTGGAAAACCCAAATGGACGTACTAGACTCCGTTCTTTGTCCTCTTCCAGCTTAACCCCATCAAAAAGACAAAACTGCCTTGAACAGGATTCTCCGCATGTTGCAAAAATTTCAGCGATTCTGGCCCGTGGCTCTCCGCTATGTCATCTCCCATCTTTGAGGAACGCACCGCCACCCATGGAAACTCCTCCACCATTCAGTCACCTCCCATCTATGAGATCCCTTCCTCCAATGCCTCCCTATCTGGATGAGTTGTCTCAAAGCATTTCTCCGGCAGTGGATGTTCCTGTGCGTAACCATCCGAAGAGAGGATCTCTCCCTCCGAAACCTTTTTCTACTAAGAACTCTGTGAAATTACCGCCCCCTCTGCTTCCAGTTCCAAAAGGAGTTACGTCAGATACTGATGGTCTTCCTTTTCCGTTGTGTATTTTAGATCACCCCTGTCCTGACTCTACAACTAACGTGGTCTCCTCTCCTCCATCTCTTTCCCACTCTAATAGCACTTCAAATACAACCAATCGCAAACCTGTCCCCCTCCCTTCATCTATCCCATGCATCGAGCCACCTATAAAACTTGCAGATGTTCCACCATCACCTCCACCTCTTCCACTATTTGCTAAATTGAAGTCAGAAACTTGTATGCCATCTGCTCCCAAAGAATGTCGACCTGCAGGTCTCACGTGTGCGGCTGAACCTCCCCCTCCACCCACTCCCCCATTTATTGTCCGAAAACGCTCAGAGAATTTGCCCTCTAATGCATATGGTATCACATCCACATCTCAAGTTGAGAAAAGCGATGACCCTTCATCCAACATGCAAGACCTTGTGGCTTCCAGTAAAGAACCAGAGCAACAGACTAATCCTATGTTCTTGGACCAGATTAAGCAGGGTGTCCAGCTGAAATCTGTGGTAAGTGGGTATTCTCTTCTGAGATCTTGGTACATGCGCCATATTTATCAAGCTGCTGCTTGTTGTGTTAGCAAAGGTTACGGCATACTGGAAATTCTCAGAAAAGTCATCTACTATGGGCGCAACTGGTCTATGCTCTGCTGGGAGTGCATATTTGAATCCAGTGCAACACTGTACCTACATGAGACAGTCTGTAGTAGGGTTGGGTTCATGCTGCTTTAAAGCAATCCATCCTAGTTATATGTCATCCCGTCCAGAAGAGTGCCAGCATATACTGTAGTGCACTGCAGCAGGCTTTATTTACTTGACTGGCCCAAAAGTATTCTTCCAGTGACTACATACAAGCCACTTTCCACTGCTATACACCTATTGGTAAGGACTGGATGGTAGTATGCTGAGCTATTGTGTCCCAGCAGATACTGTGTGTTTGTCTAATAACTAAATATAGATCAGTAAGTAATTTCACTACTCTGTCAATTTGTTTTTTTTTTTTGCTGCTGTCAACTTTGCAGCAATATTGAGTGTTGGCTCATGTGCTCAAACAATGTATTAAGGAAAATATGTATAAATGAGCTGCAAAATGAACTTTGTTTGCACCAGTACTACTGTTCCTGGCTAGAGTACCTCTTGTATTGAACTAGTTACTGCTGTACACTCTAGCTGGAAATTCACCCAACCCTACATCCACAGGTGCTTTACCTATAGTAAGTGAGACTTGGTTGAATTCATAGCTAGAGTGTACAAAGGTAACAGTTTGTTACATGGTGTATACCAGACAGTGGGGCAATGAAGAAATCAGATAATCAGAATGAAAGCATGAATACAACAGAATAGTATAAGTTCTTAACAATATATGAACACAGTGGCAGTACAATGGTTTGGGCTTGTAGATATATCCAATGTAATTTCCCATCTAATACTATTCCAGATGTGATATTAATCTGGCCTTACATATCTTACCTCTTTGTGGGGATTTTTGCATCTTTTCAGGTGACTCAGGCTGTGAAGGCTGACGGTACAGAAAGTTCTAACATAGTCACAGCATTAATGGATGTCATAAAAAGACGGCACAAGGCTATACACTCATCAGGTATGTTCATACAGTGTAATGAATGCATTTACCCTCATATGTCTGTATGAGCTGCTTGTTATACAGGTATAGAATCTGTATACTACACAGGGTACAGTATTTTCCTGTATACGGCTGCAAGCCTTGTTGCACTGACTCCAGGAACATGGGGTGTCATTTAGGCTATAATGTGTTCAGGATAATTCATTTAGTTAAATGTTATAATAAAGACTTTCATTGCCCCTTTACAGATGAAGAAGAGGTGGAGGAAGAGGATTGGGAAGACTAAAGTTTTACTATAGACCGTATTGCACTTTCTACTGTTTTGTGTTGTATGCCTTGAAGAGAGATTTTTATTCTAGTATTTAAAAAATAAAGATGGCACTTTCCTTTACTTCTGGACCTTCAATGATGTAATAACATGGAAAATGTGGGGGCCACTGTTACACCATGCACTTGAATGTTTGAACATACACTTTAGGGCTATGTTCACACGACATTAGAAACCGGCTGTTCCGTGACCCCAACTTAAGTACCGGCCGGATGATCTGTCCGGCAGCAGAGCACTGATGCGGGCGCATCAGTGCGCGCCCACATCAGAGCTTCCCCCTGCACACTATGGAGCGAGCAGCTGGAGCCGCTCGCTTCATAGTGTGAACTGACAGGGTTTCCTACGGCCGCAATTCAATGAATTGCGGCCGCAGAAAACTGACATGTCAGTTATTTGCGGGGCCGCACTGGATCCCGGCCGGAGCGCATACAATGTGCATACGCTCCGGCCGGGATCCCATTGAAACTAAGGCATTGTTCCACCCTTCAAAAACTACGGCCGTTGTTGCAATCGGCAACAACGGCCGTAGTTTTATGTGGTGTGAACATAGCCTAAGGCCAAATGGGAGCTGAATTCTGAAAAGACTAATCTAACCTGCTGATATCCCCCTATTGTGTACAGGGCACTGAGGATGAAGGTCCCTGTCCCCAGTGCACCGGTCTGCCACTTCTAAATCTTATTATTCTTATGAACATCGGGTCACTTAAATCCTTGTCTTATGTACTGCAGTGTGTATCTGCTTTACTGCTCGTGCCCTGATAACTCCTGACCTCTGCACCAGTGCTGTATGTTTTCCTACTTGATGGAGCAGCTGGAGAACAGAAGTCAGAAGTTATAAGAGGATCTTTTTCTTCTGCTTGTTAACCCTTTTTGTTTGTGTTGCAGCATGTAAGTAAACACTGGGTCACTTACACACTGCAGTGCAGAAAGACACATGCTCTTACCTTCTCCCCCGGGCCCCCCTCCTGCATGAGCCCCATAGCAACTGCCTACCCTGCCTCTATGGTAGCTATGCCACTGCTGAATGATACACTGAGGTCAGCAGTACATGCTGTTTCACTGATGGATTAGTTATGTGGCTGTTGCCTTAGTCTCCGTTGCATTAACCCTTTCCCGACATATGACATAAATGTGTGCCATGGAAGCCTGTCACGGCATACAGTTATGCCATAAATTCCAGGGGCTTAAGAGGGTTAAATGGGCAAATTTTCTGTTAAAGCAAAATCCAATATTTGCAATCCATTTGGGGAAGAATGACAAATTGCTCTCAGCTGTTAAGTGCACAGCCTTTACAAGGGCAGCAGGTCACCTGGGTATAGATTCTGGCTTTTAACACACAATTTGGGTGTTTCTTATCTCTTGGGCCCTTTGTTCTCATCTAGTTATAGCCTTAAGGGCGGGTTCACACTACGGAATTCTCACGGACAATGTCCGCGGAATTCCGTCAGCTGTCCGCTCGCACATCTGGGCGCCTATGGGCCGGCGTATTCCGCTATACGCTGAAAGAAGTGTCATGTCACTACTTTTAGCGGATCGCGGAATACGCCGGCCCATAGAATGGTGTCTATGGAGCCGGCGCAAAAGCGTGTGCCCGTGCGGGCGGACAGCTGACGGAATTCTGCGGACATTGTCCGCGAGAATTCCGTAGTGTGAACCCGCCCTAAAACTAGCTGTGTATGGCTCAAAGCACTGTCTGGTAAGGGGAGAAGGGGCTGTAGACTTCAGATACTAGTACTATCAAAGCACTGCTTGTGTTGCTGTAGCTTATGATGCCATCTAGTGGTTGTACACCAAAATGCAGAACAACCAGGTTATTTCTGCTGTATTTGATCTTAAAAATTTTCTTAATGAATAAAGGTGTTTTTAAGAAAAAAAAGTAGGTTGTAAGCTCATATATTGCCTCCCTGTGCATTGCTACAGTAAATGAATGCATAATAAACTGAGTGGGAAGGATAGGAAGCATGCACTTGTGTTGGCATACAGGGAGGCGTTACCTTTACATTTTATACTAGCCTGAAAAGCTCTATTAAAGGTGTTAGCCGGGTAACAAACAATATTCTAATCCCCCCCCCCCCCCCCTCCCAATACCACCCTATGTCTAATATATGCCCCATTCTTATCCGCTCTGGACATGTAAAATCATCTACAGAGTCCACTCTGACCATGCTGAGCTCCCTCCTTCCCCTCTCCCTTTGTAGACACAGGAGATGTGATCTCCTCTCTGGGGGCTGGGTTAGCTGTCTAGTTACTTGGTAAACTGACTCCCAGGAGACATTTGTTTCTTTGTTTCACATCTCTGTATATAAAGTGTCGATGGAACTAGAATGGTTTCACAGTCGGCAAGCAGAGATCTAAACCTACGCTACACCCTCTGGTCAACGGATGCCTGTTATGCAGCACATAGCTACACCATGTGCGCGTCAGCTCTGCTATATCAGGTAGTATGGAATACATACTGAGGTGATGTGACGCAAAAAATCTGTTTAAAAAATTGTTTCTTGTGAAATGGCAATGACTTATCAGTGGGCAGGAAAGAAAGCTAAGGGGGCGGAAAGAAAGCTTAAGGGGGTAAGTAGGCAAGTATGCAAATGGACCAATCAGTGAGATGAGTGGTGCGTGCTTAACCGGACATTTAGTAGATGATACCATGTGATGCCACTTGTATGGTGGTTGGTCTGAGTATAGCTCAGCCAGACGATGTATTGCCATGCCGGTTGGGCACACAGGTATGGAGATACACAGGTATGGAGATACACCTGCTTTTAGTGTAAGGTGGTGAGCTATACCCTTTTCCCCTGTGGTCAGTGACCTGCCGGGCTGTGAGGGAGTCTCTTGGGTGATTATCATGGTAGTCCAGAGTGGAGTTGTGACCCTCCCGGACTATCTGTACCGACAACCACAGAAAGGGAAGATGACCAAAGGATGGAGTAGTGACTGTGTAGGTACCAGAACAATGATCACGGAGTCCTGTTATAAAGTCTTTTACTGTGAAAATACTTTGTACAACAGTTGATCACAGACAGTATATGTGAGAGGACAGAATCTGTGCTAAGAGCCTTTGGAGTAGAAGAGCTGACCTAACTTGGTTGCATTCTGAGAAGTAGAGAGGAGCTTGTACTGAGTTCAGACCCGACCCAGGGTAGATATGTGCTCTGCTGGAACTTTAGAAAAAGTAGAATACTGAAGAATACTTGAAAGCAGAAATATACTTGTGCCCATGTTTCGGCCTTTGTTGTCATGATGCTACCTGTTGCCCTATGGTGTCGGGTGAACCGTCCTATTAGGGTGACTCAAGCCACAGACCTTGTTAACTGAGTTGAGCACAGTGGCCAAATTAACTGGTTACACCTGCGCTGCGAGAGTATGTAGGCTTGTAGCAACTCTGCTCTATCGGGGTCAGTTTTTCTTGTTTCCCTGCTCTTTTAGAAATGTTCACAGCGTGGGTTGGGGTGTTGGGACTTGTCCTCTCCCTAGCAGCTTAGCACTGCATACTAGGACTAGGTGTAGCTTTAGAAGAAAGTCTGTGTCTCCTGTGCATCTATCCACTACCACACACTAGATTACACTGGATTGGAGGGGGGACCTGGCAAAGCCAGGGCCCAGCTGGACTACAGCAGGGACTGTCTTGTCTTCTCTCAACCAAGACATGGGTAAGACTCAAGTGTAAGGCTGCATTCACATGTTCGGCACAGAACACGGACATGGAATGCCTGTAATGGGCTCATGCCCGCCTGGGCAGCATTTGTGATAAGATGCTGGGAGCAGGAGAACTATACAGATATGCACCGCTGTCATTACAGTGCGGCACAGATCTGTACAGTTTCCCCACTGCCAGCATCTTATCACAGATGCTGCCCGGGCGGGGGGGGGGGGGGGGGGGAGAGTCCGTGTTCCATACGGAGCGTGTGAATGCTGCCTAAGGGTGCACTTCCTTTCCCCATGTGACAACTTCCTACAGGAGGTGTAATGTTCCCTGAGAGTGGTGGAGAAGAAATAGAAAAAAGGATAGAGATAGGTGGAAGGAAAGAACAGCTCCCATTGGTCCGTAGATTACAACAAACAATAACCCCCTTGTTCACTATAGCTGTGCAATACATAAGTGCATATACAGATAACAGCGATATCTTCTGGTAAAACTTAGGTACTACTTTATTACCACGTTTACCTGAAGTACAGACTTTTGCAAGGGGTGGAAAAACTAATAACATTTGTGGTGGGAGACCACAGATGCATGATGGGAAATGTTGTTTTCTATCTTGAATATAAGTTGACTTTAAGAAAAACTTAACTCCGGAACAGCAGCCGCTAGAAAGACCGGAGATAACTTAAGGTACTCAGGGGGACTTGGTGGGTAAGACCAGCTAGCATTTAATTTTTTAGCTCTTTGGTGGATAGTCCCTTTAAGGCTGGACTAAAGTGGTTTCTTTTTGTTCCTCCCTAAAAACTGCAAATTTGGCACATGGGTTATTTTTGTTTAAAAATACTTTGGGTAGATCTAGTGCTGTGACCCAGGTTGAAGGGATTGGTGGGTTCTGGTGTTTTGGGGGCTATTTGTCACAGTGGCCAGGAGTAGTAACTCCCAGCCCCAGACACACGGCAACTGGCCCTTGGTTAGAACTACTGTGAGGTGTGGAGGGTTGGTGCAAGTGCTATGACAGAGATGAGTCCCACTTTAAACAAAGTTCAACTTTACTTAGCAAATATATCTTGCAATAACAGTAACTAACAGTGCTTAGGTACTTAGTGCAAAAATCAACAGAAATAGGAATGGCCAAAAAGATGAAGAATAAACAGTGGAAGGGGGCAGGGACTGGATAGGAGGGCTCCTTGCTTAATATGGTACCCTGCTGTCTATAAAGTATTCTGAAGTAATCCTCATACACTCTATAAAAAAAAAAAAAAATCTACACACACACACGACCACCTTCTGTCCCTCTGTGTCGGGTTTCCATCCTAATGGGGTAGTACGAGTCCCAGGTCTCCTGTCAATGGGTGGAGCTAGCTAGTAATATTCTTCCTAGTTGGAGATTGGCTAGCTTGCACTGTGCCCTACTGTGATACAGCCTTATGGTGTGTTTACACAGAGATTTATCTGACAGATTTTTAAAGCCAAAGCCAGGAATGGACTATAAACGGGGAACAGGTCATGAGGGAAAGATTGAGATCTCCTCTTTCCGAATCCATTCCTGGCTTTGGCTTCCGAAATCTGTCAGATAAATCTCTCTGTGTAAATGTACCATTAGTGTTCCTCTCCTTTCTTTAGGTGGTTGACTGGCCAGAGTTTATAAAAATCCACGGTGTAGGCAAGAGGTGAGACCCTGGCTTCCCTGGGGGCTCCCCTGTCTAGCGACCCATGATGGTTGGATAACAGGTCCGAAGCCAGACACTAAATTATAGGACATGTAGACTATAGAGGGAAAAGGTGGTGTGTGGCTAAACCTGGGTTTGTCTGCAGCTGTGCTGTGGAAGAGTAACACCTAGTGGCTGGAGTAAGGTATAGCTGCTCACTGTCCTAACTGTGACACCACAAAGAGACACTTCTATTTAGGTGTTAGAAAAGAAGAAAACATGTAGTGTGACACTACACTAAGCTAACAGTCAATGGGGGGAAAACTGTGTGTACTGCTTTTAGGATGGGTCTTTTTTCTCCCCTCTTAAGGGTCCTTCCCCCCCCCCCCCAACACACACAGAAATGGTGGTTTAGAAAAAGTCATGTCTGTATGCATATTGATGTGAACTTTAGACTTAAATAAGAACACCACAAAAAAAAAAAAATCTCAAAAGCAGGAAAAACTGCAATTTTTGGGGCCAATTTTCGTTTTTGCACTTTTGCTTTTTCTTTTATGTTTGAAAGGCCATAGCACTTGCATTTTTTCACCTAGAGACCCACATGAGCCTTTATTTTTTGCGACGCCAATTGTACTTTGCAATGACAGACTTTATTTTCCCATAAAATATGGTGTGAAACTGGAAAAAAATCATTTGCGCTGTCAAATTGAAAAAGAAAAAAAGGAATTTGTTTTTATTTCAGGGAGTTTCATGTTTACGCCGTTCACCCTGAGGTAAAACTGACTTGTTATATATGTTCCTCGAGTCGTTACGATTACAACGACATGTAACACGTATAACTTTTATATTATCTGATGGCCTGTAAAAAATTCAAGCCACTAACTAATATATGTTCCTTAAAATGTTCTATTCCCAGGCTTATATCGCTTTTATCCTTTGGTCTATGGGGCTGTGTGAGGTGTCATTTTTTGCGCCATGATGTGTTCTTTCTATCGGTACCTTGATTGCGCATATGCAACTTTTTTATTGCTTTATTACATTTTTTCTGGATTTGATGCGACCAAAAATGTGCAATTTAGCACTTTGGAATTTTTTTGCACTGACGCCGTTTACCGTGCGAGATCAGGAATGGGATAATTTAAAAGTTCGGGCGATTACGCGCGCGGCGATACTAAATGTTTATTTTATTTAGATTTATAAAAGGGGGGTGATTTGGACTTTTATTAGGGGAGGGGATTTTTTTTATTAATAAAACATTTTTACTTTTATTTTTACATTAACTAGAAGTTCCCCTGGGGGACTTCTATATACACAGCACTGATCTCTCATAGAGATCAATGCTGTTTATATACAAAGAAAAGATCCATCAGATCGGTGATCCATTGCACTGGCCTACTGCAGGCCATAGCAATGTACTGCCGAGTCGGGGGGCCCGGCCAGAAGAACGGATCTCCCCCCCCCCCCCCCCCCCACGATTGCATTGTGGGGGGGAGATCCGTCCCACTAGACACCAGGGACATGCGAGCAAAGCCTCTAAATGCAGCTGTCATGTTTGACAGCTGCATTTAGAGGCTTAATTAGCTGGCACGGCAACGGGACCCGTGTCGGCTAATAAAGGCGCTCCCTGGCTGCAGATATCAGCTGGGAGCAGCGCCGTTCATAGCGGGGTCCTGGCGGGACCCCTCTCTGAACCCCCCCCCCCCCCCCCCACGTGGCACCAGGTACGTCATGGGTCGCTAAGGGGTTAAAGGGGTTGTCCAGTGAAAATCTTTTTCTTTCAAATCAACTGGTGTCAGAAAGTTATATAGATTTGTAATTAAAGTCTATTAAAAAAATCTCCAGTCTTCCCATACTTGACCTGTATGTCATGCAGGAAATGTTGTTTTATTTCCAGTCTGACGCAGTGCTCTCTGCTGACATCTCTGGCCGAGACAGGAACTTTGTCTCTGTTTTCTATGAATCCCCATAGAAAACCTCTCCTGCTCTGGACAGTTCCTGTCTCTGTCAGAGATGTCAGCAGAGAGCACTGTGTCAGACTGAAAAGAAAACAACATTTCCTGCAGGACATACAGCAGCTAATAAGTATGGGAAGACTTTAGATTTTTTAACAGAAGTAAATAACAAATCTATATAACTTTTTGACACCAGTTGATTTGAAAGAAAAAGCTTTTCGCTGGACAACCCCTTTAAGTATCTGAAGGCTGGCACACCTCCTCAGTTTCCTTCCTATGCTTGTGTGTTAGCTTTCAGCTGACTGTTAATCGAGAAGAGGAGAGAGGAGGTATCCCAGCTCTCAGCACTTCAAGGGCCTGGGCACTCCTCTGTGACCTTTGCACAGGAGAATAAAAGCATTTTTATTATGGAAGCACAGACTGATAAAAGAATGGTACCATGTGTCTCCATGTAGTCTCAGTAGTTTGGAGTGTGATTTGCAGCCGTCAGATTCATGTTAAGCACGGTCTACTATTTCTATATTACTCTGTATTCTATTCATTCTCAGCATCTGCATTTTTGCATGATGAATACTTACTTTCTCAGTGCTCTGGTACTCTGCAATGCTCCTGCGGCCGGCAGAAAGCCACTTCTCTATTTTTCAGCCTCTTCCAGTTTATGAACATAGACTATAAATGGAACAGAACATTTGCTGAAGCCACTTGAGTGATTCTCAAACACATTGAGCAGATAATGTGACCTGAATAGTGTGAAGCGGCAGATAAAAGCCGCCTGACATTTACTCCAGTTTACAGAAGAGATCTGCCGAGGTAAAAGGGAGATAAAACATACCACCCAAGAATTAATAATGTGTGAATCCTAGGTAAACGTTAACCAGCACATCCACATATACACAGCTGGCTATAGGTGAGGAGGGGGCTCCGCTGCATGTCCCCTGCAAATCACAGTGAGGCTGGGTTCACACTACGTATATTTCAGTCAGTATTGTGGTCCTCTTACTGCAACCAAAGCCAGGAGTGGATTGAAAACACAGAAAGGCTCTGTTCATACAATGGTGAAATTGAGTGGATGGCCGCCATAACAGTAAATAACGGCCATTATTTCAATACAACAGCCGTTGTTTTAAAATACCAGCAAATATTTGCCATTAAATGACGACCATCCACTCAATTTCAACATTGTGTGAACAGATCCTTTCTGTGTTTTCAATCCACTCCTGGTTTTGGTTGCAATATGAGGACCACAATACTGACTGAAATATACATAGTGTGAACCCAGCCTACAGATGAGGATGCAGCTGCGATGGTCGTCTATGGGAGAATAATTCACAAGCAAATTACCCCATTGTATTTGCTGCTTCTTGCAATGTGTCTCCTTTGCTTGATCTAACCAAATATATACAGTTCACATGGAGCCATTCACCCCACATCATAGTCTGTCCAGTCCAATATCTGTTTTCTTCCCATTTATTTTCTTGTTGCATCCTCAAGATTATGGGGAAAAAATTATATATATATATTTTTAAGTTAGCAGTAGAGATGAGCGAAGCGAATTTGACAAATTCCAATTTGCAGCGAATTAGGCATTAAATACGCTTTGTAACAGATTTGCTTCCCAAATTGGCTAAACATGGCGGGTGAACATGTTCATTTACAGAACTGTATTTTGTTTGGAACAAGGGGTTATCCATAATCCCTAGCGCCCGTCCAACAGCTGCAAACCCCACTGTGATGTCAGCACCTCCCCCCAATGGCGGATTATAATGTGGGCGGTTTGGGCGGCCGCCCGGGGCCCAAGGCTCCGGGGGGGCCCGCGCCGCCCACATTAAGATCTTGCATAGCAGCGCCAGCAGCACATCACTTTCGGGGCCCAATGGGCCCCCGAGTGATGTTCTGCTGTGGCGCGCTGTCGTCGGAGTCCGCCGCGGCACCGCCCCCTCTCTCCTTGCCGTCTTTGCGGTGCCCGTACTTCTCTCCTGGCGGCGTGATGACGTCACATCCTGCGCGCCGCCAAGCAGAGAAGTTCGGGCACCGCGGGGCTGCACTGTGAGCTTCCGGCCTGCTCTCTCTGCCGGAAGCTCACCCTGGCTCCCTGCCGCCCGAATATACCCCCTGCCACCCGGCTGTACCCCTTGCCCCTTAGCTGCTCTCCATGCCGCCCCATCTTCTCCCCCTGCTGCTACCCCCATAATCTTCTCCCCCTGCTGCTACCCCCATCATCTTCTCCCCCTGCTGCTACCCCCATCATCTCCCCCTGCTGCCACCCCCATCATCTTCTCCCCCTGCTGCTACCCCCATCATCTTCTCCCCCTGCTGATACCCCCATCATCTTTTCCCCCTGCTGCTACCCCCATCATCTTCTCCCCCTGCTGCCACCCCCATCATCTTCTCCCCCTGCTGATACCCCCATTATCTCCCCCTGCTGCCACCCCCATCATCTTCTCCCCCTGCTGCTACCCCCATCATCTCCCCCTGCTGCCACCCCCCATCATCTTCTCCCCCTGCTGCTACCCCCATCATCTTCTCCCCCTGCTGCCACCCCCATCATCTTTTCCCCCTGCTGCCACCCCCATCATCTTCTCCCCCTGCTGCTACCCCCATCATCTTCTCCCCCTGCTGATACCCCCATTATCTCCCCCTGCTGCCACCCCCATCATCTTCTCCCCCTGCTGCCACCCCCATCATCTTCTCCCCCTGCTGATACCCCCATCATCTTCTCCCCCTGCTGCCACCCCCATCATCTTCTCCCCCTGCTGCTACCCCCATCATCTTCTCCCCCTGCTACTACCCCCATCATCTTCTCCCCCTGCTGCTAACCCCATCATCTTCTCCCCCTGCTGCCACCCCCATCATCTTCTCCCCCTGCTGCCACCCCCATCATCTTCTCCCCCTGCTGCCACCCCCATCATCTTCTACTCCTGCTGCTACCCCCATCATCTTCTCCCCCTGCTGCCACCCCATCATCTTCTCCCCCTGCTGCCACCCCCATCATCTTCTCCCCCTGCTGCCACCCCCATCATCTTCTCCCCCTGCTGCTACCCTTCATCATCTGCTGCCACCCCCATCATCTTCTCCCCCTGCTGCTACCCTTCATCATCTTCTCCCCCTGCTGCTACCCTTCATCATCTTCTCCTCCTGCTGCCACCCCCATCATCTTCTCCCCCTGCTGCTACCCCCATCATCTTTTCCCCCTGCTGCTACCCTTCATCATCTTCTCCTCCTGCTGCTACCCTTCATCATCTTCTCCTCCCGCTGCCACCCCCATCATCTTTTCCCCCTGCTGCTACCCCCATCATCTTCTCCCCCTGCTGCTACCCCCATCATGTTCACCCCCTGCTGCTTCCCTGCCTTCCCAGCTTCCCCCCCCCCCTCCCCGGCCTCATTTGCCCCAGCTTCTCCCCCTGTCGCCCCAGCTGCCTCCCTTCCCCAGTCACCCCCCGCGCCCCGCCGGCAGTTGAGTTGGGGCCGGAGAAGTCTTCATGATCTTCTCCCCCTGCTGCTACCCCCATCATCTTCTCCCCCTGCTGCCACCCCCATCATCTTTTCCCCCTGCTGCCACCCCCATCATCTTCTCCCCTGCTGCTACCCCCATCATCTTCTCCCCCTGCTGATACCCCCATTATCTCCCCCTGCTGCCACCCCCATCATCTTCTCCCCCTGCTGATACCCCCATCATCTTCTCCCCCTGCTGCCACCCCCATCATCTTCTCCCCCTGCTGCTACCCCCATCATCTTCTCCCCCTGCTGCCACCCCCATCATCTTCTCCCCCTGCTGCTACCCTTCATCATCTGCTGCCACCCCCATCATCTTCTCCCCCTGCTGCTACCCTTCATCATCTTCTCCCCCTGCTGCTACCCTTCATCATCTTCTCCTCCTGCTGCCACCCCCATCATCTTCTCCCCCTGCTGCTACCCCCATCATCTTTTCCCCCTGCTGCTACCCTTCATCATCTTCTCCTCCTGCTGCTACCCTTCATCATCTTCTCCTCCCGCTGCCACCCCCATCATCTTTTCCCCCTGCTGCTACCCCCATCATCTTCTCCCCCTGCTGCTACCCCCATCATGTTCACCCCCTGCTGCTTCCCTGCCTTCCCAGCTTCCCCCCCCCCTCCCCGGCCTCATTTGCCCCAGCTTCTCCCCCTGTCGCCCCAGCTGCCTCCCTTCCCCAGTCACCCCCAGCTCCCCGCCTGCAGTTGAGTTGGGGCCGGAGAAGTCTTCATGATCTTCTCCCCCTGCTGCTACCCCCATCATCTTCTCCCCCTGCTGCCACCCCCATCATCTTTTCCCCCTGCTGCCACCCCCATCATCTTCTCCCCCTGCTGCTACCCCCATCATCTTCTCCCCCTGCTGATACCCCCATTATCTCCCCCTGCTGCCACCCCCATCATCTTCTCCCCCTGCTGATACCCCCATCATCTTCTCCCCCTGCTGCCACCCCCATCATCTTCTCCCCCTGCTGCTACCCCCATCATCTTCTCCCCCTGCTGCTACCCCCATCATCTTCTCCCCCTGCTGATAACCCCATCATCTTCTCCCCCTGCTGCCACCCCCATCATCTTCTCCCCCTGCTGCCACCCCCATCATCTTCTCCCCCTGCTGCCACCCCCATCATCTTCTCCCCCTGCTGCCACCCCCATCATCTTCTACTCCTGCTGCTACCCCCATCATCTTCTCCCCCTGCTGCCACCCCATCATCTTCTCCCCCTGCTGCCACCCCCATCATCTTCTCCCCCTGCTGCCACCCCCATCATCTTCTCCCCCTGCTGCTACCCTTCATCATCTGCTGCCACCCCCATCATCTTCTCCCCCTGCTGCTACCCTTCATCATCTTCTCCCCCTGCTGCTACCCTTCATCATCTTCTCCTCCTGCTGCCACCCCCATCATCTTCTCCCCCTGCTGCTACCCCCATCATCTTTTCCCCCTGCTGCTACCCTTCATCATCTTCTCCTCCTGCTGCTACCCTTCATCATCTTCTCCTCCCGCTGCCACCCCCATCATCTTTTCCCCCTGCTGCTACCCCCATCATCTTCTCCCCCTGCTGCTACCCCCATCATGTTCACCCCCTGCTGCTTCCCTGCCTTCCCAGCTTCCCCCCCCCCCTCCCCGGCCTCATTTGCCCCAGCTTCTCCCCCTGTCGCCCCAGCTGCCTCCCTTCCCCAGTCACCCCCAGCTCCCCGCCTGCAGTTGAGTTGGGGCCGGAGAAGTCTTCATGATGCTGCGCCAAATAGAGAGGAAAGGAAAAAGTGAGCGACGGCAATCGGAGAAGACGTCACCTGTGAGTCATTAGTAACTGCACTGTAATCACTTATAGGCTGGGCTCACACACAGTATATTTCAGTCAGTATTGTGGTCCTCATAGCAACCAAAACCAGGAATGGATAGAAAACACAGAAAGGCTCTGTTCACACAATGTTGTAATTGAGTGGATGGCCGCCATTTAATGGCAAATATTTGCTGTTATTTTAAAACAATGGCTGTTATATTGAAATAATGGACGTTATTTACTGTTATATGACGGCCATCCACTCAATTACAACATTGTGTCAACAGATCCTTTGTGTTTTCCATCCACTCCTGGTTTTGGTTGCTATGAGGACCTGACATGAGGACCAAATACTGCCTGAAATATACATAGTGTGAACCCAGCCCTATAGTGTGCAGAGCCTGTGTACCATTGGGGTCTAAATGGGTCAGTGTTTTGTTTGCGGTAGTGTACTGACACAGCCCCGGGGTCACTACAGTACACTAGCGAAAACTTTTAAACTAGAACCCAACTACAACTGCAGGCACTACAACTCCCAGCATATTATGAGGGCTGCAGACTGTCAGTACATGCTGGGAGTTGTAGTGCATGTAGCTGTTGTAGTTTGGTCCTAGGTGCATCATACACTGGATTCTTTGTGGCATGTAAGAATACATAGATCTGTGGGGGCTCAGTGCAGGGAAGTGACCCCAGAACATCACTAATAGGGGATAGAACAAAAACATCCCCCCTATCCCCTATTAGTGATGTTCTGGGGTCACTTCTATATACTGATCCCCCTCCGACCTATGTATTCTTATATACCCCACACAGCCTGCTGGGGTGGCTGGGGGGGGGGGGGGCCAGGTTGGGTGGACAGCCCGGGGCCCAGGGTACATTTAATCCGCCACTGCCTCCCCCTCTATATAAAGTGATTGGCTTCCTGGAGGCGGCCAGTCGGCTGTGTACAGTGGAGAGTGGGTTGCAGCAGGCAGTTAGAGCAGGGAGAGAAATACAGAGAGGGGGATGGATTGTGGGTGGTTTTCTGTTGAAGCTGTGAAGCCATTGTCCAGTATAACAAGTAACTGGGTGACTTGTTCATTATACATTGGGTGCTGGGTGTGCATTATAGGAAGTCACAGTGAACACAGTGTCCATCCTAATAACTCACTGGGTGCTCATTTACCAACGTCCACTGCTGTCCTGGAAGAAAATTAATATTACACCGCTGATCCACCAACGTCTACTACTGTCCATGGTGGAAATTGAATGACAGGCTGGTTGCTATTTTAAACAAAAAAAAAACTGTAATAACATCTGTTAATAAAATCAATACTCTGTAATAGTCCCGCTATTGTAGATAATATACTTTGCATGTTTTAATAAAAATTCATTTGTATGTGATTCATAAACTTCTCAAAACAAATTTCTGAGCGATTCACTCAGCGCTAGTTAGCAGTGTTTGTAAGCAAAAGTAAGGAGCGGAACCTACAGAGACATAGAATAGAACAATTATACCTTTTGGAGCCTCTGGTAGTTTTGCCTTACAAATACTATAGACACCCTCTCCCACCTACCCCTTGTATTCGAGGCATCTCAACACATCTCTCTACATGAAGGAAGTATTATGAGGTTAGTATTCCAACACAAGGTAATGTTTTATCTAGTTGGTGGTATAAAGCAGTGACGTTACCACAATGCAGTTGAACAGTCCATAGGCACGCTGCTCATGGCAGTTTTTCATTAATTATTTATTAGCCAGGTGGTTTTTGGAGAATGTTTAGTTCCAAAATCATGGTCATAGGGTCTATTCTTTAATGGCTGCACAATTTTGCAGGTAAAAAAAAAAAACATATTTTCAAAGTGGATGATTATTGCACCATAAACATCCTAAATTATCTGCCTAAATATATGCAAATAAATGGCCCCAAAAAGCCCTGTGTGATTCAATGCTCTCACTGCTGTTATTGGTCCCCTGAGAATCCCCCCTCAAGGTGCACCGCTATTTCTCATTCTCCCCATTTTAGTAAGTGGGGTCAGAGTTGGGTTGTTCGCCTATAATACACACAGGTTCTTCCTTCCTTTCAGTTGTCTGGCCAATCACCACATAGCACAGCACCTAGTCCTTCCTGCCATGCTATTATGTAGTGCCCCCTAGCAGTAGGCAAGATGGTAGGGCAAGGGTAAACTGGTGCTTGTAATCCTATCGGGTAAGTCATAGTGGCTGGAATGGACAAGTAACAGAAAGATCTAATACCCACCATTAATCTAAGCTTGTTTGTGATCGGTTTCTATTACATGAATTGAACCATTTTTAAAGCTGCAGAAAATCCTCACTTCCTGGTCCCCTTATCTATCCTCCCCCTCCTTTCCAAGACATTGGTGACATGATCTCCGACTCTTTTGTTGCCAGGTAAGCTGTAACACCTTATCTGGGGAAACAACAGCCTCTCCTAAGTAGTATAGGGGAAAGGAGACACTGTTGTTTCATCTTGCTCTCTTTCTCTAAACTATTTATGTAGATAAATATATAGAAAAATAGATACTGTGTTTACTGTGCAAAGTAGAAGCAGATTGAGCCAGTGGTGGGCAGATACTACAAGAGGGTAAAAATGGGATTATTTATAAAAGTTTTAATCTTTTATACGCTTTATGTGCATTTTATATTTTTATGGGATTGCTGGAGTTCCCCTTGTGCTACATTGAATGTCACTAGAAATTGGGGAACTTCCTAGTCAACAATGTCCTAACTGGTAATATGCAGAAGGTCTGTGATGGTATATGACCAAGACACCACAGCTTGAGGTGTTGCTTCAAAATGGGTAACATTACTCAGCTTCATCCACAGAGTGGAGGCATATAGCTTAAAGTGTACCTGTTGTTATAACTTTCAAAACCTAAATCAACAGTAGATGTAATATAAAGCAAGTTTGCGATTTACATTTTACATTCATTATTCTTTTAGTTTTTTAGGTATGGAAAACTCGGCACTTCCTGTGTTATGACTTTTTTTTCCCCCCAAAGAGTCTAAACACAGGAAGTCCAGTGTTTCCCAGGTCATCTGCGCTCACAAAGAAGGCAGTCATGTGATTGATGGACACATTGAGCTGTGACTCTGTACTGGCCAGGACTTCATGTGTTTAGTCTTTTTTTTTTTAACCAGCACAAGACTATAAAGCTTCAGGAGACTGGACCTGGATTTCTGGTAAGTTCAGCTTTGTTTTACAACATGATTACTAAAAAAAAAATTGAATGAAAATTGGAAACTTTATATCACATCTACTGTTGATTTTGACTTTGAAAGTTATAATGACAGTGACACTTTAAGCAGTTTCAAATACAGTAGCTGCAATGGTAGAGGGTGGTGAAGGAGGTAACCTATGTGGAGTCAATGTGGACATATGAGTAGTTCCTTAGAGTGTAGACCCCTGAGAGGACTTCCAGCATCAAATGGTCTGGCCTGAGTGGAGGTTCCCCAAGCACATATGCAGGATGCCTTGGGAAAGTCAATGTAGTTACAAACAATCCTGAGTCTTTGGCAACTCACTTTAGACTGGAGACTTGCAATTTGAGACTAGTGACCTCTAGTCCCCAAGACCAAGAGGTCAGGAAAAGTTGGATACTTATAGACTCATGCTTGCTTTCTTTCAGAAACAGTTTGGGTGTGGGTTTTGCAGCTCAGTTCCACTGAAGTGAATAGAGCTAAATTGTAATGCCACACACAACCTGAGGACAAGGGTTGGTGCTGTCTTTGCTAGAATATAACTGTACTATTTCTAATCCTGGATAACCCCTTTTAATTAGACTAATGGCAGACTTGCAATGATTGGTTCAAAGCTTTAACCTCTTAAGGACCCATGGCATACGGTTATGTCATGGAATCCTGTCACTTAAGGACCCATGCCGTACCTGTACGTCATGGAGTCCCCCGGTGCTTCGAAGTGAGCTAGGGAGCTGAGCTCACTTCAAAGCATGTGGGGACCGGCTGCTACATGCAGCCAGGTCTTCACTGTTAATGATGGGCCGCTGCGATTGCGCTGTTGCCCGCCATTAACCCCTGCAGTACCGAGATTGCGGCACTTACATCAGTGGCAGGAGCTGTGCTCTTGTCACTCACTGATCGGGACCCCCCGCAGTGTGAGTGCAGGGGTTCTGATCGTTGTATCTGACTGCCAGAGATCTCTTACCTTCCTCCCGGCAGGCAGATCAGCTATCACTGTATAGAGTCTGCACAGGCAGGCTCTATGCAATGATCACAAATTACACTGACCAATGCTATGCTATGGCATAGCAATGATCAGTGTAAGAAATCCAATGTAAAAATGTTAAAGTGCCCTAAGTGGACAAAAAAACTGTAAAAAAAAAAAAGTTTTAAAAACATAAAAAGTTTTAAAAAATACACCATAGCCCCTCCCCTTTCCCATTTTATAGCCCTCCCCTTTCCCATTTTATAAATAAAACACATAAAAATAAATAAATAAACATATAATATACCGTAGCGTGCGTAATCGACCAATCTAATAAAATAAATCAATATTGTTCCCGCACGGTGAGCGGCATAAACAAAAAGCGGTAAAAAAAAGCCAAGATTGATTATTTTTATTACATTTTATGTAAATCAATTATGTCTCATCTACACAAATATAGTATTAATAAAAACTAGAGATCATGGTGCAAAAATGACACCCCAAACAGCCGCATACGTGAAAAAATAGAAATGCTATAAGGGAGGGTTTACACTAAGGAATTCTCGTAGACAATGTCCGCGGGATTCCGTCAGCTGTCCGCCCGCACATCTGGGCGCCTTTCCGCCGGCCCCATAGACACCATTCTATGGGCTGGCGGATTCCTGTATATGCTGAAAGAAGTGTCACTTCTTTCAGCGGATCGCGGAATACGCCGGCCCATAGAATGGTGTCTATGGAGCCGGCGGAAAAGCGCGTGCCCGTGCGGGCGGACAGCTGACGAAATTCCGCGGACATTGTCCGCGAGAATTCCTCAGTCTGAACCACCCTCAGAGTCAAAAAAGGGCCATTGTAATCACACCTATTGGAAAAAAAAAAAGTTTTACTGTTATTAAAATAGTAAAACATTAGAAAAGCTATAAAACTGCATATCCCTGTATTCAGACTGACCTATAGAATAAATACAAAATGTCAGTTTTACTGTAAAGTGCATTATGTAACCCCCCCCCCACACACACACACACACACACACACATATTGCAGAATTGTACTTTTTCCCCCAGTTTCACCCTATAAATGATATTTTGGGGGTTCCATCATACATGGTATGGTAGATCAAAAGAGGCCTTGTAAAGGTACACCTGTTCCTGAAAAAAACAAGCTGTTGCATGACCCAGTAGCTGGAAAAATAAAAGAGTTATGGCTTTTAGAAGACGAGGAGGAAAAAACGAAAACGCTAAACTGAAAATTGTCCCGGTCCATAAGGGGTTAAACTAAGGTAAGCAGGAAATGTATGTGTGTCGGTTTAACTTCATTCTTGATAATAGACAAAATATAATTAGTCTAGGCTCTCTTCTCTCCCTTTCCTGCACACAGCAGAAGATAAGCCACACCCACACATTCTCTGTTCTGTCCTAGTCTTTCTGTTACTAGAGACAGAGAAAGCCTAATAACAGGTAGTAGACAGAAGATTGCAGAGAAGGTAGACACCTAGTGGCTGTTTTTTGGGGGCTAAGGAATGCACATGCTGCAAGAAAACAAAACCCTTATCCCCGTGTATAGAATGGATTTTGTGCAGATTTATCTAATGTATCTAATGAATGTGCTGAGTGTGAACACACCCTTATAGTTGTTCTAGGATTTATCCTTTATTTTGTGAAAGGAACCAGTTAAACAACAGATGCTTTTTTTCGTATCAGTATTCTAATCCAAAGTGTATTAGTTCCAAAGCGATGGGTGTGCCTGTCAACCTTTATCTTCTACCAACAACGCAGACATAAAACCAGTGTTATAATAAATTATAAAACCTACTGTACCATGTCAGTTACTTGCTGTAAGACAGACTTTCCAATTAGGGGCTAAATGCACAATAAATAAAAAACAGGATACATGCAGTGTACCGCATGCAATGTATGTCTTTATGGTCCTAGGTTCCAACTGACATGGAAAACCATGCACTTTTTCTACAGTTTTTTTTTTTTGTAATATACAAGGGGGTATGGGTAATATACTTGGATAATATATTCTCCTCTTCACTAGTGCTTCTCAATTCCAGGTCTCATGGCGCACCAACAGGTTAGGTTTTAAGGATATCCCATACAAAGAACACCTGTGATGCACTGTGATGAGTAGAATTTTATCACCTGTAAAATACCAAGGAAATCCTCAAAACATGACCTGTTGGTGGCCATGGGGACTGGAATTAGGAAGCACTGCTCTACACCATCAGTGACAGTAGTGCTCTATATGGTGCATCTACATTTTATATGTAGTTGGTTAAAGGAGTTGTTTGGCTAGGACCCCTTTTTGACTCTGTGCTCTGTGTGACTCTGTGCTCCAAAAACCAAGGCACTCTCTCCCTTAACCCTTTAAGGACATGGCCCATTTTCGTTTTTACGTTTTCGGTTTTTCCTCCTTGTGTTTAAAAGGTCATAGCACTTGCATTTTTCCACCTAGAAACCCACATGACCCCTTATTTTTTGCTTCACTAATTGTACTTTGCAATTACAGGCTGAATTTTTGCATAAAGTACACTGCGAAACCAGAAAAAAATTCAAAGTGTGGTGAAATTGTAAAAAAAACCGCATTTCTTTTATTTGGGGGAAATGTGTTTTTACGCCATTCGCCCTGTGGTAAAACTGACTTGTTATGCATGTTCCTCAAGTCGTTACGATTAAAACGATATATAACATGTATAACTTATATTGTATCTGATGGCCTGTAAAAAATTCAAACCGTTGTTAACCAATAAGGGTGCCTTAAAATCGCTCCATTCCCAGGCTTATAGCGCTTTTATCCTTTGGTCTATGGGGCTGTGCGAGGTGTCATTTTTTGCGCCATGATGTGATCTTTCTATCGGTACCTTGATTGCGCATATACGACTTTTTGATCGCTTTATATTACATTTTTTCTGGATTTGATGCGACCAAAAATGCGCAATTTTGCACTTTGGGATTTTTTTGCGCTGACGCCGTTTACCGTACGAGATCAGGAATGTGATTAATTAATAGTTCGGGCGATTACGCACGCGGCGATAGCAAACATGTTTATTTATTTATTTATTTGTTTACTTTTATTTAAAACCTGGGAAAAGGGGGGTGATTCAGACTTTTATTAGGGGAGGGGGCTTTTTACTATTAACAACACTTTTTTTTTTTTTTACACATATACTAGAAGCCCCCCTGGGGGACTTCTAGTATATACACTGTGATCTCTCATTGAGATCTCTGCAGCATAGATATGCTGCAGAGATCCATGAGATCGGCACTCGTTTGCTTTCGGCTGCTGCAGCCGAAAACGAACGAGTGCCGAGCCGAGGACGGCGCCATCTTGGACGCGTCCCCGGCCGGCATCAGTAACGGAGATCGCTCCTCCGGGACAAGGTCCCGGAGGAGCGATCTCCCCCACTAGACACCAGGGAAACGTTGCCTCCGGTAATCGGAGGCAGCTGTCAACTTTGACAGCTGCCTCCGATTAGCTAATTAGCGGGCACGGCGATCAGACCGTGCCCGCTAATAGCGGCGGTCCCGGGCTACACGCGGCACCCGGGATCGCGGCACTTCAAAGCGGGGCCGCCGCGGGCCCCGCTTTGAAGTGCAAGTGAGGACATATGACGTACCGGTACGTCATATGTCCTTAAGAGGTTAAAGAAGAAGTTTGGCGAAATTTTTTATTAAAGTATTGTAATGCCCCCCAAAATGTATACAAATCCCCAATATACACTTGTTACGGGAAATGCACATAAAGTGCTTTTTTCCCTGCGCTTACTACTGCATCAAGGCTTCACTTCCTGGATAACATGGTGATGTCAATTCCTGGATAACATGGTGATGTCACTTCCTGGATAACATGGTGATGTCACGACCTGACTCCCAGAGCTGTACGGGCTGTGGCTGCTGGAGAGGATGATGGCAGGGGGACACTGAGGGACACAGGGCACTGTAGGGACACTGAGCATCTCCCTGCCATCATCCTCTTCAGCAGCCACAGCCCGCACAGCTCTGGGAGTTGCATTGTGACATCACCATTTTATCTAGGAAGTGACATCACCATGTTATCCAGGAAGTGACATCACCCTGTTATCCAGGAGGTAAAGCCTTGATGCAGTAGTAAGTGAAGGAAAAAAAGAACTTTATAAGCATTTTTCCGTAATAAGTGTATATTGGTGATTTTGTATAACTTTGCAGGGGGGTGGGGGGTGGCAATACAATACTTAATAATAAATTTTTAATAATAAAAATTTCGCCGGACTTCTCCTTTAATGGGATATTTCCATCTCACAAAGCTAGTTTCTTGCGTGCCTCTGCTCCCCGCTCCAAGAATTGACATGTCAATTCTTTGAGCAGAGAGAGGAGGTGTACAAGACATCCCATTGAATCAATGGGACAGGTGGAAGTTCAAATAGCGTCCATGGCAAGGGCTCCGCTTCAAATTCCACCTCTTTTGCTCTGTGTGAACATGCCCTAATAATCATCCTTGGTGAGTAGTCACTAGCTCATCCTAAAAATACTACAACTCTTATATGCTGCTATCATCCCCAGTGAGTAGTTATTAACTTACTTCTGACACTACTTGTATATTTTTCTTGTATGATTACTGGTGGGTCCCCGAGTCTCCCTATTTTGCCCTACCATAAGTCCTAAGGGTATCTGAGTACTGGGAGCCATTCTGAGGACTAGGGAAATGTGGCTTCTGAAAACAGAGCATGGTTCTGCAGTCTAGTGACCCATCAGCATCATAAAAGTAAAGTCATGGTGAATTTTGGATTTTTGGGTGAATCATAGCCAAGTGCATTCATACAGAGAAAGGTTATGTACATATATTGTATTCAGTACAACAAAGCTTTTCTTTTACTGTTCAAATATTTATCACATTTATGGGCTGGGCTCAATTATATTACCTGCTAGCCAAAAACATTCTCATATCATAGTGTAAGGGAAAGCTATAGCACTGCCTCAGGATGACTAGACAGTTGTCATGACCCGACTTGTCCTTTGCATCAACAATATTTCACATTTCACTGACTGAAATGACCCCATTGCTTATGTATATATATATCTTTAATATAACTTAATTCTAACATTGTACATGTACTGTACAATAGTATAAATAGCTACAATAATTATTCAATCAAAAGATAATAAATTCTTTTATGATATCGGCCCCACTGTAATTCTAAGACTATTACATGTCACTGAGGAATTCTGTGGCCTTATTTATCTGTATTTATGAATCCAAAATAGTACAAGCTGGCCACCCTTGCTAAGCACTAGAACTAGCTGTTATGTGTGTGTACATGAGGAGGAGTACTATTTCTGGCTACTATGAAGTATTTTTATTTATTTTTTGTATTTCACTAGTTTTCCCCTCTTTGGGTGGGTTCACACTGAGAAATAGGTGAGGAATTAAAGAGGAATACGCTCTTATTTCTGCTTGAAATTCCTCAATTGAAATTGAACAGATCAATGTTTCATTGTGTTCAATGGCATTTCCACTCTGTTGGTCACACTGCAGAATTTCTGAGCAGAATTTTCTGCCGCTGATCTGCTTTCTGCCCAAAGAATTGACATGTCAATAGAAGTCAATGGGGGCTGAAATTCTGATTGCATTCTGCTTGAATTTTGCTTGCATTCTGCCCTACTTCTGCTATAAGTTTGCTCCTACTCTGCCAGAGCTGAATAGGCGAGGAATTTCAAGCAGAAAACTTTCCTCTACAAGGCCCCGTTCACACTGAGTAAAAACGGCAGATTTCCCGCTGCAGAATCCCATCGTGCTCAGTGTCCTGCTGTGAGTGAATGAGAGGGCGCGCGTGCATCCGCTTCCTCCCCTCTCCTCTCAAAGAAGTGACATGCCCTCTCTAGTTTTTAGTGGTCCTTGAGCTAGTGGGTGATAGCTAGCTGCTGTGTTGACTCCTATACACTGCACACAGAGAATGGGATTTTCGGCTCAGGCAGCGTCTCTAACATGTGCTGCCTGTTCCGGAAGAGAGGGGAAGAGAGCTGCAACAGAGGGGCAAGTTGTTAGTTTTTTTTTTTTTTGTTTAATTATCCGCTTTGCATGAAGTGTGGGAGGGGGAGCATCATCTATGGGGGGGCAACATGGGGGGCTATTAGGGGCAGTACACAGAGGGGGCAATCTATAGGGGAGATACACAGAGGGGACCATCTATAAGGGACACTAGAGGGCTATGTATAAGGGAGACTACACAGAGGGTGGCATCTATAAGGGGGGCAACACAGAGGGGGGCATCTATAAGGGGGTTCAACGGGGGCCATCTAAAAGGGGGACTACACAGTGGAGGGGCCATATACTATAGGGGATGCACAGAGGGGGGCCATCTATAAGAGCACTACACAGATGGGATTATCTATAAGAGGGCCACTTCTAAGGAGTACTACATAGAGGGGGATGTAAACAACAGGGGATGCACAGAGAGGGGCGTATATAATAGTCGACGCACAGAGGTGGGGCATCTACTATAGTTCACCACACAGAGGGGCCATCTATAAGAGGTGTTGCAGAAGGGGGGGGGGCATCTATAGTGAGGGCTACAGAGAGGGGGGCTCTCTAATGGAGATGCACATGGGGCCATCAATAAGGTGGCTACATAGAGGGGGGCATATACCATAAGGGGGACTACATAAAGTTTGGCTACCTATTAAATAAGGGCACAAAGGGGTGAATACAGATTTTTTTATTTGTAAAGAGATAAGGATGGTGCCAGAGTAAGGAGCCTAATATGTTTGTCTGGCTGATTCTGTGGATTCATGTCTCGGAGAAATTCTCATAATGGATCAGGGCAGATGAATAAGAAAATGAAAAGGGAACGACTCTGATCACATAAGATGTCCCCTGTGAGTCACTGTGATGTAACTGAACTGTAATCGTTCATATGGTATACAGAACCAATGAAGAGCTGGGTCTACCTCTATATGACTGTATGAGGTGATATTGATCTTTGTACAGTGGATTTTATTTAGTAGCAGTGGTGGCATTATTTGTTACTTAATCTGGTACTGAGTCTTATTGGTTTTAGTATACTGTTTGGACCGTAACAATATGGTGGTGATGGTAGCAGTTGTGGTCTGGCGGTAATATTTGTCACTTTTATGCTAGTATAATTCATATTATTGGTCTCTATCTACAGAATGTGGTCTGTAAGAGTATGGTGGTAATATGTATAATGATAATATTTCCTTCCTTTATACTGGTACTATTGGTAATATGGGTCCCAGTATTTTACATTGTACCATCCATCAACGACGCTTGACATGATCCAGCAGGACAATGATCCAATTATACTTGGAAACTATGCAAAGAAATTTGCTGGCTCGGCAGAATTACCAGATCTCCACCCTATTGAGCGTTACCAGAAATTCTGAGAATTGCCCCATGAGCCTACAAGTCTCTCAAAAATGAAGTCTCTGGTCTTTCGCTGTTACGTAGGTCTGCCTCATTTTCTATGAATCCAACAATGTTGTTTGTATACTGTGTGGTTTTATAACCTATCTGTGATGAACATGGCATATGAACATCTAGGTAAGTAGACAGTCAGCCAAATGAAGAAAGCCAGAGAACCCTTAACCGGATTACATGAAGCTTTATTACAGCAGGACAGAACACGGCTGATCATTATGATCTTATTAAAGGATTTGCGGTGAGACTGCTGAGTGTTAATGGATCTGACTCTCCGGACTAGTATATGCAACAAAATAAGAATCAGAATGCTACCCATCACTCAGATGCTACCATCCAGAGACAGAACCTGACTGGGTGTCATATGTGTATCATCTGATGTAGTGGAGGGTCTTTTGGGGGGTCTCTTACAGTGGCATGACTAAAATAATAAGATTCAGCCTAGTTATTTCACATAAAACCCAGTTACCTGGTCACAAACGTGAGAACCACCGCTAACAATTGTTCTTGAGAGCTAGAGCATATTTTCAGCAGATCTCTGAGTGATCAGGTTGCATGCTGCCTATAGAAATCTATGATGAGGGGAGGAGAGGGTAGCTGGAGAGTAAGACAGAGGCAGAGAGGCTGCTGAAATATATAAGTCTTCTATCTCTTTATTCACACCTAACATTACTCAGCACTGCTCTATAATATCCTCCATGCTGCTGGTGCTTCTGTGGGTTTGGAATAGAGATCTAAGAGTGCAGGGATACCCATTTCTGTTTGTATCCAGTGTATGGGAGACATTGTAGCAGCTAGTCTCAACCACTAGCTAAGAAACTAGTGATCTTGAAAACTGTACAAGTTAAATCATGGCCAAAAATATGGCTATTCCTCATGTAGACATGACAGCTTATCCTCAAAGTTTTGCTAGAAAGTCATTTAGACCTTTACCAAAGTATATCAACTTAAGAATATACTGTTCAGCCATTGCAAAAGGCAATGTCCCCAAATACCACAGAATATACTTGTCCTATAGAAAAGGAGGAACTACCTATGTTAAGAAAGACTGGATGCAGTAATGAATATTGAGGAAGCTTTGTTGGGTAAAGCATTGGTATGTCCAAGAGGGGTAACTTCCTTATAGTCCATCTATACAATATCCGGAGCTAGATTTCAAAAGTGAATGTGGTGACATCAGTATATCAATTCTAATATGTTTCCATTTTTAATAAGATTTTGGACGAGTGTGTATCGCTCGAAAGCAACGGTATAAACATAATGAATAATTATATTATAATACCTACTGGACTAGGCTCTAAAACCAACTGAGACACTGGTTTATTGGAGATTACTGGAGATAGCAGAACATTCAATGGAGAAATAGTGCGACCTACCCTTAAAGGGGTACTCTGGCAGGAAAAAAAGTCTTTAAAATAAAAAATCATTGTAATTTACTTCTATTTAAAAATCTAAAGCCTTCCAGTACTTATTGGCTGCTGTATGTCCTGCAGGAAGTGGTGTATTCTTTCCAGTCTGACATGAGATGAGCTCATCTCTAGTGTAAATGATGGGGGGCAGGAAAGAAGTCTTATAAGTGGAGAGAAAGACTGTATTTTCTGATAAGATACATTACAACGTTTATTATATTATCTTGTACTATTATTAATTTATACAAAATCTCTCGAAATAACAGTGACCATTTCACTAAATATTAGATATACTGAACATTTGGTTTTGATTCAAATTAAAAGCAAAGTCTATAATTGGCCATGTTATAGCGGTATTATTTATTTTTTAATAATTATAATTTATTTTAATAATTAGTGGTATGCTTAGTTATAAGTATACATGGGGGCATAGCATTTGTTTGTATTACTTTTTATTGTGACAATTAATGCCATAATATTAAATTTTTTTTCAATGCTTCAATGTTTGTCCTGCAAGCTGAAAGTCTGCAGGGGTCTAGCTTTCTTGTGTTACTAAGATCAAGTAACAAACAAAAAAATATTGGGAAAACGTAACATATGATAACCCACCAGGAGCCTCTTCTGGTAAGAGCAAATGTTGAAATTCTGAAGTCATAAACAACATAGTTACAACATGTGAACAGTGTGTACAGAATGTGTAAATCTATCTATCTATCTATCTATCTATCTATCTATCTCCTATTGTTCTATCCCCATTGCAAATTAGATCTGTTCACATTAAAATAAACAAAAGAGAACAAACAAACTAGAACAATGTAAATACCTCAACACAACTAATATAACCATTCCTCCAAATCCAAAACAAAGGGGGATATTTAATAAGTCCGGCGTTTTCTGCACTGGGCTTAAAAATGTCCCCGCAGCTCCGACAGGACGAAGATTTATGTAGATTAGTTGAATCAGTGCTGCACACCTCTACCTCTTTTCTAGAGCCGGTGCTCTGTGGCAAATAGGTTCTTCAACCTATTATATGTGCTTCGTATGGAGAAAAGGGTCTGTGGACACTCCACCGACCCTTTTCTCCATATGAAGCACACGAGAGACCCTATGGCCTGAGGAAGGTCCTGGTTGGACCGAAACGTTGCATATTACATTGGTCTCACCTCATGTATTTTCTGTCTAAGGTCGGAGTTTAAACCTTGTATCTCACTGTTAAATAAAACTTACACCTATCCTTGCATGAATAACGAGTGCCGTGGTTTCTACTGTACAGAAGATTTATGTAGAGGCGCACTGCCTCTACATAAATCTTGTGCGCACCAGTGTGCGCGCCAGGAAACCTATGCCAGCTCAGAGCTGGCGTAGGTTTCCTGATCACTTCCTGCAAGAAAAATTATGAATTAAGAGGACCCAGGGTCCACGCCCCTGTTCCACCCCCTCCCCGCCCCCCTGGTGTACTGGGCGGAAAATGGCCAGATGCGAATATTTATTCGCAAAACGGCCATTTGTGAGCAAATTTACTCGCATCTGCCTAAAAATATGCTTTTTTAGCTTGATAAATGTCCCCCAAAATGTCACTTTTAATGACCAATAACGTTGTATAGCATCGTATTTCATATAAAAAAACAAGCAACAAAATAAATGAGGTAAATTGCAAAGATGTCATATATACCCCCGAGCGATCCCCATATCAGGCCCCGGCTTCTGTGTTATGAAAAGAGACTCCTATGGAGATGCCAGAAAGAACCGAGTAAGCCGGAAGAGCACTTACTCGTCTCTCTCTGACACCTTTATAGAAAAGAATAGAGCCACAGGTCATGTGCCGTAACTGCGGCTCTGTTCAGGACACAGAAGCCGGGAGGCGATACGGAGATTGTCGGAGGGGTCAGAGGTGGAGACATTGACATTTAACATAGAACCCCCCTCGTGTTTGTAGGTTTTACTTCAGCATCAGGCTTATTTTTCTTTAGCTTGATGTTAGTTACATTTCAGTGTGTACAAGTATATAGCGTCCCCTTTGCCTTTCCATCTGTAGTTACAGCACAGCTGATACACGACGGCACAGATGGTAATGGAATATGACCAATTTAATTTTCTAACAGCAAAGCATTGAACCAATACGTGTGCAGGGTCTAAACAAGAACTGACTGAGCCCAATGTCTGAGGGTTCTTCAAGGGTTTGGGTTAAAGAAGAATCTGGCGCATGGGGGAAAAAATTATATTATATGGGGGGCATAATAAAGAAGATATATTTACTTGTCCTGGTGCCCGCCCCATCCCCTACCTGAAATAATAATGTATATAACATATATATAATATATACATAGATTGTTGATAATCGAACACATAATCCAAGGTGGCCACGAGGCTCCATTTACTTGACCACTATACACTTGAATAAGCTATGATCGGGCTCTAGTTACTTTATGTAGCAGGATGACTAAGGAACGCTCCCATTATCATCAATAGAATCAGACATGGCTGCCTTGCAAAGACAAGTGCATTTGAGGTCAGAAGGAGACACTATGTATCATTAAAAATAGATGTGTGGATCAATCTATACCGAGTCTTGTAAGAACATTCACTGTTTATTGCTAGAGAGGATCTTGTATTACAGCCTAGTATATATCCAGGACTCACAATAACATGTAACATGATACTAACATGACTGGGCAAGTGATGGAAGACTGAGAACTTAGCATATAGCAGGCAATGCTATCTCTCATTAATGAGAAGGAGGGCATGTTTGAGTCCATTGCTCAGGTGCGAGATGTGTGTCCCCTGGGTGACTTAGTCCCGCCCCCCCCCCCCCCCTAAAAAAATAAAAAATAAAATAAAATAATTTTTTTTTAATTTACTTAATGTGAAGATAGTCTATTAAAGGGAATCTGTTAGACTCTCCCAGCAACAATACTATAAGCTATGACTGTGCCAGACTGAGCACTGCAGGTTATTACAGTAGGAAGCAGACTGTATTGCCGGCTGCTAGGGGAACACTAGTCAGTGGGGGACAACAACTTACAAGGGGGCAACCATCAACTTAGTGGGGGACAACGTCTTACTAAGGGCAACCATCAACCTAGTGGGGGACAACATCTTACTAAGGGCAACCATCAACCTAGTGGGGGACAACGACTTACTAGAGGCAACTATCCACCTAATGGGGGACAATTGCATTCTAGGGAGGAATCTACTTTGTGGGGGCAACTATGTACTGGGGGCAACTAGCTATTTAGAGGAGGGAAGCTTTCCACCTACTGGCATTAACTATCTACCTAGTGGAGGATAACTATTTACAAGGGGGAAAACTATTTACCTAGAGGGGAAAAACAATCTACATACTAAGGGGGTAACTATCTACCTACTGGCGGGCAGCCAACTACCCTACTAGGGGCCAACTATCTAGTAGGGTAGATGGCAATTATCTACTGGAAGGGCAACTATACATCTACTGGGAGCATCTGCCTACTATTATTAGGCCTTATACTCATGTTCCAAAGAAGCCATGTAGTTGTTTCCCCTGCCCTGCCCAGTATCATCTACCAATATGAAGCTGGGCGTGGGGAAAGTCTTTGAATATTCGAAGTGCTGAAATATAACAGCTGTGTGGCTGCTTTATTACAGCACCTCGAATTTGCAAAGACTTTCCCTGCGCCCAGCATCATATTGGTAAATGATGCTTTATGGGTGGGGGGGTACTCTACTACAGGGCTTCCTCAGACGGCATGTCCATGAAACACGGAACATGTATATAAGGCCTTATTGTTTGGGATACTGTGAGTGGTAAAAGGTGAGAATGGTCTTAAAAGTGTGGAGCCTAAAATGTTTGTCCAACAGATTCTGCGGCCGGGAGTCATGGCTGGTAGAACCAATGATCATGACGGTCTAGGCACGATGGAGAAGATCGGTAAAGAGGATGACTTTGATCAGGTAAGATGTCCCCTGTGAATCACTGGATGTATCTGGACGGTAATTACTTCTATACTGTAGGAACAGTATGAGGGTAATATTGGTTGGGGTATAATGTTATTGTAAGTAACAGTATGGTGGTATTCAGACATTTAGCAGTGGTAATATATGGTCAGGATATGGCAGTGACGATTCTGATCAGGGAAGATGTCCCCTGTGAATCACTGGATGTATCTGGATGGTAATTACTTCCATACTGTAGGAACAGTATGTGGGTAATATTGGTTGGGGTATACTGTTATTGTGAGTAACAGTATGGTGGTATTATTCAGTCATTTGGCAGTGGTAATATGTGGTCAGGATATGGCAGTGTTATTTGTCCCTTGTATAGCATTATTATTGGTAATATTGGCTTTGGTATACTGGCAATTCAGCAACAGTAAGGTTATAACTTTAGTCACAATGAGGTGGTAATATGTGGTTGTGGTGTGGCAGTATTTGGTCCTTATATAATGTTGGTTTAAGTAAAGCAGATTCTATTAGGTAACAGTACACTAATAATGTACAGCAGAAAAACATTTTTTTTTTGCGCTGATCAAAGCATCGAACAATGAAAACTTACATGACCAAAGAATGTTAATCTTTTCCTGCCCAAATATTTTAGGGCACACAAAAAAAGAAGTGCTGACTATCAACTTTTCGTAACCCTGTGCGCCTATTCACACGACGCTGAATAAACAACTCCTCACAATGTTGTGTTGACATCTTGCACACAATGCTGACTTCGTACCTTCATACAATGTTGAGTGTTCACAATAAGAATCCCATTGGAAACGGCAACATCAAAGACCTACAGGCAGTCTTGCGTGACATTGCTGTCCACGTTTGTTAGAAAAGCTCATTTTTATATCTTAAAAATAACACTTTGGCTAAATAATAGCATAAGGCAACACACAGGAGAGTGACTGTACAATGTAATCACAGTACAAATACCATAGGAAGGAGTCATCCACAGTCTCTGAGATACAGATGTTTAACATGTCACCCAATAAGTGGATTTATACTCATACTAGTGTTCTGGCTGTTTGTTGTGTGGGAAAAAAAAAAATATATATATATATATATATATATATATATATATATATATATATATGTGTGTGTGTGTGCGTATATTTTTATTTATATGATGAAAGTGTCAATTATATATTATAATCTTTTAGGTATGATCAATTACTTCAATCCTAGGAATTGTATATACACTTCTATAGATTATATAACTGAACTGTATCATACATTATTTAACAGATTGAAAAAGTACCATCTCTAGTTATTTCTAATAATATTTTTAAAATTTTTATTTTAAAGAGGCATTCTGGGTAATATTGTTTAGATTTAAAGGCAATCGGGGGGATGAGGAAGAGGAGGAGCTAGGTGTGTTCCTCTGCTCACCTGCCACGCTTGCATGAGAGCTCCCAGGGCTGAATGACTGCTGGGCCAGGTGCCATGAATTGCTGAAGCCGGAATAGGCCGAGCGCTGCTGATGAGGAGTGTGGGGGAGACGGAGTGCCGTGGTGGACTAAGCCAGGAGAGTCGGCCAGACGCTGAAAACTGCGGCCCCCGCAGTGAGAGGGCGGGAGGGCCGCGAGGTGCCGGAGAGCGCCTCTGTCACCCGAGGCAGTGGTGAGAGAGCTGCAGAGGGTGACTGGCGATTTCCCCAAACTGATTTGAGAGTGGGGTTGTTCCTGCAGTGAGAGAGCGGGAGCGACTCACGCCGTGAGGGGGTGGTCTCCGGCCGGACGAAGGGCTGCGGAGCAGCGGTGAGAGAGCTGCAGGCAGCCACGAGGCTGAAAGTCTGGCCTCAGCAGCGAGCGTGGAGGATCTTTGGCGGCTGGGAGACTCGGCTATCGGCCTCCCCCTCTCGGGCATATGAGGACATACGGCAGCGGCCTCGGCAGGAGGTGAAGACAGGTGATACCCTCTCAAGAGGGAATAACGGCTTCTTTTATCTGACCGTGTCTATCTAGTGAACTGTGTCGTTTTGCTGATTTTTTTTTTTATTATTATCTGGGTCAGAGCCATTTAAAATCTGTTTATGTGTTAAGTCCTGGGAGCAGCGGAGTTACAAGTTTATGCTATGTTTCCCATGCTACGTGGACTATGGCACTATGGTGCCTCACTTTGCTAAGTGAAATTCTCTCCCTCCCTCACCTGAGAGTTGATCTAACAGAACTTGTAGAACAGGAGCAATAACATAACCTCGCAGCCTATGTATTTGGTTTATGTACTGTGCTCTTTGTCATACTCTCTATGGTTGGCAAAAGAGAAGTTTCTTATCCTTACTGGATCCTGTGTTGCCTTCGTATACCTTGCTGGAAATATAAAGCCCATAACTTTCTTGTATAAGTGGGAACCAGAAGCTCGTGTTTGCTGAACCCTGGGTTGTAACTCAATATCCTGTTGAGGATATAAAGTGTAAGATTGACTTGCAGTTGAAGATCTGGACTGCATTGAACTAAGAAGGGGCTCCTCCCCCATAAAATGGTGGACTTCCCTATGTGCTTGGCCCGGAAGGGCGAAGAGATTTGAACGGTCATCTCTTTTCTGCTTAGTCGAGGGTGGACAGGCGGACTGATTTTTCTATATGATTGCATGACATATCTCTGTGTTCTTTACAGTTCTGGGGGAGGGAAAGTGGGGAATGCTGGTTGACGAAGATCTGGTCTGGGACTCTGGGCTCGTATCTATGTGTGTTACTGGAGACGAGAACAAGAGACCTAGGTGATCTGTGGGTACTGATTTAGTGGGGACTCTGGGGTCGGATCTTAGTGATTTACGGGACCCGACAACAAGAGACTCCAGATAGGGATTTATCAGAGGAATTTTTTTGGGGACTCTGTGGTCGGATCTTAGTGCTTTACTGGACCCGAGAACAAGAGACTTCAAAACAAAAGAGTTGTTTCCTTTTGCCTGGTGGTTTTGAGTACTGCATTCGGATGGATAAAAGGGGAGGGAAAAAGGGAGGGGGTACCCCGGGGAAACCCAGTAACAAAATGGATAAGTTTCTCTCTCCTGGTCAGGGGGCAAGTAAAAGTAAAACTGTTATTACAAGGACAGCTGATGAGTCCGCTTCGGAAGAGATACCAGGAGGGGAGATGGAGGAGGTAGATCCTTCCTCGGTATTGGGAAGAATCTTGGGAGTAGTGACAAAGAGCAGCAGCACTTTGGAGGCACTGTCGGGACAAGTGGGAGCCCTACAGCATGATATTGCCCTTATCAGAGAAGATGTTAAGAAAATTAGGGATAGGTGTACGGAAGCTGAGTCTAGGATTAGTACAGCAGAGGATGACATAAATAAAATCAAACAGGAGGTGGCCTCATTACTGGTCAGTAATAAAGCACTGAAGGAGAAGGTGGTGGATTTGGAGAATAGATCCCGCAGGGCCAATTTGAGGATAATAGGCATCCCAGAGGGGGAAGAGAGAGAAGGTGCATGTGAACTTATGGAAAATTGGTTGAAGAAACAATTTGCGGGTGGTCTCTCTTCCCTCTTTGCGGTGGAGAGGGCGCACAGGATTCCAGGTAGGGTTATTGTGGGTAACAACCCGAGAGCCATGATTGTTAAAGTGTCACTATCTAAGGATAGAGATGTGATTTTGAGGAAGGCAAGGCAAATGGAGGATTTGCGTTATAACAATGCTAAGGTTGTTATTTTTCCAGACTTCGCGGTAGAGACACAGAGAGCTAGGGCCCAGTATTTTGAGGTTAAAAAATCGTTGAGATCCAGAGGTATTAAATACTCCCTGTTTTTTCCATCTAGACTCAGAGTGGAATGGGAGGGGAAGGTTTTGTTTTTTCAGTCGGCGGAGGAAGCAAGAAAATGGATGGATACGCAGGGGATAAATTAATGAGGGAGTATGAAGCTCCCATAATATGAACTGTTTTTTATTCTAGTGTTTTTCTTTCCCCATATTTATATAAGTGGGATAGGTAGCAAGTGTGGCGGGTGGGGAAAACTCGGGTGTAGGACACACTGTGTTTTGCAGTGGGTTATGGGGGGTTAGAGGTGGGTGGGATGGGGGGGGAGAGGGGGGGGGGGGAGAGGGGGGGGGGAGGGGAGGGTGGGTCCAGCCCGGGACGGGAGGGAGATAGGAGGTTTTTTTTTTTTTTTTTCTTTTTTTTTGGCTGTGGAGACGCAATTTTGGCTGAGTAGGTGTTATGGTCAATATAGTTAGTTGGAATGTGAGAGGTTTGGGTGAAAGGCTTAAAAGGTTTGCTGTGTTTGATCAAGTTAATAAACATCTGCCGGCAATAGTTGGGCTGTTGGAAACCCATTTAACTTCAGAATCGGTGGTGGGTATCTCTAGGGGCTGGGTAGCCTCGTCATTTCACTCTTTTGGTTCCTCCTTTTCTGCAGGAGTGTCAGTTCTGATTCACCGTAGAATAGACCATAAAATCTTTGTGTCACAGACGGACAATAGGGGAAGATATGTATTTTTGTATGGTTGCATAGAGGGTTCTAATATAATTTTGGCTTTTGTGTACATCCCTCCCCCGTTCTCCAGGGACATATTGGAGGATTTGCTGCGTTTCGCGGCAAATAAGGAATATAGGGGGCTTTATGTCTCGGGGGATTTTAACTGTACTATGTCCTTGGAGGACAGGAGATCGGATGTCAGAAAGCTAGTCAATAGAAGCTCTCCATTGGAGAGGTTTGTGGATGAAGTGGGATGGCTAGATGTATGGAGGTGTCATAATCCAACAAGGAAAGCATTCTCTTGTTTTAGTTCCTCATACAGTTCGGCTTCTAGAATAGATATGGTATTCAGTGATCAGGGGGGGTTTAGATTAGTTACTAAGGTTACATATGCTTCAAAAAACATATCTGATCACACTCCGGTGATATGGGGTCTGAAATTATGTGGGGCAAATGAGCATTTGGATAGACCCTTTAAACTTAACCCTCATTGGCTTAATATTCTGGGAAAGGAGGATGAGGAAATTGACAGAGAAATAGAGGGCTTTATGCTGTCTAATAGGGGAACAGCAAGTATCCAGGTTGTTTGGGATGCCTTAAAGGCATTTATTAGAGGGTGTTATTTTAAAAAGATCCTGATTAAAAAGAGAGAATTTAAAGATAGGGAAAGGAAGCATGTACAGGAGGTTGAGAAGAAAAGTCGAGATTATGAGATAAGGGCGGATGAAGGATCACTTAGAGAATTAAAGATAGCCCAAGAGGAATATGCTAGGTTTGTGAAAGATAGAGCTTATAATAAAATGTTATTTTCTGACTATAGGAGATTTAGGGATGGGAGTAGACCAGGCCAACTTTTGTCTAATATAATTAAGAATCAGACACAGAACAGTAATATCTTTTCCATTAGGGGAGAAAATGGTAGGTTAGCCACTGATCAGAATGCCATAGAAACAGCTTTTGTGAATTTCTATACTAAATTGTACTCCTCTTCTTCCCCAGACCTATCCAAATCAGATATGTTATTGTTTGATCGCATTTCCTTGCCTAGAGTAACAGAAATGCAGAGAGAAGTAATGGACTCACCACTCTCTCTGGCAGAGTTGGAGGCAACTTTGGCCTCTGTAGCTGGAAATACGGCTCCGGGGGCAGACGGATTACCGTATGAATTTTATAGAAGACATGCTAAGGTGGTGCTTCCGATTCTGCTAGAGGTGTTGAATCAGTCTATTTGGGACGGGGGACTTCCGGGATCTATGGAGGAGGCGGTTATTGTGCTTATAGGAAAGAGGGGGAAGGACCATCTTGAGATGGGGAACTACCGGCCAATCTCTCTGTTGAATATAGATTTTAAATTGTTCTCTAAACTAATAGCTAGGAGGCTGTCAAAGGTTATTACGGCTTTGATTTCGGAAGATCAAAACGGCTTTATGCCAGGCCGTACAGTATTTAATAACATAAAGAGGATGTACTTGAATATGCAAATTCCAGCTGAGGGGGACAGAGCTGTTGTAGCATTGGATGCGTGTAAAGCATTCGATCAGGTAGAATGGGCATATTTATGGAAGACCCTCGAGCATTTTGGCTTTAGTGCTAAATTTATAAAATTGATTCAGGTGATGTATAGGCAGCCCTTGGGTAGACTCCTTATTAATGGTAGGGTGTCTCCACAATTTAGTATTCATAGAGGGACTAGACAAGGGTGCCCGTTGTCCCCTATGTTATTTGCTCTGTACATCGAGCCTTTGGCGGAATGGATAAGGTCTTGTGGTAAATTTAGGGGCTTCGGTTTGAGGAGAGATAAGGAAAAAATACTTATGTACGCGGACGACTTGCTCCTCTTTGTCGTCGACCCCGGTGTGAATCTTCCGGGCATAATAGAGGATTTTGGGGTGTTAGGTAATCTAATGGGGTTGTCGATAAACTGGACCAAGTCGTTCATTATGCCTTTGGATAGAGACCTAGGGGACGGCTTCTGTAATCTGAAAGTCTGCAAGATGGGGGAGGGTCTTGAGTATTTAGGGGTACTGGCGGCGGTGGATCCCTCTAATTTTTTGAAACATAATATTAAGCCTCTGGTAGAAAGAATAGAGAAGAAGGTGGCGGTGTGGTCTAGTCTCCCTATATCGATGTCGGCGAGGATGGCGCTTATCAAGATGGTCCTTCTCCCTCAGATAAATTTTTTTCTGGCCGCCTCACCAATTTGGATACCTACTAAGTGGTTTAGGAAGATTGAGATATTGCTTAACAGACTGATTTGGGGAAGAAAGAGGGTAAGGCTTCGGTATGGTCGGTTCTGCCCTAGGATGGATTGGGGCGGCTTTGCTCTCCCGGACTTCTTTTTATATTTTTTGGCTTTTCAGTTTGCCTATATTATTATCCATAAGGAGTCAAGTTGGTGTTTCTTAAATTGTATGAAAAATAGGGAACTGGGGATTTTTGAAAGATTAGAGTCAGGTGGTTTACAGGTTTTCTCAAAGGGTGTAGATTTTTTTGGTACACTAACTCACAGGATTTGGCAGGAAATTAAGAAGGTTTGTAAGGTTAGAGGGAGCTTGGCATGTACGGAGCTGTGGAATAATATTAACTTCCCTGAATTTGAGGAACTTTCTAATCAGAAGTTTTGGAAGGAGTTTGGACATAGTAAAGTACAGTTTTTCTTTGAGGGAGGTCTTCTCAGGAAATGGGAAGATCTCTTTATAGGTTATGTAGATACCTGGCAAAATAGATTTTTTTATGCACAATTAAAACACGCGGTTAATAGAACACGTAATAAAGAGAGTTTTTTTATTTTCTGTAATGAAGGAATGGAAAAAGTTATGGCTTTGACAAAAGGGAAGGGGCTTCCTTCACGGGTGTACACAATATTATTGGAAGAAAGATATGAATTAAGGGTGCCCGCCCTTAAGGCTAAATGGGAGAGGGTGTGTGGATCACTTTCAGAATCTAGATGGAAGGGTATGCTTAAGAGTGTTAATAATGTATCACAGAATCCTGAATACAAACTTATACAATTTAAAATATTGCACAGAGTTCATTATTCACCATTGTTTTTGCACAAGGTGGGAGTCCGGGAGAGCTCATGCTGTGATAGATGTGGAGAGGGGGAGGCAGATCTGACCCATATGTTCTGGCTATGTTCTAAGATTAAAGAACACTGGATAGGAGTAATGGAAGTTCTGGATAATAAAGGTATCTGTAAAGGGCAACTCACATTAGAGGTGGCAGTTTTGGGGGAAAAACCGGAATTACAGTTAGAGGGAAATCTTTTGGTTAAAGTATTGTTCTTGGCAAGATTGGTAATCTTGAGAAACTGGATAGGGAAGACGGGACCTTCAATAGAGGAGTGGATAAGTCAAGTGAATGTGATCAAAAGGTATGATTGGTGGGAGGCTAGGGGTATTAGGAGTAGAGAGGATAAGTGTAAGCGGTTGTGGAGGAAGTGGTGAATTTTTTTTTTTTTTTTTTTTTTTTTTTTTTTTCCTCTTCCTTTGTCTCTCTCGTTCTGTGGCTGGTAGGGGGGGGGGGTTATGGGGGAGGGGAGGGTTTGTTTCTATGATATTACAATTATTTCTGATTGATGTATTGGGGTAAATAAGATTTGTATATGTGCGATTGTCCTGATTTTGGGACGAGAGCTAAGGTGGTTTGTATTGTGAATTCTATTTATGTTAAATAAACTTTATAAAAATTAAAAAAAAAAAAAAAAAAAAAGGCAATCGGGATGGCAGGAAAAAATGGCGAGTGACTGCTACAGCAAAGATTGGTGGAGAACAGGAAGCAATGAGAGCTGGGACTGGCACTGTTGTAGCCACAGAGGAAGGAGATCAGTGGCAGGTGAGTACATGCTCCTCTGACCTACCTGGTTTGGCCACCTCTCCATTCCTTCTCTGTCCAGATGCAGAGGCTGGCAGGTGGTTTAGTACTGTAGGTGAGTTTGGTGCTAGTGGACCTCTGCTCTTCCAATCATCATAATAATAATGTAAAAGGTAAATAGAGGTAAAATCTTGAATTTTTATATTGTGGGTGGTAGGAAAGGTTCTAGAGGCATAGAGAAGTACCCAAGGGTGCAGCTAGGATTCACAGGGCCCCATAGCAAAAATTGTTAAGGGCCCCCCCCCTCCCCTACACACAACACAAAGCACTGCACATATATATCTGCTTTACTGCTGGTGCACTGATAACCCCTGACCTCTGCACATTTTCCTTTCCCACTTGATTGCGCAGCTGGAGAACAGAGGTCAGAGGTTATCGGTGCAGTGAAGCAGAGATCTGTCTTCTGCTTGTTAACCTTTTTTTGTGTTGCAGCATGTAAGTAAACTTTGGGTCACTTACACACTGCAGTACATAAGGGGCTAAGCAGAAGGACACACCGCTCTTACCTTCTCCCCCTGGCCCCCCTCCTGCGCAGACCCCATAGCAACTGCCTACCCTGCCTCTATGGTAGCTACGCCACTGGAAGTACCTCTACATAAAAATGGATTCCTCAGACCAAGATCCAGAGAATTATTATTTGAGGGATTCCCATGTTTCTCTATAATGTTGCATAATTAAAGAGTATTAGAGGGACTGATGGAGAAGACATCTGCCATAAATCATTGCAAGTAATCTTGCGATGCCCTGGCCCCTGGGGGCCACTTCCGCAGTGCTGGTGTTATGAGCGGGCAATGACCGGGGCAGCTGCAGGGGTTATACTTGTCACGGTATAGGCCTGAGGGCGGCACAGCTATAGAGCCGGTCTGTGAAATCTGCGGGTGATGATGGGCATGCGATTCTTCGCTGCACTTAGTCAGGGCACCAGTTAGTGGACACCAATGCCAGGGTTCAGTAACAGCGGTTTTATTATGAGATTATTATGAGATGAGGTAACTAGTAGCAACAGTTCTGTCCGGATGCAACCGGGTATATAGCAGGCTTTGGCAAATAAAGCAGGAGTGGTGCTGCATAGGCTGTGAGAATACGTGCCGGATGATGGGAGTAGGAGTATGAGAGAAATAGCGTTGCTGGGTGGATTAGCTTGAGAATAATACTTGCTGTGAATCCTTGCAGCGATGAGGAGAGATAACGGAATGACACCCAGATGAGAGAGAAGAAACTCCGGACACTTGAGCAGGCAGATACAGCCGAAGACTTGAATATAGCAGAGCACCTGATCCACACTTCTAGTGGTGAAGTGGGAGCTGCAGAGAAGAAGCCCAACTCCTCTGAGGCAGGAGAGGGACGACACACATCCTCCTTGCTTGGAAGCAGGGGGAAGACTAACTTGTTAGGAGGAAGTGGGAGGTCACATGGTTGCTCCTGGCCAGAGCTAGTCGGCCATTGGAGGAACCATGGTTACAGGGCACTGGCACGGTCACGTGAACAACAGCCTTGCATACCACTGTACAATGCAATAATACACAGGAATACATGAGAATACACATGAGAATGCACATTACCAGAGAATACTAGGGGAAAACCAGCAGCAGTTGCAGTGCAAACACTTACCAGAACAGGCATTGACACAGCAAGAGAAATGGCCATAATAGGAGTAGTAGTCTGCATGTTCTGGGACACTGCATACCTCCCTAGCAAATTTGAGCCAACCTCGGCGAATCTAGAAGGCAGCAGACATGAATAGACTGGATAATCAAACAACAGGAATGAATGATGAGAGTGAGTGTGATGAGGTATGTGTTTCCCATGCCCAAGGCACAGGTGAGAAAAGAGAGAATGAGAAACCCTAGTGGCAGGACTTCACCTAGGGGTGCCTAACGTACTCTGGCGACCAGGTAGCTAGTGCGTGAACCATCTGACGTGTAAGCCAGGACAACTTAACTGCTGGCGGGTGACCCTCAATATTCCAGCCAGTTAGACAGTAGGTTTTTTGTTAAATGTGTTACCCTACTGGAAAAGAGAACTGTGAAGACCTGCGTACTACCTTGGCGTGTCTGAGTAGTGTCTTGGATACCTGGAAGAGAAAGGAACAAAATAATAAAAGCAAACATACATGGGGAGCTCCCTTTCATACCACTCAATCACACACACAAGCACTCCACAGGCCAAACACACGAAAAGGTATCCAAGGTGCGATATGTATGGACAAGTGTGAAGGTTAGGTATGACTATGTGTGATAACTACTGTGTTGGGACAAGACAGAGGTGAACAAATACTGGAAACAAAAAGGAAGGGAAACACAACAGACAACAAATACTGCGAGGTCTTGAGGAGAACTGGCTCACATGAATCTGAATGAAACCTGAGAAAAATCTGAATGAAAATCTGAGAAAAATCTGCATACGAACTGGCTCAACTAAATCTTTCCAGCTATAGATACGATAATAATACACAATAATGAGACTGGATGAGAAAATACACTCCTACATAAACTGGACTTTCTCTGAGGTATATGTAAACTGACTTCTCTTACTCAGAGGAGGAGCTATCTGAAAAATATACTGTTTTACAAAAGAGGCACTCTACTCTGAGGCTATCTAAGTAACCTTTTGCTTACTCAGAGGAGGAAATACAAAGACTTCGATAACACTGGAATGCAATGGTAGAAAAAAAAATGCAATAATGAAATAAGTGCAATAATACCCTGTGTGGAACACACAATCACAGGAAAGTGCATTAGGAAGGAATGGATTAAGTGTCTCTCTAAGGGTGGTATTACACGGAACGATAATCGGCCGATTATCGCTCCGTGTAATAAATGCAACGATCAGCCGATGACAACGCTGCGTGTAATAGCGGTGCGTGGCCGACGACTAACGATATACATTACCCATCCACGTTCCAGGGCTGCTCCTGCCGTCCGCTTCTCCCTGCGTCCCGCGCGCGCTCTAGCGTCACAGAGGCCTGTCAGCTGATAGGCCGCTCAGCCAATCACAGGCCGCGGCGGTCCCGGCCTGTGATTGGCTGAGCGGCCTACCAGCTGACAGGTTGCTGTGACGCTAGAGAGCGCGCGGGACCCCCGGGAGAAGCGGACGCAGGAGCAGCCCTGGAACGTGGATGGGTAATGTATGCCAGTTTAGCAAGGGCTGCAAGGACATTGGTAACGATGTCCTTGCAGCTCTTGTCAAACGATTATCGGGCCGTGTAATAGGTCCAGTAAACGAGCAACGATCTAGCAGATCGCTGCTCGTTTACAGGTATTATCGGGCCCTGCTCGGCCCGTGTAATACCACCCTTAGGTAGAGTCTCTTTTAGGCAATTAGACATCGTCCATGTAAAAGGCTCTGGGACAGGCACTAGAGAACTTTTTGTTATTGTAAGTGTCCATCAGCTCATGGCTGGTTAGTACAGGGAACTTGGTCAGGAGGACCAGGCACGAACCTTGAACGTTGCAGGAACTGGAACAATTAAACAACACACAAAAGAAAAACAGTCATAGGACTCAGCTTTCGGGAGGACACTTAACAGAAATGTCCTGGAGGACCCTGAGTAGGCTTCTTCTTTTTCTTCTTCCACGGATAGCGATAGCGTGAAGGGCCTGGAGCAGAAGCATCACTGGATGCCGTAGTGACTACAATGCTGGGCGCCACCGTGGTGATAGGAGAGATGATGGGGGCCACATGATAGGTGACGGTCGTGATAGAAGAGGTAGCCTTAGCCACAGCAGTGGGGGCAGTAGAGGGGACTGCGGTAGTAGACGGGCCCGCTGTAGTGGAAGCTGCAGGAGTAGCGCTAGGCATATCGGTGGCAGCTGTAGTGGCAGGCGACAGGGCAGCGAGGGCCTGCTGAATGTCCTCGATCAGCTGCATAATCTTAGGCCCCGGCCCGAGCATCCATTGCGGCAGGGACGGCGAATCACGCCCTGGAGGTTGCAACAGACCCGGGGATATGAAGGCCTTAGCAGAGTTCTCCCCTTTAGGGCCAGGGACTGAGGACAAAAGAGTCGGTCCACTTACAATCTGTTCTCTGTCCGGTGATGAGGACCCTCCGGTACAAGAAGCGAGGTCAGCGGTGCTGGAGTGACCGGGTCCCGGAGAAATGCTGGTCTCAGGTATGGGCCCCTCATTCTGATCAGCAGAGGGCGGGATGAAGGCCCGGCGAAGACTTCCGTCGTCCGACGGGGCAGCGGCCCAGCTGGTGTCGCTGTAGGATGGGAGCGGTGCTAGCAGGCAGGCAGGATTGTTCTCCGGCAGCTCTGGTGCTGCGGCTGCAGGCAAACGTTTCTCGGGGGCCGCCATCTTGTCACGCTCTGGCCGGAACGTGTAGCAGGAAGTGGAGCGCCAGGCTGGAGGATCAGGTTCCAGAATCTGCCCAGCAACAGTGACGTCATCCGGCCCAGGCAGCCAATCAGGAGCAGCAAATGAAAAGTCTATGGCGCCGGACGATTCCCGCGCTTTGGCAGCATGGCTGTTAACCCCCTCCTCTCCGGGGTATGGCGCAGCCAGAAATTGAAGAAGTCGGCGGCCATCTTGGGTATTGTTTAGGGCCCGAAACACTTCGATCACCCCCATAGCAATCGGCAAAGTCTCTTGGGGGTTACAGTACAGTTCTGGGGGCACTGACAGTTGGCACAACACAGTCTATATCCTGTTCGTGACGCCAAAAATGCGATGCCCTGGCCCCTGGGGGCCACTTCCGCAGTGCTGGTGTTATGAGCGGGCAATGACCGGGGCAGCTGCAGGGGTTATACTTGTAACGGTATAGGCCTGAGGGCGGCACAGCTCTAGAGCCGGTCTGTGAAATCTGCGGGTGATGATGGGCATGCGATTCTTCGCTGCACCTAGTCAGGGCACCAGTTAGTGGACACCAATGCCAGGGTTCAGTAACAGCGGTTTTATTATAGATGAGGTAACTAGTAGCAACAGTTCTGTCCAGATGCAACCGGGTATATAGCAGGCTTTGACAAATAAAGCAGGAGTGGTGCTGCATAGGCTGTGAGAATACGTGCCGGATGATGGGAGTAGGAGTATGAGAGAAATAGCGTTGCTGGGTGGATTAGCTTGAGAGTAATACTTGCTGTGAATCCTTGCAGCGATGAGGAGAGATAACAGAATGACACCCAGATGAGAGAGAAGAAACTCCGGACACTTGAGCAGGCAGATACAGCCGAAGACTTGAATATAGCAGAGCACCTGATCCACACTTCTAGTGGTGAAGTGGGAGCTGCAGAGAAGAAGCCCAACTCCTCTGAGGCAGGAGAGGGACGACACACATCCTCCTTGCTTGGAAGCAGGGGGAAGACTAACTTGTTAGGAGGAAGTGGGAGGTCACATGGTTGCTCCTAGCCAGAGCTAGTCGGCCATTGGAGGAACCATGGTTACAGGGCACTGGCACGGTCACGTGATCAACAGCCTTGCATACCACTGTACAATGTAATAATACACAGGAATACATGAGAATACACATGAGAATGCACATTACCAGAGAATACTAGGGGAAAACCAGCAGCAGTTGCAGTGCAAACACTTACCAGAACAGGCATTGACACAGCAATAGAAATGGCCATAATAGGAGTAGTAGTCTGCATGTTCTGGGACACTGCAATCTGATATTTCCAAAGAATGGGAATTCTATTACCCATAGGGAATATTCCAAGGATTATGCTAGGCAGCTGCCAATACTTACAGAAGAGGGTGTAGGGAAACTCTTGATCAAGGTATTGACAGGCCATACAGGACAATGTCTTCCCCGTAACTGTTAACTTGTTTCCCCTGATAAACCCATTTAATTAACTCCCCCCCCCCCCTCCCTGGCATCCACCAGAATGAACACGAACACAGTACCCGTTTGTTAGCAAAAATAACCAAAATTTTACATGTTATCCCTATGCTTAATTGACAGTCGGTGGGCCTTGAGGCCTAAACACAAGTAGTTTCTTCACATGCTCTGTCCCTCTCACACAGAGGTCCATAACCCCTTGCACAAAGCCCAAGCTTAAAGGGGTATTCCAGAAAAAAACTATTGTGCCAGAAAGTGCCACACAGGTTTATGTCTGGCACGGCACCATGGTTTCTATTATACACAGAAACCACACAGCAACTGTGAACAGCGCCTATGCTGCCATGTGTTTGTTAGGCCCGTAGCCATCTCTTCGTGACATTAGTGCCCTAGAGGAATGTATAGCTTCACCAAGGTAGCAATTTCCACATGACTGCCCACACATTCCCTGCTAGGAAGAGATGCAAAGTGCCAAGGAGAAAACACTGAGAAATCAGGATAATACATACAGCTTTTAGAATACAAAGCAAATATTGAGCTTCAATGTGAACACAAAGTGACAATGCAAATTAAAAGCAATGATTTTACATAATGCATTGCTTTATATTGTCTTCTACATTACATGTGAGAGGCATGACTAAGAGATAGCGGGGGTTTGACTGCTGGGCCCCCCTACCATCTTGGGAACAGGGAAAATCCAAGAGGTGGGCTATACCACTCAATTCATTCTCTATACAGCTGCAGAAGATGGCCCAAAGCTGCATTTGTTTATATCCTGTGGCTCCATATGCATGTGTGTGGCCAGAATCTTTATTCAATGGGGATTTCAGGGTCCCCATACTCAGGATCATGGGGAAACACAGCAGTCAGACTCCCCATGATCTCTTAGTTATGCTTTATCCTGTGGATACTGTGAATAGGGCATAACTTGTATACCCCTTTGAGTTCACACTACGTATATTTCAGTCAGTATATGTATATTTCAGTCAGTATATTTCAGTCAGTATTGCAACCAAAACCAGGAGTGGATTAAAAACACAGTAAGGATCTGTTCACACAATGTTGAAATTGAGTGGATTGCCGCCATTTAATGGCAAATATTTGCTGTTATTTTAGAACAACGGCTGTTATATTGAAATAATGGCCGTTATTTACTGTTATATGGCGGCCATCCACTCAATTTCACCAGTGTGTGAACAGATCCTTTCTGTGTTTTTAATCCACTCCTGGTTTTGGTTGCAATACTGACTGAAATATACTGACTGAAATATACGTAGTGTGAACGCAGCCTAAGGTGCACTCCATCACTTATTATAAAGTGCTGGCCTTATATAAAACATAGCAAACATCTTATTCTTCTCTCTCCACACTGCCCTTGTGTCCTGCTGCTCAGCCAATCACTGGCCGCAGTGCTGTCCTGTCTCAGTCAGTGATCGGCTGTCACTGCTGAGACAAGTTAATCTTGGAAGTGATGTCGTTTGTGGTCAGCGGGGGACCCAGACACGCAACAGGAGGACCCCGGGGGCTAAGAATAATGGGTTTGTGTCATGATCGTGCCTGAAAAGGCATCAGTGCCACCCTCTGCGGTGAAGATCCGACCTCTGCGCCAAAGACTGCGCTTTTGGCCATGATCCGTTCCTTGTTTTACTGTGTTTTCTGCTTGTGTCTTTTGTTATCCAGTCCATGTTTTCTCAGTTTTCCATGCACTTTCCTTGTTGTGGTCTGTTCACTAATTGTGTCTGCTGTGGTGTGATTGACAGGTCTCTTCTCCTCTGGTTTTCTGTTATTCTCTGGTGTGTTTCTTCTACTCAGCCTATCAGCTTGGAGTCCGGGACTTCTGATCCCTTATACCTGTGCCTCTCCCTTCACTCTGGGCTGTTGATAGTTTTGCAGCTTGTCTGTCTGCTAGATCCTGCCTTTGTGGTTTTGTCTGTATTCCTAGTTCCTGATCCCTTTGCTTGTTTCTTGCCTTTGTCTTTTGGTTCAGTGTTCTCCTTAGTCCTCAGTTTACCTTGCTTAGTGCTCAGTTCTTCTTGCTTTATCTCTGGCTTTGGCTTCACCGTTACCTGGTTGCATCTCTGGCTTTCGTCCTCCGTTCGTTTGGTCCTCTGTTCCTTGCTGCTTTCTTGGTCCTGTCCTTCTGTGTGTCTTTGTGACTTTACTTTGTCTGCTGTCATTGTACCTTGTTCGTCTGTACTGTGTCTTGTCTGTGTTCACACTTATTTGAGTGCAGGGATAGTCGCCCAGTTGCGGACTGGTTGTTTAGGACCTGCACTGCAAGTAGGTAGGGAGAGTGGGGGGGGGGGGTCTTAGCTATAGGGCCCACTTGTCCTGTGTGTCTTTGTTCCCGGGGGCCCTAACAGTTTGTTATGCTTTATATAAGGGCAGCACTATTTAAAAAGGTTTAAGTAACAGAGAACCACTTTTAAAGAGGAAAACTAATTTACCTGCTGATAGTGCCCTAATGTGCATGGGGCAATGAGGATTAAGGTATATCTCTTACCTTCATCCTTGGCACAATTCCAATGCAGTTGTTAACCCCTTTAAGACAGAGACCCTTGATGCACAAAAGTTCGGGTCAAATTAATGCAATGTTCCTCTCCGCCCTCTAAGAGCCATAGCGCTTTTATTTTTCCACCTACAGGGCTGGTTGGGGTGTCATTTTTTTGCCCCATGATCTCTATTTTTTAATAATATCATACTGGTGTAGCAGAAAAATTTTGATTGCTCTTTATTAATTTTTGTGATATATAATTTAATAAAATCAGCAATCCTGGTGCGTTTTTTTTTCTTGTTTCCGTTTACGCCGTTCACCATGTGGGAACAATAATGTTATATTTTAATAGATCGGACAATTCCGCATGCTACGACATGTAATATGCTTATTTATTTATTTATATTTTTATAGTGGGCAAGAGGGTATTTTAAACTTTTATTGGGAGGGGGTATATAGGTTTTTTTTTTATACTTTTAAAAACTTTTATAAAACCTTTTGTTACACTTTTATTTACTGTAAAATATGCAATCATGAGATTGCATATACTGATCTATGCTATGCCATAGCATAGCATGGATCAATGTTATCAGCGATCTATGTATAGAGCCTGCCTGAGAGCAGACTCTATACATGGATCGCCGAACCGACAGGACGGAGGTAAGGAGCTTACCTCTGCCTGTCGGCACATGCGATCGGGACCACCGCAGCACGGCTGCGGGGGTCCGGATCACTCAGTGACAGATGCTTGATCTGTCATTGAGCACCTTAAATGCTGCGATCACTGTAGATCGCGGCGTTTAAGGGGTTAATGAGACTCAGCTGTGGGATTGCAGCTGACTCTCATTACCTGCGGCCCCGGAGACTGATGGGAGCAGGATCTCTCTCTCACTGCAGCGCTCCCGCTCACATCAATAACCCAGTCAGTACAGGGAACGTGTGTGTGTGTGTATATATATATATATATATATATATATATATATATATATATATGTACACATTCCTACTGCACGGGGTATGTGCGGTAGGGACGTATATATACATATTACTGACGCAAAGGGGTTAATGTAATTGTGTCTCCGGTATGGCTGTTAGGAGCAGTGCCCCGTTCTTAGAGCACCAATCTGGTCCGCTCTATTGATGATCATTAGAAGGTGGATCGACGCTCTGGGGGTGGGGCAGTGCCCCTAACGGCCTTACTGGAGACATTGCACGGAAAAAGTGCAGAAGATGAAGGTAAGACACATACCTTTATCCTGAGCACACTGTGCACAATAGGTCCCCTTTAAGGGCCTCATATCATGGTCTGCCTCTATGGTGAATTTACTGCATTTTAGTACCCAGACATATACATAGCTATCTGATATACATTGCCAAATCTGATCTGTCAAGGTCATCTGATCTGAATCTGGAATATTATTCTTAGGAAGTATTAGGAAATAAAATGACAAAATCTGCAACAGAAAGCAATGATTCACAATTATTTATTAAAGGAACTGCACAGAAACCATGAGAGCGGAAGACCGACAGATTCCAGAACCCAACTTTAACCCTTCGAGAACACAAAACTTAAAGTGTCACTCTCGTTATAACTTTCAAAATTTAAATCAACAGTAGATGTAAAATAAAGCAAGTTTGCAATTTACATTCATTATTTTTTTTGTTGTTATCATGCTGTAAAACAAAGCTGTACTTACCAGAAATCCAGGTCCAATCTCCTGAAGGCAGATTTTCTGACTTGTGCTGGTTGAAAAAAACTTACTAAACACAGACATTCCGGCCAGTACAGAGAGTCACTGCTCAATGTGTCCATCAATCACATGACTGCCTTCTCTCTGTGAGACCTCAGGTGACCTGGGAAACACTGGACTTCCTGTTTTCTGACCGTTTCCTGTTCTTTGAGGGAAAAAAAGAGTCAGAAAACAGCAGGTTCTGTGTTTTCCATGAAAACTAAAAAAAGAAAAAATAATGAATGTAAATTGTAAACTTGCTTTATATCACATCTACTGCCGATTTAGATTATGAAAGTTATAATGACAATGACACTTTAATTGTTTTTGTTGGCATAGCTTTGAAATAAGTTTTTATACCAGGAAAAATTATATTTTTTTGGCATTTTGGGGGTGACATCCAGTGCATTGCATTTGGATACAAACACACAGGGCAGTTCCGCAGCAGATTTCACTTACCCCCTCGATGTTGGCGCGTGTAGTAGCGATGGCAGTGAGCAGGGTAATAGGGGCTCTAGAATTGGTTTTCTGAAACTACATGTACTTTATTGCATCCGGGTTGTCTCAGTATTAACAGATCTTTATTTATTTAATACGCCTATAATCAGAAGGTAAGTATATAATACTACAAGGGGTCACCCTGATACACTACACCTATATCCCCACCCAAGTAAGTACAAATACACAATGCATCATTACAATATACTTTATTGTAAAATTATCCATTTAAAAATATACACCTAAAAACAAGGAGGGAGATTTGTCAAATAGATGTAAAGTAGAGCTGGCTTTCCACTTTTCATTCTTCACAGATTCCTTGGAAAATGAAATAGGAATCTGATTGGTTGCTAGGGGCAAGTGGGCCAATTCTACTTCTACACCAGTTTGATAAATTTTTCCCAAGGTGCGTACAGGTGCCGGGTCCTCCATGTCAACATATGAAGAGTCAATCCATGAAATATATCAACCAGCAAGTATATAACTTATAATCGACCATTACTACCAATCCTAATAAAGTGCTATGTAAACAGATCAGATTTGATGGTAAGAAAAGGAAATATATAGCCCAGATAGCAGTTACTACCCAAAAAAAGCAATTTATTGCACTATAATTTCTTGCTTTAGGCTATGTTCACACTTGGTAAGAGACCAGCCGGGTCACGGAACGGCCGGTCTCAGAAAAGATCATGCACTGCGCGCCCACATCAGAACTCCCCACTGCACACAATAGAGTGCGCGGCCGGAGCCGCATGCTCCATTATGTAAACTGACAGGGTGTTCTGCGGCGCCCCTAGGGATCCCGGCCGGAGTGTATACTATGTGTATACACTCTGGCAGGGTTTCCCTCAGCCTGCAGCACTACGTAAGTACCGCAGAAATCACGGCCGTTGTAACAACTTACTTACGTAGTGTGAACATAGCCTTAGCATGTAAATAGTGGACCTTCTATAGGATTATTCTGTTCAGACTATATCCGTCTAACTATAATATCAATTATTAAAGAAGGACACGTACACTTTAGCTCTACAAAATACTTTGCCATTGTGTAGACAGTTGTAACAAACTTGATAGTCTGTGTCTGGGGGATGGGCTGCTGGCTTCTCTGCCTTATTACTAAACTTCCCAAATTTAGACCCCCCCTCCACATCCCCCTGACCACTATTCCCTGGGGGATGCTAATCGTCAACGTCATAGCAGCTGTATCAGTAGTGTGCCTGGCCGGCAGATATTCCTCTATCTTTTCCCTCCATGAAGAACGAGCCTGACAAGTCTAACGCAAGAATCTGAGCATCATCCTGAATTTTTCTTTTTCATTTTAATTATTTAATTAAAACTCATCCATCTCTTCCTAACAACTTTATGGCTTCCTACAGCTGCATTCATTTTGTTTTCATTGATGAAATTTGTGTATTCGGATTTCAGCCGTAATCTATTTAATGCAAGTTTTATAGCGTGTCATTATAGATATAAAATGGTAGAATTATACTAATAGGTGATAAATGTGGTTAATGTTGTCTACCTTCAAGGCACTGATTCACAGAAAACACGTCACAGCTCCACCAGCTAATACTGTAGTCCCTCAGCCGCAAAGCCTGTTATACGTAATTCCTTCTGTATATACAATGGTGCCTTGGATTACGAGCATAATTCGTTCCGGACCGCGCTTGTAATCCAAATCCACTCTTATACCAAAGCAAATTTTCCTATAAGAAATCATAGAAATGCAGACAATTGGTTCCACAGCCCAAAAATAATGATATATTACTGAATAACATGTAAGACAGATGAAACAAACATTCAGAAACTGGGTATATTAGCTGAAAAATGCATTTTTATCATGAAAAAGCAGTTTGAAGCTCTCCCCCCTGTCTTCATGGTTGTCTATGGACAGGGGAGGGGTGGAGGGAGATGAGGCACCAAAACAGGACACACAAAGAGTTAATTTACAGCTACATCACCAAGCTATCTCCTCTGAAGTCAGCACTGACCTCTCTATAGCGGCTTTCACACAGGTCCTGCTGTGTAATCCTTTGTTCTCTGCTTGCTGCTGGCGATTAATCTCCCTCCTCCCCCCTCCCCTCTCCATAGGTTATACAGGGCCCGACTGATGTAAAAGAGTCAGGATTTCCTGATAATGAGCTGTGGATGAGAGAGAAGAGGAGGGGGGGTGACCTGGGGAAAGTCTTTTTGAATACAGATAATGGCATATTTGCCTAATAAACCTAATTACAAAGTTTCTTAAAATCGCCTGTACTATTGATTTCTGCAAAAAAAATAAATAAAATTCGATAGTGACACTTTAATCTCTTCCTGGGGATCAGCAGGGAGTTAGGCCCTATTCACACATCCACAATTCTACCCGCAATTGTGGATGCACAATTACAGACAGAAAATAGGGTCAAGGTATTTTAATGGCCCCATTCACACCTCCGTGTGTACAGGGGTGTGATCCACGATGCAAAAAAAAAAAAAAAGACAGGCCCTATTGCGGACTGAAATTCCTCCACTGACACACCAATAAAACTCTCAAAAAATATAAATCCCCAATCCGCAAAAAGATATGAATCCCAAATCCACAAATAGTGACTAGTTTATTGTTAAGTACATTTTTTCATTTTTGCGGATCAGCATAAATTACGGATGCAATACGGATGGTATTTTGCAGATTGGGGAAAAATTGTGGACTCGTGGAGTGAAAAATATACCAACGTGTAAATGGACCCTCACTGTTTGATCTTCCTTGTTACCCTTGTAACAAGTAGACATGGTCCAAAGCAGAGAACCCCTTTAAGGGGCTGTCCAGTGGCGTAGCGACCGCGGTCGCTGCTGCGACCCGGCCCGCCACCGCCCCCCATCCCGTCATATCGCTCAATCTTGTGACCTGGTGTGTGCAGTGCCCGGGAATCCCGAGGACACCCCCAGGGAGCAGCTCACCAGCCGAGGAAGAGGAGGAGAAGACTGCCGATGGGGGAGCGTGTTGTTAGGTGAGTAGGTTTTGTTTTTTTTCTAATCTGCTTTAGACTGGGGGCATCTATGAAGGGAGACTCCACAGGGGGCTTCCATAATGGGGAATACACAGGGGGCTTCTATAAGGGGGAATACACAGGGGGCTTCTATAAGGGGGCATACACAGGGGGCTTTTAAAAGGGGGCATACACTGGGGGCTTTTAAAAGGGGGCATACACTGGGGGCTTCTATAAGGGGGAATACACAGGGAGCTTCTATAAGGGGTGACGACACAGGGGGCTTCTATAAGGGGAGACTGGACTACACAGGAAGCATCTATTAGGGGGGACTACACAGGGGGCTTCTATAAGGGGAGACTACACAGCGGGCTTCTAAAAGGGGTGACTACACGGGGCTTCTATAAGGGGGGACTACAAAGGGGGCATCTATAAGGGGGATTACATGGGGGGCATATACAATAGGGCATGCACAGAGTGGTATGCATGTACTATAGTGGTCTACTCAAAGGGGGGGCGTATACTATAAGGGGGTCACATAGTCAGCCTACCCACTAAACGAGGGTGTAAAGGGGCCAATACAGATGTGCAGTTTGTATAAAGATGAGGATGGTGCCAGAGTAAGGAGCCTAATATGTCTGTCTGGCAGATTCTGTGGATTCGTGGCTCGGAGAAGTTCTCATAATGGCCCAGGGCAGATGGAGAAGCTGAAAAAGGAAGAACTCCGATCAGAGAAGACGTCCCCTGTGAGTCACTAAATATAACTGCGCTATAATGTATATAGTGTAAATGAACCTGTGTAGAGCTGCGTCCACCTCTATAGGACTGGATAAGGTGATAGTGATCTGCGTACAGTGGGTTATTCAGTAGCAGCGGTGGTGTTAGTATACTGGATTTGGTCTGTAACAGTATGGCGGTATTATGTATGGTGATAATATTTCCTTCCTATGTTCTGGTATTATTGGTAATATCAGTCTTGGTAAATATATATACACATCAATAGCATCGCTTGGTCGATGAAGGGGGGGCCCCAAGTTGACTTCATGCACCAGGGCCCAGGAGACATTAGCTACGCCCCTGGGGCTGTCCCAAGGTTTGTTAAAAGAAAAATCCTTCTGTTTTAGCGCCGAGGCTCTGGTGGTCCTCATCGGTCACAATTTATTTTCCTGCAGTAAGAACATGCCATACATCCTTATGACGGCCACAAGCCGTACACCACTGAACCCAGAGACTGGCCATAGGTTACATGGATGTACATTCCATAATTGTTATAGCAAAACAAAGACTAGACAGGATCAGCAGGGCTAGAACAGTGGCAGCTTACTAGGTCAGTTATGTTTGTTTGTTTGTTTTTTTATAACATTTTTTTGCATTTAGTTTTAATAGTACGCCAGAGGAAAAATAGATTCAAATGATGTAAGAAAGTTATACAGATTTGGGCTATGTTCACATAATGTAAGTTTAGTATTAATCACGGCCGTTGTTGCCGATTTGCCGTACCGTCCGGGATGATCTTCACTGACACCGGCCATTCTGTGACACGGCTGGGTATGTGTGTGGTGTATGTGTGTCTGGTGTATGTGTATATGTGTGTGATATATGTGTGTGTGAGTGTATGTGTGTGTGTCTGGTGTATGTGTATAAGTGTGTGGTGTATGTATGTCTGGTGTATGTGTATATGTGTGTGTGTCTGGTGAATGTGTATGGTATATGTGTGTCTGGTGAATGTGTATGGTATATGTGTGTGTGTGTGTGTGTCTGGTGTATGTGTATATGTGTGTAGTATATGTGTGTGTGTCTGGTAAATGTGTATATGTGTGTGTGTGTGTCTGGTGAATGTGTATATGTGTGTGATATATGTATGTGTGTCTGGTGTATGTGTATATATGTGTGGTGTATGTGTATATGTTTGTGATATATGTATGTGTGTCTGGTGTATGTGTATATGTGTGTGGTGTATGTGTATATGTGTGTGGTATATATGTATGTGTGTGTATGTGTGTGGTATATATGTATGTGTGTGGTATATATGCATGTGTGTGTATGTGTGTGGTATATATGTGTGTGGTATATATGCATGTGTGTGGTATATATGCATGTGTGTGGTATATATGTATGTGTGTGTATGTGTGTGGTATATATGTATGTGTATGTATGTGTGTGGTATATATATGTGTGTGGTATATATATGTATGTGTATGTATGTGTGTGGTATATATGTGTGTGGTATATATGTATGTGGTGAGTGTATCTGTGTGGTATATGTATAATGACATTATGTCTTTCTCTTTCCTCCTGTGTTTCCTCCATGCAGTTACAGCCCCTGTGAGCTCCGGCATCGGCTCGGTCGGGGTTACTGGCGGTGCCGGGAGGAGCCGGGGAGGAGCCGGGGAGGAGCGGGCGCTGCGGCAGGGGAAGGGTTACAGCAGACGAGCCTCCTGTGTGTGTAAACACGGCCCAGTGTGCGCCTCTCCTCCCCCTCCGCCATGCTGGCCTATGGCCGGCCGGGCTGTCAGAGCCAGGCCCCGGGGAGGGGCCACACGGCTACATTCCTCGGGTGCCCTGTCCGGGCTGTAATAAGGAGGGGGCATCACACATGGCAGGCGGGGGGCAGCTGCACTGACACCCGGGAGGAGAGCAGCATGCAGCTCGGCTACTCCATAGCTCCGCTCTGCTGACCCGGGAGGGAAGAGCTCTGCTGCAATGAGGGGCAGCAACGGCATCAATGAGAGGGGGCGGAGAGGTAGGTCCTGTATATAGCTGTGTACGTGCTCCTGGGCATGTATACACGTGTGTGCAACACACACAGAGGGGGATGGCACTGTGCCCTGCTGTGGGCATGCCCTATGTGCTGTGTACTTATCTCCTATGTATTGAGTGCATTGTGTGTGCATGCTCAATGGATTTTGTGTGAATGCTCTGTGTATGGTGTGCATGCTCTGTGTATGCATGTGCTGGGTTCCTGTTCTGTGTATATAGTGTGTATGCATGTGTTGGATGCATGTTCTGTCTATGGTGTGCATGCTTTGTGTATAGTGTGAATGCTCTGTGTATGCATGTGTTGGGTTCCTGTTCTGTGGATATAGTGTGCATGCTCTGTCTATGCATGTGTTGGATGCATGTTCTGTCTATGGTGTGCATGCTTTGTGTACAGTGTGCATGTTCTGTGTATGCATGTGTTGGGTGCATGTTCTGTGTATATAGTGTGCATGCTCTGTCTATGCATGTGTTGGATGCATGTTCTGTCTTTGGTGTGCATGCTCTGTGTATAGTGTGAATGCTCTGTTTATGCATGTGTTGGGTGCGTGTTCTGTGTATATAGTGTGCATGCTCTGTCTATGGTGTGCTTGCTCTGTGCTGTGTATGGATGCCTTGTGTTCTCGGGTCTATCCTGTCACCCTCCTTTATTGCATCTTATTGTCTACTGAATCCTATATATTGATCTATCTATCCTATAGTGTTATCTATAATAGGCAGTTGTAGTAGCTTTGTTGCAGCCATTGCCAGTTTCGGGGTGTGTGTATTGCTCAAAATGTCACATGACATAAATATGACAAACACTATAAAACCGTCTCTCGTCCGAAGTGCGTACAACAGGTCTAGCCTGTCGGGCATGGGCACCGTTTTTCTCTATCACACTGTAAATCGATCTATCCTGTTGGTGAATATTATTCTACTGAAAGAGTAGTAGATGCTAAGAATAAACTTCCGGCAGATGCGGTTGGTGAATGTAAATCTGCCCATGTATCTATCCTGAGAAGATATGAGGGTGGGCTAGAGGGACCAGGGGGCTTTTTTCCTCTGTTGCTGTGTAATGTTGTATTCTTTTGTGCACACGAGTAATAGGAGAGTTATGGGTTGGTTGTGTATACAGGACGTGTGACAGAATGGGGCTTGTGCATGACATATTCCTTGTTCACTGTCAGACATTGTTTATGCATGTGTCACATGCGGAGACGTCTTAGGCCGGGTTCACATTACCATTTTGCCCTCTGTGGCACTTTTACGTCGGCACCCTGTCAAAATGAGATGTAGGCGTATATGTGCAGAGACAGGCCCAGGCCCCATTGACTTATACAAATATATACAGTATGTGTTTGTAATTGGACACTTTATAGTCCGATGCTTATCCTGTGTGTGATGTGCTTGTGTTACACGGATACGCTGTTATGGTGTTTCACGTCCAGCATTCATACTGAAGGTGAGCACTGGCAGCCGCCCAGCCCTATACTGTATAATCTGCCATTGTTTACTCACACGCAGGAGGCTCGTCTGTCTGTCAGTCCCCATAGACTCTAAAAAGTTTGTAGAAGGGAAAAACAACAAGCTGTTATTACGCTGTATTCCCCATCCGCAGCCATTTCCGTGTATCAGGGAATTTACTGCTGAAGACTGTATAAGGTTGACCGAAATAAAGTATAATATATATTATATACCAGTCAGCCATATTCGTAAAACCATCGGCCTGATATTGTGTAGATCTCTCTTATGCCACAGAAACAGCTCTGACCTATTGAGTTCTGGACTCCACTAAATCTCTGATGGTGTCCTTTAGTATCTGGCCCTAGTAGCGTATGTTTTAAGCCAGGGGTAGGGAACCTTGGCTTTAGCTTTGGCTGTCCAGGCATGATGGGAGTTGTAGTTTTGCAACAGCTGGAGATCCAAGGTTCTCTACCGCTGCTTTAAGCCCTATAAGATGTGAAATGCGGCCTCTATGGTCGTTCTTGATTTTCCAGCACATCTCTCAATGGTACATGTAACATCCACATCATGGGTCTCCAAACTGTGGCCCTCTAGCTGTTGCAAAACCACAATTCCCATTGTGCCAGGACAGCTAAAGCTTTGGATTTGGCTGTCCAAATTGCAACAGCTGGAGGGCCGAAGCTTAGAGACCCATGATCTACATGATGTCAGGACACAGGGTTTCCCAGCAGAACATTTCCCAGTCCATGATATTGCCCCCCACCATCTTGTCTTGTACCCATAGTGCCTCCTGGTGCCATCCCTTCTCCAGGTAAGTAACACTTATGCACGTGGTCATCCATGTGATGTAAATGAAAGCATAATCATCAGACCAGGTCTTCTACCATTGCTCCATAGTCCAGTTCTGATGTGTAAGTGCTCATTGTAGGCAATGGGCAGCGATCAGCATGGGCACCATGACTCGTCTGTGGCTACTCACCCCCATACCCAGTAAAATGCAATGACCTTTGTGTTCTCACGCCTTTCTATCCTAGCCAGCAGAAACATTTTCTCTTTTTCACCTTTGGTGGGACCAGACTAGTCGGACTACCCTTTGCAGTACACGCTCGACATTGTGCCACTCTACTCTGAACCACTTGGTGCTGTACTAACCAGTACATACTGGGAAAACCCCACAAGACCTACCATGTCTAAGGTGTGCAGACCCAGTCGTCTAGCCATCAGTATTTGGCCCTTGTCATAGTCGCACAGATCCCTACATTTACCCATCTGACTGCTACAATATATATAATCGGTGTATGTAGCATTGGTATAGCCGCTATGTTACACTCAGTAGACTATATAAACGATTTGTTGTGCAGTAGGGCCCCATAGACTTCCTCGGATGCCATATCACAACTTGGAGTTGTAGTAAAACAATTGCATGAGGCCTATGGTGGATTTATAGCCTGGATACATAAATACGCTTTTGTAAACCACATTTTTTTTACCACTATCTGTAGATTTGTGCCGCACCACAGCGTCCAGCCATTGTGGCGGTATCCTCTACCTTAAAGCGGACAGGACCAGCTAAACTTTTTGTTGGTGATTCAGATTTTTGCCATATTGGGTGTTTACATATAATACGGCTTCTATTGTTTGTTACATTATGATGTCGATTGCGACAGCAGATATCCTTCTGTACTGTTTTGTATACAGATCATTGAGGTTTTATAGGCTGTAGTGTTAGATGACAGATCGGTCTTTTATGCTGCTTTCTATGATCTTTACAATTGGAGCGCAGGCCTCGAAGCTGCACGGTTACCATAGGAACAGTAGTTTACTAGGCTTTGCTGCCATTTTGGAGGCTCTTTATTACTGTGCTGTAGATGTATATATTATATATATAATGTAGCAGGACTTGTAGATGGTTTTTTCTTGTTTTTCTCCTTTGTGTCTCCCATTGACTCTTGTGTTGTCATTCTAATGCCCTCACCTCTAATCTCTTTAGAGCGGCCTGTGTGATGGGCCTATAAATAGCTGCCCAGGGATGCCAGCATGAAGCACAGTAATGAAACTCGCTGATGATATCCTTTGGCTTTATTAACATTGCAAAGTATCAGAGCAATTACCACTCCAACTAAAATGTCACCTACAAATTTCTTGTTGCTTTCCCGGTGCCTTACAGAAGACAAAGACGGACTGGATCCGCAGATTGTGCTGCTGTTCATCCTGTTAAGTAGACATCTTGATTGAACCTATTATGAATTGGTGAAGTTCGTTGGACACTGTATAGATCAGCACTGCGAGAGTCAAGGAGTTCGGGCTTATTCATACCATGATGGATACGCTGGGAAAATGTAAAAATGACATGCAGATATATCTGTGCTCAGATCAGCATGGGCCTCACTCATTTCAGTAGCCCAAGTTGGCTAGTGAATATATTCAGGCCATATTCCAAGAGTATGCAAGGTTTGTCCTGTGGATTGCAGCACATCCTAAGGCCCTATTACACAAAGTGATTATTGGCCGCTACGGCCGATTATCGCTTCATGTAATAGAAGACAACCATCAGCCGACATGCACAATGTGTGATCGTTGTCTATTAACACTAGCGTTCAGTCTGGCAACGATCTGTTGCCGTCGCCCCCGTGTACCTAAACTATATATATATATATATATATATATATATATATATATATATATATATATATATATATATATATATATATAATATGGGAACTAAACCAGACTTAGTGACTAGTACCCCACATCAAGCAATTATCGACCGTATTTGGCCCATAATCGCTTGGTGTAATATCTACTGTTAAAAGGCAACGATCAGTCGACATTCACGATGGCAGCCGACATACGACATGTTGAAATCACTGTCCACCACAAAAGCGGCGGCAGCAGACTGCCGCTATCTCCTACGGGCTCCCCACTACCCACCCGCTCTTACCCACTATGTATCGGTGTGCGTAATAAGACCAGCAGCGAGCGGGGAACGAGGAGCGAGCGAGCGCTTGCCAGTCGACGTTTGCTTTCTCCTCCTGATTAGCCCATGTAATAAAGCTTTAAGCCTCTGCATATTTCTCTTCCAATATGCTGATGTATACCAGCAACATATCGGCAAGATGTGATGCCATTCTATATATATCTTTATTTAGGAGAGAAGTTCACGGAAGGTTCCTCTTTGAAGATAGTTCAGTTGACACATTTTGTGCAGATGTATTTGTAGGAAATGCTGACTTTTTAAAAAAATTTGTAAAATGATAAATAAACAGATTTTTTGCCCAATACAAGAAGTTTTGGTTAGATAAGGAAAGATTTTAAAGTGTACCCGTCATATTGGGTGACTTTTAGGATAAGCCATTGTCCAAATGTTCCTGTTGACTCCGCCATATTCATGCACATTTTGCTCAGTCAATCTGGTGTGTTTTTTAATGTGGGTAAAGAAATAAGCTGCCACCAGACCCCTCCTCTTGCTGTCCCCACATTCTTTTTCTTTCTTGTTGGATGTAAGCTAATTTTTGGAAGTCTATTATAAGTGTATACAGTAGGGGGGACCTGTATCATCCAGCGTACGGATGATTTTCGGATGAAATGGCCAATTTGCGAATAAAATAATTGCAAATCGGCACTTTCCGCCGAGTATGCCGGGGGGAGGGGGTGTGAAGAGGGCGGAACGGAGGGCGCGCGATTCACCATCCGTTCCGCCAAAAGATACGCCGAAAACCTACTCCAGTCCTCAGCTGGCGTAGGTTTTCGGCCGAGCGCACGGGATTTATGTAGAGGTAGTCCGCCTCTACATAAATCCCCGTAGCGCTGGAGATGCGGGGACATTTTTAAGTCCGGCGTAAAAAACCTATGTGTCCAAAGGCCGGTGTAAGCATGTAAAGCAGACTAGCCAGTCAGATCCCAGCTTCAGTATCTATATATAGTAGGATTAATGCACGTCCTGTTTATGACCTTATCTTCAAGTATTTCCTATTCTGTTGTCCCCAGGAAGTGTTATCTATAAATGTGTCTGTATCTGTGATATCGCAGCTGATAGCAGACGGTGGGCTGCAACCACAGGGCCTACAGTTCATGGACCAGTCACTATAAATCTTCATCCACTACGTTATATTAGGAGCTGGCAGGAGGTAACTTATTAAAACTCAGGAAAATTCAGGAAAATTCAGTAAGGGTCTATTTCAGGGATTGGGAACCTTCGACCCTACAGCTGTTGCGAAACAACAATTCGCATCATGCCGGGACAGCCAAAGCTTTAGCTTAGCGGAGCCCCCACAGCAATGCTTCTCTATTTTCTAGCATGAGAGACGTGGCACTGTTTGTTTTTTCGGTTGGATGCCATATGGATCTGTGTGAGCTATAGAGATGTTTATATATTGGTGGTCTTCCCACTAGGATGTAATACCAGGACTACACTGTGATTGACTAACTATTAAGCTACAGCTGCAGTGTAATGGAAGATATAAAAACAATATATATCACTTAGTTCCCCTTTAACTACTATCAGCAGGTTAGATTAGTCTAACCTGCTGATAGTTCCCCTTTAAAATAGTGCTATGAAAAGTTTAATGTTTAACAGTCTGACAGAAAAGGACCTCCCTGAGCTTATAATTCCTGGGGATCTTTAGAATTAAGGCTGTGTTCACACAACGTACATTTTATGAACAGCCGTATTTTTCAATTTTAAGAAAGCCATTCTTTTAATAGTGAAATGGGCTGCATTGAAGTCAATGCTAACAATGGCTGCTGTTCACACAAAGAATTGAACAACGGCCAGTTTGATACTGCCGTCAAAATAATGTCATTTATTTTCGGCCGTTGTGCATTGACTTCAATGCCATTTTCACTGCAAATTATGGCTGTTTGGCACTCAATACAACGGTCGTTGTTTTGAGTGCCAAATAACGGCTGTTGTTTATACTTTGTGTGAACATAGCCTTAACCTGCATCAAAGTAACTTGCACACCTCAGCAGGAACGGAACTATTATCGTGCGAATTTGCACGATAATGATCGGATTCGAACGATAATCGTACGTGTAAACGCAGCGAACGATCAAACGACAAGCGAGAAATCGTTCATTTTGATCTTTTGAACATGTTCTTAAATCGTCGTTCGCAAAAAATTTGCAGATCGTTCCGTGTAAACAGTCGTTCACCGATTTTACCTATGTGCGAGATAGGCTTAAGCGATCGCAAAACGAATTTTCTGTTCGATATATCGTTCCATCTAAACGCTGATCGTTATAAAAAAAAATAAATGTTACTTCGAAATCGGTAATCGTACGATCGGGCGAATTATCACTCCGTGTAAACGTACCATAAGGCCTTCTGATCATGATCAGGCATGTGGGATTTCCACTGCCTGATCCTATTGTTTTCAGGGAGAAAATCTCCTGCTAGAAGAGTCTGATAGCGGTTTACTCTTACTATTTCCATTCAGAGTACATGAACAGTCATAAATCGCTTGGCTGATGGCTATTTCCAGCTGGCCAGCGTGAATGCCACACACTCTTTTTTTTTAAGTTTACCTCTTAGTCATTCCCTGATTCATCACAGTATATAGTAGAAAACTGTTCCCACATTACAGATAAACACGTTACAGGAGTGTCGTGAATTTCCCTGTAAAGAGTTACTGATAAAGTGCAGGTTCTGGCTAAATATTACATTAGTCACATGGAGGCTATTACTTGTCAGTAAAGGTGTGTACGGTGTGTAATGCTTTTGGTTGTCTGTTTCCTTTTCTGTTATTGTTGTGATGATGAGATCATTGTATTAGATGTGTGAGCTACAAAACAACTCTGCCTAGTAATAACCACATAGAAACCAAAATAGGAGGCCTTGCAGATTCCATTGAAGATGGCGGACAGAATAATCACTATTTCATCTGGTAAAAATCTCGGGCCATTGATGTGTGGCAACACTACCGCAAGAACATAGTCACAGTCGTAGACTGTGTGGTCTATACAAATCATATCATATATAGACCAGCAATGTACTGCAGTTTTCTGATATAAACCCAGTCTAAGATAGTAGTATGTCGCTGGATGTCCTGGTGATCTTCTATGAATGGAGGCTTTGATACTATGGGCATATTCGCCTCTTTCTACAGGTATCTTACATCTTATCCAGATCCTATTTTTGGACCCCATCAACTAATTTGTTTGTTTCTTGACTTTATTGGTAGTTTACACCAGTGGGATACGCTGGGGTTTTCAGTTGGTTGAATATTATTAACACACACAACCCCTCGCAGCCATAAATGTGGTCATTTTTTTCCACTTTAGATGGTATAGGCCCAAGTCATATAAAGATTGGGATTATCCACAGCTACAATACAATAAAGTCATCGGACAAAACCCTCATCTAGATAGACAAACACTGCCCAGAACAAACATCGTAAGCAGAAAAGAGCGCAACTAACATGCTTGAGTCCGATTGTTCAGCATTAGAATACCGGTGGCTGAAGAAGTTGATGCCGCCCTTGGGAGTCCTGGAAAACATGGATATTGCCATAGTCTATTTTAATGTTTGCTAAGACTCCCTAGGGCGGCATCCAACGTCTCCAGCCACTGGTATTCCATTGCCGAACGATCGGACTCGAGCAGGCTCCAGTTGCGCTCACCTCTACTTATGATGTTTGCTCTGGGCAGTGTTATCCTATCTAGACAAGGGTGTTGTCAGATGACTTTATTGCTTTACGGCTGTGGATAATCCCAATCTTTATATGACTTGAGCCTATTCTGTCTAAAGTGGAAAAAGTGACCACATCTATGGCTGTGAGGGGTATACCGGAAAGACACTTGGCACATGTCCCAAGTGTTGGCACCATCGTAGCAGCACAGAGTTAATATTCCACTTCATGCAAAACCGAGAGGCGGAGAAGGAAGAGACAAATGTGTTGCAAGGAAGAAGCCCACAGATTTGGGGATGAGTCACTTATACAAGAACAGGAGTTTTTAGTTGACCTACGTGCAGTCTCTATGGGAACAGTTCCTGAGCCCAGCATCACTTCGGGCCTTTTTCTCAATACTGTTTCGTTTCTTAAACCTGCCAGACATGAAGGTAAGCCAGCTGCCTGTAGCAATGAAGGTGTCCTCACAATAAATAGGAGAGAAGCGAAAAAAGATTATTTTCATAAGGAACCTCCTTCATCTGTGCATTCATAGAGGCTCCACACACGTCTGTAGTACAGGACGCCATGTACAGAACTACTTCTCACAGGCCTTCATCTCTTAAATCAGACATAAATCAGTGGCCTACAAGAAGATGACAGGAGATCTGTCGATATGAAAGGGGTGGCTGCCTCAGCTGCAGAAAACTGGATCTATAGCCACTTTATTTGCAACATTTATAGACAATTCCTAAAGGGAAACTATCAGCAGGTTAGAAGCATCTTACCTGCTGTTATGTCCCTAAAGTGCCCGGGGCACTGAGGATGAAGGTACTGTCCTTACCTTGATCCTCAGCCCAGTTTTGGGGAAAATCTGTTTATTCCCTATACAAATGAAGTGGTTTGGTGCATTGGGAGTGGGGCTACAGCCCTCAGTACAGCAACCCGCCCCTTTTAATAATTATTGGGTCGGCGCTCTGCATTGACGTCACTCCAGTGTTTATCACTGCAGAGTGCCGGATGAATATTTATGCGGAGAGATGGGAAGGATTGGTGCACTGAGGGTGGTAGCTCTGCCCCCAGTGCACCAAAGTGCCTCATTTACATAGGAAATAAACTGTGCTGAGGATGACCTATAGGGACATAACAGCAAGTTAGAAGCTTCTAACTTGCTGTTAACTTTTTTTTTTTTTAAAAGGTGATCTCACCCAATCAAACATAGATTATATGAATTGCTGCAATCCCCCCTTCCATCCATGTCCCTTCTTGGGGCTCAGCTTCCAGCTGTCTGTCAGTCAAGCAGGGATAGAGTTGGGGGGGGGGGGAGCTTGCAGCAATTCTGGGGCTTAGGCCCACCTCTTTGACACTTTTCACCAGAGAATTTAAGCACTTTACTATGTTATGGATGTACAGACACATATATGAAAGATACCATGCATTTCATTGATCTAAGGGTTCACACTGAGTAAATGTGGGGGAATCCCACGGGAATCCCAGCTCTCTGCCTCAGTGTGACGCTGTTTGTCTATGAGGGCTTGCGTACCTCCACTCCTGCTCTTCACTCAAAGAATTGACATGTCAATTCTTTGAGCGGAGGCGTGCAAGCCCTCATAGACAAACAGTGTCACACTGAGGCAGACCGAATTCCACTGCAGAGAGCTCCTCCGTGGGATTCCGACACATTTACTCAGTGTGAACATAACCTAACAGTGTCAGCAGTTTGGAAAGTGAATTGCAGCTGACAGATTCACTTTAAGCTATAGATGACATGAAAGCCACTGGTGTGTTAGGTCAGGTCATAAGCTGCCTGAATATATATTTAGGGTGCGTTCACACGTACAGGATCTGCAGCAGATTTGATGGCGCAGATTCAAAGCAAATGAAATCTGCTGCAGATCTTGTACGTGTGAATGCACCCTAAAGGAACAGTATAAAAAAGTGATGGACAAACAAAACACATAACCAAAACCTATGTAGTGGATCCATTAGAAAGCCACAAATGTCATCTGTTTTATACCTAGAGACTGTAACTTTTGTACAAGGTGTCTGAATGTCTACAGGAAAGAACAGTGGAGGTTTATCTACTGTAAAAGCAGTGAGATTATGGAGCTCTGCCACCGGGTCTTGTCATGGTTGATTTATTCAAAGAGTTCACAGGAGGTCTTGCTGCGACGGGTCATTGATCCAGTATTTATTATGATTGCAGAATTTAGAGTCTGGGGAAAAAAAACATTGTAGGACGTTGGGTTGAAATTGAAATGAAGGCTAGATTCACATGTAACATATCCACAGCGGATTTCACGATGTGAGTTCGCAGCAAAATCCACTGAGGATACCTCTTGTGTCAGTGTCAATGTGATCACATACTCGCAGCGGGATTGCCATCTCGCTACCGAGTATGTAAGTGCCGCCCCCATTAACGCCCCCTGTTGCCGGGAAGATACTTTACCTGCTCCATCTTCCCGGTGGCGGGGGGGTTAATGGAGGCAACACATACTGACAATCCTGCTGCGAGTTTGTAATCACATTGACACTGACAAAGGTATCCACAGCTTGAAACTGCTGCGGATACGTTACATGTGAATCTAGCCAAAATTAGATTCCTGGTGATATTAAAGAGGTTTTCCACCTTTAATTAACTTGTCCCTTTATCCACAGGATTGGAGACAAGTGAGAGATTGTGTGTGTGGGGGGGGGGGCAGACCTCCATACCCCACGGCGACCCCCAGATTTGCCTTTGTTTTGAATACAGCTGGGGGTATGGCATGTGACCCGTGGCTCTATTCATTCTCTATGGAGCCGCTAGAAAGAGGAGAGTGCTGTACTCCGCTCTCAGACAATTCCACAGAGAATAGAGCCACGGGTTACGTGCCATACGCACAGCTGTATTCAAAACAAAAGAGTCGGGGGACTATCTGGGAGTCGCTGTGGGGTATGGAGGTTGGACCCCCCACAATCTCTATCCTGTGGATATGGGATAAGTTAATTAAGGGTGGGTTCCTACGTAACGGATCCGCAGCGGATTTCTCGCTGGCGATTCCTGCCCTGTACACCATATGGGCAGACAAACTTGCAGCAGGATAGACATCCCGCTGCGAGTTTGTCAGCAGCCCGCCCAGTTACTGCACCAACCCCCCCCCACCCCCGCCGGAGTATATACATCACCTTCTCCCTGCTCCATCTTTCTTCGGGGGTTCCCGGCACAACCCGCTCGGCCAATCAGTGCGCTGCGCCACCGCAGCACACTGATTGGCTGAGCGGGGTGTAAAGACACCAGGAGCCCTGAAGCAAGCCGGAGCAGGGACCAGGTCATGAATACGCTCCGACGGCGGGGGGGATAACAGGGCGGGCTTCTGACAAACTTCTGAGTTTGACAAACTTCTGAGTTTGTCTGCCCATAGGGTGTACAGGGCAGGGATCCGCAGTGGATCTGTTACGTGTGAACCCACCCTTAATGAAGTCATAGAAGTGGCAGAACCCCTTTGGCACACGTCTGCTTTTCCCATGATTTCAGAAAGTGGTCACAATGCCTGTAATGAGAACTTTACATCTGCCAAGCCAGTCCTCCAGCCACCTATCCTGTGGTTCCCTGTGACCTGCTCCAGCTCACTGAACAAGCCAAAAGACGGCTGCTATGTTGGAGGTCAGCCCTGATGCCTTGATGGCCAGATTTTATGACCACCTACTGAGTTTTTACATACCACTTTATAGAACTGTGGTGTCAGTAAAATCTGTGTAAAAACCACCTCAGATATACTGGGCCCCTGGTCATAATAAACTGGTAACTAAGTCTATAAACCTTGGAAATTTTGAGCTGGCAGTAAAACATTCCCTGAAAAGCAGTAATGTTATAGAACCACTAGAAGCTAGCCGTACCGGTTGGTGAGTGGCATTTGCCGATGAAGCCACTAATAAAGATGATTATAATGGTAGAAATGTTATTGTGGGTCTGGATACAATATCGCTCTGCAGCTGTTTATTATCAATGTAAAAATTTTGTACAATCTACTAAGGGGCGAATGTATAATAGTGAAGGCACTGATATATTCCGTAAGACTTTACAATACGTAGTAGGACAAAGCTAGACTTTGCAAAATAAAAAACAAATTAACATTTTAAACAGGGCCCAGCTCAAAAGAGCTTACTATCTATAATAATAAATGGAGTAGCGTACATTAAATAACAGAATAACCAGTCACCATCTGGTATTTGTGTATGTACAGACTATTTAGCTCAGTATTGTGGCCAGGAGTGGGTTGAAAACACAGATCCTATATCTTTACATTATAATTTTTCTCTGTTCCACTCCTGCTTTTAGCTACAAATACTGACAAAAATGCTATGTGTGAACATAGGCTTTATGTGTATGTGGGTGCATGGAGTGTGGGGGGCACTGATGAATGAAGGAGGATATGGTAACAGCTATGATTAGTGATTGTGGTTGTTTGGTATCTGCCCGCAGATTCTGGAGATGTGTTGGAACTGCAGGTGGCATAACTGTGTCTACACATTAACGTGTCTACAAAGTACTGACACAGCCACACGGCTATGTCATACTGTAGAGCAAACTTTTGAACAGTTTTGGAGCTCCCAGCATCATAACAAATCATAACGCAAGAAGCTCTGAGGTCCTGTCTGCAGAATACTGGCTGTACACGGACAGTATCTGCGGACGTGTAAATTCTCCTTAAGGCTATGTTCACGCAACGTAAATTTTCTATTTATCACAATTTCCAACAACGGCCGTGATTAATAGAAAATTTATGTTGCACTCCAGTCAATGGAATCCTGGCCAGAGTGTATACACCTAATGCTGCGTTTCCCACATGTGGCCGGAACCCTTCCTCCATTCAGTCACCAGTAGTTGTTTGTTGTTGCCGGGATTAAGTATAATAATAATAATAATTTTTATTTATATAGCGCCAACAGATTCCGCAGCACTTTACAATTCTGGGGTACATACATAGACAAAAATCAGACATTACAGAGATCTATATATAATTATCCATACATGTGGAGTGGGGGCCCTGCTCGCATGCATGAGCTTACAGACTATTAGGATTGGGGTGCGAGACAAAATGGCAGAGGGGCAAAGTCCTTCCTTTTTAGCATGGTCCGCCCATCGAGGAATGCAGTGTAGGAAAGCGGCCTAAAGGCCATATTACCATACCTCCCAACCGTCCCGGATTTCGCGGGACAGTCCCGTTTTCGGGGTGCTGTCCCGCGGTCCCGGAACGGCCCCCCGTGTCCCGCATTATATGTGGCCCCAGCGGGAAAAACAATAAACCAGTAACTCACCTGTCCTCCGGTCCCAGCAGCTCCTCTCCCGGCAGAGCGCGCACTCCCGTCATCCTCCGGGGCGGGCAGCGGAGTACAGAGACACTGACTGTGCCGGAAGTGACCTGAAGCCTCCATCATGAATCACTTCCGGTACAGTCAGTGACTGTACTGCGCTGCCCGCCCCGGAGGATGACGGGAGTGCGCGCTCTGCCGGGAGAGGAGCTGCTGGGACCGGAGGACAGGTGAGTTACTGGTTTATTTTTTTCCGCTGGGGCCACACAAATGGGGGAATTGGCTACTCTGTGGGGCGCTATATGGGGCATTGGCTACTATATGGGGGGATTGGATAATATGTGGGGCACTATATGGGGGGATTGGATAATATGTGGGGCATATTTGGGGGCATTGGCTACTATGTGGGGCACTATATGGGGATTGGCTACCATGTGGGGCATATTTGGGGGCATTGGCTACTATGTGGGGCACTATATGGGGGATTGGCTACTATGTGGGGCACTATATGGGGGATTGGCTACTATATGGGGGGATTGGCTACTATGTGGGGCATATATGGGGGATTGGCTACTATGTGGGGCATATATGGGGGCATTGGCTACTATGTGGGGTACTATATGGGGATTGGCTACTATGTGGGGCACTATGTGGGGGATTGGCTACTATGTGGGGCACTATATGGGGATTGGCTACTATGTGGGGCACTATATGGGGGTATTGGCTACTATATGGGGATTGGCTACTATGTGGGGCACTATAATGGGGGATTGGATACTAAGTGGGGCACTATATGGGGGGATTGGCTACTATGTGGGCATATATGGGGGATTGGCTACTATGTGGGGCACTATATGGGGGCATTGGCTACTATGTGGGGCACTATATGGGGGCATTGGCTACTATGTGGGGCACTATATGGGGGATTGGATAATATGGGGGGCACTATATGGGGGCATTGGCTACTATGTGGGGCACTATATGAGGGGATTGGCTACTATGTGGGGCACTATGTGAGGGGATTGGATACTATGTGGGGCACTATGTGAGGGGATTGGATACTATGTGGGGCACTATATGGGGGATTGGCTACTATGTGGGACACTATATGGGGATTGGCTACTATGTGGGCACTATATGGGGGGATTGGCTACTATGTGGGGTACTATATGGGGTTTGGCTACTATGTGGGGCACTATATGGGGGCATTGGCTACTATGTGGGGCACTATATGGGGGCATAGGCTACTATGTGGGGCTCTATATGGGGGCATTGGATACTATGTGGGGCACTATATGGGGGCATAGGCTACTATGTGGGGCTCTATATGGGGGCATTGGATACTATGTGGGGCACTATATGGGGGCATAGGCTACTATGTGGGGCTCTATATGGGGGCATTGGATACTATGTGGGGGATTTATGTGGGGAATTGGATTCTATGTGGGGCACTATGTTGGGGATTGGACACTATGTGGGGGATTGGATTCTATGTGGGGCACTATGTGGGGGATTGGGCACTATGTGGGGGATTGGGCACTATGTGGGGGATTGGGCACTATGTGGGGGATTGGGCACTATGTGGGGGATTGGGCACTATGTGGGGGATTGGGCACTATGTGGGGGATTGGGCACTATGTGGGGGATTGGGCACTATGTGGGGGATTGGGCACTATGTTGGTCACTATATGGGGGCATTGGCTACTATGTGGGGCACTATGTGGGGGATTGGATACTATGTGTGGCACTATATGGGGGGATTGGATACTATGTGGGGGATTGGATACTATGTGGGGCACTATAATGGGGGATTGGATACTATATAGGGCATTTTTGGCGGAATTGGATACTGTATAGGGCACTATTCAGTCAGCAGCATGTGGTGACTGTAGGGGAGTGGCTATGGAGGGTTGATATGGGGGCGTGGCTATGGAGGGTTGATATGGGGGCGTGGCTATGGAGGGTCGCTATGGGGGTGTGGCTATGGAGGGTCGCTATGGGGGCGTGGCTATGGGGACCGCGGCGCACATGTCCCTCTTTGCTCTTTGCAAAAGTTGGGAGGTATGATATTACCCAGACAGATTATAGTCAGAATTTATCATGCATAAAGCCTCACCCTATGCACTTACGGTGAATCTGATGTTTTCGCCATAAAACATGATAAATCGGGCACAGGATGAGGCCAGGCCTCCTCTCCGTCTTGCTGCCGCCCGCCCATAAGGTGAGCAGGGTGTATGCCTGAGAAAATGTGCAGATGTTTGCGCAAACAACTTACCTTTCCCCCAATGTATTCCAGACTCTGCTTTAATTATTGCCCCATCTGTCAAAAGAGGGAAATATCACCCTATGTCATAGGGCCAGTAAGCAAGCAAATACTCGCTCATCACCTGATCGCTCAGTTCTGGCCTGTCATAAAATCAGCTGTGTAATAGGGGATATTTGGCTGACAGCTGAATGAAATAAAGGGCAGCATGAGTAATCCAGCAAATATATACATATATAATTTCTCCACATGATCGCCAAGGTCTATTAGCGGCGCTCATTTACAGTGCAGCATGACCTTGAGCTGACAGATCACCTTTAAAGGGGTAGTTTACCCCAAAAAGTTTTGCTTTCAAATCAACTGGTCCTTGCAAGTGCCAGAGATTTGTTGTTTACTTGTATAAAAAAAATCTCAAGTCTTTTAGCACTTATCTGCCGTATATCCTGCAGGAAGTGGTGTATTATTTCCAGTCTGGAGGGCAGAAGACGTTTTCTATGGGAATTTGCTCTCGACAGTTCCTGACATGAACAGAGGTGGCAGATGAGAGCACTGTGTCAGACTGGAAAGAATACACCACTTCCTGCAGGACATACAGCAGCTGATAAGTACTGGAAGGCTTGATATTTTTTAATATAAGTAAATGACAATCTCTGGCACTTGTTGGGACCAGTTAATGTGAGAAAAAATTAATGTGTCCCTCTCCCTTATAAACAATTTAGTAAAAAAAACAAAACAAACATCCCTGCTTGGTTACCATGATCTCTATCTGGCTGCATTGGATGGGCTCCATAGATTTATAATGGAGGGGATGGGAGGTGCAGGGTGATACTGTGTGTTTCTCATACTGATATCTAGGGATTGGTCGGGGTCTGAGTGTTCAAAAGCATTTTTTGGCGTTTGAATTGTCAAAAGTTTTTCTAAATGGCAGGGACCCATACCAACTATTGCTTTGTGATACAGATCATTTGACATTTTTAGCAAATTAAAAAAAAAATAAAAAAATCCAGAATAAATTGTGCAAAGTAATGTGATGTTCATGTGGAATATTTCTATGTCGGCGATCTCATCAGACGTAGAATATGACAAGTGATTGTTCTTGTAGTGAATTGGTTAATTGTACATGGACGTCTCCCGCTGAATGGGATGTTCAGCTGTATAATAGTCTGGACTTCCGCCAACACCAATCCTTGTGACCTTTCCTCTAATTCCATGGAATAACGACGGCTGGAAAGATGACAGGAGCTCCTCACTGGAAGGTTCTAGCACTTCTGGAAAAAGACAGCTCACTCGCTGACAGTCACGTTGTGTCCTGATGACCTTCAAGCTACTGTTCTCCATAGTGTAGGGTACGGGATTGTATGTCACAGGCTGCTCAGGATACAGCCGCTACAGTCAGGCCTAATACTGTGCACCGCTGCTCTTATTGCCTCCGATTCCCAATGTCACTTTGATGCTGTTGCTATATATGATATTTTATAGATTCACTATAGACACTCTTAACGCTAACCCCGGGGGGAATGACGCTAACCCCGGGGGGAATGACGCTAACCCCGGGGGGAATGACGCTAACCCCGGGGGGAATGACGCTAACCCCGGGGGGAATGACGCTAACCCCGGGGGGAATGACGCTAACCCCGGGGGGGAATGACGCTAACCCCGGGGGGAATGACGCTAACCCCGGGGGGAATGACGCTAACCCCGGGGGGACTTCTAATCAGTGTATAAGTAAAAAAAAAAATGTTTTCATTACTACAAAATCCCCCTCCCCTAAAAATAAATAAACAAACATGTTTGGTATTGCCGCATGCGTAATCGTGTGAACTATTAATTTATCACATTACTGATCTCGCACGGTAAATGTCATAAGCGCAAATATCCGCCAAAGTGCAAACATTGCGCATTTTTTGTTGCATCAAATCCAGAAAAATTGTATTAAAAAATTAAAAAGCAATTAAAAAGTCGTATATGCGTATATAGAAAGAACACATCATGGCACAAAAAATGACACCTCACACAGCCCCATAGACCAAAGGATAAAAGCGTTATAAGCCTGGGAATGGAGTGATTTTGAGGAACGTTTCTTTTCTGTAAAAGTTTTTTTTTTTTTTTTTTTTTAAAAGCCATCAGATAAAGTTATGCTAGTTGCATATTCGTTTTAATAGTACTAACTTCAGGAACATGTATAACCATGTCAGCTTTTCCATAGGACGGACAGCATATTTATGCAAAAATTTATGCAAAAGTCTGCCATTGCAAAGTACAATTAATGACGCAAAAAATAAGGGCTCATGTGGATCTCTAGGTAGAAAAAATGCAAGTGCTATGGCCTTTTAAACACAAGAAGGAAAAAACAAAAATTGGCTTCGTCCTTAAGAGGTTAAAACCAGGACAGTGTAATCGTAAACCACAAATAGAGATATGGTCCCTTAGTCTAAAATAGGGTTGGGGTAATGTGATTAGGACCCCTACCTCATAACCCTTCTACTGATCAAGACATGATGGCCAGAATGTTTGGGAAACACAGAACAAATCTCTAAGGGCTCGGCCACACTAGCTTTTTTCTTTTTTTTCCTAACGGATCCGTCCATATTAATTTAACGGATGAGCATAAACTGACGAGCAGACTGATGCAAACTGATTGCAAAATGTTCATCTTTTTTTAATGGTCCGTTTTGTATTTTGGCTTAAAAAAAACCTGACTTTTGTACATCAGTTTGCATCAGTCAGCCTCCGTTTTTCTATCCGTTTATTTTTCTTCTTTGGTTTCTTGCTGCTTCTGTGCATGCTCACTGCAAAAACGGATGAAAACAAACTGATGTAAATGGAAATACCTTCCGTTTAGATCCGTCCTCATTGACTACAAAAAAAAAAACGGAAGTGCACTTTCCGTTCGTAATCCGTTTTTTTTAAACTGAAAGAAAAATACTGCAAACACTATTTTTTTTTTTTCTCCGTTCAAAAAAACGGATCTTGAACGGATTGCATGCAAACTGAGCACAATTAGGGCAAACGGAGCACACTAATATATCATGGGAATCTATGGGGATTTTAACAGATCCGCCAGTTTCCGTTTTGCTTACTCCATAACGGAAAAGGTAGACTGAATGGTGCCGGATGGTCAAACGCTGATGTCAACGTAGCCTTAGGTATATTTCAGCAATTCATAGAGCTTTGGGTTATTGTTAGGTAAAACCAGTCTAGTTACAACATACGGAGCTTGGTTCCTATTACATGAGGCAGAATAGATGCATTGTAAGTTCCTCCTGATTGACACATACAGTGTGTACAGCTTGTCGTGTAGAATAACGGTGGATATACTGGTAATGGAGCTCCTGGTAACAGCTGAGTATACAAGCTGCAGTATGGCCGATGTCCACACTACTTTCCTTGTAAAGAAGTAAACTTCTAGAGTCACATACTGGTTTGTTCTGTTGGATGGTAGATACATTAAGAATACACCAACAAAACCCAACAATCACTGAGCTCAGGGAGATCAGTGAAAAAAATCCAATGGAGTACTCATTGAAGAGTCCCACTGATAAATTGCCGCCTACAAAATTTGAATATGCAAAGAAGGGGTCCATGGAGCCTCAGTTGTGAATCTCAAAACACGAAGCCTGTTGCCAAGGGGGGCCTCCCAGTGGGGAGAACACTAAACCACACTGGTACGTAGCCCTTCAAGTCCCCACTCTGTTGCGAGCATGGGACATAAATAGGGAAACACCAGGGTGGCCCCTTTAAAGGAGAAGTCCGGCGAAATTTTTATTAAAGTATTATATTGCGCCCCCCCCCCCCCCCCAAAAAAAAAAAAAAAAAAATCTACAAATCCCCAATATACACTTATTACGGGAAATGCACATAAAGTACTTTTTCCCTGCACTTACTACTGCATCAAGACTTCACTTCCTGGAGAAAATGGTGATGTCACGACCCGACTCCCAGAGCTGTAAGGGCTGTGGCTGCTGAAGAGGATGATGGCAGGGGGACACTGAGGGACACAGGGCACAGGAGGGACACTGCTGGAGAGGATGATGGCAGGGGGCACTTAGGGACACAGGGCACAGGAGGGACACTGCTGGAGAGGATGATGGCAGAGGGATGCTCAGTGTCCCTCCTGTGCCCTGTGTCCCTAAGTGCCCCCCTGCCATCATCTTCTCCAGCAGCCACAGCCCACACAGCTCTTGGAGTCGGGTCGTGACATCACCATGTTATCCAGGAAGTGACATCACCATGTTATCCAGGAAGTGACATCACCATGTTATCCAGGGAGTGAAGCCTTGATGCAGTAGTAAGTACAGGGAAAAAGCACTTTATAAACATTTCCTGTAATAAGTGTATATTGGTGATTTGTATAACTTTTGGGGGGGCAATACAATATTTTAATAAAAATTTTCGCCAGACTTCTCCTTTAAGTCAAAGTCTTTTTCTGTTGCGAGTGTAACGACATAAGACAAGGGTTATCAAGGCAGACATCCATCCACAGACAGCTGTTTTGGGGTATTTGCCCCCTCGTCAGTGTGGAGCAGGATTCTGGCTACTGGGGCAATGAAAAATAGACCAACAAAACACAACAATCACTGAGCTCAGGGAGATCAGTGACAAAAATCCAATGGAGTACTCATTGAAGAATCTCCACTGATTACCCCCTGCTAAATTTGAATATGCAAGAATGCACTCTAAGGTTGGGTTCACACTATGTATATTTGAGGCTGTATTTGGTCCTCATGTCATGTCCTCATAGCAACCAAAACCAGGAGTGGATTGAAAACACAGAAAGGATCTGTTCACACAATGGTGAAATTGAGTGGATGGCCGCCATATAACAGTAAATAACGGCCATTATTTCAATATAACAGCCGTTGTTTTAAAATAACAGCAAATATTTGCCATTAAATGGCGGCCATCCACTCAATTACAACATTGTGTGAACAGATCCTTTCTGTGTTTTCAATCCACTCCTGGTTTTGGTTGCTATACAGCCTCACAAATACAGCCTCAAATATACATAGTGTGAACCCAGCCTAAGGGTACAAACCCACTTGGCGGGTCTGCAGCGAGTCCCCTCGCTGCGTATTCGCAGCGAGACTCGCTGCAGATCCCGGACCTATACTTTTAATGGCAGACAAATACGCAGCAGGGATGTACATCCCTGCTGCGAGTTTGTACCGCAGCCCACCCCATTAACCCCCCGGCCGCCGTAGCTGATACTTCACCTGATCCCGGCTCCGGCGGTTCCGATGGGGGCTGCAGGGGGGCGATCGGTGCTGCCGGGGGGCGATCGAGCGGCCGGGGCTGCAGGGGGGCGATCGGTGCTGCCGGGGGGCGATCGAGCGGCCGGGGCTGCGGGGGGGGGGGATATTGGGGGGGGCGTGCAAGCGATCGGTGCTGCGGGGGGGGGGGGGGGGGGGGGCGTGCAAGCGATCGGTGCTGCGGGGGGGGGGGGGGGGGGGGGGGGGTCGATCGGGCGGCCGGGGCTGCGGGCGGCTGGCTGGAGCATATACTTCACCTGGTCCCCGCTCCGGCTTGCTGAAGACATCGGAAGCTGGGATCAGGTGAAGTATCAGCTCAGGCGGGGTTAATGGGGTGGGCTGCAGACATCCCTGCTGCGTGTTTGTCTGCCATTAAAAGTATAGGGCCGGGATCTGCAGCGAGTCTCGCTGCAAATACGCAGCAAGGGGACTCGCTGCAGACACGCCAAGTGGGTTTGTAGCCTAATACAGAGCTTCTCAATTCCAGTCCTCAGGCGTCACCAACAGGTCATGTTTTAAGGATATCCCATACAAAGGAAACCTGTGAGAATACCTGATAGACAGAGTATAATTATATCACCTGTGCGATACTAAAGAGATCCTAAAAACATGACCTGTTGGTGAGGCCTGAGGACTGGAATTGAGAAGCACTGCTCTAATATACACTGATCAGCCATAACATTAAAACCAACAATGGATGATAACTTGTGGCCATGGTGTCTGCCAAGGAATGGGATATATTTAGGCAACAAGTAAACTGTCGCTCGTCAAGTTGATTTGTTGGAAGCAAAAAAAATGGACAAATATAAGAATCTGAGCAAAGGGTGATGGCTGGATGACTGGGCCAGAGTCTCCAAAAACACAGATATGTGGGGTGTTCCTCGTATACAGTGACTGGATTATGGGTGCCCAAGGCTCATTGATGTGAATGGGGAGAGAAGGGAGTCCATCCGATGCAATAGAATAGCTCCTGTAGCATTTACCTGGAGAAGAGATGGCATAGAGTGCTATACGGGAAGAACACAAGATGGCAGAGGCAGTGTGTGTGTTTAGTAATTGATGATGATGATGATAATGATGATTATATAATATACTTTGTTACTATTTCCCAAAACGTCCCTGGGGGCAGCCATAGTAGAGCTGCACCCTTCCTTCTTGTATTGTCATGTACAGTAGGGTGTGTGCATTATGGCAACAGAAAAGAATGAGAGTCAGTCTGACTACCTACAGTCACCACTAGAGGGCGTATCGGAGCAAACTATGACTTAATATATTATACAGATAGAAGATATTAGCAACTTAATCAGCACAGAATGTCAGATGCTAAAAGTTTCAATCGGTTGGGATCTCTGTGCCAGGACCCTGCTTGTTGGATATATACAGTAACAGTGTGTGGCAGCACACATCACTCCCCGCCTCGCTGTCATCTCCTGTAATTGGCGTGGCCTAGATTGTGTGTGCCAAAGCCTTGCACCACCCCTCAGTCCCTCCTCCCCGCCCTCCTTATCATTAGGAATGCCCTTGGCATTATTTTTCCTATTCACCACTTTTTTGAACACTGCACAGGTGCCTTAACGATCCAGTGTTCACACAGGTGATGAATAGGAAAAATACTGCCCAGGGCATTCGTAATGATGAGGAGGGACGGAGGGGTGGTGCAAGGCTTGGGCACGCACACTCTAGGCCACGCCAATTTGACACAGGGCTGCAAGTTTAAAAGTTGTTTTTTAGTACAATAACTACATTACCTGCCGAGCAGATCCCAGGACAGATCTTAGTTTAAAAGCAGCTATCTGAATGTACAAGTGTTTTGTGGGTTAGATTGTGGGTACAGAGTCGCTTTAAGGAGAAAACTTTTGTAAAAATGCTATTTATTTTCTAACATTAAAGGGTTTATCAACAGATGAAAAGTCATTATCTATCCACTATAAAAATAACTAGGTGATCTTTGGGAGTTAACTCCAGGTGAATGAAGGGGCAGAGGGTGGACCTCCACCTATAATTTTAGGGTATAAGTTGCTAAACACATTTTCCTATTCCTGCAAAAACCTTGACAAAAAAGCGCTACAACTCACAAAAGTGGCTGCCTGGCCACAGTCTATCCATCATCGGGTACATCTCCAGATCAACTAACATTTTCAGCGTTCTTGTATAAAGTAATGAAAGAATGTGGAACCTTCGGCAATCCAGCTGTCGCAAAACTACCATTCCCATCATGCCTGGACAGCTTTTTGCTGTCCAGGCATGATGGGAATTGTAGTTGTGCAACAGCTGGAGGGTGAAAGGTTCCACATCCTTGATCTAATGTTCTAGGGGCAGCAGGTCTCCCTGGGAGGTATTAGGTGTTTTATCTGGAAGCAGCTTATCCCACTCTCTTTGGTAATAAATATGCATGACTGGCTGACCCAGGCATACATATAACCGCATTGGAGGTGGTAGTCATCCTCTTATGTACATGGTTGACTTCAATCTTGGGTAGAAACTCAGTCGCCAGGAGCCACATGCTTTAGTTTCACAGTATGAATTACATCAATAGTATGAATTACATCAATAATAAACATTGTGAATAAAATCAGCTCTTTTAATCGAGTAAAGTGAGTGGGTAGAGCCAGACTGGCTGGCAGACTGTGTCACTGGGGATACTAGTAGATTTTGGCAGGTCTAGCTTGAGATCCCTTCAGTCATTTACTGCACCAGCATGAAATGACCACTAGGTGGCGATAGATGACCATTTTAAACATAATCAGTGGTTTTGTATCACTGAAACCTCATTGAGCAAATTACCCCAAACTACGTCGATAAATCGCAATCTGGAGCCATGGCCCTTTCCAACAAGTGGACTAATATAGATTATTTTCTAAAAAAAGAGGTTTCAGAGAGGTTTCTGTGGGATTACATTTCATGTGATAGGCTGCAATTTAAATTTTTAAATTTTTTTTAATTGTAATAATTTTATAAAGTTATTTTCCAAGTGTGAAATAAAAAAAACAACTGAACCACAAGTCCCAGGATGAGATTTTCCATCGTAATTTGAGATCACTCTATAAGGGCGGGTTCACACTACGGAATTCTCACGGACAATGTCCGCCGAATTCCGTCAGCTGTCCGCCCGCACGGGCACGCGCTTTTCCGCCGGCTCCATAGACACCATTCTATGGGCCGGCGTATTCCGCGATCCGCTAAAAGAAGTGACATGACACTTCTTTCAGCGTATAGCGGAATACGCCGGCCCATAGAATGGTGTCTATGGGGCCGGCGGAAAGGAGCCCAGATGTGCGGGCGGACAGCTGACGGAATTCCGCAGACATTGTCCGCGAGAATTCCGTAGTGTGAACCTAGGGCTGGGCGGTATACCGCAAAAATACCGATACCGTCACTGGCGTCGGTTAACCGACTTCAACTTAGCCAGGACGGTAATTGCGGTATTTTTGTACTTTTATGTCCCTGCGCCCGTCCTGTCAGAGCCTCACGCGCGCGGCCTGGCACGAGCGCTGCACGTCATGTGCAGGGACGCCGGTATCGGTGCGGGAGCTGAAGGAGGAGCAGGGCCCAGGTGACCGCCCGCACCGCCCCCGTCTGGTCCAAGCGACCTTCCCCCCACCCCCCGTGCGCGCACCTGTCCGCCCTCTCTGAGGCCCCGTCCTGCCGCACCTGTCCATGCGCCCACCACCCGTCCGGTCCGGCGTCTCTGCTCACTGAGGGGAGTACAGGACAGCCGCCCTCACGTGCTGCTGCTCCTCCAGCTCTGACATGGCCGCGTCCCTGCACACACAGGACAACGTGTGCAGCGCTCGCCGGCCGGGTGTGGGGGGGCGCTCGGACGGAACTGTGCTGGTCCCCCCTCCAGTCCCGTCCGAGCGCTCCCCCACTCCCGGCCGGCGAGCGCTGCACACGTTGTCGGGACGCGGCCATGTCAGAGCTGAAGGTGGAGGAGCAGCACTTGGGAGCAGCTGACCTGTCCTCTCATCTCCTCAGTAACAGTACAGGAGTGTAACATAGGAGGAATAATGGGCTGCAGCAGGCAGGATAACTTACAGCTGTGTGTGGTATCCTGCCTGCTGCAGCCCATCCATTCCTCCTATGTTACAGTCCTGTACTGTTACTGGGGGGACTACAGTCATACACCCCTGTCCTCCTCCCCATACAGTCATACACCCCTGTCCTCCTCCCCATACAGTCATACACCCCTGTCCTCCTCCCCATACAGTCATACACCCCTGTCCTCCTCCCCATACAGTCATACACCCCTGTCCTCCTCCCCATACAGTCATACACCCCTGTCCTCCTCCCCGTACAGTCATACACCCCTGTCCGCCCCCCCTGTACAGTCATACACCCCTATCCCCCCCTGTATAGTCATACACCCCTGTCCGCCCCTGTATAGTCATACACCCCTATCCCCCCCTGTATAGTCATACACCCCTATCCGCCCCTACCCCTATGTGTCCCCTGTATAGTCATACACCCCTGTCCCCCCTGTATAGTCATACACCCGTCCCCCCGTATAGTCATACACCCCTGTATAGTAACACACCCCTATCTTGCCCCCCCCTGGTATAGTCATACACCCCTGTCCGCCGTCCCTGTATATTCATACACCCCTATCCCCCCCCCTGTATAGTCATACACCCCTATCCCCCCGTATAGTCATACACCCCTATCCCTCCCTATATAGTCATACACCCCTATCCCCCAGTATAGTCATACACCCCTGTCCACCCTCCCCAGTATAGTCATACACCCCTGTCCACCCTCCCCTGTATAGTCATACACCCCTGTCCGCCCCCCTGTATAGTCATACACCCCCATCCGCCCCGCCCCCTGTTTAGTCATACACCGCCAATCCCTATGTGCCCCCTGTATAGTCATACACCCCTATCCCTATATGCCCCCTGTATAGTCATACACCCCTATCCCTATGTGCCCCCTGTATAGTCATACACCCCTATCCCTATGTACTCCCATGTATAGTTCTGTACCCCCATCCCTATGTACTCCCATGTATAGTTCAGTACCCCCATCCCTATGTACTCCCATGTATAGTTCTGTACCCCCATCCCTATGTACCTCCCTATGTACCTCCTGTATAGTAATACACCCCGATCCACCCCCATATAGTCATACACTTCTATCCCTATGTACCTCCTGTATAGTAATGCACCCCAATCCATCCCCCCCCCTATAGTCATATACACCTATCCACCCCCCATATAGTTATACACATGTATTCCTATATGACCCCCTGTGTATACACATCCTGTAGAGGCTGTATACCTGTATATACACATCCAGGTCTCTGCTGAGACCCCTAATAATGACAAATAGTAATAATGATAATAGACTAACCATGGGTTGCTGTTCAGTTCTTTTTTTACTTTTTCTAATCAAAATATCGCCAGTTTGGCATGGCTAGTGGGTGTGGTTTGCTAAAAGGGGCGTGTCATAATTATCGTTGAATTATCGTTACCGCGGCTACATGTGCGATAAACCGCGATATTGATTTAGGCCAATATCGCCCAGCCCTATGTGAACCTGCCCTAAGACTGCATTGACTTCTATAAGAAAAGAAAACCCAGCGGCAGAGATCTGATGGGGGTCAGTCATTCATCTTCAGGACAAAGCATCAGACTGTTCTTTGTCCAAAGTGGTTGTAAATCATGCAGACAGTGGGGGCTCCTTCTCTAGAGGCCGCAACAAAAGGTGGCGGTAGGTCATGTGGGGTAGGGGGTATTTAAGCTTTATTATCCGACGCTTTAACAAAGACCCTCGTCTGCTAGAAGAAATCCAACCTGCAGGGTCCTTTTTAAAGGGATTCTCCAGGATTAGAAAAATTACAGCTACTTTCTTGTAAAAACATAAAAACAGCACCTCTCCTGTTCTCAGGTTGTGTGTGGTATTACAATTTGGCTCCATGCACTTCAATGGAACTGAGCTGCAAAACTTACACCCAACCTGAGGACCAGAGTGGCGCTGTTTCTTGAAGAAAGCAGCCATGTTTTTTTACTAAGCTTGGGTTCACACCTGCATTTGAGACGCCATTCAAGGCCTCTGTTGCAGATTCCATTCAAGAGCAGTAAACGGAGCCGGACAGCCCACTGCATGATGGACACCAATGAATCCACAGAGAGGCCCCTAAAGGGGTTTGTCTGGGTTTCCTTCTTTTTACTGGATTATAACTAGACGAAAAAATTAAATACTGCTTGCTATGTTTTTTGTTTTTTTACCCTGGTATTTAATCAGATTCCACTACAGAAACCTTGAACTGAGTCTTTGACAGAGATGTAAACCCAGCCTTGTCTTAGGGTGCCTTTACACAGAGAGAGTTATCTGACAGATTTTTGAAGCCAAAGCCAGAAATGGCTTTAAATAGAGGAGAAATCTCGATCTTTCCTTTATGACCTGTTCTCTGTATATAGTCTTTCTGGCTTTGGCTTCAAAAATCTGTCAGATAAATCTCTCTGTGTAAAGGCACCCTAATGTGTCGACCCATTTCTTTTTTGGCCCTATTACATACAGTGATAATCTGTCAATTTGGCATAATATCGCTCTGTGTAATAAAGAAAACGGTCAGCCGATGACAACTATCATTGGCTGATCGTGACTTTTTGGTCCTGACTCAAAATCATTGTCCGCCAACCGTGTAATAGTTATGTGCGGCCGATGGCTGACAACTGTGTAAAGAAAATAATAAAGTATATACATACCTGTCCACACTCCCCAATGCTTCTGCCCACTGCCTAGCATCTTCCTGGCTTCTGTCCGCAGCTGCTTGTTGAACTTCAGAGCCGTTTTCCAAAGTAACAGGCCGCTCAGCCAATCATTGGTCTAGATGGGACAGCGCCACAGGCAGTGATTGGCTGAGTAGCCTGTGACTTCAGAGACCGGTTCTGAAGCTCCATCAGCGGCTGCCGGAAAAAGCCAAGAAGATATCCAGGAGTGGGCAGAAGCACTAGGGAGCGTGGACGGGTATGTTTATTCTTTATTAATTTACACTAAAGACAAGGGCAGCATGGACATCGCTAATAAGATTATATATTTCTTGCTGCACGATAGTTGAGCTGTGATAGCAGATTTGCGCTTGTTTACATTGCTCATCAGGCTGTGCAATAATACAATCCTTAGTAGCTATAGATAAGAAGCCTGTGTCTCCTAATAAATCCTGCATCTCTAAAGCGAGTAGAATTTTACCTATAGAGGGTCCCCACCCTGATGTCATGTTTTAAAAAATGGTGCTAATCCAGATGGGGAGGAGGTGAGGAAGCCATACTAAAGACAAACCATTCCACGGGCCGGCACTCATTTGCTCCTCGTTCCCTGCCTGCTGCTGCCGCTATTGCACGCGGCAGCAAGCGGATAAGTCCTGGGGGGGGGGGGGGGGGGCTGCCCGGGTGATCGCTAGATCGTCCGGGCAGCCCATAGCATGCAGCAGCGGTCTGCTGCCGCCGCTCCTATTCCACGTTGCTTTCTATTCCTCGGGACCTTCCAAACTGCTTGTACCTTCGGATAGCTGCTTTTAATACAAGATCCGTCCTGGGGTCTGTTCGGCAGGTGATGCAGTTATTGTCCTAAAAAAACAACTTTTAAACTTGCAGCCCTGTGTCAAATTGCCGTGGCCTAGAGCACCCATGCCCTAGGATTGCACCGCCTCTCCGTACCTCCTCCCCGCCCACCTCATCATTAGGAATGCCACTAGAACAATTTCTCCTATATCACCTGTATGAACACTGCACAGGTGCATTAACGATCCAATGCATATGCAGTTTTCATACAGGTGATGCATAGGAGAAACTGTTCTAGGGACATTCCTAATGATGAGGAGGGCGGGGAGGAGGTACGGAGAGGCGGTGCAATCCTAGGGCATGGGTGCTCTTGGCCACGCAAATTTGACACAGGGCTGCAAGTTTAAAAGTTGTTTTTTAGGACAATAACTGCATCACCAGCCGAACGGACCCCAGGACAGATGTTGGATTAAAAGCAGCTATATGAAGGTACAAGCGGATTGGGGAGGCAAGATTGTGGGTACAGAGTCGCTTTAAGGCTGAACTCTAACAAGATGCTTTTTTTTTCTGAAAAAAAAAAAAAAAATAGAATAACACACCACCCAAAAAATGCTAAAAATGCTGACTTTTTTTTTTTTGTTAAAATGCCAGGGTTTTAGCGGAGAGTCAATGGGGAAAAATTAAATGCAATACCCACAAGACTTTTCTGCTATTTTATTTTTTAAATAGTTTTTTTTCCCAAGGAATTATGACAATTTAAAATTTTTAAAATTTGCAGCAGGTTTCACATTATGGATTTTCCACAGAAACATTGTCAATTTTTCCCATAGACTTCTATAGGGAGGTAAAAAAATGTCATGTATATTGGTATTTTTTCCTCTAGTAAATTCAGGGGATACAACAGCAGAGATTTTGGTAATTTACACCAAAATGAGAAAATGCCCCCCCCCCCCCCCCCCAAAAAATGCAAAAAATTGGAAGAAATGCTGCAGTATTTTGGGTGTTTTGTGACACTTATTTTAGCCCGTAAAATTGTGCAAAAGTTGTGAGGGAAGCCTAAAATGGCTGTGTGATGGGCAGCACCACTGGAGCGAGCGCTGTAGTCTCTCCATTGTTTACATCTGCCTGTACTAAGCACACGCTGTACTATCCGTAGAGATTGTACCAGGCACTGCAGCTGTGACCCATTCACTTAGGAGACGTACCCAGCAAAGTCACTTAGAACAGTGCGTTCTTATCATAAGGACAGGGCATGAAATGTAAAGGCCTGGATAACCCCTTTAAATTTTTGACATTGAGGCACATGGCCTTAGAGAGAAGTTTGTGGAGTAAAAGAATAAGGGGAAAAAAAATCACCAGTGGCCCAAAATGGCTGAATAAAAAAAACACCCCATAGTTTTGGTAGAAATTTACTAAGATCTGCACTTTACATAACTTTATGTAAAGTTATGTAGATGTTACCAGACCCATGGTATCATCTGCATTGCAGAATGTAAGTGTTTTGGTCTGTATAGAATATCCTATAATATGAACAGAGTATTAGAACTGTAAAAGGATTTATAGTGAATGTACCATCAGGCCCGGGCTGAAGCACTGGAGGTGGGCCGACCCACCCCAAGTGGGAGGAAGCCCCTGCCCCTCTAGGATACAGCTGCATTGATTCTAATGGAACTGCGTCATAAAGGGGCAGGGGTTTCCTCCCGCTGGGGTGGTTCGGCCCACCTCCAGTGCTTCAGCCCAGGCCTGATGGTACATTCACTTTAAGGGTACGTTCACACTTAGCGGATCCGCAGCTGATTTTCTGCTGTGGATCTGCAGCGGATTTCATTTAAATAACTGAACACAGCATCAAATCTGCTGCGGATCCTGTAGGTGTGAACGCACCCTTATAAAAAAAAAAAAAAAAAAAATAATAAACTCTACTATAAGATCTGTCTGTTCTAGTAAAGTGCTGCTGCCTGGATGCATGCAACCCCCACGTGTATACTTTGAGTTTGCCAGCACTCTTTCTCGTGTGTAGTAATAGGTTCCAGCACTGCCAGGGATATTGCTAAACAGTTGACAAAGGTTGAGGCAATTACAGGGCTGACGGCTGTACTGTATGTGATAAGTCAGGGAAAAGTCAGCCGACTGGTCACCTTATTGCAGTAAGATAACCTATAATATGATGCAAGGTGCACAGTGCACAGGTAAAGGCCTCTCATAGCACCATGCACATTAGCTAGAAGTCTCATCCTTGCCTTGTGGCTGCTGCAGCAATGCAGATAGTGGATCTTTCTATTGCTACAATTGGCCGATTGTCTGGTTTACTGAAACTGAGGTCTGGTTGTTGGTGCCATAGGGCAGTCCTTGACGTCTGCAATGTGGCCGTTGTCCAGTATCTGCAAGACTTTTATCTCCTCATCATTACATCACCATGGGGGTCTATGGAGAACTACAGAAAGGCTGGATATATCTGCTGTTACATGGGCTATACGCAGTATATGAGTATAGGGAGACAGAGATAGTTTAAAAAAAAAAAAAAAAAAACAACTCATAAATCTTCAGTCCCTCACCGATGCAGTGCTGATGCTCTGGGGGTCTTTGTTACAATTCGGCTGTGATAATAGATTGTACACATTAATTCCCGATGTAGCCAGTTGATTGGTTATGATACCAAGCCACTATAACCTCATTGGTTATGATGCCAAGCCACTATAAGGATTCTAGATTTCTATCTGTAGATTAAAGCCAAGTGGACTTTATCGCATAACACAGTGAAGCCTGGTAACATTTTTCATCTCAATATTAAAGGGGTTCTTCTCATTTTTTTTGGTATCTATACAATGCATTTTTTAATTTAACAGGAAAAAAAAGATCCAGTAAACAGTTAGGGCAGTATGGTGCCACCTGGTGTTCAGAGTGTATATAGCAATGTGCACATCCACCTACTGAGTGAAGGAGGACACACATGCTCAGTCACTCCCGTTGCAAACAGGTCTCTCTGTAATGATTCTTCTTGTATGGCTATGAATTACTAGAGATGAGCAAACCTCAAGTATGCTGGAATCTGAATGCTCTGCATTTGATTACCAGTGGCTGGAGAATTTGGATGCGGCCCTAAGGCTGCCTGGAAAACATGGGTACAGCCATAGGCATTTTAATAAACTGGCGCTGAGGATCATGGTAAGAAAACAACGTTGTTCCTCTGCATCTACTTCCCTATGGTAGTGTAACTGCAGGTTACATTTTTAACATGTTGTTAGTTTCCTATTAAAGTGATTTTACCATCAGGACTATGGAAATGTGTTTATTTATTTTTGTACCTTATCGGTCCCAGCGTGCAGATGCTGGTGGTGCTGTCCTTTTTTTTTTTTTGTTTCAAAACCCTGCCCGGTTCCCACCCTCTGCGTTGTTTTTCTCTTGAGCACCGGCCCCGGTCTTTGCACTGGAGCTGGGCCCCGCGCACCCAGTCAGTTCCCAGTCTCCCCTTGGTGACGCGCCTTTATTAGGATAAAGTAGAGCACTGCTAAGGTAGTGAGAAAAAAAATTCCATAGTACCGGTTGTACAGGGGGGGAAGTGGAGGGTTCAGCTCATGCATAGGTACGGAGGATTCCATCGCTAGGAAGCTAGACGGAGCATTGAAAGTAGAGATGGGGTGGTTGCGTAGTCTAGCCATGGTTGCCAGACTGCGGTGTATCGTTCGAGTGTGTCAGTACGGGTGGCTTCAATTTTTTCATAGAGCATGATTACATTCACCCTGTTAACAACTGCCTGGACTGACAGTGTGGGAGATCTCCATTTGGCCGCTATGTGGATTCTGGCAGCCATAAGGACGTGTTGGAGTAGTTTGTTGTTTGAAATTAGTGGAGGGAAATTTGTCACCTAGTAAGAGTGCTGATGGCCTTTTAGGGAGGCCTTTGTGAAGCAGGGAGGAGAGAATTACCAATATAGAGTCCCAAAAGCTAGAGACCACAGGGCAGGTCCACCAAGTATGCAGTGCATTGCCAGTATCTGAATGTACTTATTTTTAATAATCAGCAAAATATAGGGTTTGTTTTGGTTGTTGGTTGTTGTTGTTGGTTGTGGTTGGTTGTTGGTTGTTGTTGTTTGTTGTTTTATGATGTTACTTTACAGAAAATAAACTGGATCTCCCTTAGCTGAAAGCCTTGTCATTACCATGTGCCTGTGTCCTGCTTCCCTCTTACCATACAGCTTTTCCTGTGTGAATTTGTCAATGATTCTGTATATATTGGTGGAGCAGGACATAGCAGTATATGGCTCCATAGTCATACAACCTCTGGTTATCAGATTCCTGTGCATATCTCTGTATGAATCAGTGACCTAACTACATGAAAGTACTAAACTAATTTAAAAAAAAAATGTGGCAAGACATCATGGTCATTGCGCGTGGTTTCAGAAATGAATGGGTGCGTTCACACGCAACGGATCTGCAGTGGATTTCTCGCCTCGAATTCGCAGCGAGATCCGCATGCACATCCCGCTGTGAGTATGTGTGCAGCCTGCCCCATTAACCCCCGGCCGCCTGAGAGTATACATGACCTTCTCCCCGCTCCGGCTTCTGTCAGCTGCAATTCACCTTCCAAACTGCTGACACTGTTAGATAGCTGTTAGATCAAGGAGATACAAGGTACCTATTTTATATCTGTCTGTGTCCTCCACACTACATCCACTACACTTGTTTGTAAATCAAGCAGAAGGCAGGTGAGCGGGGAGTGGGAGGCCTTACAGCCCCCAGGCTTGGAAACGCCTCTTTGACACTTGCACAGGAGAATAAAAGCACCTTTTTTGACATTATGGAAGCACAGACTGATATATGAGAAGTACCATGTAAATTCTATCTGATTAGAGTCACTTTAGTTCTTGGTATAAACTTACACTAGACACTTTAACCCTTTAAGGACGGGGCCAATTTTCGTTTTTGCGTTTTCGTTTTTTCCTCCTTGTGTTTAAAAGGCCATAGCACTTGCATTTTTTCACCTAGAAACCCACATGAGCCCTTATTTTTTGCGTCACTAATTGTACCTTGCAATGACAGGCTGAATTTGTGCATAAACTACACTGCGAAACCAGAAAAAAATTCAAAGTGTGGTGAAATTAAAAAAAAAAAAACGCATTTCTTTTATTTGGGGGAATGTTTTTACGCCATTCGCCCTGGGGTACAACTGACTTGTTATGCATGTTCCTCAAGTCGTTACGATTAAAACGATATATAACATGTATAACTTTTCTTTTATCTGATGGCCTGTGAAAAATTCAAACCATTGTTAACAAATATACGTTCCTTAAAATCGCTCCATTCCCAGGCTTATAGCACTTTTATCCTTTGGTCTATGGGGCTGTGTCAGGTGTCATTTTTTTGCGCCATGACGTTTACTTTCTATTGGTACCTTGATTGCGCATATATGACTTTTTGATCGCTTTTTATTACAACTATTCTGGATTTGATGCGACCAAAAATGCGCAATTTTGCACTTTGGGATTTTTTTGCACTTACGCCGTTTACCGTGCGAGATCAGGAATGTGATTAATTAATAGTTCGGGCGATTACGCACGCGGTGATAGCAAACATGTTTGTTTATTTACTTTTATTCAAAACATGGGAAAAGGGGGGTGATTCAAACTTTTATTAGGGGAGGGGGCTTTTTAATAATAACTATATATATATATATATATATATATTATATATAATGTATATATATTTTTTTACACATATACTAGAAGCCTCCCTGGGGTTAGGGTTATTCCCCCTGGGGGACTTCTAGTATATACACTTTGATCTCTCATTAAGATCTTTGCTATATACTTATACAGCAAAGATCAATGAGATCGGCACTCGTTTGCTTTCGGTTGCTGCAGCCGAAAACAAACAAGTGCCGAGCCGCGGTCGGCGACATCTTGGAGCGGACCCCGGCCGGCTGCAGACAATGAGATCCCTCAGCGAACTCCCCCACTAGACACCAGGGAACGTCTGCCTCCGGTAATCGGAGGCAGCTGTCAACTTTGACAGCTGCCTCCGATTACTTGATTAATGGGCACGGCGATCTGACCGTGCCCGCTAATAGCCGCGGTCCCGGGCTACACGCAGCACCCGGGATCGCAGCGGTTCAGAGCGGGGTCACCGTGCGGCCCCACTCTGAACACCTCCTGGGGACATATGACGTACGGGTATGTCGTATGTTATATGTCCTTAAGAGGTTAAAGGGGAACTATCAGCAAGTAAGACAAATTTAACCTATTGATAGTTCTCTAGTGGGCATTGTGCTGTTACTTGTGAAATAATTAGAGATGAGCGAACCTGGAGCATGCTCGAGTCCATCCGAACCCGAACTTTCGGCATTTGATTAACGGTGGCTGCTGAACTTGGATAAAACCTTAAGGCTATGTGGAAAACATGGATATAGTCATTGGCTGTATCCATGTTTTCCAGACAACCTTAGAGCTTTATCCAAGTTCAGCAGCCACCGCTAATCAAATGCCGATCGTTCGGGTTCGGATCGACTCTAACCCAAACCCGGTGTGCTCATCTCTAGAAATAATCCTTTGCCCTGTAAGCCATTGGGAGCACAGAAGGCTGGGCTACTGTCCCTCTAAGTACCAATCTGGCACCCTCCAAGCACCAATATCAGTGTACTTGGGACGCTGGGCCCAGCTCCAATGCATAGAGCGGCTCTATTTGCATATGAAGAAACTGATACAGATAGCAAGAACCGGGTGATTTGAAAAGTGGACCACACCATTGGGATCTATGCGCCGGCACCAGCAGGTTGTGTAAAAAAAGAACAAAAATTATGTAGCCAAGTGGTACAAGTGGTAGCCCCCCTATGAAGCTTCACAATCTAGGTGTCTATCCACACCAACAGCCACTACAGAACCACAACCCCCAGACCTTCTATGAGGCAGCTCTCTGGGGATGCTGGGAGATGTAGTTTAGATATTGTCTTTTCTCTACTGGCATACTTATTATAAATGACTGTTTTGGCTGCTGTAGCAAAATGTACTGAAACACCTTTAAAGCGTTGTTAAATGTGGTGGTGTTTTTAGCTGTTGCACTATTCTTGCAGGGTTTTTTTTGTACAGCAAAACAATGAGAACCCATATCCTAGCTCATAAGAGAGTGCGCTCCATCTCGATACAATACACCGGTGGGCGGTGCGCCTGTGCTCGTGTGATTGCGGTAACTCGTCCCTCCTGTGGGCGGGGCTCCGGCTGGGTCCTGCTCAGGCTATGCGGGATCCGCGGCTGTGTGCTGTGCGGGGCGGCCGGACTGAAGCGGTGACTGCAGAGCGTGCTGCCCGACCGACCACATCCCACCGGGCCATGGCGGACTCCCCCCGGGAGCTCACACAGAACCCCCTGAAGAAGATCTGGGTGCCCTATAACAATGGCCACCCGGTGCAGCACAGCGCGCAGAGGAGAGGTAACGGCGGCCGGACCCGATGGAGCAGTGTGCAGCCGATAAGATCGGTCATGTGATCGCTCTGTCTGTGGGGTTAGAGGGGAAGTGGTGCAAGGTCTATGGGAGTAACTTGTTACTATTGTGTGTCCATCAGTGTGTGTGTGTGTGTGTGTATGTATGTATGTATGTATGTGTGTGTATGTATGTATGTATATATATATATTATATGAGACCTCTCTGTACACCATAGTGGTTGCACATTGCAGTGCCCATTCTGAATGATGCCACAACCCATGATGTCCCTGCAGATTCTTTATACCTATAGAGCTTGGCGTCCTCAGTCCCTACAATGAGTGGTATACTTTGTACTGTGTGCAGGAGAGCACTGTTCCCAGCGTGTTTCTCCTGTACAGGTGATGCCTCTGTATGAGGATGGTGCACAGGGTATGGATATGGAGGTGCCAGCCTATAATAAAGCCCATCACTCTGGGTGACGCAGTGTCTCCGGATTTTGGGAAGTAGAGGGAGGAGGGGGGTCACCCAGGCACTGCAGTAGGACCCATCCGGCACCAGCCGCATCTCATGCAGTCACATCCGAACGACGTGCTCCTCTATAATGGATCAAATCTATAAATGACATCAACTTTGCCAGCTTTACCCATTGACAAGCGGCATAACTTCATCCCCTCCATCAGCAGCAGTGTCTGTGATTGTCAGGCGAGGTGCTGGTCACCTTCTCTGCAGTTGTAGGGGCACGGTAATTATCACAAGGGTTAATATGGGGGGCGGGGGGTTATAGCATTGACTCCGGGACTGTGTTCTCACATTGTAAATGGACAGATAACATTGTATATAATAATCACAGTCACCTGTGTTCTGATACAATGCTGCATAGTGAGAAGTGAGTGATTTTATATATATATATATATATATATATATATATATATATATATATATATATATATATATATACTAAATATTTTAACCATAAGGGGAAATAGCTTCCTCTCCCTGTAGTGAGTGCGGAGTCAGCATTTATGTATGGTATCATTTATTATATGACACAGAAATGTTTGTGACAAGTAGGCTGGAGGCTATAATATATATATATATATATATATATATATATATATATATATATATATATATATATATATATATATATATATATATATATATTATGCAAAATTCTCGAGATGAGCTGAATATATGTAATACAGTGGAGCAGATGCCTATAGGGATCCTGTGACCCAATGGAGAGTGCTAGGATAGATGCTTAGGTACAAATAACGATGCAAGGAGGATATTCATATGGATGTGTTTGTTTTGCTTCTCGCTCTCAGTTCCTCTATTTTATCCAGTTGCTCAGCCTTCTAAAGTGGAACCCCCCCCTTCTGGCCTGGAGGGCAGGGAACATTGCCCCCCCAGCTGTTGCAAAACTGCAACTCCCATCATGCCTGGACAGCCAAGGCTAAAGCTTTGGTTATCCATGCATGATGGGAGTTGTCGTTTTGCAACAGCTGGACAGCTAAGGTTCCCTACTCCTGCTGTAGGGTATATTCACACATGGCAGATTTGTTACAGAAATTTGACACCTTTTCTATGTAGTGAAATCCCCCGCATGTGCTGCAGACACCACTCATCAAGATAAAAGGAGATCCTTGCCACAGATTTGCCCAATGTGAACGTGCCCTTAGGGTGCTCTGTCGCTAGGTGTTTCCAAATATGCTGCAGTTTTCAGAAAAGCTTCCTCAGGCCACATGACAACCATCAGAATTTAGGTTTCCAAAATGCAGGCAGCCTGGGCATGCTGGGAGTTGTAGTTTTGTGAAAGACGGAGTGCTCCAGGTTGGGAGTTACTGTTCTATATGATGGCAGGATGCAGCTCTGTTTTCTCTTTGTATATACACACATTCACCCTAGATGACTGTAGGTTGAGTGCCTGTTTATTGGTACCCCACCATGTTATGTCCTTTATAATAAGTCATGTTGACCACCTCTCATGTTTTATCTCTTTGCAGTATGTATGACCAATTGCCCCACTCTTATTGTTATGGTGGGTCTCCCTGCCCGAGGAAAGACGTATATCTCCAAGAAATTGACTCGCTATCTTAACTGGATTGGAGTTCCAACCAAAGGTGAGTGTGACTAAGCAGTGTTCTGAAAGTGAGAAGTCCATATGCAAGTGGAGGGAACTTTGGCTCTTCGGCTTTAGCTATCCAGGCATGATGGGAGTTGTAGTTTTGCAACAGCTGTGGATCCAAGGTGCCCTTCCCCTGGCATACGCCTTCTGTACCTGCCTGCTGACCCCCATTCCATCCGGTTTCCTCATACACATGCATGCCCAGTTCAGATGAGCATACTTTGTGTTAAAAAAAGAAAGAGGATAAGCTGCCAACACTTCTGGCTGCAGCTTATTTCCTTTAGAGTCACTGTTAATTTTTTTTTTTTTTTTTTGCAGAAATCAATAGTACAGGCGATTTCAAGAAAGTTTGTAATTGGGTTTATTAGCTGAAAAATGCATTTTTGTCATGAAAAAGCAGGTTGAAGCTGCATGGTTCTCTATGGGGAGGGGTGGAGGGAGATAAGGCACCAAAACAGGACAACAAAGAGTTAATTTACAGCTACATCACCGGGCTATTTCCTCTGACATTAGCACTGACCTCTGAATACCGGCTTTCATACAGCTCCCACTGTGTAATCCATTGTTCTCTGCTGGCGACTAATCTTCCTCCTCCCCTCTCCATAGAAGGGCCCGACTGTGTAAAAGAATCAAAATTTCCTGATAATAAGCAGTGGATGAGAGAGAGGAGGAAGGGGGAACCCGGGGAAAGTCTTTTTGAATGCAGATAATGGCATATTTGCCTAATAAACCCAATTACAAAGTTTTCCTAAAATCGCCTGGACTATTGATTTCTGCAAAAGAAAAAAAATGACAGTGACACTTTAAGAGCTGTAGATGACATTCGGTATTCCCAGTAAGTCTGCTGTAGGAGCCAGGACACTCCCATACACATAAGTTAATATTCCATTCCTGATGAAACAGCCTGTTTGTCAGACTTTGCTCCCGTGTATATGGGCACCTTCACTTACCTAATAGCTGCTGTATGGAAGGGTGTTATATAGGCCACTAAACCAGAAGAGAAACAGATCGCTGATCTCAGGGAGACCAGCCAAAACGACAACACTGCCGGCTGCTAGTGAAAGCGCTCAATGCAGTGAACTCCTAGGTGCATTGCTCCCTGGGAAACATGAATATGCAAAAGACTGGCTAGTCATGTGTTTTGACACTCTTTGATAAGGCTCCACAGTCTCTTCTTTTGCATATTCACTAAACCAGAAGGGCCAGTTAATAAAATCAGGAGGGGATTCACTGGGGTGACTGGAGTGACAGTGTGTGCTGGAAGCTGCTTTATGGTGCAGGCAAACAGCTCTAATCTGAATGTGATGAGTGAGCAAGATGGCTACCTGCCCCCGGGGGGGTCCTAGGTTGGGATTACCAGATCTTATCATGGGGCCTCACACATCCCTGCTGAGAGATAAGATAGTGTTGAGGGGCCGCACCCGCTTCCTGCACAATGAGTCTGGATCATGTGGATAAGGTGACACAGTCCCTGAGTTTTTGTTCAGCCATTTATATCACTCATTCACGCGTCGGTATATTTTTGCAGACCATATTTTGAGTCTGTAATTTTCTATCTGCAATCTACAAAACTTTGTAGTTAATCTGTAGTATCCACATCATCCATATTTTATTTATTTTTGTGGATCCGTAAAAGTTGAAAATAGAATTGCAGAGGTAATGACTGCGAAAAATACGGATCCCATAGGCTTCTATTGGTGTGTCCATGCTGTAATCCTGGAAATTTGCGGTTGTAAAATTAGGAGCATAAAGACCAATGGGAAATAAGTGTATGTGTGTATAGGCCAATTTTAGAGGTGAGACTCCCAGTGCTGGATTATTGCTGCTTATTTCTGGGCTGTTTTATGGGGGCACTCAGTGAATTGTGGCACCCAGAAGTTTATAGTCCTCCATAGAGAGCAGCTGTCCAGGCACCATCTAATACCATTGCCAGACATCTACTTATATACTCAATAGCACATCAGGCTACTTCCCTGCTGTCAGCGAAATCTCTGTGCATGGCCACCATATGGTGTTTACTAAATGCCTGATTTTCCTATTTGTCCATGCTGGGTATCTGTAGTACCACTGCGCATGGGGCTCTATGTGCACTGTTGTTTATAAGCATTACATGTATTTTCAGCCTATGTCCAGCCTTACTTTATATGCCTATATGCATTGTGCTATATATATATATATATATATATATATATATATATATATATATATATATATATATATGTGTGTGGTACCTTGGTTTAAGAGTAACTTGGTTTAAGAGCTCACAGTTTTTCAAAATTGTGACTTGGTTTAAGAGCATTGCTTTGGTTTAAGAGCTCCCAGGACTGGGTGGGAACGAGAGTGGAGGAGGGGCATGGTCTGTATAGCGGGATCTACAGCACTGTACTCTGTCCCAGGAAGTCTCCCTCACCTTCCAAATCATAGCATATCCACTTCAGGCTGGGGCTTACATCAGGGGACAGGACTGTGGAGGTAATCTCTCCATAGCTGTAACCCCTCTCTCCCCAGACAGTGAGTGCTGCATGTATGTGCCCACATCTGTCCTGCTCATTCCTTCATGTTCCCTGCAGTCTCTGTCAGCCCTTGTGTTTCCCATCCTCTCCATTACTGTACAGTAACTTATAATATCACATATTCTGCTGTTTCTGAATGTTTGTTTCATCTGTTTTACATGTTCAGTAATAAATCATTATTTTTGGGATGTGGAACCAATTGTCTGCATTTCTATGATTTCTTATGGGAAAATTTGATTTGGTTTAAGAGTGGATTTGGATTACAAGCATGGCCCTGGAACGAATTATGCTCGTTATCCAAGGCACCACTGTATATTATATATACTTTTTATTTATTATTTTTTTTTATTGCACAATTATAGGAAGCCCACCTTAGTGCTAGAGAGCTGTGTCCCATGAGCCCGACCAGGAGGGCACTTTGAGGGCAGTGATGTTTTTCCTCCTTGTTTCCTCTGGAGTCCTCTATCCTGGTCACAGGTCCCTCGTCATGTCTAGGTCTGTTGTCCGGTTGTCACTTCCTCCTTTCTCTCTTGCAGAGTTTAATGTCGGGCAGTACCGCAGGGATCTTGTCAAGTCTTTCAGGTCCTTTGAGTTCTTTCTTCCAGATAATGAAGAAGGCCAGAAAATCCGGAAGTGAGTATTAGATATAAAGTTTCTTTATGGTCCATGTCCACGTAATCCTAAGAATGTGATAAGATTGTAGCAATACTTCTAATCGCCGGCTCCGATTATCTGTGAGATTATACAGCAAGTAAACCAGGAACGTGAACTGTGTACATGGTAAAATGTGGAATCCTTAGAGCGAGTTGTGCAAGAAACTGTGCCATGAGAATACAGTGTTCTTAAAGGGATAGTTCATATAGGATTGACTATTGTCAGAGTTGGTGTAACACTATTCACACATGGACTGCAGAACACCCTGTTGACTTCTCCCACCATTGTTTGGTAAATCAGGGAGCCTTTGTGTTTATGCAAAAGAAATTTACACTATATGGTGTACGTCATTGTAAGCCCACCGAATATGCATGCCTTGTGCAGCTTTTATTTAGCTGTGTAAACACATAGTACAAAGCAAAGTTTTCCTAAGTTGTTGGACTTTGAGCCTTAGGATGGCAAAAGCCTTGAATCCCCCTGTGCTGTGACCCAGATACAGACAAAGCCGCCTCTGTCCCTATTGTGAGGACCTCTACATGAGCCTGGACACTTTACTTACCTAGCCTGACCTAGCGTGTTGGTAGCCTGGCCGGCACTTATACATGTGTAGTATCTGGGCATATAAATATAACTTTCCATTACTTTTCACAGACAATGTGCCTTACTGGCCTTAAATGATGTCAAGAAATATCTGGTGGAGGAAGACGGACATGTGGCTGTAAGTATATGTGTATATACAATGGCGATTCCTAACTCATATTTACTGAAGGATGTCAAACCTATAAGATTTTATAGTATATGTCTATTCATCCAGTATCTAATGTAAAATCATTAATTTAATTCATAGATTTAAGTTTATGTGGAAGTTATAGGGTGAAGACAAGGTGAGGGGGTGATTATATCAATCTGCTATCCCATCTATTGGGCAGTACAAAGCTTGCACGTGTGTGTTTGTGTATATATATGTATGTGTGTATGTGTGTGTATATGTGTGTGTGTATATATATATATATATATATATATATATATATATATATATATATATTATTTATATATATATATATATATATATCTCTATTACATACATACATACATACATACATACATACATACATACATACATACATACGTACGTGTGTTCTGGAGGACTCGTCTTGGGGTCTTATTTACCACCATATGTAGTGGTGACAGATCACTTGGATATACCATAGTCATAGATCTGGCCTGGACCTTCCATGATCCTCTGCAAAGCTTAGAGCTTCAGCTTCTTCATACAGATGCCCCCCCCCGGCCTCCCATTGTGCATCAAACCACATCACAACTTCAGTGACTTGGAGTCAATGAATAGAGTCATGTTGCATTTTCCTGCACAGGGGGTGGCAGGGAGCATTACTGTGCAGGAGGGATGCCAGAGGGGTTTTAGGAGCAGTGAAGGTCCTAAAGGTCAGACCCCTTCCCCCCCCCCCCAGGTTATGGCATGTCCTAGCATTAAACCATGACAGTCTATAATAGTTACAAACTAGAAATGGTGAAAGGTTTATTCCAATCTCAACAAATATAGTTATACTTCTAGGATTTGTCAAGGGAAATATTTTTGCAAATACAATCATTTAGCATACTTGCCTCCTCCTCCTGATATGCTGCTCTTTCCCGCCCATTTTGTAGGTTACTGACCACAGCCCCGCTCTAAAAACAGTGGTCAGACTGATGTATACATAGATGTAGTGTATACACTGTACAATACATCTAAATATACTATAGCGATATATATACACCAGCCAGACCACTGCTTTAAGAGCAGAGTGGTGGTCGGTAACCTAGACAACAAACGGTCAACAATGGTAGGGAAAGAGCGGCATATCTGGAGAACAGAGCAAGTTTGGTAAATGAATGTATTTACAAACCTATTTATTTAACGTGATGAGGCGTACAAGTTTAGCTATGTTAGTTGAGATGTGATTACATTATCCTTTAAAACTCACGTTGGCAACCTCCAAACTAGCGATTGCATTGTTTAGAGAGTATGAAAGTAATGACAGGCCCCCTTTTAAAGTAAATGTGCATTGTAGACCCCGTATACTGTGTATTTAGGTGGCTGTTTGGATGATAATGGTCCGGTCACCCTGCCATCATGTACAATACTATAAAATCCATTATTTTAGCTGGTAACTTTCCTTACTGTTCTTTTCACTGTAGGTTTTTGATGCAACAAACACGACTCGTGAGCGACGGGAAACCATCCTGAAGTTTGCCGATCAGCATGGCTTCAAAGTAAGAGCGTTACTAACAATGCGTCATACAAAGTCAGTGTTCCAGCTCAGCTACAGGAAACCGCAACCTCCTATAAAATATAATTGTCCTGTTATAAGTGGGAATAAGAGTTGCTCTTGCTATATTCTGTACAATTTTTTTTCTTTTGAGCTTTTACAGGATATTGAAATAGCTCATGGTCATATTACAGGTTTCTTCTAGATGTACGCCTTACGTAACATAGAAGTAGAGTTATACTGATGTCCTTATTACTATCGCTCCATTGGGATCCATAGTCTTGATTACATCCCAATGGAGAAAAGATGAAAAAACAATTTTAATGAACAGATTTCCCTTTTTTCTGAGAAGTGATCCGAACCTTGCTTTGGTGCTGAATGTGTCCGCAGACCGGGGTATAAGGTGTAAGGATACACTTCTCCCCCAGGTGTTTCCCCTGTAATCCCTCAGGGGGGTTTGGACTTTGGTGCATGGTGATTCCCAGGCCCCAGGATGGTCACCAGTTGGCAGCTGAATTCAGCACTGACAATAGGCCTGGAACATGGAAAGACAAAGCTGGATCCAGAAGTTGGAGAACACAACTAGGATGCAGCCACATCAGAACCTTGGGACAGGATAGAGTTAGTCAGTTGGATCTGTCTGGATGAAACCAGGAGGCAAACAATGGAGCATGACCCAGTGGAGCTGAATCGGAACCAGGAGGACAGGACTGGAAATGTTGGTGACACAACCAGATCAGAACCAAACGGAAAAGACTGAATTGTGATCAGACAAGTTGCTTTCACACCAGGAGCATAAGACCACAATGTGGTCAGATGAGAACCAAGAAAACACCACTCGTTCATGAACAGAGGCAGAACAGAAAAGTAACGTGTTCTGACACTTGGGCAATAAGCTGGCAGCCCTTGCTCGATTGATTCCACCATTGGGGGTCAACTGGAATCTGGTTTCAGTGGAGACTGGATGTTCTTTCTAGCATCATTAATATTGCTCACCTGTTGTCTAGTATAGTGGTACAGCTATAGAACACATTAAGAGACAGCGTTGGTGCGGGGAGCACTGAATATGCTCTGTGAGCGCTCATTGGTACCATGCTTATTCAGAATATAGTTGACTTCCTCTTCACATTGACCTTTATTCAAGTATCCTCCTGTGGTTCCCTGTTTATGCAGAAATGGCTTTGTGTAATATGCATTGGATTGTTTGAGATCAGCTATGCTATCTGTCAGCATGGGATCGGCCAATTTCAGTAGCAATCAGTAGGATTGTGAATACGTCTTTGATTGCTATTAGGCCGCGGTACAGACTCTTGAGTGCACTCCGGCACTTGTAAGACAATGTCTTTGGAATGACTCTGTATCTAATGTGAAACGTTAAAGGTGAACATACACATAAGCCTGATGACTAGCTGGACGAGATTACTCTATCTTCTATCTCTCTCTCCTGAATTCCGATAGATACATTTATCTGAAGGAGTTGTGGTTACTGAGCTTTGCACCCACTCTTGTCCTCCTTATCTGAATCTCTGCAGAAACTGGTGAATTAGCATATTTTCCTTTGCACTAACTAGATGAAGCTATTCTAATACTTATGTACAACCATGGGCGCAGATTATCCAGTATTTCAGAGTCTGGCTTGTTAAACATATGTTAAAGCAAATGTACCACTAGGTGTCCATCGCTTTGTGTTTTTTTACATGGACAGACCGGCACTGGCCTGCCATGGAAGCACTGGGGACGGGCCTGCCAGCCCCAAGTGTGACAGTCTCCCCTCTATGACGTGGCTCCATTAGAATCAATGGAGCCACGTCACAGAGGGGGTTTCGTCATACTGGGAGCTGGTGGGTCTACCCCCCCTTGTGCTTCATGTCGGGCTGGTACTCGGGAACCGGGTGGTGGGTCAAAGAAAGGACTGTGTTGGTCTGTTCATGTAAAAAAAAAAAAAAACCCAAAGCTGCCCGAACCATGGGTTATTAGGGGTGCTGGGGGGTCTCCAACGGCTTCTCCCCACTTTCCCAGCCTTGATTTAATGAATCTCTGTATTTGGGTATGGGGAGAGATCTAACACTAGGGACAACCCTGATGACTCGTGCCGCATGAAATTGATGACCACTTTCCTTTAAATTCTATGAAATGTCATTTTACTTATTACGTAGTAAGTCGTAGCAAAGACATGGGGGGGGCATTCATCAATTTTGTGGGCAGGAATAAGTGGGCAGGGGGGGGGGGTCGTGGCAAGGCAGGGAAGATGCGAGCCTCATCTATTACGATTTACACTTGTAATGCAGATTTGTTGCGCAGGGCTAGTCATGTTTACTAGGGCATGCGCCTCTTGGTGAGGAAAAAGGGGGGAGGCTCTAATTTAATAAATGTCCCCCGTAGAGTTTAGTTTTTTTTTTTTTTTTGTCAAAATAAAGAATCCACCCGGAATAACCCATTTCCTTTCTTTCATGCTCTTCCGAAGACCTTTTTTGTGGAGTCTGAGTGTGTGGATCCAGAGGTCATAGCCCAGAACATTGTGGTAAGCATCGACCTTAGTAATCCTCTATCGTCTTTATTGCTTGATTAATTGTAATAAAATGTACTTGTACCTTCCTGGTGTATATCGGCAATACCTGCAAGGTCAGCTTGCACATACAAAATGTCATTGCTATACAGTATATACTATACTATACTATCTCGCCAAATGATCAATTATATTTGTTGTGTTCAAGAAGCTCCTGTTGATTCTCTTCTTCTTTTCCATTGTAGCAAGTGAAGCTGGGCAGCCCGGACTACCTGAACTGCACCAATGAGGAGGCCAGTGAGGATTTCATGAAGAGGATAGAGTGCTACAAGAATTCCTATGAGCCGCTGGATGAGAACTATGACAAGTATGTCTCTTCCACTTCAGCTTGATCAATGTTTAAAGGGGGTTTCCAAAAGGCAAACAAGTTATGGCCTACCTATGTCACCTGGTATGCTAGAGATGAAGATTTAGTTGGCTTGAGACTGAGCAGCCATGTGCTGCCTTCTGTCTGATGTGTGTCTCGCTAATTATAGAGGTTGTCCAGCAAAAATCTTTTTCTTTAAAATCAACTGGTGTCAGAAAGTTATATAGATTTGTAATTTACTTCTATTAAAAAAATCTCACGTCTTCCCATACTTAATAGCTGCTGTATATCATGCAGAAAAAGTTTTATTTTCAGTCTGACACTGTGCTCTCTGCTGCCACCTCTGGTCGAGACAGATTGTCCAGAGCAGGAGAGGTTTTCTATGGGAAGTCATAGAAAACTGAGACTGGGTTCCTGTCTCGGCCAGAGATATCAGCAGAGAGCACTGTGTCAGACTGAAAATAAAACATTTCCTGCGTGATATATAGTAGCTAATAAGTATGGGAAGACTTGAGATTTTTTTTAATAGACGTGCATTACAAATCTATATAACTTTCTGACACCAGTTGATTTGAAAGAAAAAGATTTTCGCTGGACAACCCCTTTAACGTTTGTACCTTTCACTGACGTAAATGGAAGCTGAGCTGTAGTAACCCAGCATGGCCACTACACAATGTATGGCGCTGTCTGCTACAGTTTTATTTCTCTCTCTCTCTCGATACATATATCACATGTATGTATGTATGTATGTATGTAAGTCCAACAGAAAGGTGCAGGGCTGTCAGACTTCAGTAAAGTCATGGAAACCCCTTTAAAGAGAACCTATCACTTAAAAATCACTTTCCCTATTATCAAAGTACATCTCTCCCTAAGTCTATCTATGAAGATACAGGCTGCCTTTGCAGTCTGTATCTTATACTTTACCCAATTCCTGGTTTTCGGTGCAGCAAGGCCGGGCGCCGCAATCTTGATTACGTCACTTGCGTTCTACAGCGGTGGAACGCAAGTGACGTAATCAAGATGGCGGCGCCGGCCTTGCTGCACTGCAAAAGAGGATTGGGTAAAGTGTAAGATACAGACTGCAAAGGCAGTCTGTATCTTCATTATGTCCATTTATGAAGGTACAGACTGCCTTTGCAGTCTGTATCTTATACTTTACCTGATCCTGTTGTTTGCGGCAGTAAGGCCGGCGCCGCCATCTTGTTTACGTCACTTGCGTTCCAGCGGTGGAACGCAAGTAATGTAATCAAGATGGCGGTGCCGGCCTTACTGCAGCGAACAACAGGATCAGGTAAAGTATAAGATACAGACTGCAAAGGCAGTCTGTACCTTCATTTTGCCTTTGCAGTCTGTATCTTATACTTTACCTGATCAGTTGTTCGCGGCAGTAAGGCCGGCGCCGCCATCTTGATTACTTTACTAACAGGATGAGTCAGGACAGACATACACAGCGATCTCACGCTGTATAGCGCGAGATCGCTGTGTATTCACAGAGCGGCGGGCAAAGGCTCATGGGAGCCCTTCCCGCCGCTCGGCATGCTGGGAGTTTCCTGTCTCGATCCGGCTCTTTTGAAAAGAGCCGACTCGAGACAGGAAATGAAAAAGATTACAGTACCAAAACGAAGCAATAAAAATTAATTATATTTACAAATATTAATGAAATCACAATTGACATCTAATTAGCAAAAAAAAAAGTTTTAATTTTTGCTCCTGATTGGTTCTCTTTAAGCTTCTTTAACCCCCTGTGCGCTGAGACATCAGAACCTGCTCTATAAGTAAAATTTCCCACATATTATCGCATTGCGGTTCTTCGTAAAGTTGATGTATGCATTTTGTTCGCAGAGAGCTGTCATACATCAAAATCATGGACGTTGGCCGTAGATATCTAGTTAACCGTGTTATGGACCATATCCAGAGCCGGATTGTTTACTACCTCATGAATATTCACATCACCCCACGTTCCATCTATATGTGTCGACATGGGGAGAGCGAACTTAATCTCAACGGTCGTATTGGAGGAGACTCCGGCCTTTCTAACCGAGGGAAAGAGGTAATGCACACAAGCATGTAAGCTCCTCTATGTATGGCCAATGGAGTCATCGTTGTGGGGCTCTGAGGGTTAAAATAATTGCTGTAAAGTATTACTTCTACTACTATTACTACTATTCACTGTCATGTTCCGCTCTACTCTAGTTAGATCTGGTTTTCCTTCTGCGTTGGGAAGTGATCTCTGCTGTCACCTAATGTATTTTTAATTGACACATTATTGATTTAAAGGGGTCTACGTAAGGTAGTCTATTGCTAGGATTCTGGATTAGGGATGGGTCAGAGCAGACACCACCATTGGCTAGAATGAACGGTCAATGTTGGATAGCCATGCTGCCAGAAAAGGTCGAATGAGGGTGACAGAAGAGCAAGTGTAAGTGTGGTCATTTTAGGCTCTTTTAGGTTGGGCGCATTAGAACCAGTAGAATGGTGAAGTCTGATAGCTGTAAGATATATACGTTTTATCAGTATCTAGTTTCCTTCTTGTAAGGTCTGCTATAAATTATAGACCAGTTAAGGAGTCGGCTGCTATCAGAGTCCTTGGGAAACCCTGTTCTGCTTCATGAGCCAGCAGCGCAGAGAGTCTGATAGAGCCAAAACTGGGAGGGTTGTGAATGTCTGGACGCAAGGAATGAGAATTCTTCTCCTTACTCCTCTGACGCCCTAAGGAGATAGTACAGTTTGTTTTGCAATGTGGAGTTCTGTGACAGCCGATCAAGGCTGCGTGATTAACCCTCTGTACACTGACTGTGTAGGCTGCCTGACTTCAGATTCTTTACAGGAAATATACTAGTTACATATTGTCTCGGAATCTTGCATAAAATATGGCTTCACTCAGGATCATAGATCACACACAGCACACTTACGAGCACTTGTTCTGTCTATACACCGCATATAGATTCTGGAACGTAATGTACGGACCGAACCGAAATGTTTGTTTTTGTTTGTTAAAGAATTCATATCGGTGGGAAAGATAACTAAAAGGAACACAGTGATGACTTCCTTGTTTCGGCAGAACATCTCAAGGCATTTATTAGTGTGGAACTAACAGGATAAGGACCCAGGCGTCGCAGAGTGCCCTTGTGGGAAAGGGGGGGTGTCGGCTGGGTGGCGGGTCCAGACATTACACCACTGAGTAATTTGTATTGCATATCAAAACCATAAGGGTGCGTTCCCATGTACAGGATTTGCAGCAGATTTGAAGTTGCAGATTCAATGCAAAGCAAAGCAATGCAAAGCTGGGCCATCAAATCTGCTGCAGATCCTGTACGTGTGACCGCACCCTAGTCAGAATTAAGCCGTTTACTTGTATAATTTGCTTAAAGGGAATGTGTCATCAGAAAATGACCTGCTGTTTTAAATGATTGTTTTTATGTTAAACTTATTTTTTTAAGAATTTTTGGTGGCATTATATTTCTAATTTTCCATTTTTCTACCTATTTCTGAAATCCCTGTTTCTATTCTCGCCTCTGGGGAGACTTCCTGTCTGTAGTGATCAGGGGAGGCTGCTGTAAAGTGATCTGTACAGCATTGCAGCGACATGTAACATTAGTAGACAGAGGAGACAATAACAGCTCCCTGTGGAATGACCTTTTCACAGGCCACTGAGTACGCTCAGTAATGTTACACCTTCATCTCGAGAGTCTGTCTATTGTCGTCTATGTCTACAATTCTTGCTGTAAAGCATGTCACTAAATGCTGTTAAGAACAGCCCAGGCAATATGGCAGCCTCTATAACAATGTACATAAACTGAAATAAAAAAAATTGTCAAAGTAGAAACAGATAAGAATAAAAGAACAAGTTTTAGTATCTGACTCTAATCAGTAAAAGAAAATTTAGGTGACATATTCCCTCTAAGTCCCTGTGATTTGGAAAAAAACATCAGACGTGGGTGTTCAGACCCCAACTGATCACTAGATATCACTGGGAGAAACAGGGTAGTGCACTTCCCTTCCCGGTTGGCCATGATCTGTGTCCATTTGCCCTGGGTGGGCATTATAGATGTAATGCGGGTCCCGTCTGGTTCCCCTATAATGGTATAGGAACCCCTGGTATCCCTTCATACGTCTGTAGACATCTGCTGTGCATTTTTCAGGTTGGCATATTGTCTGGAATCTGTGTGTATTGAGGCGTGTACAGATGTATAGCTGCCTCTGCACATCTACATGAATTGTAGATTTATGTTCCAGGGAGAAGTTGTTAGACAAGTCTGGTATTCTGTATTTCATTTGTCTTTGAACCTTACGACATGACAGATAGGGGGAACGTATTGCTGATTTTTCTTGGTTAATACATTTCTCTTCTCCAATAAATGAGCTGTCATCATCTTATGGAGAAAGAAGTGGTTGTGATATTAATGTCGGTAAACCCGGTCAGGCGGGACAATTGCCAATGGAGCAGTAATGAAATTGGGTTACATAAGTGCAGGTAGCTTGAGTAACACAAGGAAGACATGTCCGGGAACCACAGGGTTTCATCAGGGTGAGAATCTTGCATCAGAACAGCTGTGTGCACACCATGGTGAAAGACTGGAAGAGGGCCATCTACCATAATGTAATAGGCTGTTTAAAAATTGTTTCCAAATAAACTGGTGTCAAAGTTTTATACAGATTTATAAATTACTTTCTATTTAAAAATCTAAATTATTCCAGTATTTATCAGCTGCTGTATGCCCTGTTGGAAGCGGTGCATTATTTTCAGTCTGACACAGTGCTCTGTGCTTTCCAATAGAGATGAGAAGAAGGAACGGGCACTCGCCCAATTGCGTATAATCTTCCTTTGTCAATTTACGATAAAACTTGCAGGGAGAGGGGGCATTCTTTCAGTGTTCTCAGCAGTGCTCTCTGCTGCCACCTCTGTTCATGATGGAAACTGTCCAGAGTAGGAGAGGTTTTTTATGGGGATTTGCTACTGGTCTGGACAGTTCCTGACATGGACAGAGGTGGCAGCGGATGTGTCAGATGGGAAAGAATAAGCCACTTCCTGCACGACATACATCAGCTGATAAGTACTGGAAAACATGAGTTTTTTAAATAGAAGTAATATACAAATCTAATATACAAAAACAAATATAACTTGATTTGAAAAGATAATTTTTCGCTGGAGTACCCCTTTTAGGACAGCATAATATAAGAAGGTTTTCTGTGTTAGCTTAGACATAATTGGGCTCCTATAGAGATGCACAGGCCCCTTGGGTAGAACTTCATTCATTCATGCATTCATTCATTCATTCATTCATGCATGCATACATACATACATACATACATACCCACATGCTCTCTCCGATGTAGTGTCTACACTAGGTATTTTGCACTTAGACTATTTCTCTACAGAAGGTGAAAATGATAGAGCCTGTAGGACAGTAAGCAGAGGCGTGTGTGTATATGTAATATATATATATATATATATATATATATATATATATATATATATATATATATATATATATATATATATATATATATATATATATTACACACACACACGGCTGTATCATGTGACTCTTTTTTTTCTATGCTATGTATAAAAGCATTTTTGTACTTTATGGAAGTACAGACAGATATGTAAAAGGTACCATGTATCTCCTTGCCCTAACGGCTCTTAGGTGTTTGGAACGTGAATTGCAGTTGTCACTTTACCTATGGAAGCCTTTGTGCTGAAGATAATAATAGTTGTAATATATATATTTATGGATGTAATATAGACGAAACCTAAGCTGTCAACCTCTACCCGGCTCCTCACTGGGTATTGCATTAGTACAGGGATGGCTGCCCAGGCATGATGGAGGGCGGAAGGTTCCCCATCCCTGCATTAGTGGATGAATAATCGTGTGCACACAGATCGCCAGTGTCAGTACTGAAGGGTAGGGCAGCAGTTTCAGCATTAGTCACATGTCAGGTCCATGTTGTCAGGTTGCTCAACAAGGCATTTTTGACTATCTGATCATATTAAGGATTCGCTCCGCTTTAGTCCATTTGAGGTTGATACAAACACAAGAGGAGACATATACACATGGGGCAATACTGTAGTAACTGGATTAGGAAATGCTATTGCTGTGTATTAAATGCCCAAGTTTAGACAGAAGTCTTTGTCTTTATAAACTATGTAGCAGATTAGCGGCTTCTAATGGTAGAGACATGACTTCTATACTTAGCACTACAGCCACCCTTACACACTGCAAATCTAGCTGCAAATGTCACTGGTATAAGGATGCACCTCCTAATCTAATGGTTTTATTTGTAGTTTGCAAAATGCTTGGCTCAGTACATCCATGAACAGAACATCCATGATCTTAAAGTGTGGACGAGTCAGATGAAGAGGACGATTCAGACGGCAGAAGCTCTGGGCGTACCGTATGAGCAGTGGAAGACCCTGAATGAGATTGATGCTGTAAGTGGATTGGTAAAAGCTAATGGTTTTTTGCGCACCCCTAACATTTCGCTGGTCACTGTTGTACAAATACACTTTCCATAAATCGATAGCACAACTACATCCTACCAGAAAAAAATCCTCTTGTCAGACTTTTTTTTTTTTCCCCCTTTCTTTTCCGAAAAACTTCTAAATGTCAAAGACTGATACAATTTACTGAGAGATTGGGTTACTGGCTGCCCAAAGAAGTCTATGTGGAGAGGATGGGAGAATGTGTTGACTACAGAGAGAAGCTGCTACAAGCTTTGATATGTTATACAGTATCTTGCACAAAGTGATGGATTCAAAGCTTACACTGCTCATTACTGCTCTCTATCTTCCATGCTGTTAATGATGATCGTGTGCTATAGAGAGAGAGAGAGAGAGAGAGAGGAGCAGGATGTGTGCAGTTTACTGTGACACTGGCATTCATTCTGATGGTTTCTGTGTTTTCTTCTAGGGTGTGTGTGAAGAGATGCGTTATGAAGAGATTCAGGAATCCTTTCCTCTGGAGTTTGCCCTGCGAGACCAAGATAAATACAGATACCGATATCCAAAAGGAGAGGTTAGTGGATCTGGAGGGGTCACACATGTTCACATCTATATGTGAATGCCATGGGATGTGGTTACTGTGATGCTTTGTTTTCTTATATGGTGCAGGACCCCATACCATAACCATAGATTACACAAGTACAGAGCAACAGACACCGGCACTTCCTCAGAGGAACATAGATGGTGTGGGGTTCATTTTTGCAGCGAGGCTGGGTGCACAGTGTTTACGAAGTCACTGGTTGGTGCTCACTTTCCCAAAGAAACAAATGCGTCTAGAGTACTCCAAAAAGGAAGAAGCAGGAGAGGGCACTCACCATAAATCGATCCTCTTTATTTCAGTGTTTATTAAAAAACACACAGGACATACTGGGCTAATTCAACAGGACGCAAGCTGTTAGATGAACTCTGGTAACAGCTGGTCCTCGCACATGCGCACTTCTTCAGACCTGAAGAAGCGCGCATGCGTGCGCGAACCAGCTATTACCGGAGTTCATGTAAGAGCTTGCGTCCTGTTGAATCAGCCCAGTATGTCCTGTGTGTTTTTTACTGAACACTGAAATAAAGAGGATCGATTTATGGTGAGTGCCCTCTCCTGCTTCTTCCTTTTTGACTACCATAGATTACACTGTCTACATTCATAAACTAGTGTTTATGTGCATACATAAGGATGTGTGCATATGTGGTACAAAAGTATACAACGTGGTAAAAGGGCAGTGGTGTCACAATGAGTCACTTGCCCAGTTTGCCCTTAGACATGGCTGCTGGCACGTCTCCTATGTGATGTCCTCAGAAGCTGGGATTTCATTGTAGTTACCCTGTGACGTAGTAATGGTGTCAGATGGTACAATCTGTTCTGTTACATTGTGATTGATGCTCTTTGCTCGGTACAGAAATGCTGAGATGCCTCTTTAGTGTCCTTTGGGGGATAACATGTTGGGACCATTAGGACACAGGGACAGCTGTTTGTTGTGTTATCTCTGGACATTAGTTCCCTTAGCTGACCTGACTAATGTACCAAGGCAGATACCTGCTGTCAGGATCATGTAAGCAGTGTAAGGCTATGTTCACATTCTGTATAAACAATGGCCGCCGTGTGACCTGTTCCTGTGGCCAATACTACCATCTCGGCCGCAGAAACATCATTTGATTTGATTTGGATTGCGGGCACTTTGGATGTGTCTGCAATCCAATTTATCATTGAACTCTTATGTAATGTACGTCTGTCAGAACGACCATACATTGTGTGAACAGAGCAGAAAAACTTCCGTTTTCACTGTCTAGCAGCCGGAAATAATTGACATGTCAATCATTTCCGCGGCCTTACCAAACAACGGCTGCTGTTCAATACATTGAAACAACGTTCCCATAGAGTCCAATGCAGTGCGTAGAACGGACATTCTTTTCTTAGGCTATAAAAAAATACACTGTGTGAACATAGCCTAAGGGTGTATTTACATGCAACAGATTTTTTTGCACGTTGCCATGACTCTTCCATTCATTTAAACCAGGGATGGGGAACCTTCGGCCCTCCAGCTGTCGCAAAACTACAATTCCCATCATGCCTCTACAGCTGAAGCTAAAGCTTCGGCTGTAGAGGCATGATGGGAATTGTAGTTTTGCAACAGCTGGAGGACTGAAGGTTCCCCATTCCTGATTTAAACAGAGCTTATGGAACAAGCTTTTTGCAACAAATCGTGTGTGTGTGTGTGTGTGTGTGTGTGTGTGTGTGTGTGTGTGTGTGTGTGTGTGTGTGTGTGTGTGTGTGTGTGTGTGTGTGTGTGTGTGTGTGTGTGTGTGTGTGTGTGTGTGTGTGTAAACACTGCCTGAAAGTATGTTCACACCTGTGTGTGGGGGGGATGGTTTTTGACACACTGGTTTTCACATCAAATCCCTCCCCCCCAATAGTTTTTTTTTTTTTTTTTTTTTTAAGCCATACCAAGCTAGAACTGCACTGATAAGAATTATCTGTTTCTGTAGTCATATGAGGACTTGGTGCAACGTCTCGAACCCGTCATTATGGAGCTGGAGCGGCAGGAGAACGTGCTGGTTATCTGCCATCAAGCCGTCATGCGCTGCCTACTGGCCTATTTCTTGGACAAGACTGCAGGTGAGGACAGGACACCTGATAACATATAATTGTGCAGCTTCTTTGCTTCTACCAAGAAACTTTATTTCATAGATGTATAGTTCCATTGCTGAAACAGTAGGAAAACATGGCTACTTTCTTCCAAAAAAAAGCATGACTCCTGTTCACAGGTCGCATGTGATATTGCACCTTAGCCCCTTTTCTTTAAACAAAGCTGAGCTGCAATACCAGGCACAACCTATGACCAGGTGTGGTGCTGTTGTTTGAAGAAAACAGCCATGTTTTTAGTCTAGACCTATAAAGTCTCTTTAGTCACATCTGACTGTAGCAATAAATTACTGTGAAGGCCAGGGCTAGTAAACTGTACACGTGAGCAGGGGCATAACTATACAGGGTGCAGAAGTAGGGGTCCTGGTGCTGAGGGAGTGGACACCAGTATTATAAATGGCACATGGTACACAAGGGGTTATGTTGTGAATAATAATTAAAATTATTATTATATTTTTACTATCTAGTTATTAAAATTCTGAAATGTTACAGTAAATGAAAGAAATCACAATAAAAAAAATGGAATAGAAGAAAAATGTTTCAGTATGTTGGAAAACATAATAAACATCTTATCCTTGCCTCTCTGCGCTCCCCCGCTGTCCTGTTGCGGTGTCTTCAGTGTCCCCTGCTGACTTCAGCCACCCTCATTTCCAAGACAAAATCGTATAGGGAGTAACTCTAACTCAGCCAGTCACTGTCTGAAACAGTACAGCACAACGGCCAGTGACAGTCACAAGATGAGTTTGTCTCAGTAGTGGCAGTGGTTAACCGGTACACCCGAGACACCACAACAGGGGCACAGAGGTAAGCATAAGATGTTTATTATGTTTTCCAACAGAACAGCATCATATATAAAAAAAAAAAAAATCTAACTCTGAATAACCCCTTTAATTCTTATGGCTCTTACACTGATGCCAGGGCTGGGACTGTATGAGAACAGATGACACCTAGTGGCAACTGAGGGAAATACAAACTTCCATAGTTGAGAAGACTCTTCTGCTGTTACAATACTGAATAGTAATAATACTGAATGGTATGAACGCTTTTGCATTTCACGATCTCTTGTGAGATACTAAATCATTTTACATGGATTTCTTTTTATGTAATATTTATTATATGTCACTTTTTTGTATTTTACAGATAAGCTGCCTTACCTCAAGTGCCCCCTACACACTGTCCTGAAGCTTACACCTGTAGCATACGGTAAGACACTAGTTGTTTTTTTTCCCTAATGAATAGGGCTTAGGGGGCCACAATTATTGGAAGAATGCAAACATGTGTTTATCTTATGCAACAACTTGAGGAATGAACAACTAGACATGTCCTCCTGGTCCATATGGGAGTGTATGTAATGTCCCCGAACATCCTTGCAATGTCTGCAGCTGGAGGAGACAATCAGCTATTCCAGGGGGCAGAGACAGTTTCCTACCCCCGCCTTGTTATGTACATAGTGAGCATTGTTGTATACACTGTGTGCACAGTTCAGCAAGTGGCCATAAGGCTTCCTGCTTCTATTCCAGTCACTTAGATTCAGATCAGCTCTGCAGTGCACAAATATGTCTGCCCCAGTTCTAATAGAAATCTGTATTGTTTAGGTTTTTTACGGGGGTTAAATTAATATAATAGTATCACATAGAGCAGTGGTGTCCAATGGGTTATTCTCTAGCTGTTGCATAGCTACAACACCCATCATGGCATGCTGGGAGTTGTAGTTTTATAGCAGCTGGAGATGACTGAGAATAGTGTGTTATACAGTGGTCCCTCAACTTACAATGGCCTCAAGATACAATATTTTCAACGTACAAGGTTCTTTTCTGGACCATCGTAACTTAAGACAACATCCATGGACAGTCAGGATCTGCGGCACATGTGAATAACTAGCTAATCTACCAATGAAATTTAACCCCAGTATTACTGAAGTGCATGTACTGGTTGGCTGTCTAGAAGTAATTCTCTACAGTACAGTGTGATACTACATGTCCTGTACTGCCCTCTACCTGGGCCAGTATGAGCGCTCCTTTCTGGGACCCTGTATGATCTGTACAGGACCCTGAAAATACTCCAGTCCTCTATAAAAAGTAATTCTCCAGTTGCTCTTTCTGACTGTTGTATGTAAGGACTTGCTTTATTCATATTAGTTAGCTGCTTATGGTCTTTTAAATCTTTTTATTTTTCTAATTTTGGGATGACATTTTGGTGCTTTAAGAACCGATTACCAGTTTTGGTATCCACATTTAATGCTCGTCCTGGAACGAATTAATATTGTATGCTGAGGGACCACTGTAGAGTATATTATACCTTGATTCAGTACCTGGCCCATGAATGTTTTTATGGTTTTGTACACCTGTCTTGTCTTCTATCAGGTTGTAAAGTGGAAATGGTCAGTCTGAATGTGGATGCAGTGAACACGCACAGGGATAAACCGGAGGTAAGACGCTTGCTGTCATTGTGGCTGGACAGTCAAATCCCAGTCCTTATATAAAGAGAAGTTCTTATGGTCACACTCTGCTTACCTTTTGGTTTACCCATAATTTAATAAACCTATTCTTTGTATAGATTAGTGGCATGCAACATGTGGCTCTTCAGTTGTTGCAAAACTACAACCCCCAGCATGCCCTGACAGCCAAAGGCTGTCAGGGCATGCTGGGAGTTGTAGTTTTGCAGCAACTGGAGAGCCACAGGTTGGGGAAGACTACTATAGATGCTAAAAAAAAGTTAACATGTTACATCCTGTTGTCTGATGTTCTGCTCCTTAGAACGTAGATATATCCCGGCCTCCTGAGGCAGCCCTGATAACTGTGCCAGAACAACGTGGACCCAATGATGGTGCCTGTATTTACTTTTATTATTGCTGTCCTGTATGATCTCCGCAGCCTGAACTGATCCCAATCCTTGGTTAATTTCATCTATTGTAATTTTAAGCCATTCCATGAAATTCTATAATTTGGGGAATTAACCCCCCACAGCCGTACAATCCTAGTTGTGGGGGGCGTCCAGAGTTATATCTGATCTGAGAATCCAATCTAGAGCTGATTAACCTGCTGCATATATGTGATGTATCGCTACACTAAACTCCGTATACTCCTTCCTGCTGATCTACTGCAGTATGTGTTGTGCATGTGTGATCATGTCCCATCCTGCGGCTCTCCAGGTATTGCAAAGCTACGACTACCATCATGTCCCGACAGCTGAAGAGCCACAGGCTGGGGAACCCTGTTATAAAGAGTGTATTGGAATATAATGGGTAGTAAATGGCTATCCATAAGGGACCAGTTAGACTACTCCATCTTATCGACAAATTTTGACCATTGAACTTCAGAGGTATACTTTAATTTTCTGCGTGAGCTTCACTGAGATGTCGGCCATGTTGGGCTGTCAGGTTGCTAAGGCAACCATGCGATGCCTATTGAGTTATATTGCTTAGAAAAGAGCCTGTGCCCAGGACCTGCAGTGTGTCGCACGGTTGCCTTGGTAACTGCACTGCCCACCATGCAAGGCCTCCCTCCATGTCGGAGCTGAAGATCACATTCCTTGCAGAGCTGTATATTAACATGGTAGTTGGAGATGGCCTATAGACAGTGAATTTAGCCACGTAGGCTTAAAGCGACTCTGTACCCACTTTGTGCCCCCCACAACTACTCATACCTTCCTGTAGCTGATAAGTTCTTGCTGGTGGTATGTTTATCATCGCTGGTGTCGCTTTCCAGTGCCCGAAAATCATACCTTACTGTAGCTGGAACCGTGTATAAGAGGTGCGGCCTAGAGCGATCGTGCCCTAGGCCAGCACCGCCTGTGTGGTGGTCTTCTCTGTCTCTCGCTCCGCCCGCTGACAGCCCTCTGTCCAGCGCCCAGTCATCGCATTGATTGCGCATGCGCCACCTTGTAATCCCCCCCCGGCGCTGACGCAATTTGGGTCATCGCCGCCTCTCTGGTGTGGCCGCTCAGCGCCATCCTCGCCCTGTGTTTCTGAAGTTCCTGGCCTTTCCCCGCCTCTCTTGCCTGTCCCCGCCCCCCCCGCCGCATACCATGGTGCCGCCCGCTGTCATCATCAGCTGGTCTTCCTCCCGGCCCATGCGCCATTGCGCTCATAACCCGCGCACGTGTAGTGATGCAAGCGGCTAGTCGGAGAAAGCAGGCAGCATCACTGCGCGTGCGCGGCTTGGGAGCGCAATGGCGCATGGGCCAGGAAGACGACCAGCTGATGATGGCAGCGGGCAGCACCATAGTATGCGGCGGGGGGACGGGGACAGGCAAGAGAAGCGGGGAAAGGCCAGGAACTTCAGAAACACCGGGCGGGGATGGCGCTGAGCGGCCACACCAGAGAGGCGGTGGTGACCCAAACACGTCATTGCGACGGCGCCGGGGGGTTACGAGGCAGCGCATGCACAATCATTTCCATGACTGGGCACCGGACAGAGGGCGGTCAGCAGGAGGCAGGGGAAGGCAGAGAAGACCACCACACAGGCGGTGCTGGCCTAGGGCACGATCGCTCTAGGCCACGCCTCATAGACACGGTTCCAGCTACAGTAAAGTATGATTTTCGGGCACTGGAAAGCGACACCAGCGATGATAAACATACCACCAGCAAGAACTTATCAGCTACAGGAAGGTATGAGTTGTTGTGGGGGGCACAAAGTGGGTACAGAGTCGCTTTAATGATGTTCCCATAGTGGCTGGGAGGAGGGCAGAAGCAGTGTGACACATGCCGGTACAGCTACACCCCTATGCCTAAGTATCGCGCTTCGGGATTATACATTAAGGCCTCGCTCACATCTCGATGGCCCCATTCACTTGTCCATAGGTGGTCCGGTGGGTGTTTGGGGCCAGGATCCGTGCTGGCCAGCCCCAGCCAAGCATGCTTGAGTCTGATCATTCAGCATTTAAATACCAGTGGCAGAAGAAGTTGGATGGAGCCCTAGGGAGTCTGGGAAAACACGGATACAATCTGTAGATTTCTATTGATAATAATGAGATGGTGTGTTTACAGATTTATCTGACAGATTATCAAAGCCAGGAACAGACTATAAACAGAACAGGAAAGACTGAAATTTCTCTGATTTTCAGATCCATTTCTGGCTTTGGCTTCACTATTAGAGTGGACTGTGTGCATTAGCCGGATAGTGAGGGGATCCTCTGTGTGCTCTAGTTTATATACTAATGTTTCCAGACAGCAGTCTGTATGTGGTTCTATATCGTCTATAACCCCCATTACATAGGAGTGTATGGAGGCTGCTGTGATGAATTATTGTTCCTAATCATTCTGGAGAATGGGGTGTTGCTTTGAATCCTGTTGACTGTCTTTGTGAAGCATCCGTAGTGATTCCAGTTCTGATACATAATTTTCTTTCCTCTTTCAGAACGTTGATGTACATCGCTCTAGTGAAGAAGCGCTGCAGACCGTACCCAACCACCTATAGCCATGGTTGTGACCCCCTCCCCGAAGCCTCTGTATCATATTGTAATGCGTTACACTCCGGCAGCTGACAGGAATCAGGCATTTAGCAGCAGAACTGCAGACGCCATCTTTAGTATTCTGGTGGTATACATGGTTTTTAACATCACAAATACTGTGATTTATAGATGCGGTTTTAGCACTCCTTTTTATATTTGGATCATACTGATATTTTTTTTTTCCATATAACTTTTGTGTTTGGCCATTTCAATGCACTCTTCCTCTGATTTGATGGTAGCTATGCCAGCGTACCACATTCAGGTGGAACACGCAGCACAAGCAACCTGTGAATTATTACGGATGGGTTATTTGGTTCTGTACTGTAGTGTATGCTACTGCAGTATATGTGTTACCTATACTGTGCAAAGTGTCTGGTAGGGTTACATTGCCTTGTTAGTTTGACATCTGATGCAGCAAAATTACAGTAAGCAAGAGAAGAACAGATCTCAAGTGATGGGCAGATTAGAAGAATTGGATGGTACTCTTTATTCACCGGGCACATTTTCAATGTTACAATTTTTTTTTTTTTTTTTTTTTTTTAAAGGTACTGTACCTTTTTGTGTTATTGAAAATGAATACAATTCCAGATCATAGAACAGAACTGCAGATCATTCCATGTAAAGCACAAGTTACCTGCCTGTCAGATGGGTATACATAGGGCATTAGTGGTCTGGGTTCTCCACATGCCTGTTACCCATAGTAAATAATGTAAATTGACATGTTAAAAGTTTTGATCTGTCAGGGCAAGATCCCTGTAATTGCTATAGCAGCAAGGAGAAGAGTGTGGCTGAGAGCTTCTCTCCCTGCCGTTTAGGCCATGTGGCAATGAGCTGGGAGAGAACACACCTAGTACACACTCGTTCTATCAGTCAGGGTCTGAACATGTCATAAGTTTTTTTTGTTTTTTTTTCTTTTACTTTGCTAGTGCATGCTTGGCTAGGCCTAGCATGCATGTATTCTAAATGGGGTTAGGGGGAGAAAGCTGCTGCCAGACACCACCTGAGATTAGAAGGATCAGGCATTCTAAAATCCATAAAGCCTGATCCGTTGCTACACCAGCATCTATCACTGGAAGGCCATCATAAACAGTAAAAGGTTGGCCGATTTCCATGTGGCATTGCCAGCTTTAACCCTTTAGCGACCCATGACGTATCTGATACGTCATGGTGCCGCTCGGGGTGTTCAGAGCGGCGCTGATCCCGGCTGACATGTGCAGCCGGGCAGTGCCTCTATTAGCCGGCGCGGGTCCCGTTGCTGCGCCGGCTAATTAAGCCTCTAAGTGCAGCTGTCAAACCTGACAGCTGCACTTAGAGGCTTCAGACCTCACGTCCCTGGTGTCTAGTGGGACGGATCTCCCCCCCGCGATGCGATCGCGGGGGGGAGATCCGTTCTTCTGCCCGTGCCGGGCCTCAGCGTCAGAATGACGCTGATCCCGGCTCGGCAATAGATTGCTATGGCCTGCAGCAGGCCATCGTAATCTATGACCGATCTAATCGATCTTTGCTGTGTATATACACAGCATTGATCTCTATGAGAGATCAGTGCTGTCTATATACAAGTCCCCCAGGGGGGCTTCTAGTTACAGTAAAAAAAAAAGTAAAAGTGTTTTGATTAATAAAAAATCCCCTCCCCTAATAAAAGTCCAAATCACCCCCCTTTTCTAATTTTATAAATATAAATTAATAAATAAATAAATAAACATATTTAGTATCGCCGCGCGCGTAATCGCCCGAACTATTAATTAATCACATTCCTGATCTCGCACGGTAAACGGCGTCAGCGCAAAAAAATTCCAAAGTGCAGAATTGCGCATTTTTGGTCGCATCAAATCCAGAAAAAAATGTAATAAAAAACGATCAAAAAGTCGTATATGCGCAATCAAGGTACCGATAGAAAGAACACATCATGGCGCAAAAACTGACACCTCATACAGCCCCATAGACCAAAGGATAAAAGCGCTATAAGCCTGGGAATGGAGCGATTTTAAGGAACGTATATTTGTTAACAATGGTTTGAATTTTTTACAGGCCATCCGATACAATCTAAGTTATACATGTTATATATCATAGTAATCGTAACGACTTGAGGAACATGCATAACAAGTCAGTTTTACCATAGGACGGACGGCGTAAATGCAAAACTCCCCGAAATGAAAACAAATTGGTTTTTTTTTCAATTTGACAGCGCAAATGATTTTTTTCCGGTTTCGCAGCATATGTTATGGAAAAATAATGCCTGTCATTGCAAAGTACAATTGGTTTCGCAAAAAATAAGCGCTCATATACGTCTCTAGGTGAAAAAATGCAAGCGCTATGGACTGTTAAACTTAAAATGGAATAAGCAAAAGCGCAAAAACGAAAATAGGCTTTGACCTTAAGGGGTTAAGGTCTCCATAAACATTAGCCCAACCCTGCCAATTTCGCCAAGACCAAAGTTGTCTGGCAGCAGCTTGTCTCCTGAGCCGAAACCAAATATTCATGTGTGATTATAGCTGGCGGATATGGAAGGTGTATGGCCACCCTTACACTACATGTCTGCAAGCTTTCCCCCAAGGACTATCCTCACAAACTCCGTCCATATGTCAAGCACTGATACAACTACCGTAGTTCACATGCAGATGTCTGTAACCCAAACATTTTTTTTTCTTTTCTTTTAATTTCTATAACTTTTATATGACTGAAACTGCTTAACCCCTCAGCTGCTGGGTGATGAGTGCATTGGGGATAGTGATCAATGTGCAATATGTATAGAACTGTTCTGTAAGCCGATTTACCACCATCCTTGTGCAGAGGGTGAAAACAGGGTTTTTGTTTAATTTGACTTTTTATGTAGCTTTTGGTTTTAAGTGGCACAAAGCTGGACAGTGAGTTATATCCCGAGTCCATAGAGATAGTATAGAAGATTTTAGTATAAAGTATTGAGTTGTATATATATAAAAAGGAAAACTAATATAAGATCTATACTTGAGTGTGTGGTGTGACATCTTTTTATTTCTGTGCTTGGGTAGCTATATTTTTTTTTTTACATTGGGCCTCATAGCTCATCTGTGTTGGTAGCTTGCTGTTCTTACTCCGGCCTTGTTGCATCTGTAGAAAATCTAGTTTTTATATTTCTAGCATAGACAAGAAAAGACCTGGCCCAGAGCTGATTGCTTGTCATAAGGTGCACACAGGACTCCCTGAGCATTGTAACAGGAAGTGTTATCATGGGGGACAAAAGACCTGTAACTAGAGACAAGCAAGCTTGCCTAACTCTCTGCATTTCATTCCCATTGCCAGGAGAAGATGGTATCTAAGTTTGCTCTTCTCTACCTGTAACCTGTTGCTGATGATTCTTAGGGTCCATTTACACAGAAAGATGATCTGCCAAAGATTTGAAGCCAAAGCCAGGAATGGATTTTGAAAAGAGGTGAAATATCAGGCTTTCCTTAATGACCTGATATCTGTTTATAGTCTGTTCCTGGCTTTGTCTTCAAATCTTCGGCAGATAATCTGTCAGATAATCTTTCTGTGTAAATGCACCCTTAGGCTGGGTTCACACTATGTATATTTCAGGCAGTATTTGGTCCTCATAGCAACCAAAACCAGGAGTGGATTGAAAACACAGAAAGGATCTGTTCACACAATGTTGAAATTGAGTGGATGGCCGCCATATAACAGTAAATAACGGCCATTATTTCAATACCACAGCCGTTGTTTTAAAATAACAGCAAATATTTGCCATTAAATGATGGCCATCCACTCAATTACAACATTATGTGAACAGATCCTTTCTGTGTTTTCAATCCACTCCTGGTTTTGGTTGCTATACAGCCTCACAAATACAGCCTCAAATATACATAGTGTGAACCCAGCCTTAAACGTTTGTCAATGTGCACAACTTTTATTGTGTCATCAGGACACAGTTTATAGTTTAGCAACAACTGGAAAGCCATAAGTTGGGGGGGGGGAAGGTTACTACTGATCTAAGGGGTTGTACGAGGATATAGTAGAAACAGGATTGCATCTGTCCTCAGGTTGTGTATCTTACAGCTCCTCTTCATTCAGTTTAGTCGGTTGGAGCTGCAATACCCAACACAACCACGGCCTAGGTGTGGCACTGTTTCGGAAAGAAAGCAGGTGTGTGTTTTTGAATATTCCCTTTTTAAAGGGGTTAACCAGGCTTAGAAAAACATGGCTGCTTTCTTGCAGAAGCAGCACCTCTCCTGTCCCTTAGTTTTGATGTGATTTAGCAGCTCAGTTGCATAAAGTGAATGGAGATGAATTTTAATACAATACATGACCCGAGGACAGGTGTGGTGCTGTTTTTGCAAGAAAGTAGCTTTGTTGTTTTTTTTTTTTTTTTTATCTTATCCTGTATAACCCCTTTAATGAAACCTTGCTGACTTTCCATGTGCTATGTAGAGATTTTTTTTGTTTTAGAACACCTATATTAGTGAACAGAACCAGGTTCTTTGTTAAAGTGTTATAGGACATTAGAAAAGCGCAGCTTTCTTCCAGAACCAGTAATACACCTGTCTTAATAATACTGCAGCTTAATTATAGTGAATGGGGCAAGTTGTAATATCACACACAACCTGATTCCTAGAGTGGCGCTGTTTCTGGAAGAAAGTTGCTATGCTTTTCTAATCCCTTTAATATCCTGAAACCATATTTTCCAAGAATATTTAATATGGGCTAAAATGAAGCCCCAGACTCTCAGGGACAGGCAAACATGATTTGACAAATCACATTTACTACTGAGCAACAGTTAAAGTGAGGTCACACGATGGGCCAATCAGCTGCCATGTAGTATATAGGAGGGTTGGGCAAAGGCAAAACTACCTAAGAAATACTTATGAGCCACCATCTTTGTTAGGATACACTGTGATCCCTTTAAATGACATCTGTGTAAGTTATATGAAGAATATAACCACCACCTTGTAGTCTGTTCATTATCACCTTAATAGTTCATAAAAATTTTGGTGAGAAATTTCCCTTTAAATCAGTGTATACATGATGCTATCTATGGGTGGCAGCTAGTATTGTCATCCCAACCAGCATGTGTTTTGTGCCAGCCAGAATTTGGGTTTGGCCCTTAGAAATGTGTGAGATGGGAAAGCTGTAAAGTGGTTTTTTTATACTGTATAGAACAATCAGATATAATGTAATTGGTCGGCCTGGTACATGCTGTCCCATGCTTAGGGTTTCCAGCAAGGCATTTTTATTTTTTTTTTTAAATTCACTAAAGCAATGGTCTCCAAGCTGGAGCGAACCTACAACTCCCAGTAGGCATGCTGGGAGTTGTAGTGTCACAACAGCAGGAGAGCCACACACTGTACACAACACATCTCTGGGAATGTACCGCCGGTTTCTGCATCACCTGCTTTGTGTAAATGTAACTGAAACTGTTAAATACAATAAATCTTCTACTGTGACTGCTCAGTGTCTTATTGGGGAATCTGAATGCCTTTTGGGGTGATGTTAGGGCTGGGTGATATCGCGGTTAATCATACATGTATCCGCAGTAACTATAATTATGGCACCTCCCCCCCCCCCTTTTTGCAAGCCACTTCCACTTGGCCGTGCCAAACTGGCAACATTTTATTTCAATAAATAAATAAGTAATTCAGCAGAGACCTGGGCAATTATACACAGGTATACAGCTATGTACATACTACAGCTGTAGGAGCATTGCAGACTAGGAAAGTAATAATCCCTGCTACTGTACAGGACGTCACCTCTCTACTTTGATGTTTACGCTAAGTAATCACATCTATTCCATAATCCTATTCCCACATGTGACACCTCCCTGCAGAGCATTCTTACAAATAAGTCTGCAGAACCTTCCGCTATTCTCCTTCATTACAGACCATTGTCCCACAACACTGCTTTGCAGAGTATCCTTGCATATGACAGGTCTCTGCAGAACATTCCCACCCCCCTCCCAGAGCATGCCTGTGCAGCACATCTCTCTCTGCAGAGTATCCCCCCAACAACAATAATTTTACAACTTTAGGATGGGTTTACACTACGGGATCTGCACAGATTCTATGGCCAGGGCAATTCCGACATCTGCCAAAAGAATTGACGTGTCAGTTCTTTGGGCGGAAGGCGGAATTTGCCCGCCCATAGAATGGTATCTATGGGACGGGCAGATACGCACGCAGCCATGAGGGTACGAGCAACGGAATCCACTGGAACTTATCCGCACAGTTTCTGTAGTGTGAACAGACCCTTAGAGAAGTCCCCCAAAACCCCTCTGCAGAGCATTCCTTCATGGTACCTCCTGGCATAACATTTCTCCATATGCCAGCTCTCTGCAGAGAATCACCTCCCACATGACACCTCTCTACAAAGAGCAGTCATGGGGAGAATGCACTGCAGAGTATTAACCACACATGACACCTCTCTGCAGAACATTGTACCCCATGACAACTCTGTAGGTCACCCTCCCCCACCACACAAAACTCCTCTGCACAGCATTCCCCCCACATTTTGCCACTCTGCTGAACATATCCTCCAAATGAAAGCTCTCCGCAGAGCATTCCCCCACATCACACCTCCCGGCCGCTTGCACGTGGAGCTCCTCAGTCTCTGGAGGATCCATATTTTGCAGGAATCCCTAACTCATAGCATCTTCTATGGGACAGGATACAGAACTGGGTCTCCAAGGCTGCACTCCCTTCCTTCCCTCCATCCTGTCAGAGGAGGCAGCTGGGGGTGACTTGGGCAGGGTATATCCTTCAGCCCGGGCAGAAATGCTCCCCTCCCGGCAGCTTGCACATGGAGCTTCTCTGTCTCTGAAGCAAGTCACACAGACCACAGGAGCAGGTGATAGTGTCGATGCAGAGACTATATAAACCCACAGTCCCTGTGGTCTGTGTGACAGGGACAAATCAAATAAAAAAAAAACCATTGACCATAAAAAAAAAAAATCTGCTGGTCATTGATGTAGTCCATGGAATCTGATACTGATATATCTGAAAAACCGACACAAAAAGGCTGGAGTAGAACACCCATCATTTTGACAGGTGTTCTGCTCCTTACAGCATGAAACATCTTTACCGATAGCTGCTTACAGTCAGGCATGCAAATGAGGATGCATTGCATCTACACTTAACCCTGGGTGCAGTGCAAGATACAGGCACAGGGGAGAGAAAGCAACTACCCTGTCTGCATCTTCAGAACACTGCCTGACCCAGGGAGGAATGCGGTTAATAGCTTCAATCCCTACCTCCCTGGGCCAGACGGCGTACTCATGAATCCGCACTGCTGCGCTGATTTCAGGGGTGTCTGCTTTTCTTAAATCCGCCGCTCTGTTCCCGAGCTACGGCCTTCTGTACTTGCAGTGGCATAGCTACCAAGAGGCAGGAAGGCGGTTGCTATGTGGAGGGAGAGGACCCAGGGAAGAGAAGAGCCTCCTGTGTCCTTTTGCTTAACCCCTTATTTACTGCAGTGTGTAAGTGACCCAGTGTTCTCTAACATGCTGCAAAACAAAGAAAGGGTTAATACAGAAGACAATTAGCTCTCTGCCTGACTACTGATAACCTCTGTTCTCTGAGTTCCTGCAGAGGTCAGTGGTTATCAGTGCAGGAGTAGAAGGACAGAGCTAATTATCTTCTGTATTAACCCTTTTTTGTGTTGCAGGATGTAAGAGAACACTGGGTCACTTACACTATGCAGCAAATAAAGGGTTAAGCAAAAGGTAGTCTGCTCCTGCACCTATGTATATAACCATAGGATTCTGCCTCCTCTGCCCAGGGAGGCAGGGATGAAGGCTATGAACCGCATTCCTCCCAGATCCAGGCTGTTGCCTGAAAAAGCAAGCAAAACACTGATGCCAAGTCTGACAAGCAAGTTATGGTTGGTTTACACTGGCACTTTTATCGAGATCCTCACAAACTTTAGTCAAATGTAGGCCAAACCAGCCATCTTTGACAAGTCAGCTGACCATGACAATTGATATCAGGAGAGAAAGGGTCAGGTGTAATAGATTTCAGAATATTGTCTGGCATTGCTTACCACTAAAAAAACATGAGCAGCTCCTGGCTGAACTACGTTTTATCCAACGTATACAGTCAGACAATCCCTTTAATAAGGATAGAAGAAACACGGCCACGAGGCAGCCATAGTGGATAGCCATTTATTTTTGGTACAAAGCTGGAGTGGACCGTAAAAAATATTTTCATCTAAGTCCCTTCATTGTCATCACCCTTCTGCCCGTCTACGCTACTTTTACCCCACAAGCGGTATATACAGCAAAATTCAATATTCATACTTATTTGAACATATAAACTACATTCAAGTACAGAAAACATTTAAAATAACAACCCCCATCATCTGCAGCCGGAGTGATCTGAAGATTAAAAAAACAATAAGAAGATAGGAGCGGCTGGTCTGTTCCACAGTACAGGCAGGGAATATCTTGTTCCCTTAGTGTAAATCTATTACTACAGTTCAGAGGTAAAAAAGAATGAAGTGCTATGGTCATTTGTCGAGCATCCGATCCATTCTGGGGTTGATGAAGGAAAATCCGTGGAATGCTGTTTGGTCCATTGAATCGATCAGGTTTTTATCGCTAAAAGACAATCGTGGCTTCTCGCTGAGGAATTCCCGGTCAAAGTTGCTATGGTCATTGGGAGATTTCTAGAGAAAAATTTAAGAAATTAAAAAAAAAAAAAACAATGCAAAAAAAAAAACCTTCTAATCACAAAGCAACATGGTGGCCTACACAATATACATGGTCATACAGGATTAGAAAAAAAATACTGGAAAAGTCAGAAACTTGGCTCTATTTTCTGACTGTAGATTTTTTATATATGTATATGTTAATATGGGGATAGCCATCTTGCCTGAGAGGTTTTCAACAGCATTTAGTGATATGCTTTAAAGCAAGCAACATGAACATAGGCACAGTGGACATTCTTTGTATGGGACAGGTTTGTAGGCATGCTCTGTGACCTTTGCAGAGGCCATTCTACAGGGGAGGGGAGGCGGATCTCCTATTTTCTCATCTACTGGTATCACCTGTCAGTGTAATTTTGTGCAGCCTCCTCCTTACTAACACAAACCAAACAGGAAGTTTCAGCTTAGTTTTACAGCACGTTATCATATAGATTGTAAAATGATGAAAAAAAAAAAATCAATCTTAAAATTATGTTCAACATAAAAACACATGGTTAAAACAACAGGTCATTTTAGGATGACACATTCACTTTATGTCCTGTAAGTCTTGAGGTAAGGCCGTCCTGAATTGCTCGTGTTTTTCCACTAGATCTGGGGAATTTGGAGGCAGAGTCACCAACATGGACTCTGTCAGGTTCCCAATTGCTGTTTGTGAAGTGGCCAGAATATTATCCTGCTAAAAGTGGAAACTACCGATAGGTGATCCCACTACCATGAAGGGGGGGGGGGGGGACAATGCCATCCACTTGATAAAATTTTAAAAAAAAGGTCATTTGCCACACCAGGTAACCTTTCTCCATGATTTGGGCCTGAAGCTCACATGCTCATTGTAGGCACCTTTGGCAGTAGAAAGATCTGAATGGCCACTCAGAGTTGGCAGTCTTCCTTGGAACACTTGGTAGGTAATAACCACTCCATACCAGGACCCCCACAAGACCTGTTTGGAGATGATCTGACCCAGACATCAAGATCACTACTTGGCCCCTTACTGATGGTGCTCAGATCCAACACAACTTCAAGAGCTGACTGTTCACTTGCTAACATATCCCACCTATTGACAGGGACCACTTAATGTTAAGGCCGATTGGTGTAGGACATAAGTGTTAAGGACTTGAGAACTAACCACTTTAGGCTTGAAAGGAGGTTCCACTTCTCTCTTTTCCAAAGCCGTCCAGTTGATGGTCTTGAAGAAGGGATGTAGCTTGATGTTTCCGGTCACACCAAGCCTTTTTGTGGGCTCTCGCTCAAATAGCTAAGAAAGAAAAGCAAACAAGAAGCTATTACTTGTATGTTAGTAATCCATTTATATCCCTAATATGCTATATTCATATGAGCCAGGACATAACCCTGTGGTCAGAACCAATGACTGACTTCTGTACCTTTTCTAGGATGTCTTTGGATTCTTTGGTAATCCAACGGGGATAGTGGGGAGTGTCTACTCTGATAGATTCAAATAGTTCATCCTCATCATCACCATGGAAGGGCGACTGCCCTATCAGCATCTCATACAGCAGAACGCCAAAGGACCACCAGTCTACAGAGAACGTGTACTTATGTCCATTCAGTATCTATAGGGTTAACGTAGGAGAGGTTAAAGTATTATAGTCATCACCGAACAACAATTATTTACAGATCTATCTCAAGAGCCATAAAACCAAGATCCTAGATCACATCCACATGGCACAGAATTCTCACCTCTGGGGCAATGTAATCCGGAGTCCCGCAGAACGTGCTGGCTTTGTTTTCACCAAACACACTTTCTTTGCACATGCCAAAGTCTGCAATCTTAATGTGACCATCCTTGTCCAACATGACGTTGTCCAACTTCAGATCCCTATAGACAAACGAGAAACAGTTTAACTAAAACCATGATCCTTCTAAGAAAAGTTTACTTCAATACGGAAGCCCAGATTGCTTCTAACTGGAGATGAGCGCAACTTGTGCGTGCTAAAATCCGAACATTCGACATTTTATTACTGATGGCTTAAAAAGTTGGATGCAGCCCTAGGGAGTCCAGAAAAAAAAATGGACACAGCCTATAAATGTATCTATGTTTTTCAGGACTCCCTAGGACTGCATCCAACCTCTTTAGCCATCGGTAATAAAATGCAGAACGATCAGACTTATGCTCAAGTTGCGCTCATCTCTATTTCTTTGGGCCCTATTACACGGAGCAATAATTGTCAGAATCGGCCTGATTCTGCAGATTATCACTCCGTGTAATAGAGACAACGATCAGCCAATTAAACGATCATCTGCTGATTGTTTCTGTAGGTCCAGAAATAAAATCGGACGCCAACTGCGCATTGCTGCGTGTAATAGCAATGCACGGCCAACGACTGAACAAACAGTTTACATCACCTCTCCACATTTCCAGTCTTCTGCTCTCTGCTCCCTCCCTGGTCCTGCCCGCTGCAGCTTCAGAGTGATTTGTCTAAGCTGACAGGCCACTCAGCCAATCACTTTCCTCGGTGGACCCCACCAGTGATTAGCTGAGCGGCCTGTCAGCTCAGACAGGCCGCTCTGAAGCTGCAGCATGCGGGAGGTGATGTTAACTGTTTGGGCAAGGGCTGCACGGACATCACTAATGATGATCGTGCAGCCCTTTCTAAACGATTATCAGGCTGTGTATTAGGCTCAGTAAACAAGCACCGATCTAGCAGATTGGTACTTGTTTAGAGTACTGATCAGGCCATCATCGGCCTGTGTAATAGGACCCTTACAAAGAAACACCCGGTGCCAATGTCTCGATAAAGTCTCCGTTGTCATTAAAGACCAGGTACTACTAAACAGCTTCTCTTCTCATAGTGTAACACAGCACAAAAACCACCATAGAGAAATAATTGGTGCACAATGAACCTTACCTATAAATAATGCCCTTGGAGTGGAGGAATTGTAATCCGCATATTATTTCGGCTCCATAGAACCTGCAGGACAAAGAAGTAGCAACGTAAAAGAAAAGTAATAGACATTTACTCACAGGTTTATTCACAGCTATAAACCCCTATAAGAGGAAGTGGAGAAATCTGCAGTGGCTTCCATTACTTTGTGGATTGTGTACCCCATCTATGAATATTGTAAATTACATTTTCTGCTAATTTGCAGATTGGAATCCACAACACAAACTACAATAAATTCAGCCCTGTTCTTTCTTTGTGTATTGTTTACAAAAATTGTTTTGGAAAAAAAAAAATTATTATCTGATAAAAGAATAAATTTGGCCACATCTTGAATGCAACTTGCATGGAAGGTCCAATCATTTTGATTGAAATATAGTTTTATTCTAGCTATAAAGTTGTGAGCTTCGCACTTACGTAGCCCTGTAAAGATCAAATCGACCCTTGTCTTGTATGTGAAACATCAGGTCTCCTCCATTCAGAAACTCCATGACGAAGAAAAGATGTTCCTTTACAAATGAAAATAGTAGAATATTATGTATGTGGTAGAAAAAAAAATGCAAGAATTTGCCTAAAACAGGGGTAGGGAACCTTGTCACTCCAGCTGGTGCAAAACTACAACTCCCATCATGCCTAAAGCTTTGACTATCCAGGCATGATGGGAGTAGTAGTTTTGCACCAGCTGGAGAGTCAAGGTTCCCTACCCCTGGCCTAAAATCTGTGCAACCCACATGGCTATATAAAATTCACAGTTATCACTGAACTCAAGGAGAACAGTAAAAAGAAATTCCAATGAAGTACTCAATCAAGAGTCTCCACTGATGCCCCCAAAAATTTAAATATGCAAAACAAGAGTCCGTGGAGCCTCGGTTGCGAGTCTCAAAACACGGGATAGCCAGATATCTCTAGCCTGTTGCCACGGGGTGCCTCCATGATAGGGAGAACACCACACCACCCTGATAAATAGCCCCTTTTTTGGGGGGCATCAGTGGAGACTCTTGATTGAGTACTTCATTGGAATTTTTTTCACTGTTCTCCTTGAGTTCAGTGATAACTGTGTTTTGTTGGTCGATTTGCTATTGCCCCAACTAGCCAGAATCCTACTCCACACTGACGATGGGGAAAAAACCCCGAAACGGCTGTCTGTGGATGGAGGCCTGCCTTGGCAAGCCCTTGTCATGATCGCAATACTCGCACCTTGAGTTAGACATTGACAAAAAGGGGCCACCCTGGTGTTTCCCTATTTATGTTCCAATACTCGCAACCGAGTGAGACTTAAGGGGCTATTTATCAGGGTGGTGTGGTGCTCTCCCCATTATGGAGGCACCCCGTGGCAACAGGCTAGATATATCTGGCTATCCCGTGTTTTAAAACTCGCAACCGAGGCTCCACGGACTCCTGTTTTGCCTATATAAAATTACCCAATAGTCATGGCGGCCACGCTGAAGCCGTACCATCAAATAAAAGGAAGGACAAACAAATAGCATTATCTACTCTAGCCCCCATGGACTGAAGCCACTACCTTGGTCTGGAAGCTGCAGTAAATATGGGTAAGGAAGGGATTTTCCCAGGCCAAAGCAAGAACTCGTTTCTCCACCATGGTGCATTCCACATCATCATCTATCAAGACCACGTCCTTCTTCAGGGCCTTTATTGCAAAGAATTCGTTCTTCCCTTTAAGCTCTGCTAACAGCACCTAAGAACAGCAAACAGGAAAGTCAGTGATGTACATTGCAGAAGACTAACAGGTGATTTTACATTTTCAACAGCAGTCATCTGATCATTTGGCTGGCCCCCATCTCCCCATACACTTGAAAGTTTTGCACGGCCAAATATTCACATGTTGTCTATGGTGATTTGCTGTTAAGGGGGTATAGAGCGGGTTCAGGACTCCCGCTGTCTGCCCGCTCCGTGGAGAGGGTGAATACAGCCGGAGGACCGCCTGGAAAACTGGGATACAGCCTATGGCTATATATATATATATATATAAAGCCTATCTCATAGTTAAAGTTTATTTTCTTATTTTAGAAGAAAAAAAATATAACCAAAAAAAGTAATGAGTATATTTGTTATGAAGGGACGCAGAATCACCCAAACGATTAAATTGTCAAATTTTTTAACTCGCACGTTAACGGCTTAAAAAACACAAAAGACTGCCAAAGTACAAAATTGCTTTTCGTTCAGTTTTTTTCCTGGGATGTTATGTGACCGAAAGTCAACAATCAAAAAGTCACATATATGCAACTACAGTACCGACAAAAAGTAAAGATTATGGCGCGTAAAAACATATAAGCACTCCCACTGCTATATAGCGCAAAAGATAAAAACATAAGAGTCAGAATAAAGCAATTTAAACACCTTTTAGATTTTAAAGTGGAGACTCACAATCTGCCCCTCCCAAACAGCTTGTACCGTTATAGCGGCTTTTGATCCAAGATCTGTCCTGCGGTCCGTTCGGCAGGTGATGCAGTTATTGTCCTTAAAAACAACTTTTAAACTTGCAGCCCTGTGTCAAATTGGCGTGGCCTAGAGTATGTGCACCCTAGGATTCCAACGCCCCTCCGTCCCTCCTCCTCATCACTAGGAACACAGCATTTTTCCTATTCATCACCTGAACATTGCATAGGTGCCTTAACCATCCACCTCATGTGCAGAGTTTACACAGGTGATGAATAGGAGAAATTGTTCTAGGGACATTCCTAATGATAAAGAGGGCGGGGAGGAGGGACGGAGGGGTGATGCAATCCTAGGACATGGGTACTCTAGGCCACGCCAATTTGACATATAGCTGCAAGTTTAAAAGTTTTTTTTAGGACGATAACTGCATCACCTGCAGGACAGATCTTGGATTAAAAGCAGCTATCCGAAGGTACAAGTGGTTTTGGGGGGGGTCAGATTGTAGGGTACAGAGTCGCTTTAAGTTAAAAAAATGTTAATAAAGTATTAAAATAAAATAAAAGTTATACAAATTGGATATTGTCGTAATCTAACTGATTTGCAGAACATAGATAACATGTCAGTTTTACCACATGGTGAATGGCATAAAGATGTGTATGGTAACCTTAAAGGGGTTGTTCTATTAAGAATCCTAGATCTAAACTAATGTATTATGTGAAATGAAACATATTTCAAGTATACAAACATTTCTGATAATGTATTGTATAGACTTATTAATTCCCCATGTGTCTGCATTGTCTTAAAAACCTGCTGCCCTTGGTTATGACTAATTAAGACGGGCCAGGCATGCTCAGTTCAACTGCAATGTACAGGAAGTATTGGATGGTGGTCTTCACTGAGCCTGCAAAGGGGGATTGTGGGAAAGTGTGTGTATACTGTTACATGGCAGCAAGGTTCACAGTTCAGAGAAGAAACTAGGAAGTGATCAAATCCATGGGGGAGAAAAACAGTACAGGGATGTAAGTTATTTTTACTAAAAACAGCAAATTTGTCCTCCTTTACATATATGTATGTATGTATGTATGTATGTATGTATGTATGTATGTATTTATGTGTATAAGCATATACACAAGTTACCAACTTGGACAACCTCTTCAAGACAAGAAAATATGTCACAGCCTCTTACCTTGCCAAAGCTGCCTTTCCCGAGCACCTTATGAAAAATAAATTTATCCACAGTGACTCGGTTTCTGATACTGGAGACCCTGACTATCGGCTGAGGACTGCTCCCCTCCCACAGCCGGTCATACTGGTTGTCTGCTGATCAAGGAACAAATCACATTTAAATATTGTCTTCCATGTAAACTATCAGGTTTTTGTTTTCCATAAAATATTGTACTTGCCTGTTGTATCCATTCCTGGAGCACTTGGCGTTTTTGGAACTACACCCTGGTATATGGCAACATTTTCTAAGCCGGAATCAGATTTCCTGCTGTTGGATTTCTTTATTTAAAAAAAAAAGTTCAGTACTCTATGAATGAATGCAATACTAACATGTGCACTTTAATGTTTTACAGCAGTCATTAAAAAAAAATTGACATGTCATAGAGGCATGTGAAAATTTTTGGTTGTGTTCTGGGTGCTGAGAGTCCCAATTATCCCCAGATCAAACTGGGAGAAGCGCTCAGCTAACTGGTTCTCTCCCCTTGCACCACAAGACTAAAATTCCAAAGAAAGTGTATGGAGCTCATCTCCTGCAGTGTGGACAGAAATAGGGAGAGAAGAGCTTAGTTGGTCTCTTCTCCCAGCTCAGTTGGGGTCCCCGACCAATACAATCTCCTGACATGTCAATTTTTAAAAAAGACAAGGGGGGAGATTTATCAAACTTGCCCCTAGCAACCAATCAGATTCCACCTTTCGTTCCTCACAGACTCTTTGGAAAATGAAAGGTGGAATCTGATTGGTTGCTAGGGGCAAGACATTTCTACTATACACCAGTTTAATAAATCTCCCCTATGACTTAATGCTACTAAATGGGTTCTCAGACAACCCCTATAATCTGAGAGCCTTTGCAGGATTTGCCCCTGACAAACATAATCGCTCACTGAGGGGTATCACAAGAGACAAGCTGCCCTACCCTACCCCCGCAAATAACCATTTCTTACCACGCTGACTTGGTTCAAAGCTTCTGCTAGAAGTTTCTGGTTGATGCCACATAGATTTGCCACTTTATGCTGACACTTGTGATGCATGTTCATGCCACATTCTATAGAATTAAAAAAAATCCTATTATTTACACAGCACACCATATAGAATAAGTGCATGTAATATCAGTAATAGAAAGGTCCAGCAGCACTCCCCACCCCCCAAAAAAAACAAAAAAAAACAAAAACAGGATTAACTCTAATAATCCGAAATAATCCCTTTATGTGACTCATTTTTTGGAGTACAGGGGAGAAGTTCAACCCCTGGAGCCTGCACCCAACTCTTATATAGGCTATAACACATAACTATGATGGCTAATATAACTGGAAGTCTAAAAATCACACTGCATGTTTACCGTAAGAAACTTTAGGGGGAAGAACATGCAAAACTCACTAGATTTCACCACAACTACTAGGCTGGAATATTTGGTCACCGTTTTTAGCTAAAGCCAGGAACTGGCGTGGAAGTGAGAAAAGACGGAATGGAAAGATCTGCCCCTTTTTCTGTGTTATGGATCCACTTCTGGTTTTGGACTATGTAACAACAGGCAGGTAGCCATACATTGTACCTATCACCTTAAAAAAAAAAACTTTAGTTGGCGTCTGAGCCCTTATTCAAACGTACAGTGTTATTTTCTGGCCAGTATATTCTTTAAGCTATCAACGTTCACAATCAGCCAAAAAACATGGATTGTGCATCTGTAGTGTATCCGCAATCCGTATTTTTTTGCGGATCTGTTAAATCTGTCCACTACTAGTTTAAATAAAAATTGTTCAGGTTGAAAAAAAAAAAAAAAAAAAAAAAAAAGATGTAACCAGTTTGCCTATTGCAGATCCACATTTTTTTTTTTTATGGTCGATACAGATGACAAAAGGTTACAATCCGTAAAAATAGTGGCTGCCATTGACTTCTATTGGTGACTACGTCAATAATAAAAATAAAAAAAAACGATCTGCACTAGAACATGTTTTTTTTTTTTTTTTTTGCGGATCAGAATGCAGGCTCATAATCTACTGAGGTGTGACTAGCCCTATTGAAATCAATGGGTAATAACTTAAAGTACTTAATTGCGGACACAATTACAGACCGTGTGAATAAGGCCTGAGTGTTCGGAACTGAACAAATGCTAGTACGATCGAGGCGAGAAGCATGCAGCCAAGTGCTTCTTTGCTCCTGCGACCGAATCTATCCCATAGACTGAACATTGGGAGTCTTAGTGCTCACTTCTCCCAGCCCATTCTAGTAATCAGTTGGGGTTTTAACACAAAGAGGCCTATTGCACAGAGCGATAAATCAGCCGAATCGGCCCGATTCGGACGATTATCGCTACATGGAATAGAGACAACGATCAGCCGATGATTTGTGTCATCGGCTGACCGTTTATTTAAGGTCAAACCTAAAATCATCGGCCGCCACCCGCGCATTACTACGTGGAATAGCGATGCGCGGTGGACCGACGATTCCACAAACAACATACTTTACCTAACCATGCTGCAGGGCTTCTCCTGCGCTCCTTCTCTCCCGGCCCAGAGTGCAGCAGCAGCAGCTTTGGAGAGGCCTGTCTGGGCTGAAAGACCGCTCAGCCAATAGCCACTAGCCGGGACCGCCGCGGCTGAGTAGTTTGTCAGCTTAGACAGGCCGCTCCGAAGCTGCTGCGCGCGGGACCAGGAGAGAAGAAGGTGCACAGGAGAAGCCCTGCAGCATGGTTAGGTAAAGTATGGTGTTTGCAGTATGCTGTATGCAAGGTAACGGTGTCCCTGCAGCCCTCGCTAAACGATTATCGGGCCGGGGAATGGACCCAGTAAACGAGCGCAGATCTAGCAGATTGGTGCTCGTTTACATCACTGATTGGGCCCCCATCGGCCCGTTGAATAGGACCCCAAGACCCAGAGTATTGACATGTCTCTAGGACATGACAAAATTTTGTGTGATTTTTGCAGCTCTGTTCCATTAAAGTGAATGGAGCTGAATTGTAATACCAAACACAATCTGAGAACAGGGGTGGTGCAGTTTTTGCAAAAAAAAAAAAAGTAGCTGTGCTTTATTCCTGGATAATCCCTTTGAGAAACCCTCACAACGGTCTGGGCCAGATGGAAAAAAAAAAAATCACATCAGTAGTCTACAATTTTAGGCCTCTACAAAGTTTCCCAAGGAGATATTTTTTTCTAGTATTTTTGTTGTTGTTTCTGTTCACATGTGAAGCTCTAACATCTCTCAGACCTGATCCTACCTGTACCAAGCGGTAATATATTAGAGGACCTAACGTTAAAGGGGTTATCCAGTGCTACAAAAACATGGCCAGTTTCTTTCAGAGACAACACCACTCTTGTCTCCAGTTCAGGTTTGGTTTGCAATTAGGCTCCATTCACTTCAATAGAACTGAGCAGCAAAACCTACACCCAAGCTGGAGACAAGAGTGGGGCTGTATCTGGAACAAAGTGGCCATGTTTTTGTAGCGCTGGATAACCCCTTTAAAGCACCCATCTCTGAGACACCAACACACCAGACAAGCGCCTGACCACTCACCTTCGCATTTTAACCCTTGCTTCACCAATCCCCATAGCATGCTGCCGCAGTGATCACAGAACGTGGGGCTCTTGTAATTGTAAACTTTGAATCGGTGGGGCATGTCAATGTTAAACCTTTCCCTTTGAAACTAGAAAAAAGAAAAAAATACAAGTCAAGGACATCCTTGAAACATAATAATACTAATACAGAAAGAAATAATAAAGTATACAACAACAACTAGTAGATGTGTGTGTGGGGTTAGCGCACCTCGTTGGAGGGGGCAAGGATTGGGGATTGATGGAGTTACACAAAGTCCTCTTTGGGTCATGACAATCCTGAATCCAAAAGGAATGGTGAAAAAAAAAAAACAACCAAACTTTACTTAATCCATACTTAATCCATACAAAAACAAACAAACAAAAAAAACCAAAAAACACACACATGTTTCAAACAGTAAGTGGTTACTCCTGGAATGCTCGAAACGCGCTGTAATCTTTACTAGCCGTTCGATTTTCATGTTTTGTCTGGACCAAATAAAGCTTGTATTTTTTAACCACTCCATAGGAAGATAACTAATCACACCCAAAGACTACTATAGTATCTGAGGAGAACCAGTCACCATGAAAATGCTATCTAATCTATCACCATCATGTTATAGAGCAGGAGACGCTGAGCATATATATATATATATATATATATATATATATATCTGTGGTAAAGGATTCAGTATACCTGTTATCTAATAGTTGAAATCTCTAATCTTTCTATGATCAAGAGTCCAGTGGGCGGTCCTATCAATGAGTGACACTGTATAAAGGACTACTAATAGAAAAAGCAGGGATTTTGCACACCTTGTACAGATTGATTACAGCTGTTTTTTTCCAACAATTCTTTTAGATATTTTGCAGTTTGATGTCCAATTTGCCTGATGAAGACCACCAGAATGAGGATAAGCACATCTACAAGGCCTGTGCACTATCCCTCTGTAGGCATCACCAAGCACTGAAAATCGTCCTTTTATCATATTATTTAATATTGGTATTCATGGACTAGGACATGACATTTCTGCATACATAGTCCAATAGAGTGGCGCACAGTCTTTCTACACTACACAGCGACATGTTGTCAAATGACAGCAAGTTGTTGTAGCTGTCTTGTGTCGAAATGTGACCACACTGCCATTAGACGTGATGTCGCCATCCAACATTGCCATCTTTATGTTGCATGACAACATTTCTGCCTTATAGATCAGGCATGGGGAACCTGTGGTCCCCAGCTGTTGCAAAACTACAACTCCTATCATGCCACGACAGTCAAGGCATAATGGGAATTGTAGTTTTGCAACATCTGCATACTGCATAGAGCTGTCTGTCTCTATATAAAAGCAGAGGTACATGGTAAGCCTATAGATCACTAGAATAGAACATGAGGCATGAGAACTTAATCTGTTCCTGGCACTTGTGTCCTAGAGATGTGTCAAAAGTTTTGATCTGTCGGGGTTTGGGTGTTTAGACTCTCAACCATCACTGGATAGAGCTTGGAGAAGAGGACTTCATTTCCTGACCTGCTGCATGTGACCGTCTCCATAAACTTACAATAAAGTGCATCTCAAAAAGGCAGCAAGCTGTCATCACCAATAAATAATGATAAATTGGCAGGGGAGGAGATATACTACATTCTTGCAATTAACTTCATTTATTTTTTTGCCTGTTTTCTATATGAAATACAATGCTATAAAAATCGGCCACTAGGTGTCTCACTTACTGGAAAACTGCAGCCGAGGCTCTGTCACTAAGGCCATTTGGTCTTTAGTAACAGCAAAAACAAAGACCAAATACAGGAAGTGATTGTCTCTCTGCAGGCCCAGAAGATGAATACTGATTAGCCAGCATCCGTGCACACCCCCTGTGCTCTGCCACAGCTGCAAACAGATTATCTGACAGATTTTTTTGAAGCCAAAGCCAGGAATGGATTTGAAAGGAGTCTTTTCTTTATGATCTGTTCTCTGTTTATAGTCTTTTCCTGGCTTCGGCTTCAAAAATCTGTCAGATAATCTGTCTGTATAAACACACCCTAACAGGTCTAAGGATCTAAGAATCATAACTCTAAGGATCAGTGGGGGTCTGAGCATACATTGCTTTCTCTGTGTGCAGTGCAGTTCACTTTACAGACTGTGACCAAATTTCTGGCGAGACCACTTAGCTACGGACATAAATCAGATATCTACAGGGGCCGTGTCTGTTCTGTATGAGCAGCTGATCACGTAGGCCCAGAAACTGATCTGATGTCACCGCCAGGGGAAGTTGCACATATAATGCAGAATTGCATCAAGTCCTCCATGGCGTGAGATCCTCCTTGCCGTAGCTCACCACCAGTCTGGTTAATAGAGGAAGAAGGGGGGACCCGTAGAAAAAGAGATACCCCTTAATAACATCACTAAGCCCCATATAGACTACGGCATGTTATTATAGCAGCTGTTGATGGGAACCCCAGGAAATCTCGCCTCATACTTCCTGCCTATGACACTTCTTGAACGTGTTAAAGTTATAACTTGCGGCTTACAAAACAACTTCTCATATTGCTTTCACACATGCACATATATAGTCCTGTGTGTGATGGCTGTTCCTGTATATACGGTTATTAACACGTCTGCCCTAATGCATGACTCAGCCATAGAAATACTGCCCTGGCATCTAGAAGAATCCACCAGACTATTAATTTCTTAAAAATTAAATGGCAACTGGCGCTGCCAATACTGTAATGGGCTCATTTATATAGCAGTGTCATTTACCAAAGTGACTGCACGGTACAATTATTAAAAACGGAAAGTGGACGTGAATCAGGAAACCACTCTCTAATAGTGCCCAATAGACAAATGACACCCATCTACCACTTCTACATACATCTATCTACAATACAAATGAACGGTTACGGTGATAGTTTAGCTGAGACGACGGCTCACCATGGTGTCCCGGCTGTTGGCAGCCGTGCCCGTACACCTGCCAATGATCTTGTCGATGCATTTTTTATGTATGGCAGCATTGCACTCTGCAAGGGAGAGAAGAGAGGTTATGTCCATATCAAGAGACATCTAGTTACAGGCTGACAATGACTCAAGACAGAGAGAGGATGGCTGACAGAAGGGATATGGAATCAGCAAACAATTGAGAACTTTTATTCTTGGATAAAAAGAAAGGTTAACATAGTAGAAGCAGAAGAATGAAAATATAAATATATATATATATATATATATATATATATATATATATATATATATATATATATTTATTAAGGTCTATGCATGTACATTATATAGTTTAGATTCTGAATACTAAGACTCAGAATTTATCCCAGAGAAAGTGATATACAGTATCTCCATTCTATATACTGTAATAGAAAGCCTAGACTGATAAAATCCAGTAAAGCTGGATGTATGTCACACAAATGTCATCCATACCTGCCAATTTCAGTAGGATCAGCTGATCAGCTAATGCCTATGGGGGCCTCCTGACTCTCAACAGGTCAACATGCCCTTTGTGCTTGAGAAGATAAGTTACCACGTAAGCTTACTCCTGTCCTCAAGGAGAACATACAGATGCTCAGCCAAGCAGCTGAGGGTATTAAGGAGGTGAGCACTTGGCAGGAAGTTGCCAAAAGTTTTGATTGGACAGGGCCTGGGTGTTCAGACTCGCAATGATTGTTAGATGGTACCAGACGAATAAGGGCTAGGCTAAGCTCTTCACTCTCTGGCTCTCTGCAATCTATCTTGATGCAGGAAATGGTCTCCATGAACTTGATGGTCTAGCGAGTCAGGAGGAACAACAGGTCAGGGAGTGAAGCACTTACCTCCCGCCTCTATCGAACAATCAGTAAAAGTCTAAACATTCAGACCCAGACATGTCAAGTTGTTTTTTGGGTTTTTTTCAAGTGAGATTGATCATTTACAGGGATACTCCAGTGAATTTTTTTCTTTCAAATCAGCTGGTTTCAGAAAGTTCTATACATTTGTAATTTACTTCTATTTAAAAATCTCCAGTATTCCACTACTTATCAGCTGCTGTATGTTCTGCAGGAAGTGGTGTATTCTTTCCAGTCTGACATAGAGCTCTCTGCTGCCACCTCTGTACAAGACAGGAACTGTCCAGAGCAGTAGCAAATCCTCATAGAAAACCTCTCCTGCTCTGAACAATTCCTGTTATGGCAGCAGAGAGCACTGTATAGAATACACCACTTCCTGCAGGACATAAAGCAGCTGATACATACTGGAAGACTTGAGATTTTTAAATAGAAGTAAATTACAAATCTATATTACTTTCTGAAACCAGTTGGTTTGAAAGAAAGATATTCTCTGGAGTACCCCTTTAAGTAAATCTGCCCCCATTTGACAACACTGAAAGCCTCCCATTGCCTGTACAGGATATGCAAGTTAATACAGGTGAAAAAACTATCATCCTCCAATAGCCAAGTGTTTACTTAAAATGGCCAGAACACAAGACTGGTTACTGCCTGAGATTACTGGTCTCACTCACACCAGACATCTAAGAAGTATGTACAGAGAAAACCAGGAATCTGGTGAACTGGTAAGATACTATATATCCCCCCTGCTAGTTCTATGTAAGTATCTACTCATACAGGGAGGCCATGGTGCTTACTGCTACATTAGATTATTCGTACCGTACAGCACAATGTAAAAAGACGCCACAATATATTAATATATTCAGAACACACATATAGTCCAATAGTAAGAGAACTCACGTCTGCACTTGTATCCTTGTTTGTTCAAGCCCCTTAAAAAGAAAAAAACAATACAGACTGATGAAAATTCAGAAAGGTCCCTTTAAGACACTTTACAGCTGGAGATATATATATATTATATATATATATATATATATATATATATATATATATATATATATATATATATATATATGATAACCAAGGACGGGCTTCCTTACCACACAAACTCCTTACAGACAGAGCAGAAGGTTGGCTGGCCGAAGAAGGTGGCGAGGAATTCATGGTTCTTTATGTAGTGTATTTTGGCCTGTTTGATGGCTCCCCTCCTCCTGTTGATGGTTACGAGACCTTCCGTTTCCCGCACAGACTGCTTGCAATCTGTTAGGAGAGAATAGAGCAAGCAGTAAGTATACGCTATATGAGTGATCGAGAAGGAAACGTATTTTTCTTTCAAATCAGCTGGTTTCAAAAAGTTATATAGCTTTGGAATTAACTTCTACTTAAAAATTTCCAGTCTTCTCATACTTATCAGCTGCTGTATGCTCTGCAGAAAATGTTTTCTTTTCAGTCTAACACAGTGCTCTCTGCTGCCACCTCTGACCATGACAGGAACTGTCCAGAGCAGTAGAAAATCCCCATAGAAAACCTCTCCTGCTCTGGACAGTTCCTGTCTCGGACAGAGATGTCAGCACTATGTCAGTCTGAAAAAAAAACATTTCCTGCAGAGAATTCAGCAGCAGATGAGTACTAGAAGAATTGAGATTTTTTTTAACAGAAGTAAATTACAAATCTATATAACTTTCTGAAACCGGTTGATTTGAAATAAAAAGATTTTCACTGGACAACCCCTTTAACCCTGTATTAATACTTTCTTTCTTGGGTTAAAAAAAAAAAATAAAAATCCAGGAAAGAATACAGACTCTCAGGTTACAGCACGTTGCAAGGATGATTGTGTATAGGACATTGATGCCAATAACTGCAGTCACGCCTGAAGTGCCTTAGTATGGAGCTAGGCTGTAGCAAAATACCACAGATACTGAAGGAGCACAAAAAAAAAAAAAAAATTCCATCTGCCTAATGGGAAAAAAAAAAAAGTGTTCCTATGAATGAAAAATTCAGGAATGGACAACTAAATGCAATATACATAAATATAATACACACAGAATGCTATATATATATATATATATATATATATATATATATATATATATATATATATATATATATATTATATATAATGCAATACACAAATAGACACGGAATGCCATATACATAAATATAAAATATACATACTGTTGTATGCAATATACAAAAATGCAATACACAGAATGCAACACTCAAATACAATATATATAGGATGCAATAGACATAATAGACATAGAATGTGAGATATATATATATATATATACATACATATATACACACATACATAAATATAATATACATGCAATGTAGTATAAGCAATGAGAGACAAACCACACAAACCACTGTCACTTCCAAGCTGTCACACATATAAGGTTTAGTGCAGAGTAATAAGGTGCAGGCAGGTAGCTCACTGACCCCTCTGTCCTGCAGACATGGTCCCATGCACACCAAGCGAAAGGCCGACGCCTCCGCACCTATCCCAGTACCGTCCTCACCGTGAGCACAACACGGACTGAGGACCTGCTCTGTGTAACTGTGAAACTCAGTGTATGAGGGAGGAGGCAGCACTTAGAGGGGGAGGGAGTATTAGGGGAAATGCTTAAAGGGAATAAAGAAGTAAAGATGCACAGACTATATTTATCTCCTGTATTCACTACATTTACTAAAGAAAATGCACAAACCATATACTATTAATAGTGGCCTCTCCCTCAGCGCAGGGATTAAATTGCCATTCTGCCGTGCACTGCCTCCTAAAAATACGGGGATCCTTAATCAGAAACCTATATAGTTTGGTCCCTACTAGTCAGCTTAGGCCCGGTTCACATTGGGTTTTTGCTTCAAATTACCATATGCACTTGAAAGGGAAAAAACGTACAGCTGAAGGATGGTGAAAACATCTGCTGCTGTATGCCATACAGTAAAATCAGATTTCCATAGTCTTACATTGGAAAAAGTGTACATTGCGGTCCAATTTTTTAAAATGATGTTCGCAAAAATGTAGTGGTACGTTTTATCTTTTTTGGGCTACAATGAAAGACAGAGGCCTAAAGACCATTGGTAGGGAACCTTGGCTTTCCAGCTGTTGCAAAACTACAACTCCCATAACACCTGGACAGCCTGGGATTTGTAGTTTTGCAACAGCTGGAGAGCCAAAATTCCCTACCCCTGCTATAGAGAGTGCATAGCAAAGCTCTGGCTATGAAGGGGTTACAGCAGAACACACGCAGTGTCCTCTATCAGCTTCACACCAGTAGCCCAGTCACATGCGAGGTGTGAGATCCTCTGCTGAGAGAACACTTTGCTCTCATTTCCTATGAGAGATAACCAGCACACAGACTCTCTGCTCACATACTATAGCATGTGCTTAGCGTGACATACCTGTGTCCTCTAGGAAGTACTGCACAGACATCAGCACCTTGCCCTGGGGCTGCAGATCCAACTGCAAAACAAGAGAAAATGCTCAAAACAAAACTGAAAAAAAAAAAAAAAAAAAAAAAAAGATCATAGAAACTCAAACAAGTCTATGATGTGGCAAAGGTGACAAAGCCTTCATACTATTTTCTGACTTACCCAGAACTCGGACTTTCCATTTCCCTTCTTGCAGCGCTCTGCGAGCACAGACACCCCGACTGTCGCCTCGGAGAGGGGGTCCTCGGCCGCCTTCATCAGCACTATCTGAATGACCCGACCCTCGAAGATATGAGCGTCAAATGAAGACTTCCAGTCTGGATACATTGTTGGTTTCTTCTGGACGAGCGTCTTTCCCCTCTCTGTAATATAAAAGGTTAAGCAGGTTATAGATTTTGGAAAGAGGGGGGAGAAACAGCAAATTAAAGGGGTACTCCCCTGAAAAACATTTTTATATTATTAAATGGTCACCCATAGCTTTACATATCTGCAACTTCTGTGATTTCCCCAGCAACTCCCCCTCTGAACACTGAAAATCTCCTAGACACTCAGAGCACACAGACTGCTTCCCAACAAGTTTAAAGGGGTTATCCAGAGCTACAAAAACATGGCCACTTTCTTCCAGAGACAGCACCACTCTTGTCTCCAGTTCGGGTGCAGGTTTTGTAACTCCATTCCATTAAAGTGAATGGAGCTTAATTGAAAACCGCACCTGAACTGGAGACAAGAGTGGTGCTGTCTTGGAAGAAACTGGCCATGTTTTTGTAGGGCTGGATAACCCCTTTAATGGGAAGGTTTTCCAGGACTTTTTATTGATCACCTATACTTAAAGGGTTACTCCGGTGAAAATCTTTTTCTTCCAAATCAACTGGTTTCATAAGGTTGTATAGATTTGTAATTTACTTCTATTTAAAAATCTTAAGTCTTCCAATACTTAACAGCTGCTGTATATCCAGCATGAAGTGGTGGTCTCTTTTCAGTCTGACACTGTGCTCTCTGCTGCCACCTCTGTCCATGTCAAGAAACGTTCAGAGCAGGAGATGTTTTCTATGGGGACATGTTACTGTTCTGGACAGTTCCTGTCTCGGACAGAGGTGGCAGCAGAGAGCACTGTGTCAGACTGGAAAGATTACACTACTTCCTGAAGGACATACAGCAGCTGATAAGTACTGGGAGACTGGAGATTTTTTTATTAGAAGTAAATTACAAATCTATATCACTTTCTAACACTAGTTGATTTGAAAGAAAAAGATTTTCACCAGAGTATGCGTTTGAGGCCCTTTTACACAAGCAAATTATGGGGTAAATGAGCACACATTCCCAATATACAACCTGTGATTGGCGTCTTTTGGGCTGCATAAGTTATTATTCATGTGGCCTGGTCACATCATGTAGTACAAACAACTAGTTCACTATTCTTTTAATCTTGCCCCAATTGGCCAGTCTAAAGGCCCTATTACACTAAGCGATTATCGGTCGATAAGGGTCTTGTGTAATACAAGACAGCGATCAGCTGACATGCACAAAGTCGACTTTCAACATGTTGAAAAATAAACGACCAGGATAGAAGCGATCCCCTGCCGTCGCTTTGCGTAATAGGAGTGGCCGCAGCAGACCGCCCCTATCTTCTATGGGCTACCCGGCCAATCTAGCGATCACCCGGGCAGCAAGCCCCCCCCCCCCCCCCCCGCCTTTAACACGCTCGCTGCCGACATGATTAATAGCGTCGTCAGCGAGCGGGGAACGAGGAGCAAGCGAGCACTGACAGATCGGCGCTTGCTTGCTCCTTCTCATCGCCCCATGTAATAGGGGCTTAAGGGTGCTTTTAAATGAATATGAATTTTTTTTCAGTTTCCATATCACACAGCAGAACATACCATTGCTTCTGTAATCTGGCATCCTGTTCTTCCGGCTCTCCCGTCAGGCAGCTGTGTCTTCATTCTCTAGGAGGCAGGGCCTGAAGACACAGCAACTGGATGGGAGAGCCGGAAGAACAAGATGTCAGATCACAGCCGCAATGGTTAAGTATGTACTGCCAAGTAATATGGAGTTCCCCTTTATCGAAATTTTGAATTCGAAACAAATGATCAGCTAAGGATCGGGCGTTTTATGTGGACCGATTACCTGCTGCAGGAGGGTTCCTTGCAACGCTCCTGACCGATAATCAGCCCTTAAAAGGACCTTTATAATAGGCCATGAATATCCAATTGGTGAGGGTCCGACTCCAAGCACTGCCACAGATCAGCTGGCTGAAGGGGCTATGGTGCTCATTCAACTGCTGGGGGCGGGGGGCAGCACTGAAGGTCAGACCAATCAGATATTGATAAGCAACCAATAAAAAAAAAAAAATGGAAGAAAATATTTTTTTTTTTAAACGGTCTGCTTTATAGTAAGTGAGACTGAGCTAAGCTTGTCCAAGTTGGACCATCTGTTAGTAAAGTTAGTACAGCTGCATCATTTGATGGGTAAGCTCAGAAAATGGAGATTTTACTGATTTCTTTGCCATTATTCAATTTGTTCATTGCAAAAACCCATCTCATGTATAAATCCCAGTGATGCGTGCCGCTGTCCTGTGCAGTCTCATTCCTCCTTATATTAATATCGATCTCTATAAAAGTATTGATCAGTTTTTTACACTAATCTCTTGTTCTCTTCAGGAGAGAGGCGACTATTCATAACTTGTTGTATCTCGCATATGTCTTCTGTCCTGGCCATGTCATATAATATCCAGATATAACTCTGCCTGTAAACAAACCTGTCCTGTTCAGTCCTCGGGAACGGGCGCAGCAATCATCTAAAACAGGCCTGCTGAGGTTATCAATTGAATTTCTAAAGGCCGTTGCAGTGGATTATAATATAGGGGGATCGGCAGCCACTCAGGTCTTCCATATTGTAATCTTCTAGGGCAAAGGCAGTTTTAGGCCTGCGACCTCCAAGAACGTACCCGGCACAGGGAGTGAGTGTGATGATGTGACGTGACGCTGTCTTCTATTAAACAAAAGGTCGCTCGGGACAAGTCATTATACCGAGGTCGTTATAGCACTCCGCATCATCACACTCCTTTCCTGCACCAGTTGTGACCGAGGAGAGCTCCAGAAAGGCTATTGCCGCTTGTGGGAGCACTGGTGGTGGTGGTGGGGGGGATTAATTACTATGTGGGGCACTACTGAGGGGTCAGACTACTATGTGGAGCATGTGACTACTATGTAGGGCAATACTTGGGAGGGGTGACTACCATATGGGGGATTATTGGAAGGGCTGACAACTACATGGGGCACTACTGGGAGAGACGTACGCTGCTCTGCCAGTGCCAGGAACGCTGTGTACACATGTTCAGTAAATATCAAGGTTGGCCCTTGACTTTGTCCAATTTTTACATTTTGGCCCACTGTGTATTTAAGTTTGACACCCCTGATGTAGAACATACCACCATATAACAGCAAAAACTCACTGCTCACAATGTTCACATTAGAGAAAAAATGGCCATAAATAAAAAACTGTTTTAGTACAATGCAATGAACCAAGTAGTCAGTGGCGGCATAGGGTTAACAGTACAAGCATCATGTACACACATTGGTTAATATACTTCATCAACATTGGTCATAAAATAAAAACACATGCTTAATATTATAGATTCCCCTTCTGCTACCAAAACAATCAGACTCCACGAGACCTGTGATGGTGTCCTGTGGTATCGGACTTTAGTGGCAGATTCCGTATGTCCTGTACGTTGTGACTTATGACATGACTGGTTTCTCCAGCACATCCCACAGGTGCTCCATTGGATGGAGATCTGGGGAATGTGGAGGACAAGTCACCACGTTGCTACATTTTTTCAGGAATAGTTTGAGGACCAGGACTATGTTGGTGGATGGCAAAATGCTGGCACTGCCATTAGGAAATATTGCAGTTACAGACTTGGTCTGGTCAATGTTCAGGTAGGTCATACATGCAAAATGTAACATTCACATGAAGGTTCTTCTAGCAGAACATTGCATGGAGAATCACACTGCTTCTTCTGGTTTGTCATCTCCCATAAAGCATCTTGGTGCCATTTTTTCCCCAGATAGGTAATGCACCCAGTCATTTGTGATTTCTTAGATTGGGTCTTTAGAGATGATGTAGCAATTGGTTATTAGTGGCTGAAGAAGGTTGATGCAGCCTATGGTCTTTGGCTGTATCAAAGTTGGGTGCAAAGTTGGTTTAAACTTATATAAGAGAAATTTCCTATGTTAACGTTATTGTTGATCAGCATATATTATACATAAAGAGTCCATACACAGAGATTAAGAGCAAATCCATTACATTACTGCTCAGTTATCCTTATGGGGTAAAGGGGTGCTACGGATTAGTCCCGGTACCTCAGCTCTTTTATTAGGGAACGCCTGCCATGAGTGGGCTGATAAATCACAGCTCCCGGCACAAGGCACAGACCTAAAAGGTGTTGAAAATAGCCCTGGGAACCCACCCAGGCAGCCTGGCATAGTGCCAAACACAAGAGAGACTGGCATCCTAGGTGTTAAATCACGTGAGCGACAAGTCTCTTCTCATCTTACCTGTAGTGAGGGATTCCTTCACCTTCACGGCACAGAATGGCTGGCATTGTTCAGGCAGTCCTGGCGTAGGTCCCAACTCATATGAGTTGAAGGCAATCCGCAGGAATGGAGCCATGGTGCACCCTACAGAAGAAAACACACAAAATTCACTGAAGGTCAAATGGTTCTCAAGGGAAACAGCCTGCCTATTAATAGCTGGAGCTGCCATTTTCTGATTGTTTTCCTCCTTCTTGCAGACACAGGAAGACGTTCGCACATTTCTTGGCAGAAGTGTTGTCTCCTGTGACCAGAGGTGCATCAGGTGAGTGACAGTGGATGAGAGGAGGTTTACTCTGGACAGATTCCTAATGGATCGGCGCGCGCCTGCATTACATCTTCAGGAAGAAAGATGCTCATTGTTTATATTACGGCTACATAAACAGAACAGTAAAAGCCCCGTAAGCATCTACAACACCGGGGGCCGATCCTGATCACATCATGGAGGCAGGTATAGATCTATCGCTCACAACTGCGGCACACAACTGTGATGGTACATTCCCTATAGACAACACGGGGAGATGTGTGCAACCAATGTCGTTTTTCTACGTTGCTACGTTTTTCCTATCAGTTTCTTTTAAAATTTATTTTAAACTGCTGAAAAAACCTGATGCATTTGTGTGCATCTATTTTGATCAGTTTTTCCATTGACTTCCGCTTTGGGTGCAGAGAAATCAATGTGATCTACAGGATTTTCTTCTCGGTAACCTGTGTCCACTACTCTAGTCAGTGGGGGCAACATCTCTTCTGCCTAAACTAGAATGGCATCCATGGGCTTTTAGTATGCGGCACATGTACAAAACTAAATACTATGTTGAACCGTCCTTCACAACCCTGACCGTCCAGACTAGAAATGTAAAGTGGCCAAAAAGCAGAAGGAACAAACAGGGTCAGTGACTCAAATTTAGCATAAGAGCAAGAACTGCAATCGAGCAAGTATCCTGACCAAGTCTAGACTCGCTTTCCACACAGCGCACGAATAACCACAGACTGCGTCTTATCTTATTCTAGATAGATTGAGGAGATTCAGAATATCCATGGTTGACACATATGACCAACACCATGACGTCCGTAGCCATGGACCCCCCAGTTACAGACAGCACTATGGATGAACATCCGTAGCCTCTGCAATTTTTTGGGACCTATTCCTAGGTGAATGGTGATCCATGCCACAACCGTGTTCTGTACTAGAGCCCTTCAGTATTGTTTGCGGCACGGATCACAGTCCCAGCAAGGACCCCGTAACACCTACAGAAATGTAAATCAAGCCATAGAAATGAATAGGTCCGTAGTCTTTGCTCAAATACGGACAGAAATTACTGACGTGTAAACAATCCCTTACTATGTTACTGACCACTCAAAATGGGAGGAGAGAATATTTAGGAAAAACTGGAAACAAATGGAGCAACTTTCTTGGTGGTTTATGTAAGAGCAGATGGGTTTGACGTCCAGGACCCCTCTGATCAGTGTAATAGGACTACGCTGCAATACCAGGCTCAGCCAATGTAAATCATCTCCTCCCATGTACAGTATCCATGACACATTAGAAGATCACTTTAACAAGATTACCAGCTAAATGGGTCTTTACTGCCCCCAGCTGACAGCTTAGCTCTAGCTGGATACAGGCTTCCCCCAGCAGGTGGCAGTAGAGATATATTGTTGATTGCGGATAGGTAAACCAGCGCAGCAGTATTGGTGTCACATAGGGATTTCTCAAACAAGATACCAGAGATGCAGAAACAGCAGGATCCACAAAGAAAAACCCTGAATGGTGCATTACATTGCAATGCAACTCTAAGCAGAAGTGTAGACGTGTCATTCATTGCCAAGTACCTGCAGAGCGTGCACCGCATTTAAAGGGACACTAACCCAGAGACTGCTTATAGCCAGCAACACATTGTTAAGGGTATTTAGTAGTGTCTTTTTTTTCTTCATCTTGGCCCCATTCATCTGATATAAATGATTTTCTTATATCCTTTCTGCATCAATTTGTCCTGGTTTACAGGATCTCTGCTTGTAGTTATTGAATAAGAACAGAGTGGGGCACATGTCTTGACTTTAGGATTCACGCACAGATGGACACCAGGTGGATTTTCAGTGTAGATACGACAAACCTGCAGCAATCAGAAGTAGATGGAATTTTCTAAATCCACCGGTATCAGGAAAATTCCGCCTGGCATTCCGTTAAAATCTACAGATTTGCAAATCCTCATCATGCAGGTTTGGTTTAAGATACTAAATGTTCTGTACTGCAAAGAGTTAATTTAGCAGAAGTACTCGCACCAGAATTTCCATGGATTTCGTAGAAAATTCCTGGATTCAGTCTTACATTTCCGGTAGAGTTACTATGTAAGGTGAAAAGTGAACCCCTCCCATACTCTCAGACCCCCCACCCCCACCCAGGCCGCCCGGCTTGTCACCTCACGGTTGGTTTTGTTATAGTCTTTGTTGTCGCAGGTTTACTATAAGGTTAAATCACTTTTCCAGCCAGTAGATATCACAGATGGTGAGCAATGGCCAATATTTGCTTTCTGGGTTGGTCTTCACTATGATGTGGAGTGTACATTCAGGGACACATGTAATCTTACTTATATCTTGGACTGAGCATAGTAACCTTAAAAATATTAGCACTGCTAAAACAGCTGAAAATATTATAACACATGATATAAATAATAATAATAATAATAATAATAATAATAATAATAATAATAACAACAACAACAATAAATTAAATTAAGATATAAAAAAATCACTGGCTGCAATAGTCATGAGACCCAGGATGCATTAGAATGTGAGGAGCGGAGGATCTGGAAGGGGAGTATGAGTTTTTATTATTTTCCAACATAATCACTTTAACTAAATCTAAAATGCAAGTCAGCATTGAGGACCAGTAATAATCACTATGGAGTCTGTGTTACACGTGGATCTTGATGCAGATTTGTTGCAGCAAACGTGTGACGTGTCTTTATCACATTATAAGTGTAACTGTCATTTCAATGTAATTTTTCAGAAATAAATAAATATCAATAGTACAAGCGATTTTAAGAAACTCTATATTAGGTTTTATTTAGCAAGAGTTTCCTTCTGTACTGAAAAAGCTGTTTTCCTAGCTCCCCCCTCACTTCAGAAGAAGCAGGATTTCTGTGTCCATTATGCACTATTGAGAGGGGAGGGGTCCAGAGTAGTGAGTGAGCACGGAGGAGAGAAATATTAGTCCTGCACAGCACAACACCCTGCAATGCTCTCTCGCCAAGTTCCTAGATACAAAACAGCTGACTTTCATGTCTCTTCTTCCTGCTCACTCATCGCCCTCTGCCTCTCCCCACTCCATAAGATATAATGGACACAGCAGAACCCGTCTTCACTTGCTTCTCTATAATAAAGACAGATTTGCCTGATAATGAACAGATAAGAAGTGAGGGGGGGGAGGCTGGGAAACCGTTTTTTGAGTACAGAAAGAGGCCTAATAAAACCTATTACAGAGTTGTTGTTTTTTAATCACTTAAACTACTGATTTCTGCAAAAAAAAAAAAAAAAAAAAACAACAACACAACCGGTACACTTTAAAGGAGTAGTGCGGCACTAAACAATTATTCACTAAATAACACACATTACAAAGTTATACAGCTTTGTAATGTATGTTATGTTAGTGAATGGCCACCTTCCCCGTGTTCCCCCCCCACCCCGGAAGTGTAGTGCTCTATACCCCCCATGATTCGTGTCGACCTCCGTCCGCCATCTTGTGACAATTATGTAATCTTCGGGGCGGACGGCCGAACCGCTCCGACCGTCTCTCGTGCCGGCCGCCCTCTGCCGCGTCATCAGCTGCTCAGCCGCGATTGGCTGAGCACAGTTGTATAACTTTGTAATGTGTGTTATTTAGTGAATAATTGTTTAGCGCCGCACTACCCCTTTAAGGAAATCTAACAATGCCCAAAATAGAGCAAAGCCTTTATCGCATATCCAAATGCATGTAAGCAATGTTTCAACCCAACTGGGTCTTTATCACATGTCAAAAGTATTGACTGATTTGGGTTTGGGTGTTTAGACCCTCGCAGACCACTAGAATCAGCTGGGAGAAGTGCTTGGCTGAGTGCTTCTCCCGCTGGCTATCTGCTTTCACTGTCTTGTAGTAAGTCTATCAGGCCCAACTCCTGCGATGAGACGGGTACAGCAATACGCTGAAAAGCGCTCAGTTATTCTCCCTGGCGATCAATGGAGAGTAATGGCCCTATTCCACGGGTCGTCATAGAGGAGCAAACGAGCGCTGTCAGCGCTCGTTTGCTCCTTGTTCCCCGCTCGCTGCCACCGCTATTCAACGCAGCAGCAGCGAGTGGGTAAGTGCAGGAGGGGCGGCGGGGAGCTACGGGGGGGCTGCCCGGGTGATCGCTGATCGTTCGGGCAGCCCATAGGATATAGCAGCATCTGCTGCAGACGCTCCTATTCAACGGAGCAACGGCAGCAGATCGTTGCACTCTATTCCACGGGACGATTATCGTCCGTAGCGGCCGATAATCATTCCGTGGAATAGGGCCTTAAGAAAAGAATGAACTACATGTTAGCAAAAATGTATTTAAAAAAAAAAAAAAGTCTAGGTAGAGGAATGTAGCTCATACATAAGGTCCTGGTCGCATATTATCCACAATGGAGTCACGTACGACTTACATGTCAAACCAGCATTTAGAACATACTTCATGTCAACCAGGAAGAATGTAGAAGACTCCGGAATAAGATACAAGCCGTGCGTGTGTGACGTGTCAGCACATGACCGGGGCGTTGGGATTTCCACAATTGTGTTATCACTACTAGATAACACTGGGGAATGTGATCTCACCTACAAGACAAGGTCAAGATCTGCACGAATGTTCATCATGCACCTTACAGGGGATATCCCCAGATTATAGATCTATCCACAGGATAAAGTATCTGATCAGTGGGGGACCTCCACTGACTACGAGAGTCCTTTGTCCCCTGAGTAAATGGAGAATCAGTAAAGCACTTGAACACTATGGAGCTGCTGAGGAAACGATATGTTGTGTGTGAGAGAATACTTTCCAGCATTAGTGCCATTTTCTTGTCTGTACAGTTCTGCCCTGAGGTAACTCTGAAGAATATTTCAAAGTATTTGCTCAATTTCTTACAGAAATATGTCTCAAGGTGCTCTAGGAGAATCCAAGACTGACAGACAAGAAAAGACGATGCAAGAAAGGAGGGCGCGGCCATGTTTGCTTATGGATGTCAGGTGTCCAAGGACAGTGCTGTACAGTATACAGAACGGCATCGGCTATGATCTGCTGCACTGAGGTTATAAAGGCCCTATTACACGAAGCGATTAGTGGCCATATTTCGTAACGGACGATAATCGTTTCGTGTATTAGAAGACAACTATCACAATGTCGGCTGACCGTTGTCTTTTAACAGGCTGAAATGGCAACAATCAGCCTGTTAACGATCCACTGTCGTCGCTTCGAGCAATAGGAGTGACGGCATCAGACCGCCGCTGTCTCCTATAGGCTGCCCGGACGATCAGACAATCCTGCGCAAAGTCCTCCCCCCCCCCTCAGCTACTCCTCCTCACTCGCTGTTGGCATGTGCAATAGTGCCGGCAGCGGGTGGGGGAACGTGGGGCAAGTGAACATTGACCTGACAGGTCGACTCATGTTTGCTCTACGCATCGTCCCGTGTAATAGGGGCTTTAGTACTAATCGAGTGCTGTAGGGGGTCATGCTGTCGATAAGCCTCAGCTCCTTAAAGGACAACTCCGGCGAAAATTTTTTTTGGCTTATTTAACACACATTACAAAGTTATATAACTTTGTAATGTGGTTAAATACCCGGTCTGGCCCCCTTCCCCCACTTTCCGACCCCCGACCCCCCACCCCGGAAGTTAAAGAATATATACATTACCTATTACGGTCGTCACGGTCCTCTTCTCTGGTGTCGGGTGATGTCAGAGCTGGGGGCGGTCCGGGTCTTCTTCCTCCTCGGCGTCTTCATTGAGAGTGAATGGGAGAGAAAAGGCTGCCAGCGCACTTGCGCACCGGCAGCCTTTTCATTGGCTGGAGCGCATCACATGGCTTCCAGCTTGCTCAGCCTTGATTGGCTGAGCTTGCTGGAAGCCATGTGATGCGCTCCAGCCAATGAAAAGGCTGCCGGTGCGCAAGCGCGCTGGCAGCCTTTTCTCTCTCATGGACCCGGAAGAAGGAGACAGCGCTGGACGGCGGACGCAGGTGACGGTAAGGCGGATGGCGGGCGAATGGAGTGGCGATCGTCACCGGAGGGATGGTGTGTATGGTGTCTGTGTTTTTTTTTTTTTTGGGGGGGTCCCGCCGGAGTTGTCCTTTAAGGGGGCATTCACAGGTCCCAAGATTCCGGTCCGTAGCACATCTTCTAAGTGTATAAATTCCACCATAAAGTTTTTTTTCTTTTCTTTTTAAGTTATGTAGATTTGTAATTTACAGCTATTTAAAAAAAAAAAATCCAGTCTTCCAGTACTTTTCAGCTGCTGTATGTTCTGCAGGAAGTGGTGTATTCTTTTCAGTCTGACAGAGTGCTCCCTGCTGCCACCCCTGTCCATGTCAGGAACTGTCCAGAGCAGGAGAGGTTTTCTATGATAAAGGTGAAGCACTCTGCTAGGAAGTCAATAAGAAGTCTCAGCTTTTTAGGACAAAGAGTAAAATAAAATTAAAAATTAGGGGGGGGGGGGGGGGATTCTTAAAAAAACAAAACAAACATTCTTGATTTAAACAATAGGTGATTTTCTGATGACACATTCCCTTTAAGACCTCAGTTCACGCTTTACCAAGGGTGTAGACAGTGACAATCTATAATCTCGCTATTATGCTATTAGAATGTTTAGCCTCTGGATGTCTCATCTGATATATTATGTATCTCTGACTATTATATTGCACAGCATTGTAGCCGACAGCTCACTGGCTCTACATGACACTTATCTGATGCTTTTACAACAGCAATATTGTTTACTGGACTGATGTGTCTACCTTTAGAATGTGTAAAAAGCCCCATAAAAAAAAAAACACACACACAAAAACACCATGGGGAAGATTTATCAAACATGGTGTAAAGTGACACTGGCTCAGTTGCCCCTAGCAACCAATCAGATTCCACCTTTCATTTTCCAAAGAGTCTGTGAGGAATTAATGGTGGAATCTGATTGGTTGCTAGGGGCAACTGAGCCAGTTTCACTTTACACCATGTTTGATAAATCTCCCCTTATGTCTATTTTTTAGTATTCTACTATAACCAAACCACACACACACATAATTATACTACATAAATACAATTCACACAAGGACATTTTCTTTTACACAAGAATCACTTGTTGAGGCTGGAATACCCCTTACAGGGTCACTAGAAGTGATCGATTTTCTTATTTGTGAATGACAGCAAGAACAATGCTCCAAAAAGTCCCCGTTACTGCACTCTCTGCACCAATTTTATAATCCATCCACTTCCTAAATGCTAAAATAACCGCTTTCTAATTTGTCTTTAGAAAAAAATTATAATAATAATAATAATAATAATAATAATAATAATAATAATAATAAAATAAAAAAAAAAGACCTACAATTTTGTTGTTGTAAGGTCTGTGAATACTACTTCACCTAGCTGGCTGTCCTGCTGCATCTGACATTGATAAGACAGCACATTGCTTCTGGAAACTCTCCGTTATCTCTGCTGTCTGTACATTTAGGATCAGCTGCTGTATGTCCTGCAGGAAATGGTTTACTTTCTAGACTGGAGAACAGGAGAGGTTTTCTGTTTCAATATATTTATTGGATTTTTTAACATATTTTTAGAGACAGTTGTACACCATTAAGCAGTGCAACATAGATATCCAACAAAGAACAGGAAAATGTTACAATAGACACAGTAAAGCAGAGAATATCGCAGGTACACACTACAGAGACATGCTATATGTATATAATTGCAAGGTAGAAATAGCAGGTTTCAGTAGGAATTATGCTATATAGGTAGCTAATAATAAGCAGGTAGGTAACTGACCACCACGGTCAGTCGTTTTAAATGACATAACTAAATTTCGTTGTGCGTGTAACAAGAACACAGATAAGTATAAGATTATAAGTAGAAATGTAAGGTGTGATAATGCAAGCAGACGATCATTAAGGTGTGGTAAGGTGTAAAACAAGTGAGCGCTATTACTCCAGTATAATGCTGTTATGGCTGCTTAAGAAATATGGCCTCAAAAGCTGGGTGTAATTAAACATAGAGCAGACCAAAGAAAAAGCATATGCATGGCTGCTTATATACAACTATAGATATTGTGAGATGATAGCGTTCTGTCTCTTATCACAAAAATAAGCTTCTATACGAGCTATGCAGAAATAGGTAACTACACACACGATTCTAATATATACATAGAAGAAAGAACAGCGTGTTGTACTAATAAATATTAGTCACGCAGAATGGGTGGGGCATATAGTCCGGCCAATGCCAGAGTTCAATAAGGAGGTATAGAACACCAAGGTGTAGAAGGCAACCTCCCGTCCGATAATGCCTAATATTGACCGTTGTTAGATTGCCAGGAGTTCCATAGTTGCATCCCTTCCTCCGTGCTTGAGATCCTGTAGGCAACGTCCCCTTTAAATACAATGAGATGAGTGGGAGATCGCCACTTGTATAAGACATGGTTGTCTCTTAGCATTTTTGTGAGAGCGGAAAAGGACTTGCGCCGCTGTAAAGTTCCTGGAGATAAATCTGAGAACACTGATATCCGCTGGTATTCGTCTGGTAAACTCTCTGCCTTTCTAGTAGCGTCCAAGAATGCCGATTTATCATGAAGAAAATGAACGCGTACGATTGCGTCTCTCGGAGTGTCCATAGGTAGATGTCTGGGTCTGGGGACCCTTCGGGCCCAATCCACAATCATTTCTTTATTGGCACATTTGGGTAAGACTGTTTTGATAAACTTTTGAATATAGGAAGACAAGTCCGCTGATGGAATAGACTCCGGAATTCCTCTTATTTTCAAATTGTTGCGTCTAAGCTGGTCCTCCAAGATCATGGTTCTGTTTTTCAACTGGTGCATCTCCTCCTCCAGTCTCCTGCATGTATCTGATAACAAGTTATTCGAGGAGACCAGCTCTCCCATTTTTGTTTCTGTAAGTAGGACTCTGTCCTCCACCGCTCTGATAGATAAGCTGAAAGACTGAAAAATCTGGTCTATGCTGCAAAGGAGAGAGTCTCTGAAAGATAATAGTATGTTCCTGAGTGAGGAGCTGGTCAGTGGTGAATCAGGAGTCTGTAGCATGTCAAACTCCATAGGAACGCACTTAGACATGAACGCTGCTGCTATAGTTGATGATGCAGACCAGATATTTTGCCAGGTAGCAGCAGCAGATGGAAGGTGATCCTGTGTGTTAGAATGGGGCAGTGAGCATGAGTTGCCAGAGCTGAGCTGTTCAGCACTGCTTATGAACACAGGAGCTGCAGGGGAGAGAGTGGTAGCTTTAGCAATAGTGTCTGGCACTAAGGGTGGTATTACACGGAACGATTATCGTTCGAAAAATTGTTAAATCGTTCGGATTTGAACGATAATCATTTCGTGTAATAGCAGCAACGATTAAACGACCAACAAGAAATCGTTGATCGTTTAATAGGATCCGGACCTATTTTTATCGTTTGATCGTTCGCATATCGTTTGGTGGAATAAGAATTCACAGCTGAAACGTACGCAATATCGACGACTAAACGACCGCAAGAACGATCATAAATAACGATCGTTTCGTGTACTTGGGCGAACGATTTCGGGTCGTTTGCTTTAGCGGTCGTTTAAGATCGTTTATCGTTAATCGTTAGTCGTCGGAAAATTGCTTGGTGTAATAGTACCCTTAGTGTAAGGAGAGGGTCGGGTGTCGGCAGGACAGGCTGAGAGGCAGGAGCTGGCTTCATGCCAGAAGTAGGAAGGATACAGTCCGTCCCTGTGTGTGGGGTGCTGCATGAGGGAGCCCCTGTCTGTGATCCCAGGAGTTCAGAGACATGTTGTGTGAGCAGGCTCTTACCAGTGTCAGGTAGCGCTCGTTTAGGACGGATATCAGGAAGAACTCTGTCAGTCTCTGCAGGCAGCTTCTTCCTGTCTGGGCCGGCGCCATCTTGTTTCCTCACATGGGGATGCCATATTACTTTCTGTATCCTCTGTGGTTGTGATAATCAGCGATGCATGGTGCCAGGACCTGCTCTAGGTGGTCACCGATGTAAAATGCCCGGAGAGATAAGCCAGAGATATAGAAAGAGGGTCTTAGTTGCTGTTATAAGCAGGGTCAGACAGGAGCTCAAGCAGAATGTGTCTGTCTCCTCTGGCTGCAGGCCACTCCCCCAACAGGAGAGGTTTTCTATGGGGGATTTGTTACTGCTCCGGACAGTTCCTTTCACAGACAGGGGTGGCAGCAGAGAGCACTGTGTCAGACTGGAAAGAATACACCACTTCCTGCAGGACATACAGCAGTTGATAAGTACTGGAAGCCTTTTTTTTTTATAGAAGTTAAATTACAAATCTCTGGCACCAGTTGATTTGAAAGAAAAAAGTTTGGCATGAAAACCCCCTTTAAAGCAACCACTAACATATAGGAACCCCCCCCACACACACACACACGTTAAAATGTACATAGCCTTCAATAGCCTTCAATAGTCAAAACCTCAAGGATATAAAGGTGCAGCAGACCGACCATGACTGAGGTCTATATACTTGAACTTACACTTATACACGTATAGAAACAAACACTCACTACATGTATACAGGAGGGACGACCGCTCTTTATGCGCACTCTACAGGAGAAAGCAAACACTGCATACAAGTGAAGGGTTCTAGCCCTTACACATTTATGTAACATTGCTGTTCCCAAGACCAAATACTGACTCCCTGCAGCGCGTAAAATATCTTTCCGATGACTCAAATACTAACTACGCGTTGTTTATTCTGCCAAAGGTAAAAGATTTTTTTTCATTTACGTATATTCACAGTAAAAAAAAAAATAAAACAAAAAAATAAAAAATGAAAACACACTAAGCTATTAGGCCATGTTCATACAACTCAAGTTCCGTACTAACCAAGGCCATTATTGCAACGGCTGTGATTGGTACGAAACCTACGTTGTGGTACAAGCCAAGGGAATCCTGGCCAGAGTGTATATACAGGGTATACACTCCGTCCGGGATCCCTATCGGCGCCGTAGAAAACTGATATGTCAGTTTTCTGCGGCCGCAGAAGACCCTGTCAGTGCACACTATGGAGTGAGCGGCTCAACCCGCACGCTCCATAGTGTGCAGTGGGGAGTTCTGATGCGGGCGCGCACTGATGCACCCACATCAGAACTCAGCGGCGCCCAGATGATCTTTTCTGAGACCGGCCGGTCTCGTACTACGTGTGAACATAGTCTTAAAATGCATTCACATACTGGAGTTGAGCACAAAGATGCATAAAGAAAACCTCTTGACCCAAGCTTATAGGGTTTTGTATTTCAAGATGTAGTCAGCCGTAAAAAGACTTAAAAGGGGTAGATACAGCAACTCCTATGTCCTCACTTTGGGTGCGGGTTTTGCAGATCAGTCGAATGGAGCCGAATTGTAATACCACACATAACCTGTGGATAGGGGTGGCGCTGTTTTTGCAAGAAAGCAGCTGTATTTATCTGTTAAGAAAGCCCTTTGCATTGTTTTTTTTTTGTCATTGTTTATCAAAATGATACCAGGAATCCAACAGCCCCAGCTATAAGTCAATGGAATCCATTGATTGCTAGTGTTGCCTGCAAACCAACATACCCAGCACAGAGTTGCAGCTTCCATTATAAATGGAGTCACAGGGCAAACCCAAACTCTGTATTATAGATTACACTAAACAACTTATATGATCTACCACTAAACAAGATCCATTTGTCTTACAGGATCAGGGCACACAATGGAATAGACCAGTGTTTCTCAAACTGGGAGGTGCAGGGTCCCTTGCCTGTGCCAAACATCAGCATACAGCAGGGACACCACTGATGAAGACAACCCAGCATGGCCATAATGTCCCAGGTTCTTAACAGTATAACAGAAGTAGAGCAAGGGAGCTGCTGAAGAACCTCCTCAGGGTAAAGTATAAGTGGTCTGTGTGGGAAGGGGGGCAAGGAGAGGAGAAAGTAGTTGTCACAGGTAGAATGGTGGCAATGAAGGAAGCCAGTGCTGCTGTGTGCATGTATGTGGGCTCCTATCAGCACAAAAACTGCCAGGAAAGTAGAGGGATGAGTTATGGGGACTGCAATGTGGTACTAGTTTACAGGTGGAGCAGTATGTATTATTGCAGTGTGATTTGGGTTATAGAGGTGGAGCAGTATTTATTTGTGCAGTGTGGGTCTGGGTACAAAGGAAAAGCAGTATGTATTATTGTGTAGCGTGTTGTTGGGTCATACTGAAGGAGCAGTAAGTAATGTGGTGCAGTGCGGTGCTGGGTTATACAGGTGGAGCAGTGTGTATTTATGCAGTGTGGTTTTGGGTTATACAGGTGGAGCAGTATTTATTTCTGCACTATGGTGCTGATTTGGCGCTGCTATGGGATATTATGTGTACTACATGGTGGTATCTGGCGCTGTGTAGTCTGTGTTTGTTAGAGAGACCCCAGCAAGAACATGGATCACCTAGTAAGGCCTGGGAACAAAAAGTTTGAGAATTATTGGAATAGAGAATCCTATTGATCTTCCTTTTTGGGGGCTAATAGCTTAAGTGAGAAGTCACGTTCCTGGTCTAGAACTGTGATAATTGGTAACCTTCTCAATGAACACAGTTGTTGGGTGTATACAGACCCTTTACCGCCACCTAGTAACCATTTATAAGATGCCAGTACAATGAGACACTAGGGGTCTGTCTCTACCAATCAAAAAAGAAGTGGTTACCATGTGTAGTCATTGTGTGAGAGTTGCAAAAACCGCCAAGTCCTCTCAGAGAACCCCCTGCTGTCTTAATGCTATAAAAAGTCTAATTTAGGAACACTTGTGACACACAACTCTTTTATTGCAGACAGTACTAGACTGGCATCTGGTCTCCCAGTTTGTATACATGGAGCGTGTGTTACAGTCAGCCCAGTTTCCTCTCCTTCCATGTAGAAGGCAATTAGCTGAGACTTTCCTTCCTGGATTGTCCTCCAAGGATATACTTGGACACAAAGCCGGAAGCTGTAAAGTAAATTATTTCACAAGTAAACGGGACCAGGTCTACGACATCTGGGAGAGATGAGAAAGTGTTGTAGATGACTCAGAGAAACCATGATGTCAGCCTGCGTACTGGTGCTATCTATGATACTGGATAGAGGTTATCTCTAAGAACAAGGCAGAATCAGGACGGCCTGAGAGATATTTTATGTACAGTTCTAAAAAGTACAGAAGGATAAAAAATAAAAAAACACTTTGGCTTTTATAATCTTAACAACTTGCTTCTTTCTTCCCCTTATCTTCTATTAATGGAAAGGGTTTTCTGATTTCTGACACACTATGTACTAATGGTCAGGCGGCTGGTCTCCGCTGAGAGCATGAAAATGGAATCGCAGACTACTGTATGGGATCAGGTGTAAATGGCAGACAATGGGGGCTATATTGGGTAAGAATAAAAGGGATTTTCTGAGCCTTCAGAAGGATTGTCCAGGGATTATTCTAACAGAACCCTGATGCTACCAAAAAAAAAAAAAAAAAGTGTACATACTCTTACCCTGATCCTCTGCCGCTCTAACGGTCTTTGGTCCCTGATCCTTTCCACATAATTTATGCTGAGCCTGCAGGAATTGTCCCATCACCCAATCACTAGGCACTTTAGGGATTGGCTAAGTGCACAAATACTTGCAGGGGCAACACGTCATCTGAGGCAGCTCTTGGGGCTGGGAGTCATTGGCGGGGTACAGTGAGTATGCTTTATTTTTTTATTTTTGCAGCACCTAGGCTTCTTTCTTAATAATAATAATAAAAAAAGTTGCCCTTGAACAACCCCTTTACAATGATATTCGATTGACGAGTGTCAGACATCCACCTGGCGGCTCCACATATCAGCTTCTTTATTGCTTACCAGGTACAGCTGTGTACATTTCAGTTGTATCCTAAGCATAGGTTAGCAATACTAATCTCCAGGAGAACCAAATATAAGAAATTCTACTGACAGGACTACCTGAAAGAACTGCAGATTAACCCCATAAGTGAAAACTGTAATACTCCAATCTCTAGTAGGACTGGCGGTCATTGCTTTGTGCTGCCCAGGGTTTAGTGCTGTGCTGACCAGTGTCGTGCAGTACCTGCCTCTCTGTTGCTGCCGCGTGTGACCACGGCCTAAATACAGAATATGTTGCAGAGATGATGCCAGGTGATTGCAGGCATAGAGCAGTCAACTAATACTGGCAGGAACACGAAGCGCCAGATTTTACCCTGAACTGCCTAGACTGACATGTCAGAAGTTCACCATGCTATTTGGAACGGTTTTCAGGGATTTCCTGTTTTATACGAGTTACAGGACTTCTGGATCATTGTCAGAGATGAAATTCGTATCGGGATTTCACATTAGGAGGCTTATAAATCCAGGATGTCAGATGACACCATGAATCCTTTCCAGCTGTCTTCTTCCTACCCTGTAAGGACCTTAGCTGATTTTTTTTTTCTTTTGATGTTTTTTCTGGTGGATAGTCATGAATGACTACTGTGTAGAAACCATACTGTAAGTCCTATAAGGCCTCTAAAATATAAAGGAACCTTTCACATTAAAAAATTCCTTCAATCTATACGTATCAGGTTAGGGGTAGGAGGATCTGAGCACAGTGATATATAGTTATGTGAGATAAGTTCCAGGATAACATGTCATTTATGTATATCTCTGGTGATTCTGGGCTATCTAGTCAAGTGGGCGGTCCTACTTGGTGATTAACACTTATATTTAACGTGATTGCACCATCAGGTAAATCGCTTTGGTATTTTTACCTTATGGCATTGGCGCCTTTTTTTTTAACAGCATTTCGGTTCCTGTGCACGGCGCCGTTCTTTTCTCGAGCACGGCGCAGTTCTTTTCACAAGCACCGGCATGGCATGGAGCGGGCCCGCCTGCCCCCAGTGTGACAAAACCTCCCCCCCTCTGTGATGCTGTTCCATTGATTCTAATGTAGCCGTGTCACAGAGGGGAGGGGAGATCGTCACACTGCAAGCCGAAGGGCCTGCCCCATGTGCTCTGGGGTGGGCTGATGCTTGAGAAAACACCAGCGCCATGCACGGGAACTGGAAGGTGGTTTGAAAAAAGCACCACTATCAGCATCCCCGTGCCGTCGCCGATCCATCAGGTATACCTGATAGGACATTCGCTTTAAACTTATAACCTTATATACAGATAACTGTTGATCATTGAAAAGGACCGTCCACTTGACTACTTATGGTACTTTTACACGGAGTGATAATTCAAAATTGCCCGATCGCACGATTAACGATTTTGAATGAACGATTGTTTTTTTATGATGATCAGCGTTTAGACGGAACGATACATCGTACGGAAAAATCGTTATGCGATCGTTTTGCGATCTCTTAAGCCTATCTCACGCAAAGGTGAAATCGTTGAAAGAATGTTTACACGGAAAGATCTGCGAATGTTTTGCGAACGACCGACGATAATTTGAGAACATGTTGAAAGATCAAAATGAACGATTTCTCGCTCGCCGTTTGATCGTTCGCTGCGTTTACACGTACGATTATCGTTCGAATTCGATCGTTATCGTGCAAATTCGAACGATAAATCGTTCAGTGTAAAAGAACCATTAGACTAGAATGAGCAGAGATTTATAAAGTTATCCTGGAACTTTTCCCACTAAACTATATATTAGTCTACTCATCTCCTCCTGCTCTATAACATGATGGCAGCAGACTGGACTGCATTTTCTACATCCGAAGTGCCACCTCATATTCGTAAATCTGCCTACATCTCCGCCATGAAATGCATATTACACATTTTACCCACAATGCATCAAATCCCCATATTATATCAGCCATTTACTGTCTCTTTAGGACTCTTCTTGACTCTTATCACTTGTTGCTTTATCTTACAGAACAATCAGCTCATACATGCAAATAAAAGGTGTGCATGAGGAAAAAAAAAATAAGTCTTCAGGGTTTTAAGAAGCTAAAGTCCAAGTGTTGGACCTAAGAAGAGCTATAATGAATAACTGATTAATCTGGCAGAGAGAATGGAAGAATGTTATTTCATGGCAGGAGGAGCAGTCTGCTGTTACTATTATGGCTTCCAGGCAATACTCAGGATGCAGGCCTCTTACATGGGGAAATCATTAGCCATAGGCTTCCAGGCAGTTCTTGGGCTGCATTCACATTCTCCAGGCACCAGGATTTATATGTTAATTGTTCGGGTTTGTGTAAACCCAAACTTTCGGCACAAACTTAAAATTTACACATTTATGCAAACTTGAAGGGTTGTATGGTGCTGTAAAATAAGCATACTCGCCTCCCCCCTCCATTCCCTGCTGCTATTCCAATGGCTTCCAATGAAGTGCTGACCATGCAGAAAGTGACTGCTGAGCCAATGACTGATCAAAGCAATGATCCGCCTCAGCCAGTGATTGGTTGAGCAGTCAGTCCTCGAGGGTTGTCACATCTTTCTGAAGCAGGGAAAAATTTGGGGCAGGTAAGTATGTTTTTTTTCTTTCTTCATTTTTGCAGGACCAGAGATACTTAAAAAAAAAATAAATAAAAAAAAAAATAAAATGTCCACAGACAAATCCTTTTTTTTAAATCCCTTCCCTAAAGCGGATACAGTAGATGTCAGGCAGGGAGTATAGAGCCGGTGCCAGCTGTGAATCACAGCCGATACAGGCATATATTAATGACATCACAGGCACATATTAATGACATCACATACAAACAAAGCCTGATCAGTAACAAGAAGGTTATATTGCATAGAGAACAGTGTGCCAGTATAGATACGATGCTGTAACAAAATCCCAGCTGTTACACCCACCCACTAACAATGTGAAGAATAGAGGTGAAACTGGTTAAACCAGAAGGCAACTTGTTACACGCAGCGAAAGAGAAGGACGGAGCACGGCAGACACTTCAAGTCCTCACTCGCTCGCTGAAAGTCAAACAAACTTCAGTAAACGGAAGAGAGCAGGAAGTTCAGGAGTCGGATTGCTGAGAGGTCGTTCAGAAGCTGAAAAGAAAACTAATAAAATTTTAAAAGGTCATTCTAAAGCCCCTATTCCACGGGTCGTTTAAAGGAGCAATATCGTTCGTATTCGGCCGCTACGGACGATAATCGTCTTGTGGAATAGAGTGCAACGATCAGCCGACATCGTTCATGTCGGCTGATCGTTGCAGTCGCTTGTTTTTCAACATGTTGAAAAACAAGCGACTGATATAGCAGCGATCTGCTGCCGTCGCTCCATTGAATAGGAGCGTCGGCAGCAGATGCTGCTATATCCTATGGGCTGCCTGGACGATCAGCGATCCTCCGAGCAGCCCCTCCCGCACTCACCCGCTCGTTGCAGCCGCGATGAATAGCGGCGGCAGCGAGCGGGGAACGAGGAGCAAACGAGCGCTAATAGCGCTCGTTTGCTCCTCCAAACGACTCGTGGAATAGGGGCATAAGAAAATCTTATCAGACAAGATCTGGAGACGAAAAGGGGGGGGAAGGGGGATAGCAGAGGGGAAAGACAAGGGGGGGGTATCAATGATTACACTACAAAAACTTCCTCAGAAAAATGATGGTCATTTATGTGTATCTAGTGCAATGCCACTAAACAGCTCTGGCACTGGCTTGTTCCTCTGAGAACAACAGGGTCAGGCAGCAGAAATCTATCATGTCTTAAGCCCCTATTCCACGGGTCGTTTAAAGGAGCAATATCGTTCGTATTCGGCCGATATCGGCCGCTACGAACGATATTCGTCCCGTGGAATAGAGTGCAACGATCAGCCGATATCGTTCATGTCGGCTGATCGTTGCAGTCGCTTGTTTTTCAACATGTTGAAAAACAAGCGACTGATATAGCAGCGATCTGCTGCCGTCGCTCCGTTGAATAGGAGCGTCGGCAGTAGATGCTGCTATATCCTACGGGCTGCCCGGACGATCAGCGATCCTCCGAGCAGCCCCTCCCGCACTCACCCGCTCGCTGCAGCCGCGATGAATAGCGGCGGCAGCGAGTGGGGAACGAGGAGCAAACGAGCGCTAATAGCGCTCGTTTGCTCCTCCAAACGACTCGTGGAATAGGGGCATTAGTCTCCTCCCCAATGTCATCATCTGTCAGTGGAGTGTGGCGAGACCACCAAACATCTTAGAGGGTCAGCCTAAATTACCTGTCTGGCCAACTTTAAGGCAACTGTAAGGCATATGGGCACCTTTAGGGTAGCTTCACACACACTGTATCACAGTAAATTTTCTGCTGCGGATACGCAGCAGATTTGATGTAAATAACTGAACACAGCATCAAATGTGCACCATCAAATCTGCTGCTGATCTGCTGCGCATCGGTCGTGTGTGTTAGCACCCTAAGGGCCCTATTCCACCGGACGATTATCGTTTGCATAATCGTTAACGATTAACAATCTCAAACGACCGCTATTGCGAAAGACCTGAAAACGTTCTCATTTCCATGGAACGATAATCGTTACTTATGATCGTAATTGCGATCGTTTTTCTTCGCTATTTATTCGCTATTGCGTTCGTATCTATTGCGAACGACTGAACGATGTCTTATTCAATGCGAACGTTTTGCGAACGAGCAACGATAAAAATAGGTCCAGGTCTTATAAAGCGATGAACGATTTCTCGTTCGGTCGATAATCGTTAACTGCATTTCAACCGAACGATTATCGTTTAGATTTGAACGATTTAACGATAATCGTCTGGTGGAATAGGGCCCTAAGGGTTTATGCACCGGGGTAAATGTGTCCTGTGCTGCAGAGAGTATGTGCACGAGGCCTTAGGCTATGTTCACACTAAAGGCCCTATTCCACGGAACGATTATCGTTCGTATTCGGCCGATAATCGTCCGGTGGAATAGAGTGCAACGATCAGCCGACATCGTTCATGTCGGATGATCTTTGCAGTCGCTTGTTTTTCAACATGTTGAAAAACAAGCGACTGATATAGCAGCGATCTGCTGCCGTCGCTCTGTTGAATAGGAGCATCGGCAGCAGATGCTGCTATATCCTATGGGCTGCCCGGACGATCAGCGATCCCCCGGGCAGCCCCCCCGCAGCTCCCCGCCACCCCTCCCGCACTTACCCGCACGCTGCAGCCGCGTCGAATAGCGGCGGCAGCGAGCGGGGAACGAGGAGCAAATGAGCGCTGAGAGCGCTTGTTTGCTCCTCTAAACGACCTGTGGAATAGGGGCATAAGTATAACACCGGCCGTTCTGTGATCCGGCTAGATCACAGAACGTCCGGTGTTACTGAAGATCATCCTGGATGGTACTGCAGTACCGGCCGGATGATCTTGATGTGAATTCGGATGCATCAGATTCAGATGCACTGACATGTTCTATGCGGCCACTATTCAATGAATAGCGGCCGCAGAAAACCGACACTTTAGTTTTTCCTGCGGCCAGATGAATCACGGCCGCAGTGTATACTATGTGTATACACTCCAGACGGGATTCCATTCATTCACATACAACGTGTGTTTTGTATAAATCAGGGCTGTTGTTGTAAATTAAAACAGCTGTGATTTCTACAACACATACGTCGTGTGAACATGGCCTAAGGAGGTAAGTCACTCAATGAACATGTGACCCCAGCAGAGCACACTCACAATCCTGGCTCTACTATGACAACACCCTCATAAACATCATTATTACTAAAAACAAAGCTTGACAGTTAAAAATCATAAACACAACTGACCTCGCTGCCCGTGGCGACCAATCACAGCTCAGCTTTTTTTAATACGTTTGGAAAAAGGAGGCAGATTCATCTAAACATTTATATGATGAGATTTATATAAGTAATCGCTGTGCCATCCAATGTCCTCCATGCCTGCTTTGTTTACATGGCTGGCATGTTGACAGCCGGCATACCCATGTCACCACTGCAGCCAACCACTGGGCTTCTCCCAGTTCCACTATGTTTAGGATAAGCTGTAATACCTTTCCGCTGATATCCAGTCGTATACCAAAGATGTAACATGGCCAACAATAGCCTGCAGTTTGCCATACATAATAGATATCTGTTGGATGACCATAAGACATTGTGGAAGAAAATGATCAGACAGATTGATTTTATCTGTCCAATCCTTTTGTTCTTGGGAAGATAAAGTGCCAGCAGAGGAGTCTGGCAGCGTCTTTCTCACCTCTTCCCATTCAGAGGATATAGATGCAAGTGTGCATCTGTATGGGGCGACATGGGGAGAGGTAGCTACTGTGTTCAGTCGTCACTGATCTCACGTGTGGGGTCTACCATTGTCTAACATCAGAGGTCCGTCATGCTTTGTAATGGACTTATAATAAACAGAAGTCTCTGCTTGGAGGACAACTTTCCATGACTGATGACAAGACAATGCCCAGAGAACTAAACAAACAGAAGGAAAGGATCCTCGGATAAGCAGCAGCCGCACATAGTGATCACCAGGAAGGAGAGCTCTTTAAAACAATACAATAAAGATATAAAAACTACACAATAGAAGATGTACTAATCACTACATAGAGACAGCAAAGGGCTGCGGGCAAAGATTAGCCCTGACAGCTCACTGTCTCTTACCATTCCCCAACCTCTTATCCACGCGTTTCATTCCACCCTGATACAGACTCTTTCATGTTCTCCAGAGCTAAGGAACAGAAACAGCTCCCGGATTTACTACTCGGGGGCTTCCATATGGAGTGGTGGAAAGAATGCACTGGCAACCCCATCCCGTCCACTATTTCCACTCACACACCAACCAGAAAACTATGCTCACCTAACAGGTTACACACACACACGATATTATATAAATATAAATATTATATATATATTCCATCCTCTCTCAGAAACAGTAGGGAGGGAAACCTTCAGTCCTTCAGCTGTTGCAAAACTACAACTCCTATCATGTCCCATCACTGTCCCTACCCCTGATCTAAATGATGGCCATAGCCTTCACTAGGTGTCAGCCTAACATTCATGCAGATGACACGCCTGGTTCAGCAGGATGTGCATGTGTTCTAAAAGTGGAATAAGCCGCTACCAGCCATCTTTGTCGCTGTCAGTCTCTCTAGGGCACAGGTGTCAAACGAATGGCCCTCCAGATGTTGCAAAACTACAATTCCCATCATGCCTAGACAGCCAAAGCTTGCTTCAGCTAGGTATGATGGGAATTGTAGTTTTGCAACAGCTGGAGGGTCGTGAGATTGTCAGTCTCTCTAGTGCATGGGTCTCCAAACTGCGCCCCTCCAGCTGTTTCAAAACCACAATTCTCATAATGCCTGGACAGCTAAAGCTTTGGGTTTGGCTGTCCAGGCATGATGGGAATTGTAGTTCTGCAACAGCTTGAGGGCCGTGAGTTTGTCAGGCTCTCTAGGGCACAGCTGTCAATGACAATTTCCCTAGAAAAGCCATTTACTTCATGGCAGGCAATGTTCTTTTTATATGGCCCATAAATCTAAAATTAAGTAATTTCACAATAGAACTTAATTAAACATTTTCTATCATTTTGTCTCTGTGGCTGCTATGTGTCGCCACGGTAACAGACAGCCATCAATCTCTCCATGTAAGGCCACATTCACACACGCGTAGTGCAGTCCATGGCCAGGGACCCGCGGCCGCGGACCGCACTACTGTATGTGCATCCGTAGTACTCCGTGCTTCACAAAGCAATAAGTTCACACATCATTACCCCAGCCATCCGTGCCGCAAAAAAACGGTCTGCATTACAACATGTCTGTTTTTTTGCGGCACGGATCGCAGCCCCGTATACACGTACGGACGTGTAAACGGGGCCATAGGATAACATTGGTTTCATGTTCTGTACGCAATTGCGGATGTGTGAATCAGGCCTAAGGCAATCCTGCAGTCTTGAAGTTGTCTCCTTTCTCCAATATGTCCTTACTTTATGTTAGTAAGAAACAGGGAACCAATAGAAGGGAATGCGACTACAGTCCTCGACTAGAGTCTATTGTCTGTTACCAAGATAGTCTCAAATCTTCCAGTTATTATCATCTGCTGTATGTTCTGCAGGAAGCAGTGTATTATTTCCAGTCTGAGGGTGGGTTCACACTAGAGATGAGTGAATTTGCCGAAGTTTGGGTTCGTATGAACCTGAACTATCGGCTTCTGATTCCCGCTGTCTGCAGCCTCCGTAAACAGGGTGGATACAGCGTAAGGACTGCCTGGAAAACTGGGATACAGACATTGGCATAGGCTGCATCCCAGTTTTCCAGGCGGTCCTCCCGCTGTATCCACCTTGTTTACTGAGGCTGCAGACAGCGGGAATCAGAAGCCGAAGCTTCATACGAACCGGAAGTTCGGCAAATTCGCTCATCTCTAGTTCACACTATGGAATCCGCACGGATAAGTTCCGTCACATTCCCTCGCTTGTACCCGCTCACGGCGGCACGCATCTCCACCCGTCCCATAGACTCAATTCTATGGGCGGATTCTGCCTTCAGAATCGACATGTCAGTTGACATGTACAAGCAACAGAATCCGCCGGAACTTATCCGTGCTGATTCCCTAGTGTGGACCCACCCTGACACAGTGCTCTCTGCTGCCACCTCTGTCTGTGATAGGAACTGTCCGGAGCAGTAGCAAATCCCCATAGAAAACCTCTCCTGCATATATAACAGCAGTAAACTCCTCTTTTCATTTTTAAAAGGTTTTAGCATATGATGCTGGCTCAATACAACCTTTTATACGTAAATTGGGTTTGTGGATGGAATCATCATACTGTACACACACACACACACACAATGAGCAGTCCTGATATGGGCTTTGAGGACATTTATATTATAATATATTCTTTTTTCTCTCTTTCACTTGTCGCATATTATCTTTTTTGATGAACCAGTATACTTTACGCTAATTTGCTCAGGAGGTGCTAACTTTACTGTTGGCACTAAAGCCAGCGCTTATAAACCTAATAAAAACATTGAACCAGAAAACCTATCCTGCTTTCCAGTCTGGAGAGAATACACCACTTCCTGCAGGACGTACAGCAGCTAAGTACTGGAAGACTAGAGATTTTTTTTTAATAGAAGTAAATTACATATCTCTGACACTTGCTGGGACCAGTTGGTTTAAAAGAAAAAAGTTTTGGTGAACTACCCCTTTAATAGAAGGAGCTCATAATGCAATTCCATAAAGAACGGATGTGTAATCCCTGTGTATTCTTCGCTGATGGTACAGAACGCCCCGTAGTCTCTTCAGAAGGAACACATATCTATGAAATCTTTATGATGCCGTTATCAGACCTCGAAATGATGTCCTCACCCTGCATCAGTGATAGAGAATATAAAAGAATTAACTGTACTAAACTGCATGGAGATGACTAATCTGGTTAGGAACACATCCTCAGAGAATGCCCGCAGGATACTGTAACTGTGGAGGGAACAGCTGGTACACAACGTGACGAAAGGAGATTCCTTTTATTTACAGCATGCCACTACCAAGGAAATATACAATGGTGTTTTTCGCTGACATCCGTTGGTAGTGCCGCCAAAAGCCAAACAATAGGCGAGAAGTCTGATTACCTTACAGTATGCGTCCGTCACCAGCTGCAGGGGCACATCAGGGCAAGTAAGTGGCATTGCCAACTGCAGCAGGACACATCAGGGCAAGTCTGTGGCATCACCAGCGGCAGCAGGACACATTAGGGCAAGGCAGGGGCACCACCAGCTGCAGCAGGACACATTAGGGCAAGGCAGGGGCACCACCAGCTGCAGCAGGGCACATCAGGGCAAGTCAGTGGCGTCACCAGCTGGAGTAAGGGCACATCAGGGCAAGGCAGGGGCACCACCAGCTGCAGCAGGGCACATCAAGGCAAGTCAGTGGCGTCACCAGCTGCAGTAAGGGCACATTAGGGCAAGTCAGGGGCACCACCAGCTGCAGCAAGGGCACATCAGGGCAAGTGGAATGGCATTACCAGCTGAACCAGGGCACATTAGGACAAGTCAGTTGCATCGCAAGCTGCAGCAGGGGCACATCAGAGCAAGTCAGTGGCATTACCACTGAACATAACACATGTAATAATCAGACAGCGATGCTTCCTAGATGCTGGTCTTTGGGACAGTTGCTGACATTGGATTTATTCCATTTAGATTTGAGGGGTGTAGAAACAAATATCGGTGCAGAAATCACCCCAGCAGAGATCCAGGTACAAATCTCACAGATTACAGCCACACAGATCCATGAACAGAACCAACAGATTAAGACCCTACAGATCTATGAACATATCCAACAGATTACACCCCCTACTATATACATATCTATCAGATTACAGCCATAGAGACCTATAAACATATCCAGCAGATTACAGCCATAGAGACCTACTATATACATGTGGTGTCCCACCACGGGTGTTGCTAGTTTGAACACTCCCTCGCAAAAGCCTTGTACTGTAAGAAACAATGTGGTAATAATAGTGTATATTTGAGTTCTACTACAAGAGTTCATTGTCTGTATATTTCTAACTGTTGCACAGCTGTAGTCATGTAAGGGTTATTGTTTTGTTTGTGATCTGCACACCAATGAGAGTTACTCTTCTCTTCCACCCATCTCTATCCTCCTTCCTTCTCGCACTCTTCTCCACCACTCACTGGAGCTGTTGCATACACCCTGTAGGAAGTTGTCACATGGGGAGAGGAAGTGTAGACCCACACCTAGTCAGTTCCTTTCTGTTTGGTAGTGACTAAATCCCATACCGCAAAGGGACCTTGCTGGGGGTGGGCACACAGCTCCCAGGCAAGCAGAGCCCCGGACGGATTTCATTGGCTGCTCCACTCAGGGCTTTCTAGCAGTCAAAATCAGACCCTGCCAGACCCTCGACCCTAATCCGAGCGTTTAGTATTAGGGTTAGGGTTGGGGGTCGGCTTAGGGTTACGTCCCACTTATTTCTCATTTCTAACCCTCCTCACAGCCCCAACCCTAACCCTCCTGATTAGCACCAACCCCGAGGGTTAGGGTTGTTGTGTGGGCAGGGAATAATTAAAATGTTTGTAGTAACCCTAATCTGACCCCCAACCCTAACTCTAATACTAAACGTTTGGATTAGGGTCGGGGGTCTGGCAGGGTCTGATTTTGACTGCTAGGAAGCCCGGAGTGAAGCAGCCAAAGAAATCCGTCCAGGGCAGGGCTTTTCTGGGAGTTGTGTGCCCGCCCCCAGCAAGGTCACTTTGCGGTATGGGATTAAGTAACTACCCTTTCAGTTTTTCAGGGGGGCAAGACACACAGATCATGCATTCCTGCAGGGCTTAGCCAGGAGCCTGGCTCTGCCGGGTTCCCTGTCTGGGACAGGACAGCTGTATTGTATCCCTATGGAGAACACAGAGACATTATTTAAAGCAACACTTTTCCCTCACAATGCAGTGCTAAATACCTAAAGAGAGGACAAGTCAGGGATCACCCCAACCCACGCCGTGAACATCTCAACACCGTGCAGGACAGTATCCTAAAGTAGAGGAACCGGATAGAGAAAAGCAGCTAAGAGCCTACGTACTCTATCTTGCAACGCAGGTGGTATAGTGACAAGGGTCGAAGCACAGGCGAAAGCATTCTTCTTCTTAAAGTTCCGGCAGAGCACAGTACTACATTGGGTTGGGACTCTCATGACCTACTTCTCTGAACTCTACTCTTCTCAGCACACAACCAAGTCAGCACTGCTATGCTACTCTAATCTACCTAATCAGCTCTCAGAACACATCTAGTGAAAGTCAAGTCGGTATCAGTTACGTATTATATGAGTCACTTGTATCACAGAAGATTTATCAGTAAAGAAGAGTTTATTTATTCTACTGGGACTCATTGCCATTGTGGTGGTACTGACAGTCTGGGTGGGTCATAACTCCACTCCGGACCACAGTGATAAGCACCCAAGGGATCCATCACAACCCGGCGGGTCACCGACCATTGGGGCAGGGTATAGCCAGCCACACACAACAAGCAGGTATACCATCACACCTGTAAGGACCTGTAGCACTGGCGTCACGACAACCTCATAACCGGCTGAGCTATACTCCACCGACCAACCACCATAGAAGTGGCGTCACCCGGAACAACTTAACAGGTGACCGGTCGAGTACACACCACATAGATATCTATCACATAACAGCCTTATGCTGGGTTTACACGGAGTGATAATCCGCCCGATCGTACGATTAACGACTTCGAAGTAACGATTTTTCTTTTATAACGATCAGCGTTTAGACGAAACGATATATCGTACGGAAAATTCGTTTTGCGATCGCTTAAGTCTATCTCGCACATAGGTAAACGACTGTTTACACAAAACAATCTGCAAATTTTTTGTTCGATCGTTCGTTGCGTTTACACGTACGATTATCGTTCAAATTCGATCGTTATTGTACAAATTCGCACGATAATCGTTCCGTGTAAACGCAGCATTAGAGACCTATATACATATCCCACAGATTACATCCATAGAGACCTATATACATATCCAGCAGATTACAGCCATAGAGACTACTATATACATATCCATCACATTACAGCCATAGAGACCTATATACATATCCAGCAGATTACAGCCATAGAGACTACTATATACATATCCATCACATTACAGCCATAGAGACCTATATACATATCCAGCAGATTACAGCCATAGAGACCTATATACATAGCAGGGCTGTGGAGTCGGTAAGTCGCAGCTCCGACTCCAACTCAGACTCCTGAATTTTATCAGGACCGACTCAGACTTCATAAATGGCCGGTCAGATACCAGGGGAGTTATTTATCACACTGGCTCAGCAGCTTCTCCCTAATGTCCTACATGATCCTGGAGCGACTTCTGAGGGAATAAGGAATACTGTATATAAAGCAGCTTCTCCTGTGTGTGCAGTGGATGCAGCCAGTCTCCAGCCTCCATGTCCAGAACTACTCACAACTAGACTAGATGGAGCAGATGGTCTTTTCCTGCTGACAATTTTCTATGTTTCTAACTAAATATTCACCATACAAGAAACACTGCTAACAATGCCAAATCCCTGTAATATAGAGGTCAGTTATAGTGGTATACAGGGGTCACACAGTGATATAGAAGGTCACTGTGGGGGCATGCAAAAGAACGCACACACATACACACACAGCCTGCTGCAGCCATAGCATACACACTGAAGAAAAACACACAGTCTTCTCAAAGAGAGAAAACACCACACTGAGGACAGAGGTTACTGCTACACTACTTATGTCTTCTCCTCCTCCTCCTCCTCTATATTACACAGGATATCTTCATATTACACTGCTGCTCATATACAATCATCCAACATCTAGGAAGAGAACAGCACAGATCTCACCCCCCCACACACAATGGACTCTTCCAGCTGAGAAACAAACTGCCAAATAGTGACCGACAACTTTTCCCTGACCACCCTTATGTAATAGGGACAGTGTCCCATTAGAATGTTGCTCATAATATATATTCAATGAGCAAAACTTGTAAAATTCATATCAAAATTCAATTCTACATTTTTTTAAAGATTTTTTAAAAGCTGGAGTCAGAATTGGTAATTTTTTTTCCCCCGACTCCAGCCAAAACTGGCTCCGACTCCACAGCCCTTATACATGGCAATCAGATTACAGCCATAGAGACCTATATACATATGCAGAAGATGACAGCCACAGATAACTATATATGTATCCTCTGACTCATAATGTATACCGGAATATGTTCATTGCTGGTTGCAAAAGTTGCAGAGTCCCATTCTTTGCCATAGGAAATAACTGTAATCACAATTGTACTTTTTACCCATAATTCGTGCATTGTCTTTGTGTCTCTATTTTGGAAACAAACAGCTGGATGTGGGTTCTGAGACACAGGGGACAGACTGATACCACTGCATTAAATAGTGTACATTTTTGCACAGGAATATTTGCACACTTGCTTCCTGATTCACCAAATCACTAAGAAACACAATAGGAGACCAGACTGCAATGTATACAATGCAGCCACCTGATGACAAGGTTAGGCCCTGTATACACATGAAATTGCCGCCATAATATACCTCAGACTGTTTCTACCAGTGTCACCGTCATTCTGTCCCTATGCAGAACAATGGGAAGCCTATCACAAGTGGGAATGAGCCCTAAAGAAAAGAATTATTCTATGAATATGCTGTGAAACAATATGAAAAAACCACAAGGATAGAAAAAAAACTATAGCGATGAGAGTATATATACAGTGATGTTAGTTTGTGGGTGGTTTTTTGTCTCAGAATGTCTTTTCAGCATAGTATATACTGTGACTAGCCATAACCCCCTGAAGCTGAAGTAACAGGTCCGCACCGTCCGAATAGGTGCAGATTCTGCATCCAGATGTGTGTATGCATTACAGCCCCAATATAAAAACACCAGACCCGGGCTATAGTAACCAATATAAAAACACCAGACCGGGGCTATAGTAACCCATATAAAACACCAGACCGGGGCTATAGTAACCAATATAAAAACACCAGACCGGGGCTATAGTAACCAATATAAAAACACCAGACCCGGGCTATAGTAACCCATATAAAAACACCAGACCCGGGCTATAGTAACCCATATAAAACACCAGACCCGGGCTATAGTAACCAATATAAAAACACCAGACCCGGGCTATAGTAACCCATATAAAAACACCAGACCCGGGCTATAGTAACCCATATAAAAACACCAGACCCGGGCTATAGTAATCAGTATAAAACACCAGACCCGGGCTATAGTAACCCATATAAAACACCAGGTCCAGGCTATAGTAACCCATATAAAACACCAGGTCCAGGCTATAGTAACCCATATAAAAACACCAGGTCCGGGCTATAGTAATCAGTATAAAACACCAGACCCGGGCTATAGTAATCAGTATAAAACACCAGACCCGGGCTATAGTAACCAATATAAAAACACCAGGTCCAGGCTGTAGTAACCCATATAAAAACACCAGACCCGGGCTATAGTAACCCATATAAAAACACCAGACCCGGGCTGTAGAAATAAATATAGAACATTGGGTTCAGGAATAAATTAAAACAATGAAGACTTTGTAATGAATGAAAAATCCTCAGGAGTAAGAAGGAACACAAGAGTCTTTATACAGAGTTTCCCTTACATAACAAGGCTCATCCAGGACCTCAGTAACATTCATTATATTATCAGGACATGAAACATTAGGGACATGAAACTTTTACAAGAACATGAGACATTTATCCTTGAGACTTTTAGGACACTGAGGATGACAAAGTGACTATTGTGTTCTGTTACTGCCCGGCCATGGTTACTACACTATCATCCAGGAAGAAGAAGAAGAAGAAGCGGCACTTCTCCTGAGCTTCTCAGGCTTACAGCGTTCTAATAACCTGAGCAGGAAAGCTCCCGGTCACAGACTGCCATCCATAGGGTCTGCTCTGGTCATACACATCACCTCCTGCCCACCAGGGCTGCTATACTATACATGGCTGGGATGGAAAAATGTCTCTGTATACATATCCTGCAGACAGAAGCCAGATCCAGGAAGACAAGTCAGAGCCTTGGAGTAACATCACACACAGGGCTCAGAGGTCGCCCTGACACTTGTGTTATATGTCCTGGGACTCCAAATTAGTAATATAAACCAAGGGAAGACTAAAGAGGGGGATCTGTACCCACCAGGACCCCCACACCCTGGAATATCCCCCTCCTCCATCATTACCTCCTGCTGCACTTTTATGGAAACGTCATGGAAATGTCTGCAAGCAACTTCATGGACGTGAATGGGATTGTGTGTACAGGGGAGATGGAGGTCGGCCGCCTCAGTCACAGACTAATCTGATGTGTGTGGCCGTGTCCTCTATATCTCCCACTAACACTCAGTCACTACTACTCCTCATATCCCATTCATTACTAATGTTATATTCTCTTCCCTACCCACTAACTCCATACCCTTCCACTTCTGCCCCTTCTCTACCTACCCTCCCCCAGTCCACCTTACCCTGCTCCACCTACCCTCTCCCTGCCCCTTTTCTATCTACCATCACCCTGCCATTATAAACTTCTTTACCCACCTTCCCCACACACCATTTGTGCCCTCCCCTACTTACCCTTTAATGTTGCCCCCTCTCTGCCTACCTTTCCCAAGTCCATCTTACCCTGCTGCGCCTACCCTTTCCCTGCCCCTTTTCTATCTACCATCACCCTGCCATTATAACCTTCTTTACCTTCTTCTGCCCCCTCCCCACCTACCATCTGTGCCCTTCCCCTACTTACCCTTTACTGTTGCCCCTTTATTCTGCCCCTCCTGCCCTTATGACCAACCTTCACCTCTCTTGCCCTCCATCTCCTCCCTGCACACTTTATTCCTCACTTTCTGCCCCCTCCCTACCTATTGATGCCCCTTCTCCTCCCTGCACACTCTCTGCCCCCTCCCTACACGCTGATGCCCCCTTCTCCTCCCTACCTGCTAATGCCCCCTTCTCCTCCCTACCTGCTAATGCCCCCCTCACCTCCCTGCACACTTTCTGTCCCCTGCCTACCTGCTAATGCCTCCTTCTCCTCCCTGTACACTGATGCCCCTCTCCTCCCTGCACACTTTCTGCCCCCTCCCTACCTGCTGATGCCCCCTCTCCTTCCTGCACACTGATGCCCCCTCCCTACCTGCTGATGCCCCCTCTCCTCCCTGCACACTTTCTGCCCCTCCCTACCTGCTGATGCCCCCTTCTCCTCCCTGCACACTTTCTGCCCCCTCCCTACCTGCTGATGCCCCCTCTCCTTCCTGCACACTGATGCCCCCTCCCTACCTGCTGATGCCCCCTCTCCTCCCTGCACACTTTCTGCCCCCTCCCTACCTGCTGATGCCCCCTCTCCTCCCTGCACACTTTCTGCCCCCTCCCTACCTGCTGATGCCCCCTTCTCCTCCCTGCACACTTTCTGCCCCCTCCCTACCTGCTGATGCCCCCTCTCCTTCCTGCACACTGATGCCCCCTCCCTACCTGCTGATGCCCCCTCTCCTCCCTGCACACTTTCTGCCCCCTCCCTACCTGCTGATGCCCCCTCTCCTCCCTGCACACTTTCTGCCCCCTCCCTACCTGCTAATGCCTCCTTCTCCTCCCTGTACACTGATGCCCCCTCTCCTCCCTGTACACTGATGCCCCCTCTCCTCCCTGTACACTGATGCCCCCTCTCCTTCCTGCACACTGATGCCCCCTTCCTACCTGCTGATGCCCCCTCTCCTTCCTGCACACTTTCTGCCCCCTCCCTACCTGCTGATGCCCCCTCTCCTCCCTGCACACTTTCTGCCCCCTCCCTACCTGCTGATGCCCCCTCTCTACCTGCTGATGCCCCCCTCTCCTCCCTGCACACTTTCTGCCCCCTCCCTACCTGCTGATGCCCCCTCTCCTCCCTGCACACTTTCTGCCCCCTCCCTACCTGCTGATGCCCCCCTCTCCTTCCTGCACACTGATGCCCCCTCTCCTCCCTGCACACTTTCTGCCCCCTTCCTACCTGCTGATGCCCCCTCTCCTTCCTGCACACTGATGCCCCCTCCCTACCTGCTGATGCCCCCTCTCCTCCCTGCACACTTTCTGCCCCCTCCCTACCTGCTGATGCCCCCTCTCTACCTGCTGATGCCCCCCTCTCCTCCCTGCACACTTTCTGCCCCCTCCCTACCTGCTGATGCCCCCTCTCTACCTGCTGATGCCCCCCTCTCCTCCCTGCACACTTTCTGCCCCCTCCCTACCTGCTGATGCCCCCCCCCTTCTGCACACTTTCTGCCCCCTCCCTACCTGCTGATGTTCTCCTCCTCGGTCCCTGTCCGCACTTCTTGCACTTTGCTGTCTCCCCCGGGTCCCTCCGCCCTCCTCCCCGGTTCCCCTCCCGCTCTCTCCCCGTTTACCCGTCCTCTCTTACCTCACTGTCCGGCGGACGCTGCAGGTGTCGGGCTCCAGTCCTCGGCGGGGGGACCCCGGGCTGTCGGCGCTTCCTTATTCCGCTGCGCTGTGCTGTGTGTCCGGGCTCAGCCTCCTCCTCCTGCCGGGCTGCACCCTCCTCCTCCTCCTGCCGGGCTGCACCCTCCTCCTCCTCCTGCCGGGCGCCTCCTCCTCCCCTCTCCGGGCTCCGCGGGTTACAGCGCCCCCTGTGTCTGCCCCTCCGCACAGTCTCCTCTATGTGCAGGAACTTCTACCAACTCTGCGCCATTTCTCCAGTCTTATTCCTCAGCCTTGTATTTCGCTTATATTTCTCCCCCAGCGCTCCCTCCTCCTCCTCTTCCCTTCTTCTCCCTCCTCCTCCTCCTCTTACACACCTTCCTCATTCTCTTCCTTCGTCTCAGTATGTAAACATCTTGTGACACCTGAGGAGAGCGCCACATACAGTATCGGTCCCGCCATACCGGAGTCCTCCAACATGCTGCTCTTCCTGGGCGACATTTCCTTAACTTGTGCGGCATTTCCATCAAACTTTCCCCAATGTATTTACTAGACACTGCAGGCTTGTTCTACAACCTGTAGCTCTACGACTGTTGCAAAACTACAACTCCCATCATGCCCCTCAACCAACAGACTGCCAGGGTATGATGGGAGTTGTAGTTTTGCCACAGCTTGGAGAACACTGCACTACAGTATATAGCAGTATATTCACCTCCATATCATAGTGCAGCCAGTGAGAGTGTGTGCAGGTGGACAGGGCATGGCAAGCCTTTATGGACCTGGCCTTCTTCCTCATAGGGGGGTGGGGGGGGGGGGGGGGGGGGGGGGGGGGGGGGGGGCTTAAAGGGCAACTCGAGCGGGAAAAAATTCTTGCAAATCAACTGGTGTCAGAAAGTGCCAGAGATTTGTAATTTACTTCTATTAAAAATTTAACGTCTTCCAGTACTTATCAGCCGCTGTATGTCCTACATGTCTGTGTCTATGACATTCGGCAGATGATAAGTACTGGAAGACTTGACATTTTTTAATAGAAGTAAATTACAAATCTCTGGCACTTTCTGACACCAGTTGATCTGAAAGAAAAAAAAAGTCGATGGAGTTGCCCTTTAACTGCCAACACTGCTGTTTTGAGTATCCATATTGGCAGCAGTAGCTGCAGAAGGCTCTGTCTGTGCCATCAGCCTTGCCAGGTGGAAACCACCTAAGGGTGCTGGTAATTCCCGGGCAGAGGTTCAGCCGGGTGGCGTCTAATTTATGGTCATTCATCATCCCGCAGGCAGGACGACAGGTCCAGGGGTTTTAGCTTTTGACTTGGTCCAAACACAAGGTCACAGCATCTCCTGCTCTGGACAGTTCCTGTCATGGACAGAGATGGCAGCAGAGAGCACTGTGTCAGACTGGAAAGAAAATAACATTCCCTGCAGGACATACAGCAGCTGATAAGTATGGGAAGACTTGAGATTTTTAAATAGAAGTAAATTACGAATCTATATAACTTTCTGACACCAGTTGATTTGAAAGAAAAAGATTTTCGCTGCAGCCCTAAGGAGTCTGGTAAAACGTGGATACCACCTAGGGCTGCATCCGACTTCTTCTGGGGAAATCACATGCCGCACGCTCTGGTTCAGATGGACCCGAGCGTGCAGGAATGTGCTCATCTCTAATAAAGAACATGGACGCGGACTATGCTCACATGCACCGGCCCTAAGGCTCTCAGGCTCTGCCCCCAATTGTCTCTGTCATTGAAAAAAAAAAAAACTTTTGACATATCCGATCATTGATCTCACTGCAGAAGACGAGCTCTACTGCCAGACACTGGAGACCGTCTCCTGCAGCCAGACAGAAAAGGAAGTGAGCCAGGGAGTGAAGCACTTAGCCAAGCGCTTCTCCTGGCTGTATCTAATAAGCTTTAGCTTTGGCCGTCCAGGCATGATGGGAGTTGTAGGTTTGCAACAGCTGGAGAGCGGAGGTTCCCTACTCCTGCTCTAGATCATACATGGTTAATGAAATTAAATAATTTATTAATAAAATATCATATCCTAGTGAAGGATCACCTGAAGACTGCACTGACCTTAAAGGGGATGACATCATCATGACGTCTCTTTATAATGCCGCATGTGGTGCAATAGATTCCATGACACAAGGCTGGCTGATAATGTCATGTATACTGATCTTTGTTATTTCTCACCTCACCTCACTGATTGAAGGCGATAGCATAGTACCAGGAGACTACGGGAGTGGCCTGGGGGTTAATGTTTCACTAAACTCCATGGGTTAATAGCTCTGACTATGAATATATAGTATGGATTATTAGAAGGCCACCAGCCATGAACTCTCACAACTTACAATATACAATATAAACAGATTAGGCTTTTTCCTGCTTCCTTCTATGAGATAGAAAGTATATCTACAACACGGACGAGTAGCTATTGATTACTATTATTTTTATAATTTTTATTTATTATTATTACTATTATTATTATATTATTATCATTATTAAAATCACTATAATTATTATTTCTATAATTATTATTATTATTACTACTACTACTACTATTATTATTATTATTATTATTATTATTATTATTATATTATTATTATCATTATTATAATCACTATGATTATTATTATTTTTATATTATTATTATTATCATCATCATCACTATTATTATTATTATCATCATCATCACTATTATTATTATTATTTCTATAATTATTATATTACTATTATTATTAATATTATTTCTATAATTATTATATTATTTATTATCATTATTATTACAGCCCCCTTCCAGAGCACTGTACATATAATATTATATGTATAATAAGGGGAATGTAACATAAAATCAAGATAACGTTACATTGGATACATATGACCCTCATATGGTTGTGTTTATTCCCAGCACTGCAGAGCCCTATGAAGCAGAATATGGTCTAAATTTAGCCACAATAATTATGTATTTTTTATTTTGTTCTTTCTGTAATATATATATATATATATATATATATATATATATATATACTTTGATTTAACTTTTGTAAAATATTTTGTCCCATTATAGCTCATAACTGTGACTTTCCTGTATCATGATGTATTATTACCTGCCAGTGTTTTAGACAAGGCCAGGGCAGTAGCAATCCTGACAACCCATCTGTACCCTACAATCAGGTCACATTAGTGCCAATGCAATGACATAGAGGTCCCCTCCTTCTATCCATCTGCTTGGAATCAGCATTAAACTAGTTATCTCCAGTCCTGGCAATGGCAAAAGTATGTTATTAATAATGGGGCACGCTTAAAAAAGGAGTACTCTGGTGTATTTTTTTTTCTTTCAAATCAACTGGTGTCAGAAAGTTATACAGATTTGTAATTTACTTCTAATTGAAAATCTCAAGTCTTCCAGTACTTATTAACTGCTGTATGTCCTGCAGGAAGTGGTGTATTCTTTCCAGTCTGACACAGTGCTCTATGCTGCCACCTCTGTCCGTAACAGGAACTGTCCGGAGAAGTAGCAAATCCATAGAAAACCTCTCCTGCTCTGGACAGTTCCTGACATGGACAGAGGCGGCAGCAGAGAGCACTGTGTCAGTTGTGACTTTTAGAATGTGAGGTGTTACAGATGTGCCAAAAATCTCTGCCAGTTGTTGGGGTTAATGTAAAGTGTATGGGCCCCTTTCCCATGTATCAAAGCAACCGCTATATAGGAGGTGATCAGTGTTTGTTGAAGCTACAGTTGACATGGAGCAATCCTGAGGAGTGAAAGGCAGAAGAGCGATTACTCAATTATTCTTGTGGTTCTTCACTTCCATTATTGCTGACAGAACGTGCCCTTTTTTTACATGGGGATATATGCTGCAAGCACACAGGGGGAGATTTATCAAACATGGTGTAAAGTGAAACTGGCTCAGTTGCCCCTAGCAACCAATCAGATTCCACCTTTTATTCCTCACAGACTGGAAAATGAAAGGTGGAATCTGATTGGTTGCTAGGGGCAACTGAGCCAGTTTCAATTTACACCATGTTTGATAAATCTCCCCCACAGAGTATTGTCTTATGTGCATAAAAAAACGCAGCAAACAAATTTACCTTGGGCAACAATTGGGCCTTTGGGCTGATAATCGCCCCATATAAAGCTCTCCTGTTCTTAAATAAAATAAAATTTGGGCGTTACCGTTCCATTAGTCAATAAGGTGTGTCCTTACACAGTGTTATAATGTCAGCTCTGATTGGACGATGTCAAGAAGCACCTGTATGCGTTCATATGTTCATATTTTGTCAGGATTTTTGTGTCTTCAACAGAAAGCAGCAGCTCAGAACTGGGGGAAGGAAACTGAATAGATGATAACAAGTGTGGAAAGAACTGTTAGTCTCACCATGGGAAGCAACATATCAAAAGTTATGTTTGGGTGGAATACCCCTTTAAGCTCCATTCATTTCAATGAAACTGAGTTGCAAATTGAAGACAAGAGTGGTGTTGTCTCTGGAAAAAAGGAGCCATGTTTACCTAAGGCTGGATAACCCTGTGACCTTGCTATGACCTGTGGTCGGTCTGGCGTACCATCTAGTTGTCATTGCTTTTGTTTTGTGTAAACTCCCGGGCGATAAAACAAATGGAGGTGATATATAAAGTATATATTATGCAGCAACATGTTAACGCTTTGCTGCTGGAAGGACATCCAAAAAGTTCCATTTCTTACTGAAAAGCGCCATTGTTTCAGATACAGCGTCCCTTTTAGTGGGAATAAACTATTCATCAAGTAACTTGTACTGGGAAACATGAGAGGCCTGGACTGAGTTTCTCCGCACATTCATGGAAATCCAGTCAATACCAACTTTTTCTCGTCTCACTGAGCTTATATATAAATAATGCAACTGTGTCCTCGAGAACAGTGGATTTCATGTGCTAAAACTTCTACAGAGCCAGAAAGTGGAATGAGGGCAAATGAAGAACGCTCTAAGATTACAGAGGCCCATTCATTTACGGGACGGGGAAAAACAGAGCACGCTATACCCTCTGGCAGCACCCCGCTTCGTTTTCTTAGAGGGGGTTACGCTTGTGGTTCTGAACTATACCGTTAATGTGAACCCTGACTTATTTCAGTATATAATAAGAAGTAATACAATATTGGCACGGCTATAATGGGTTAATAATCACAGCTCTCATGCCTCTGCAGGGCAGACAGGTGAACGTACTGACCTTTATCATACAGTATGCCTATGACATTGGCCAGAATAATGGAAATATCCTTTAGAGCAGGGGTAGGGAACCTTGGCTCTCCAACTGTTAGAAAACTACAACTCCCATCATGCCTGGACAGCCAAAGCTTTAGCTTCGGCTGTCCAGGCATGATGGGAGTTGTAGTTTTGCAGCAGCTGCAGAGCCAAGGTTCCCTACCCCTGCTTTAGGGTATATTGGTGTGTGCTGTAGGAGGGTGCACGGTATGGCGGGTTTTGCCCTCTTATGGAAAAAGTTTGACGTTTTTTTCATGGGTCTGAAGGTGGTTTGTGCCCTCGGGGGTACTGTTGCCCCTGACTGCCCTGGAAGCCCTGTGTCTACATGGTGGGTAGAGATAGATAGGCCTCTATATACCTGGTGGGGCTGAAGTCACTGTAGTAAGGAGGTGTTAGGGGCCTATTCCATGGAGCGATAATCGGCCAATTATCGCTCCGTGGAATAGAGAGAACGATCAGCCAATGATCGTGTCATCGGCTGACCGTTCATTTAGGTTCAAACCTAAAATCATCGGTCGCCACCCGCGCATCGCTACGTGGAATAGCGGGCGCGGAGGGCCACCAACTATTTTACAAACATCATACATTACCTGTCCAGGTGCAGGTCTTCTCCTTCTCTCGGTCCCGCGCCGCAGCAGCTTCGGAGCGGCCTGTCTGAGCTATCTAGCAGATCGGCGTTCGTTTACATCGTTGATCGGGTCCCCATCGGCCCGTGGAATAGGACCCTTATACACGGCCACTATATAGGGAGATTTTCTGAAGGATTAGATCTAGGAAATGCCGAGGGAGATTGTGGGTGGTTGTGGTGAGACCCGAGAAGAGATGGACACCCCCAAGAGGGTAATAGGAGAGAGACACCCAATTCTATACCACCTAAGCAGATGAAGAACTGGTTGGAGATCTCTATCTGCGGAAGGTTGAGGACATTAAAGGAAAAGTCCGGCAAAATTTTTTATTTAAGTATTGTATTGCCCCCCAAAGTTATACAAATCATCAATATACACTTATTACAGGAAATGCACATAAATATTTTTTTCCCTGCACTTACTACTGCATCAAGGCTTCACTTCCTGGATAACATGGTGATGTCACGACCCGACTCCCAGAGCTGTGCTGGCTGTGGCTGCTGGAGAGGATGATGGCAGGGGGACACTGAGGGACACAGGGCACTGGGGGGACACTGAGCATCCCTCTGCCATCATCCTCTCCAGCAGCCACAGCCCGCACAGCTCTGGGAGTCGGGTCGTGACATCACCATTTTATTCAGGAAGTGACATCACCATGTTATCCAGGAAGTGACATCACCATGTTATCCAGGAAGTAACATCACCATGTTTATCCAAGAAGTGAAGCCTTGATGCAGTAGTATATTGGTAAATTGTATAACTTTGGGCGGCAATACAATACTTTAATAAAAAATTTTGCCGGACTTTAAGTGCATGGAAGACCTCACAGCGCAGCTATATGACAGTTCTGCATGCTTTTCTCGCACGTGGTTCTACTGGGACCACGTGCTGAATACTGCTGAATACAAGACTCTTCTGGCTCGGTGAGCAGGGTTTTTCCCTATCCCTTTCCCCCACATCCTCCTTTTTTTTTTTTACATATTTTCTTTTCTTGTCCTCTTTTCCCCTTTCTTTCTTCTTTTCTTCCTACTTCTCCCTTCTCTTTTTTCCTCTTAAAGGATCTCTTCTTTACTAGAGCTGCCTTTAAATGGGCCGACAGTCCTACTTTGCTGTACTGTGATTATTTTGTATGTACCATCCTTCACACTGGCACATTGTCCTACTGTTTTTGTATGTTGTTATTTGCAACTTTGCAGTTGCTGTTTGTAATTTTCTTCTATGGAAAAATGTAATAAAACTAAGAATAAAAAAAAAGAACTGTTTGGGGTCTGGTTACTTGGTTTTTGACAGTAAGATCACTGTTAGAGGTGAGATTCCTGAAACTAGTTATACTACAGATGGTGACAAAATAGCATCAGAAAAAAATGGTGAGGCTTAACAGGGTAGTTCACCAAAACATTTTTTTCTTTCAAATCAACTGGTGCCTGAAAGTGCTGAAAATGTTTAATTTACTTCTATTAAAAATATCAAGTCATGCAGTACTTATCAGCTGCTGTATATCCTGCAGGAAGGGGTTTATTCTTTCCAGTCTGCAAAACAGAAGAGGGTTTCTATGGGTTTGCTACTGCTTTGGACAGTTCCTGACATGGACAGAGGTGGCAGCAGAGAGCACTAGAATGAATACACCACTTCCTGCAGGACATACAGCAGCAGGACATACAGCAGCTGATAAGTATTAGCAGACTTGAGATTTTTTTTAATAGAAGTACAAATCTCTGGCACTTTCTGGCACCAGGTGATTTAAAAGAAATTTTTTGGGGATGAACAGCCCCTTTAGGTCTGTCCATTCCTGAACCTACAAGATGGCGTTTCCCTTCCCTGAGGACAATGAGATCCGTAGGCGCAGGAACCACATGAGCGGTAGAACCAATTACTTTAGTGTGTATCAGACATTACGTTGTTCTCTGCAAGAAGTGGATTCCTCCAGAACTGCGTACTACATCTAAGCTGACCTAAAGCTGCACGCCATGACAAGAGAACACCCACAGGGCGTCTGTGACAGGAGGCATAATATATAGCAATGGAGAACAGCCACATAGAAGATATGCATAATACAAATGATACATAGAGACTGATACCTGTTTAAGTGACCACCAAGGGTTACATGCCCTTCTTCAAGAGACATAATAAAAAGGGTTTATTTCCATGCAAGAGTTGAGTTTACTATCAAAAAGGAAACAGAACCCCCATTACACCCCTCACAGTGTACCACTATGGGAAAATAGTAGATAGTTGTTTTTAAAGAAACTTCCAAACCTAACCAAGAACTGTATTTAGTTTTGGAAGTCCCAATGAGAATGAATGGAGCATCTAATCGCTCCCTCACCTATGCCCTATGCCCAGGTTCAGGCCCCCTCTAACACACTCTCTCTAATCCCTACGCCATGTTGGGCTCCCCACTGGACAGGCCTCGTTCTTCATACGTGGAAGGATGGGATAGAGACCTGGGGGTTTTGTGCTCTGAAGATCAGGTTTCTTGAATCCTCTCTTTAATCCACACTGCCTCCATATCCCGCCGATATCAAGAAGCCAGTTTTAAAGGACTATCACTTGCTAGATGGAAGTGTGACGCCACTCCGGTGGTGGATAGCCGAGATACAGCCGGACCTTAGGGTTTTGTCACGTGACGCCAGTGCCTGGTGAGCTCACAGGTGTGATGGCACGCCTGCTTTTAAGGTGTAGGGCCGGTTGTACCCTTCTCCCCTGTGGTCGGTGTCCTGTCGGGTTGCTGTCGGGTCCCTTGGGATAGTGTAGCCACGGATGATGTAGTCACAAGTGGCCAGAGCGGTGTAGTGACCCTCCCGAATAGTAGGACCCGCCACCCACAGAAAGGAGAGATGTCCCAAGGTTGCGGTGTAAGTGCTGTGCATGTGTTAGTGAACAATCACAGACGCTATGGATAATTGTTGACTGGATTTACTACTTGTAAACGTGCAGTAGGTAATACAACGGATCTTGACATACATGCGATACGGTTCTAATAAATACTCGAACAGAGAACCACCCAGATCTGTGGGATAAGTGCTGAGTAGGATGTAGTAGAGTTGGTAGAGTTGTACTGAGGTAGTAGAGAGAAGGGGGCTGTGAGAGTCTCAACCCAAGTAGTAATGTGCTCTGCTGGGATGTTGGAGTATATAGAGGAATACTTGTAGAAAAATAAGAAGTAGAAGACAACCTGTGCCCGCGTATTGACTTTCCTATTGTCTTCACACCACCTGATGCCCACTAGCTTTGGCTGAACCGTACTAATTGGTCACACAGGCCCCAGACCTTGTTACCTGGGATGAGCAGAGTGCTGAGGGTTTCCTGCTGACACTCGCGCTGCAAGATGGAGTTCATAGACTTTCCAGTAACTTTGCTCCACCCAGATCAGTTCCTAGCTCTTTGGCTCTTTAATGAATACTGTCCTGAACTTACTCCTAGTCCTCGGCCTGGGTGTAGATGATCTGTTGGCTAGTCCTCTCCTGAAGGGTTTAACACTGCATCATGCAGGGTATAGGCACTTTAAGAAAGAAGTTTGTAAGAGGGCACTGCCCTGCGTCCTACCCATGCGGGGTACTGACTAAGTCTAAGACTTTCCTGTAGAGGAGACCTGGCAGAGGGCAAGGGCCCAGGTAGAATCACTGTGGAGAACTATCTGAGCTCCGTCCTTTCTCCACCGAAGCTCAACGAAGACTCCTCCCTCACCCAAGGGACTAACTTCCTATCCAGCGTGTAAGGTGTGCTGTGATTGGGTGGAAAGAGTGCAACAGAAAAGTAGAAAGGAAAGAGGTGATAGGACAGAAGAAATTAATGATCCTACTGGCTCACAGAATCTGGTACACACAAATACAATAACCCTTTGAGACACTTCAGCCGTGCAGCTTCCATACTTCAATATACAATACAGCGACAACTAGTGGTCATCTTTAGGAATACTTTGGCTGTAATAAGACCACAAAAAGTATAGACTTTTGCGAAGGGTGTTAACAGCAGCAACACCCCTAGTGGGACACTATACTTCCAGAACATTGAAAAATGTTTATATGCTCCTTAGTCAAAGAGGCTTTCTCATGTTCCTGAAGTCCTGAGAGTGACAACAACTCTTTGCTCCCCATCCCTGACTCTTGCCCCCATCCCATCCCTGACTCTTGCTCCCCATCCCATCCCTGACTCTTGCTCCCCATCCCACCAACTTCCAATAAAGAAGTAAAGCATCTTTCTTTTTTCTGGTAGCACAGAAAGATATGAAACCATGCTCTCCAACACAGGAGCCAGAAGCAACAAACTCTGCAAGCTAAGTACTTCTATATTGTATTGTGAGCGAGTTTTGGAGCGTGCGAGTTTTTGATCTAAAGTGTGTTTTTGTCTCAAGTGTGGGACTTTAATATTCTGGGACTTTAGATTCGGGGAGTTTTAGAGGAAAACAAATTGTTTATTTGCTTTTGAACACATTGTTTGCTTTTGTTGCTTGTTTGTTTTTTCTTTCTTTATACATAATATCCCCATATAAATGAGCGCCATGTTTGACAATGCGGCCCAATGTACATCTTGTGCGATGTATGCAATCCTTGATCAACCGATCGAGGGTGCATACCATTGTGGGAGATGTGTGCATGTTGCTGGTTTGGAAGCCCAGATCCTGGATCTAAATGAGCAGCTGCAACGATTGAGATGCATTGGCAAACTGGAAAGGGGTCTGCTTCTGACTGAGCAAGCACTCCAAGGGGTAGATGGGGGAGAGTGTGATAGCATGGAGGTACAGGAGGAAGAGGCAGCTAGTTGGGTCACAGTTAGAAAAAGGGGTAGAGGGAAGAGTGTGAGGGAGGCCAGTCCTGATCTGGCACACCCCAACAAGTTTGCCAAATTGGCGGATGAGGGGGATGTTGATTCAGGGGTGGCATTGCTGCAGCAGGACACTGCCTCTGAAAGCCAGGGGGGTGTCTGCTCCAGTAAGGTGGGAAACAGGAGTTCAGGGCAGGCCAGGCAGGTACTGGTAGTGGGGGACTCAATTATTAGGGGGACAGACAGGGCAATCTGTCACAAAGACCGGGATCGTCGAACAGTGTGTTGCCTTCCTGGCGCTCGAGTTCGTCACATCGCGGATCGGGCTGACAGATTACTGGGAGGGGCTGGCGATGACCCAGCAGTCATGGTGCACATTGGCACCAATGATAAAGTTAGAGGTAGGTGGCGGGTCCTTAAAAATGATTTCAGGGACTTAGGCAGGAAGCTTAAAACTAGGACCTCCAAGGTGATATTTTCCGAAATATTACCTGTACCACGAGCCACACCTGAGAGACAGCGGGAGATTAGGGAGGTAAATAAGTGGCTCAAGAGCTGGTGTAGGGTAGAGGGGTTTGGCTTCATGGAGAACTGGGCCGACTTCTCGGTCGGTTACAGGCTCTATGGTAGGGACGGGCTGCATCTCAATGGGGAGGGTGCAGCCGTGCTGGGGGAGAAGATGGCTAAGAGGTTGGAGGAGTGTTTAAACTAGGGACCGGGGGGGAGGGCAACTACAATATAGTAAGTAAAGACAGAGTAGATGGAGAGCTGGGCCTAGATTATGGAACTGGGGGTGGAGCGGCGGGAGGGGTTAGAATAGTCACTAGTGATAAAAGGAAAGGGAATATGGACAAATATATTAAATGTATGTATACTAATGCTCGAAGCCTCACTAATAAAGCTGAGGAATTAGAACTCATAATGGTTGAAGAGAAATATGATATAGTGGGGATAAGCGAGACATGGCTGGATGAGACCTATGACTGGGCCGTTAATATCCAGGGTTATAGTCTATTCAGAAATGACCGTAAAAATAAGAAAGGGGGAGGGGTCTGTCTATATGTTAAATCATGCCTTAAGCCTATTCTGCGGGAGGATATATGTGATGATAATGTGGAGTCTCTTTGGGTAGAAATAAGGGGAGGGACGAAGAATAATAAAATTATTATAGGAGTGATTTATAAACCGCCAAGTATAGTGGAAGAATCAGAAAATCTTCTTATAAGACAAATAGATGCGGCAGCGAAGCAGGGGGAAGTCATTATTATGGGGGACTTTAACTACCCAAATATCAACTGGAAAGCAGAAACCTGCAGCTCCAGGAAGGGAAGCGTGTTTTTGGAAATAGTAAAAGATAATTACCTTTCCCAACTAGTAGAGGAACCAACAAGAGGGGGGGCCCTTCTGGACCTGATCTTAACCAATAGGCCCGACAGAATATCAAAAATAGAGGTGGGGGGTTACCTAGGTAATAGTGACCATAACATAGTAAGTTTTCAAATATCCTTCAATAAAATTATTAGTAGAGGGGCTACAAAAACATTAAATTTCAGGAAGGCTAATTTCCAAAAACTAAGAGAGGACCTTGGGAACATAGACTGGGACAATGCCTTCAGAAATAAAAGTACACAAGAGAAATGGGACATATTTAAGAGCATCCTGTGTAAATCGTGTGAACGACACATACCATATGGGAATAAACGTAGTAGAAATAAGAGAAATCCAATGTGGTTAACTACAGCTGTAAGGGGTGCAATAAATGATAAGAAACAAGCATTCAGACAACTAAAACAAGAAGGTAGTGGGGAAGCATTGAGCAACTATAGACAGAAGAATAGAATGTGTAAAACGCAAATAAAAGAAGCAAAAATAGCAACAGAAAGAAGGATAGCCAAAGAAAGTAAAACAAATCCCAAAATGTTCTTCACCTATATAAATAACAAAAGACTTAAAACCGAAAATGTTGGTCCCCTCAAAAATAATCTGGGTGTAATGGTGGAGGGGGAAGAGGAAAAGGCCAATCTACTAAATACATTCTTCTCTACTGTATTCACAGAGGAGAATCCCATAACAGATGATATGACTAGGGATAATGTTAATCCTCCCATAAATCTCACCTGCCTAACACAACAAGAAGTGGGGAAACGCCTTAAAAATATTAAAATCCATAAGTCACCGGGCCCAGAAGGTATCCATCCTAGAGTTTTGCAAGAATTAAATACTGTGTTAGACAGACCGTTATTCCTATTATTTAAAGATTCTATTACGACAGGGATTCTTCCACAGGACTGGCGCATAGCTAATGTGGTACCAATATTCAAGAAGGGGTCAAGGAGTGATCCTGGAAACTACAGGCCCGTAAGTCTAACATCTATAGTAGGTAAAGTATTTGAGGGGATTGTAAGAGATGCTATACTGGAGTATCTTAATGAAAATAATCTTATGACTCAGCACCAGCATGGATTTATGAAGGATCGGTCCTGTCAGACTAATCTGATCGGCTTCTATGAAGAGGTAAGTTATAGACTGGACCTGGGGGAGGCTGTGGATGTTGTGTATCTGGACTTTTCAAAGGCATTTGATACTGTGCCGCATGAAAGGTTGGTCTACAAAATGAGGATGCTGGGACTGGGGGAAAACGTATGCAAATGGGTAAGTAACTGGTTGTGTGATAGAAAACAGAGGGTGGTCATTGATGGAACATATTCAGATTGGGTTTTAGTTACTAGTGGGGTACCACAGGGGTCAGTGTTGGGTCCACTTCTTTTTAATATTTTTATTAATGATCTTGTAGAGGGGCTACAGAGCAGAATCTCCATTTTTGCAGATGATACTAAACTGGGTAAAGTAATCAGTACAGAGGATGATAATATCATATTACAGAGGGATTTGGAGAAGCTAGAGGCTTGGGCGGAGAAATGGCAAATGAAGTTTAATGTGGATAAATGTAAGGTTATGCATTTGGGCCATAGAAATAATAAGTACAGTTATGTGCTAAATAATAAAACACTGGGTAAAACTACTTCCGAAAAGGACCTGGGGGTATTGGTGGACAGTAAACTCAACTTTAGTGATCAGTGCCAGGCAGCAGCTGCCAAGGCTAATAAAATAATGGGATGCATCAAAAGAGGTATAGATGCTAAAGATGAGAACATAGTTTTGCCTCTTTATAAATCACTGGTCAGACCACACTTGGAATACTGTGTACAGTTTTGGGCACCGGTATATAAGAAGGACACAGCTGACCTAGAGCGGGTGCAGAGGAGGGCAACAAAGGTCATTAAGGGAATGGGTGGGTTACAGTACCAGGACAGGTTATCACGCTTGGGGTTATTTACGCTAGAAAAAAGACGTCTTAGGGGCGATCTGATCACAATGTACAAATATATGAATGGACAGTACAGAGATTTTTGTAGTGGTCTTTTTACTCCTAGGTCTGTAACAATGACAAGGGGGCATCCTCTACGTCTAGAGGAAAGAAGATTTCATCATCAGCATCGACGCGGGTTCTTTACTGTACGAGCGGTAAGACTGTGGAACTCTCTGCCACATGATGTTGTCATGGCTGATTCAGTAAATAAGTTCAAGGGAGGCCTGGATGCTTTTCTTGAAAAATATAATATTACAAGTTATGGGCATTAGATTTCTGGTGATACGTTGATCCGGGGATTGTTCTGGTTGCCATTGCAGTCGGGGGAGGGAGGGGGGGAGTTTCTCCCTGTGGTGGGGCGTTTGTCTTCTGCCCCATAGGGGTTTTTCGCCTTCCTGGATCAACACAGTAGGATTTTCCTAGGTTGAACCTGATGGACTCTTGTCTTCTTTCAACCTTATTTACTATGTATGTTACTATGTTACTATGCGCCTCCTTGTCCTAGCAGCTATCTAACAGCAGATTGGAGTCAACGAGTTCAGTGGTTTGTGTTTTTTGCCTGTAGTAGTAGTATTTCTCATGAGACCTGTTATGTTTCCAGGTATTGTACTGGCCTCAGGACTTTCTCATGGTATGGTATCCCCCTGAATAACTTTTTTATGCATAGGAGACTGTTATATGTAGCAACTATGGGCAATAGAAAAGACAATGTAGCACCAAGTTAAAGTGACTCTGTACCCACAATCTGATCCCCCCCCCCAAACCGCTTGTACCTTCAGATAGCTGCTTTTAATCCAAGATCTGTCCTGGGGTCCGTTCGGCAGGTGATGCAGTTATTGTCCTAAAAAACAACTTTTAAACTGGCAGCCCTGTGCCTAACGGCCGTGGTGTAAGTTGTGTATGCATTAGGCTGGCCCAACCTCTCTGTCCCTCCTCCCCACCCTCCTCATCATTAGGAATGCTACAAGCAGATTTTCTACTATTCATCACCTGTGTCAGCACGGCACATGGGCTGGATCGTTAGGGCACCTGTGCAATGTTCAGACAGGAGAAAATGTTCTAGGGGCATACCTAATGATGAAGAGGGTGGGGAGGAATGATGGAGGGGTGGTGCAAAGTTAGGGCACAGATATTCTAGGCCACGGCTGTTTGACACAGCGCTGCAAGTTTAAAAGTTGTTTTTTAGGACAATAACTGCATCACCTGCCGAACTGACTCCATGACAGATCTTGGATTAAAAGCAGCTATCCGAAGGTACAAGTGGTTTGGGAGGGACAGAGTTGCTTTAAGCCCCTATAACACGGGGCGCTGCGGGAGCTGGGAGCTGCGCGCAGGGGGGGTTGTGTTTGCCCAGGAGATCGCTAGATCATCCGAGCAGCCCATAGAAGATATCGGCGGTCTGCAGACATCGCTCCTATTCCACGGAGTAACAGCAGCAGATCGTTGCTATCTTAGTTGTTTGTCTTTTAACATGTTGAAAGTCCACGGCAGACAACGATCAGCCAACATCATTCATGTCGGCTGATCTTTGTCTTCTATTACAATAATCGATAATCGTTTCGTGTAATAGAGCCTTTAGTTTAGCAGAAAGATAATACCACAGACCCAGGCAGAAAAGGGGTCATCCTGTCTAGACATCAGTCAGTAATGATTATAAGGGTAACAGGGACGACTTATGTCCAGAGACGTTTGCTTTGATCATATAGAGCAGGGCGCTGAGGCCATACGGACCTAATATGGTAAAGCACAACCACCATGTGTTGCCTGAAGGGCGTCCTCATGCGCAGATGTGGTTGGTAAATCTACAGTAAGTGAATGTAAACCTTCCTGATATTACCACATATCTGTCGTAATATAGAGCTTGCAGAGAAATAATAGAAGGGCTGACTAGATGGACAACGTGATCTTTTTTCTGCTGAGAATCTTCTACGTTTCTATGTATACCTGTTGGATTGCATTTAATTTGACATAATAACCTAGTAACATAGTTTGTAAGGCTGAAAAATACATAGTCCATCCAGTTCAGCCTGTTACCATTCAAATCTTAGAATCAGAATAAATCCCTGGATCAGCAACCTTTCTCTGGAGTCCAGTAACTAGAACCTGCTATACTACTCCACCCCCGAAATCCGGGCACTTTTCAGTAATTTTACCGTGAACACTTCCCTTGGCAGAGAACTCCTCCCTTGTACAGTGCTTTTACAGTAAAGAATCTCCTTTCATGCCGGTGTTTAAAAATTCTTACGTCTAGTCACTTAGGGGAAGATTTATCAAAAATGGTGTAAAGTGAAACTGTCTCAGTTGCCCCTAGCAACCAATCAGCTTCCACTTTATATTTTCCAAAGAGTCTGTGAGGAATGAAAGGTGGAATCTGATTGGTTACTAGGGGCAACTGAGCCAGTTTCACTTTACACCATGTTTGATAAATCTCCCCCTTAGAGGATGTCCCCTTGTAATGCATACAGCTCTGGTATAAATACATATGAATCCTAGCTACATCCCTGGAGGCATCAAAGTGTATACACAGTAGCAACTCGACATGGAAGAGGTTACACAAAAGCTCTGAAACTTCTGATGAGATACAGGGGAAGTCTTGACATACCTTTTTGGTACAGTGTAAATCTTCCAGAGAAGACAGACGGACTCACTGCTTGCAGGCACACAGCCCAGGCCCTTTGCCTCCTTCTCCAGCACAGAGGACATGCTGAACCCCACCCCTCTTTCTTGTATTTTGTCTTGCTGTGTCTGTTACTAGAGACAGAATTATCCTAACAACAGGCAGTAAACAGTAGGCAGAAACAAGGCACCTAATGGTAAAGACTTTAGAGCTGTTTTCCTGGGATAAAGAGTGTTTTTTTTTGTATTTTTGGTAAATGAAGTGATTTCTATTTTTATACAAAGACAAAGAGGAACTCCCATCTGAACATGGAAAACAAATTAATGGAAACAAAGTAATCAAAGTAAAAAAAAAGTTTGTAATTATTTCCTTTACTTTTCTTATACATTTCTAGCTTTAGTCTGTTATAGAGTCTTTCTTCCTCTAATGTATATACATGTGCGGTTCACCTGAAGTGTTACATTGTTATTTTAGCTGAAAAATGACAAAATGAGATAAAGAATCAATAATACAATGTTTGTGTCCAGTTATTTCTTTAACTACAATGAATATTGGGCAATAGTAGGTGTATATCCGACTAGTTTCTTGTGAAGAGGTGACGGGCTGTGTGGGTGGAGAGGAGACAAGGCCGGCCTTACCTCAGGGGACTATAAAGCTAAGCACTTGCTATTTTAGTTTCATTCTGTTCCTCGGGAGGACAGAAATTTCCAGGCAGAAGGTGAATAGGGAAACACAAACACCCTCTACTGACAAGTACATGGGATGGACGCCTTGTGCCATGTAAAGCAAACCTGGACGTGTTGCTGGCTTCTGGTTTTGAAGGCAGAATAATGTTAACTTTTTATTTTCCGACTTTCTTTGATATTTTACTTTGCCTGCAGAGTCACGTTACTTCTCTATTAACCCCTTCTCAGTCACGTTCTGACTCTAATCAGGATAACCAGCCAGGAGACATCCAAGTGTCTGGCATGACCTAGATGGCCGTATAATGTAATTCCATGGGGACATCTAACTCACAGTGTTCAGATAGACGTATTCTCATGATCAGTCACGATCCTACCCCCATGGATAAAAACAGGTAGGCTTCAATGACAGCCCTCCTCCCAATAATGGTGGAAGCAGGGCTCCTGTCCCCACTTTGTACAGTAAAAATTAAATAAAAAATATATAATGAGATAAAAGAAACATAGATTGGCGCTCGTTTACTGAGCCTATTACATGGCTTGACTATAGTGGAGCCCTTGCCTTTAGTGTAAAATAATAAAGTATATACATATCTGTCCACGCTCCCCGGTGCTCCTGCCCGCTCCTCAGTGTCTTCCTGGCTTCTGTCCAGTCCATGAGGACTGAAGAGAAGAGATGGTGTCTGAAGTGACAGGCCGCTCAGCCAATCACTTAGTGGCCTGTCACTTCAGAGACCGCCTCTGCGGTTCTTGCGGCAGCATCATGGACCAGGCAGAAGCCAGGAAGACAGTGGGGAGTGGGCAGGAGCACTGGGGAGGTATGTATATACTTTTTTTTTTTACACATTCATCAGCCGTCGGCCACACATCGCTGATGGTTTTACGTAAGGACCAAAAGACACAATGAGCTGATGATCGTTGATATCGGCTCATTGTTGTCTTTATAACATGGAGCAATAATCCATGTAATAGCGCCCTAAGGCTATGTTCACACTGCGTAAAATAACCACTCAGAAAAATTTTTACATTAAAATCAAGTTCAATTCGTCCGTTATCTGATACGTATTGTGAATTCAATGGCCGTAGTTACATTACATTGCAGTCCTTATAGGGAACCTCAAAACAACGGCCGTAGTTTTGCGGCGCGGACAACGGGCGTTATTTTACGTAGTGTGAACATAGCCTAAGAGCGCACTTCTCCCTGCTCATTCTCCTGACCACAGCACCTCCAACACTACAATGGTTGATCCTTCTCACCATTTTTTCTAATATGTTTCTATTTTCTCATTATATATTTTTTTATTTAAAGGAGCACTCTGGTGCCCCCCCCCCCAAAAAAAGAAAAAACAGACACACACAGCATATATACTCCAGTAATGATCGCCGCTTGAATCTCCCCCTAACTGTGTCCCCGCCATCTTCGTCTGCTGCTCTCGAATCTCCCTGACTTCCGGGTTGCGGAGCAGTGAATGGGAGAGAAAAGGCTGCAGCCATTTCATTGGCTGGATTGCATCACATGGCTTCCAGCTTGCTCAGCCACTTAGGGCTGAAAAGGGGGGAACGGGGCCACATAGCTTATTGACACACATTACAAAGTTATCCAACTTTGTAATGTGTGTTAATTAAGCGTAAAAACTAAATCACCATACTACTTCTTTAATTTTTTTTTTACAGCAAACCCCATGGACATAAGCACAATACTATAGAGCAGACCCTATTCCTTTGTATGGGAAAGCTTTTTCACAACTCTGCACCCATTACCGTCCCGTATTCTCCATGAATGCTTGTTCTCCGACCTTGTTCCAACCTGTCTTTGCATTATATGACTTTTCGGAATATTGCACTCTTCTGGATTATTCCTGACTATATACTATTTTCTATATACAGATTTTCTATCTGTTTTTGTGCTAAAACAGGTAACTGCCTCCTACAATCTATTGTGACCAATTATAAAGTTTCAGGTAATGTTCGTAATCTCTTTGCTATTTATGCAAATGTTACTCGTCGTCTATAGACTGAGAGTCATTTAGTGATGTGTGAATAGAACAAATTGTCATTTCATTATGAAGCCATGTAATGCCGGGCCGACAGTCTGAAGCAAAGTGGAATTTCCTGATATGTGGTACAAAGTGAGCGCAGCTCATGTGGAAACAAGAGTAGGAATTTGCTATAGGGCAGTGTAGTGCTGACACCTAACTCCAAACCTCCCCGAGGCAACAGGTCCGGACCAGATAACCCACATTCCACTCCACCTAGTGGCTGAAGCTACTTCTTAGGTAAAATATATAAGCCTCTATCCTATCATTGTGAACTGTAAGAAATCATTATATACTGTATGTGACTTCCTTAAAAAAGTTCAAGTATAGTATGCCCCATAAAATAACAATTCTGGAGCATTGTTTCCTAGAACTCTGCATTGTTCAATTCCTAGTTGTAGTAGTAGTAGTAGTAGACTACTACTATCCTATCCTGGCTATATTCAAACTCATAAAAACCAAGGAAGAATTTGGTTTTCTTCTAGTGAAGTAGACCTTTCTTTTTCCAGGAAATCTCAAGGTCAACAATGAAATTCAGTTTTTACCCTGTGGCAATGTGTCACCTTCTGAATGATTATGTGAAGTTTTACCAAGTAGATGTCTTGTTTAGCTGAGAAGCAGCATATGTGTATACAAAGGACAGGTTGTTCCAAAACAATACTCCTTGAAGTTTTTTTTTGTTTTCAAGTCATCTTACCCTTTAAATTTAAATGAGCATGGTCAGCAAAAAATTAAGACATATAAAAAAATTCTATCTGAGTGTTCGGCACCTGACCGAAAGGAAGGAGTCGTCCCCCCCCCCCCCCCCCCCCCCAATTTAGCATTTTACTATGTTATAAAATAATCCTAAACTCTCTGAGTTTTCGTTCATTATTTCAGTAAGTCGGTGATCAGCTTTCATATTTCAGTTGCCAGCAGTGCAGATATGATACGTAGGATTACAGTAAAAAAACGATATCATAATGTAGGTAAGATACCATTAAGAATAGCTGTATTCAGAGCTCGGCCTTTTCTTCTCTTTTTACAGGTCACACAGAATGCCAAGAAACCTTTCCCATTTGAGTGAATAGGGTCTGCCCCATAGAATTGTGCTTACGTCCATGGGGTTTGCTGTAATAAAAAATTAAATTAAATTAAAAAATACAACGAGAAAATAGAAACATATTAGAAATTATTATATTAGATATTACAATGTCAACAGTGCTCTGGTTGATCGATGAGAAGCCAGGTGTTAGTACCACACTGATCAGATATTGGGGGCCTATCCTGAGCAAATGAAGCAGATAAAGTTTCTGTGTGAAGTTGTGGTGAGCCAGCATCTTCCTTAGGGTAGTATTACACATTTAGGTGAAGGGCATTTATACAGCGGCACTATTCTTTTACTTCTGTGATGGCCACATGCACTAACAGGGCTCGTAGTCAGGAATTGTCCAGCAAATTCCAGCAAAAAAATGTTTCCCCCCAAGCAACTGGTGTCAGAAAGTTATAAAGATTTCTAATTTACTTCTGTTTAAAAATATCCAGTCTTCCAGTACTTATTGGCTGCTGTATGTCCTGCAGGAAGTGGTGTATTCTCTTCAGTCTGACACAGTAGTCTCTGCTGCCACCTCTGTCCATGTCAGGAACTGTGCAGAGCAGAAGAGGTTTTCTATGAGGATTTTCTGGACAGTTCCTGTCATGGACAGAGGTGGCAGCAGAGAGCTCAGACTGGAGAAAATACAGCACTTCCTGTAGGGCATACAACAGCTGATAAGTATGGGAGGACTTGAGATTTTTTAAATAAAAGTAAATTACAAATCTGTATAACCTCTTTTTATTTGTATAGTCCTTTTCAGCTCAGCAATACTTTGGCGTGTTTGGCTCAATAGCTTTGCCTTAGTTGCTCTCTATGGTGTCCTGGTTTATTGTCTTATTGCTATCCATGTTATTGTTCCTCCATGCCTCTATCAACTCCCACGTGATGATGTTGTTCTTTGTCATCTAGGATCTTCTATTGACCTTGCTATCCTGTCTGTAACTATAGCAGCTAGATCCTGGCAGACAGGATTACTAGGGCAGGGCGCGGGCAGTAACATCTAATGTTATCCCTATTCTGATGCTTGTGGTGTAAAGTTACTACATGGTGACCTGTCAATACAGCTGTGCTTGGCTAGATTTGTTGTTCTAGGAAATGTCCTCAGTCGACACAAAGCTTTTCTTCCCACATATGAGGAAAATGGGCATGGGGGGAAAGGCAGTCCAATGTTGGGGCCGTCACAGTATAGACTGACCAGCAGACAAGTATCTTGAAGAGAGTAGAAGAACTACTTGACTATCTGTAAAATCGATGTTTTGTAGGGTCTGTGTTTTGGGGTTGCCTAGTGGGTGCCATAGAGATCACTAGCTTTGTATTATTAGAGTATACTCAATAGACCTGAGCTGCAATACCATAAACAAACTGACCATGATAGTGGCACTGTTTCTGGAAGAAAACAGCTTGATTTCTCATCCTGAATAGCCCCTTTATCAATTTGTTTTGTTGGTTTTTTTTATGAACGCAAAAGGAAGCAGCTTTCTAAATAGTATTTATTAAAATTGTCCTTCCATTTAGATGGTGTTCGAAGTAAGATATCCATCAAACAGACTTTCAACTCTCTCAATATTACAGACAGGAAGGGGTGGGTTACACACCAGCTCAAAGAGTGGAGTGGTTGGAGAGAAACCTATATGGATGGCTAACACAGGCTGGAGAGAGAGAAGAGAGCATACAAAAGGCAGTTTGCAATGTAGACATATATTATTAGTTGTATAGTGTAATGGTGCGTTTACACAGAAAGATTTATCTGACAGATTTTTTAAGCCAAAGTCAGGAATGGATTTGAAAAAAGGAGAAATCTCAGTCTTTCCTTTATGACCTGCTCCCTGTTTATAGTCTGTTCCTGGCTTTGGCTTCAAAGATCTGTCAGATAAATCTCTGTGTAAACACACCGTAAAGAGAAAATAGAGCTTAAACAACAAGCTGCAGAGGCTATAGAAGAAAAACTAAGGAACATTTTTAATAAAGACCTATTGAGAGTACAAAGAAAGAATGAAAGAAACGTTTTAGATTTGTGCCCATAGTCTATAGATCCCTAATACACTGACTTAGCCCATTAAACCACTGGCACCATTGATTAGATGAACTGAAGTCCTTCCTGGATCTGTCAATGAGGTGGTGAGAGGTCTAGAGTGCTCATGACCTAGGCCTGTGACACCTCCCTGGTTTCTAGCATCTCCCCCCGCCACACCCCTCTTTTGTACAGCGCTGGTTACTTGTGCATGCCCCATAGCGATCCTAGATGGCACAGGCGCAATGACACCTTAGTCTTTAACAAGAAGCCTGGCCGCATCAGCGTACCTGCGCCATTTAGGATCGCTACACTGCATGTGCAAGTAAGTATTGTTGCACAGCAGAGATCTGGGCCAAGGGTGGTACTAGTAACCAGGAAGGCAGAGAAGAAGAACCACAATGTGTCGCAGGCCTAGAACACGAACACTCTAGACTCTGCCTCATTGACACTGCTCCTGCACAATAACAGAGGATTTTGATTTTTTACCCCAAAGGCGGCACCACAAGGATTTTGAAAAATAGATCCAGGAAGGATGGTACCAGTGGTTAAGGGTGTGTGTGTGTGTGTGGGGGGGGGGGTCCCTTACACCTTAGACATTGATCAGCAGGTTCAGCCGTCAGTCTGAGGTGCTCGGGGCTCTCTCGACCATCCACTGACAGATCAGATAGGGGTCGGGTGTGATGGAAAATCACTGGCCAATCCCTTTATCGATAAGCCACAGCCAGAGCGCTCTTGCTGCAGCCTACCCTGCCCCTCTACATACAGAACACAGGAATGCTCGGCCATGGGGAACGTTCCTGTGTATGGGGCAGTGGCCGATCAGGAGAGATAACTGACGGCCGAACAATAACTGATGGCCGTAAATTACTGGAGTATGGCCAGCTTTAGGAGTATGGATTTGTAGCTGCAATATGTACTTAATAAGGCAGCAGAATACGCTGACAAATCCACTTCAAAGTGACACTCCAGGCCAACTTTCATTATCAGTAACCGTACCTAGATCTCCATGGAAACCTGCTTTTATGGGACCAGAATGGAAGCATGAATAGGCCTGAAATGGTCAATCACCCCAGTCACTTCAAAGACAGTCTCCATTATAGGTTCTCTTCAAATGATACTGCATCCTATACTACTAGAAGCTCATTATGGCTGCATCAGTTGTTATTATGAGGATTATTATGGGGTTATTTATGTGGCAGGATATTGCTCCAATTTTCTGCTTATTGTGCCCTGAGTATAATAGATGACTACATTCTCCTTTGTGGTTGTTTCCTAAGGGAATTGTGATGCTACAACATTGTTTTCTTCCAACATTTGTAACTTAGAAGACAGATTATCTAAAACACATGTCCCGTGCACCTTCTATCCCTTGTCCCCTGCCCCTGCACAGTCCTGGCCACCTTCTGTCCTCCCTTCCCCTGCTGTAACATATTCCTCTAGAGCGTTGTGCCCCTTCCCCTATCAGGGCTGCCGTTACTTTTTGTCTACCATATCTCCCCTTCCCCTCACAAAGCTTCTTGCACCTTCCGAGTCTCTTCTTCCCACACAGCCCCCTCTGCCAGTTTTCCAACTGCATCCCTTAGGGGCCTATTCCACCGGACGATTATCGTTCAGATTATCATTAAATCGTTCGAATCGTTCGCATTGAATAAGACATCCTATTGATACGAAGGCAATAGCGAATAAATAGCGAAGAAAAACGATCGCAATTATGATCATAAGTAACGATTATCGTTCCATGGAAATGAGTAAACGTTTTCAGGTCTTTCGCAATAGCGGTCGTTTGAGATCGTTAATCGTTAACGATTATGCAAACGATAATCGTCCGGTGGAATAGGGCCCTTACCCTTACAGGGACCATGCCATTTTTCTACTTCTTTTTCCTGACTCCTTGTGCAGACGTCCTGTGAGCGTGCGCTGGGCTTCCGACGGCGATATCTCTGCAACGGGAGCGGGTCCAGGAGCGGGACTTTGCGCACGAGGTAAGTATAAGGGTCTCCACCGGGGGGTTGGCCGGGCTCTGCCCTGGCACAGGGGGTGACAGGTTCCCTTTAAAGAGACTCTGTAAGTAGGCTTATGCCGTCCTATATCAGGGTAGCATAAATTAGTGACAGAGAAGCTGAACAGAATGATGTATGTATTCTGTCAATGGTGAGAAATGGGCGGATTATAGAGATATTTTTGAGATGTAGGTGGCAGGAGTGTGCAAGAGCTTGGATATAGGGAGTGAAGGATAGATCCGTGTCTAGCATAACCCTGAGACATTGAGCTTGATGCACAGGAGTGATGCTAGTACCACAGACTGATAGTGAGATGTTGGGTTTGGGTTGGGTAGATGGAGGGAATACGAGAAGTTCAGTTTTGGAGAGGTTGAGTTTGAGAAATAGAGGTCATAGTGTTAGAGAGAGCAGATAGACAGTCACTGGTATTTTGTAGGAATGCAGGGGAGATGTCACGAGAAGAGGTCTATAGCTGGGCATCATCAGCGTAAAGATGGTATTGAAGTCCAAACATGCTGTCTGTCCGATGGGGGCTGTATAGAGGGAGAAGAGGAGGGGACCCAGGACCGATCCCTGGGGAACCCCAACAGTAAGAGGTAAGGAAGGAGAAGCAGAGCCACAGAAGAATACACTAAAAGAGTGGTCAGAGTCCTTGAGGCCAAGAGAGCAGAGCATGGACTGGAGGAGTTAGTGGTCTCCAGTATTAAACGCTGCTGAGAGATCCAGGAGAATCAGCAAGTAGTTTCCCTGTGACTTGGCCTTTAGCAGGTCGTTTGACACCTTGGTGAGAGCAGTTTCAGTGGAGTGAAAGGATCAAAGCCAGACTGTAGGAGGTCGATAAGGCGGAAATAGGCAAGATGCTCCAGGAGTTTAGAGAAGAAGGGGAGATTGGAGACAGGCCGATAGTTGGCTGCACAGGATGGATCTAGAGAAGGTTTTTTCAGTAGTGGGGTTATAATACAGTGTTTGAATGAGGAGGGAAAGATCTCAGAGGATAAGTTGAATATTTTAGTAAGGTGAGTAGAGAGCCATAACCTTCACTGAGGTGAGGTACGTTGTGTGAGCCATAACCATCACTAGCTGCTACCATGTAGAAAACAACCATACTGGAACAGCCAAAAGAAGCAAAGCCGATAATGAAGATGCAGGGACTATGTGACAACCATTTCTGACTAGTTTTCCTATAAAAAGCAACATAGAAGCTCAGAATTCTACTGCATGTACATGTCACAAAGAGGAAAATATAGACTGGCTGTAACCGTCCTGTCATCTATGAAGTTGTGACTTGTACGTTTGTGGTCTTCAGTACATTACATTGATTTTGCAAACTTAGCAGGAACAAAAGCCAGATGCTGATTTATCACTTCTTCTTCCTGTTATTGTGACCATGTACCCTTCTTACACAATACACCATCCCTCATTCTCCATATAGAGGACACTCTTAACGTTGTATAAAAATAGGACAGACAAAATGTGGAGCCGTAATTCACAGAAACACGTCTTTTATTTTAACTTTATTATACATAATAATGCTACATAATGCACCAATGTAGGTCTATTAGTGCCCCATATACAGTACAAAAGAATATTGTGTAATGGCAGCACAAGTACAGGCAATTTCAATGTCCCAGGTTATAGCTCTTATTATATTATATATTATAATGATCATTATTAGCGGCCGTCTATTTTAACCCAATATTTTCCCGAAATGGAAACGTAGCCAGATACTGAAACATGTTCTTTATTGTATTTTTTGTAATTTTTTTTTTTTTATTTAGATTTTTAATTCATTGTTATGAGGGCAGCCATCTTGACTAAGCTGTTTTTTAAAAGCATTTATCGATATGCTTTGCAGCAAGCTGAATGGTCATAGACTCAACAAACACATGTGATGTCATCGCTGCAGAGGACCACTGGAGGGGAATTTATAAGTGATAAATTCTCAAAAAAACCATAATCCTAATAAATATATATGTGTATATGTGGATGGATATCTGACTTTGGTGTTTCCCTTGTCATGTCCTTAAGGCCCTATTACACAAAGCGATTATGGGCTGTTATGGCCGATAATTGCTTCGTATAATAGAAGACAATGATAAGACAACATGCATGATGTCGCTGATCATTGTCTTTCAACAGGGTTAAACATAAACGATCAGCCTAACAACAATCTGCTGCCGTCACACTCACTGTGTAATAGTAGCGGCGCCAGCAGACCAGCGCTATCTCCTATGGGCTGCGCAGACGATCTGACAAACTGCCCCCTTACCCGCTCACTGAAATAGCGTCGGTAGTGAGTGTGGAAAGAGGAGCAAGTGCCACTTGCTCCTCTGAATTGGCCCTTGTAATAGGGTCTTTACACTCATAAATTGAGTTTGATATTGACTGACAGCGCCACTTAATATGGTGGTTTTGGTGGTCGCTTTACAGGAGACACCCCTTGGCTGGGCCCTTTCCTGGAGGGATATCTGGCTAGACCTGTGTTTCAAGATTCTTAAATTAGGCTCCATGGACACTGTTTTGCATATATATCAGGGAGATGGTGATGTAGGCTGTAGGGACTGGGCAGAGGTGATGACATCACGCTGGGGGTAGGGTCTGAGCTCTGAGCTCAGATGTGGTGTCCCACCACGGGTGTTTCTTGTCTGACACCTGTCGCAAAAGCCTTATACTTCAAAGTAAGGTGGTGCTGAGGTTGTATATGAGTTTCACCACCAGATGCCAGTATTCTATGTATAACTGTATATGTATGTATTGCACAGCTGTAGTCACTATAGGGTTATTGTTTGTTTGTTAGGTGATTCTGTGGACCAGTGGAGATGCTTCTTTCCTTTCTGCCTATCTCTATTCTCCTTTCTCTTCACACTCCCTGCTCCACCACTCACAGGAACTCTTACACACCCTGTAATAGGAAGTAGTCACTTGGGGAGAGGAAGTGTAGCATCAATTTCTCGCTGATTCTCTGAGGAGTAGGACACACACAGAACAGGTATCCCTGCTGAACTTAGCCAGGGCCTGGCTCTGCTAGGTTCCCTGTCCGGGACAGACCAACTGTGTCAGTGGTCAGACAAACATGTATGGAGAACCCAGAGACTTTTCACTTCCAAGCTCTAACTACAGACACTATGCAATGTTAAGCCACTAAAGGAGGACAAGTCAGAGAACACTCCAGCCCAAGCCATGAACCTTTCTTAACCGTGCAGGGTGGTATCCTAGGACAGAGGAACTGACCTGGATAGAGCAAAGCAACCATAACCAAGGTCTACGTACTTTATCTCGCAGCGCAGGTGACACCGGGACACCCTCAGACACTTAGCTTTGCCCAGGTAACATAGTCTGTGGCTTGTGTCACCCTTGATGGACGGGTACCCCGACACTGCTGGGCAGAAGGTGGTTTAGTAAACATGGGCACAAGTGTTCTCTTCTCAAGTGTTCTACTCTTCAGTACTCTTCTCTCAAGTTCCGGCAGAGCACACAACTACGTTGGGTTTGTGCTCTCCCAACAAACTCCTCTACTCTCCTCAATGCTAAACTCCACAAACACTGCTACTCTACCTCAGCACTTTAAGTATCTCCCAGCATAGATTCAGTGAGCTCAAGTCTGTATCACCAAAGTTATCTATTGCCAAGTTATCCTGTATTACCAGAGACTCAGTAAAATCACTTTATTTATTCTACTGGGACTCAGTAATCATTGCACCAGCACCTACACATATCGGCAACACATTCCTTGGGTTACTCTCCCCTTTCTGTGGGCGGCGGTACCGACAGTCTGGGTGGGTCATCTTCCCACTCAGGACCACTGTGACACAAGCCTAAGGGACCCATCACAATCCGGCAGGTCACCGACCATTAGGGGGCAATATAGCCAGCCTTAACATACAAGCAGGTGTGACATCCAACCTGTGTGGTGAACTAGCACTGGCATCATGACAGTACCATCACTGGCTGAGCTGTATTCCAACCACCAACATACCATCATCCCGGTGGTTGGGCACCACATGGAGACATCAGATGATGTGTTGTTTTGGGACAACGGAGGAGTCAGGGAGCTGAAGACAATGCCACATTATGAAGTTCTTACATTTTACCCTTCTGTCAGGGGTAAATCAAGCAAAAAACAAGCTGAAGCCAGTACTATTAGTGATAACACTATATTAGTAAGTTATAAATTTTGGGTTGTCCATAGACAGTAATGGAATAGGAGATCATTACTTACACATGTTTTATAGTATTACCATGTTGTTACAAGGGATCACGTTACATGAGTTAAAGGGATGGTCGCCATGATCCTAATTCCTGCATCTAATACAAAAGGTCGGCCAACATTTTAATGGAACAAAGCTGGGGACCTCAGCCTGACCCAACATATGGAAAAATCGCCATCAATGTCTCCGGTAGGAAAAGCATAAGAAAAGGCCTTTGTACTACTGAAAAAATAAAGCTCAATTAAAAAATGATTCCATCTATACAGCTCTATATATTGTTCATTTCATCTTTATCCGGCCTATAACCACGCCTGTAATGTCAATGCTGAAATTACTTCTTGCTCTGAACGTGCCATTTCACCATCACTCTTTTGTATGAGTTGAGGTAACAATGCAGAGCATTAAAGGGGTACTCCAGTGAAAAATGTTTAATTTCAAATGAACAGGTGTCAGAAAGTTATATAGATTTGTAATTTACTTCATTATAAAAATCTCAAGTCTTCCATTACTTATCAGCTACTGTATGTTCTGCAGGAAGTGGTATATTCTTTCCAGTCGGACACAGTGCTCTCTGCTGCCACCTCTGTCCATGACAGGAACTGTCCAGAGCAGGAGCAAATCCCCATAGAAATCCTCCCCTGCTCTGGACAGTTCCTGACATGGACAGAGGTGGCAGCAGAGAGCACTGTGTCAGACTGAAAAGAATACACCACTTCCTGCTGGACATACAGCAGCTGATAAGTACTGGAAGACTGGAGATTTTTTAATAGAAGTAAATTACAAAACTCTGGCACCAGTTGATTTGAAAGATCTTTTTTGCCACTTTAACAGTAAAAAAGAATGATTGCATATTTCTGTGGCATTATTTTAATAAAATATACAATAAAATAATCTATTAACCCCCTAGAGTTTTGCATCAGCCCTTCAGGTGGGTAAGTATAAGTTATATATATATTTTTTTCCTATTTACCCACACCTTTAGCACAGTTACATAGAAAATAAAATGATCTACCCCTTGATTACCCCTTTAAGTCACCTGGCTGTAGGACATGCTTCCAAACATTGTTCTCCACCATAAGCTAATATTTATTCTGCTGTAAGTATATATTAGCCTATTTACCTTTCATTATAATTGTTATTTTAGTCACCTAGCCGCAGGGTCTATGATTTATTATTCCATATACTTACCTTCCTTAACCCTTTTTATTTAACTATTTATATACAGTATGTGAGCTATTTTTAAGTAAATTCCACTTAATTGGGTAATATTTTTATATTTTATTTATATTTATATTTATGTTTTTTGTTATGGTGCTTGTAGTAGTTAGAGTATGTTCTCACTGAGGAATAGACGAGGAATAAGTAAGGAATTGAAGTGGAACGTTTTCTGCTTGAAATTTCTTCTGCAATTCAAGTGGAATTCGAATGGAAATTCAAAGCTCCAATGACTTCTATGGGATTTTTCTAGAAGAAACTGCCCAAAGAATTGACATGTCATTTCTTTGGGGATAAAGCGGATCCACAGCAGAAAATTCCATGCAAAAATTCTGCTGTGTGAGCGGAAATCCCATTAAACACAATGGGACATTGCTCGGTACATATTTTACAGGTAGAATTTAAGCAGAATACACATGCAGATTCTGAAATTCCTTATCTATTCCTCAGTGTGAACATATCCTGTTTCCCTCTGTAAATGATACTTGCCATATACTCTCATCATTTAGTCAATACCATTTGTACCCTGTCCGTGTAGTGCAAATAATATAGTAAGTGACTGATGCAGTCCCATTAATAGAGTGGAGCCCAATTGTGAGCATAAAATCACATATGTAGCTCTGTTTACTATGTAGAGCCAAGGCAGACCTGTAGAATAGCTGGCCAGCCGGGGTATCAGGTTAGCCTATCCTCAGGAGCAGGTGTGAGTGTAATCTCTTCATCACTAGGAATGCTTACAATAGCCAGTAAGGGCCCTATTCCACCGGACGATAATCGTTCGGTTAACGATTAACGACCGAACGAGAAATCGTTGATCGCTTTATAAGACCTGGACCTATTTTTATCGTTGCTCATTCGCAAAACGTTCGCAAATCGTTCGCATTGAATAAGACGTCGTTCGGTCGTTCGCAGTAGATACGAATGCAATAGCGAAGAAATAGCTAAGAAGAAACGATCGCAAATACGATCATAAGTAACGATTATTGTTCCATGGAAATGAGTGAACGTTTTCAGGTCATTTGCAATAGCGGTCGTTTGAGATCGTTAATCGTTCACGATTATGCGAACGATAATCGTCTGGAATAGGGCCCTAACTGTCCCGGCACAACAGGGACGCTGACGTTAAATGGTTACCATCATTATAATAAACTTGTCATAATTTAATAGTACAAGGGAATGTTAGAAACTTTCCAGTATATCTTATCAGAAAAAAGATGTCCTTGTCCTCTTATCAGGCTCTTTTCATTAACAGCTCAAAAATAGCTATGTTCTGTTTTACAAGATGGATTAGCAGCTCGTTGAGGGGGTCAGTTACATGCTGCCCATACAAGTCTATGAAAAGGGGAGGGTTGAGGGGGAGATGGGAGGAAGAGTGATTGGAGAAAGAAGCAGAGACTGCAATGAGATTACACATGAGCTTACCATAAGTATCAGATCCCCCCCAGGGCTTTATTCAAAGCTTAGACTGTTGACTACTGCTCTATAATGCCCATAATGCTGCTTCAGCTTCGGTAAAGCAGAATGTGCTCTTATGGCTGTGCAAGGTATGGGAGATATCATACAGGATAGGCTCATGAAAAATGTCATATAGAGGAGAGGCTATGTAAAAATAGTGCTACTCCTCATGTATACATTTGTCAGCTTATTCTGTAAAGTTACCTAAATAAACAGATTTGTTTAAATCACTTAGTGACCTAAACCAACAGGGATACTAGCATTATAGTAGCACTCAGCTGTTTTGAGGGATTATGACTGCTGAATCAATTTAAAGGGGTTGTTCCCCCTAAATTTTTTCTTTCAAATTTGTAATTTACTTCTATTGAAAAAAAAATCTCAAGTGTTCCAGTACTCATCAGCTGCTGTGTGTCCTGCAGGAAGTGCTGTGTTCTTTCCAGTCTGGAGAACAGGAGAGTTTTTCTATGAGGATTTTCTACTCCTCTGGACAGTTCCTGACATGGACAGAGGTGGCAGCAGAGAGCACTTTGTCAGACTGGAAAGAATACACCACTTCCTGCAGGACATACAGCAGCAGATAAGTACTGAAAAGCTCTTGTCTCCAGCTTGGGCGGGGTTTTGCTGCTCAGTTCCATTGAAGTGAATGGAGCTTAATTGCAAACCGCACCTGAACTAGAGACAAGAGTCGTGTTGTCTCCAAAAGAAAGTGGCCATGTTTTTGTAGTGCTGGATAACCCCTTTAACAAACAAAACACTGGAATAAATTTTCCATTTCCTGTGGTGTTTATCTGGGGGGGTGCTTAGGTCACATAAAGGTTATGTTGTATTTTGGTTAGAGACATCAAGTACTATGAGTTCCAAAATGAATCAGTAACCCAGATTTCCCCCAGGATCTTCTATATATAAGACGTCTATCAGTGGGGACAAGAAACATAGACTACTTCCCTGACAGGAGAAAGCCGACTCTCTAATGCCACCTTTTGGAGGTAGATAGCCTGTAAACTAATGTTTGATTTTATAACAAGTCTCGCCAAACCAGAAACTTGTCCGTAGACAGCTTCTTTTGGGGTCTCATCAGTACTGGTTGGCTCAATGAGATGCCGTCGACACAGTCTGAGGGGGTAGTGTTTTCCCTAGAGGAGATCCAGCTGAAATATACAATGCTCAATGGGGGAAAATAGTACCAACAAAACGAAAAGGGAAGGCCTGTCATATGTACTCACTGCCACACCAAACAAATAAAGAAGAAAATATGTATCTTTATTTCACATAAATCAAAATAACAAACATCACACTGGGACATAAACAGTTAAAACAGTAGTGGGGCATAGTTATCACACCAGATTCATTGGTTAGATATGGTCCTTGCCATTTTTGCTTGTCGGAGTGTTCTGGGGGCTTTTCCCTATATATAGTGGGGCCCCCTTGATGTTTTTTGTGTTTTTTTTAAAGATGTTTTTAACTGTTTATGTCCCAGTGTGATGTTTGTTATTTTGATTTATGTGAAATAAAGATACATATTTTCTTCTTTGTGTGGTGTGCCGGTGAGTACATATGACAGGCCTTCCCTTTTTGTTTTGTTGGTACTATTTATATTCCTGTCATCTTCCGAGCACCCTGTAATTTTGGCAGTGCATAGTCCACATATTTTTGTTATAGCAATGGGGGAAAATACTCTGTTCTGCACCGATGGAGGTCAAGTACTCCGAAAAAGCTGCCTACACATGTGTTTCTCTGTATAAAAAAATAATTCCAGATGTGAGACGGGTGTTATAGATGCGCAAAGATATGCAAGATATCTACAAATGAATATGACGCATACAGATGTGCACATCTAGAATACTACTCTAAGCACATAATAAACTACAGTTTAAGGCTATGTTCACATAATGTAAGTGTCATATTAATCACGGTCATTGCTGCCGATTTTCAACAACGGGCGTGATTAATATAACACTTACTTTGTGCTGCCCTCTATGGAATCCCGGCCGGAGTGTATACACATAGTATACACTCCAGCCGGGATCGCTAGTGGCGCCGCAAAAAACTGAAATGTCATTTTTCTGTGGTGCTATTCGTTGAATGGTGTCCGCATAGAACCTGTCAGTTCACACAATAGAGCTCTAGCCGCATGGTCCATTGTGTGCAAAGGCAAATTGGGATGCGGGAGTGCGCAGATGCGCCTGCATCCCAATTAATCAGAAGTAAAGATCATCCAGCCGGTACTGCAGTACCAGCTGGGATGATCTTCTCTGACACCTGCCGTTCTGTCACCCGGCTAGGTCACGGAATGGCCAGTGTCTTACGCCATGTGAGCATGGCTTAAAAAAACATAAAATACACAAAAATACTAATGGGAACATAGAAAATATAATATATATTCCAAATGTGGTTTCAATCGTTAATTTGGAATAAATAGATCCCTAATAACCGTCATAGAAACAACCATGAAATAATTCTTCCAAAAAAAAAAAGTCCATTCATATAAATTAAAATTAATATCTACTTCATCCAACAAAACACAGTAATCACTGAACTCAAGGAGAACAGTGAAAAATAACTCCAATTAAGTACTCAATCAAGAATCTCCACTGATGCCCCCAAAAATTTAAATATGCAAAACAAGAGTCCGTGGAGTCTCGGTTGCGAGTCATTTGTCATTGCCCCAACTAGCCAGAATCCTACACCACACTGACGAGGGGCAAATACCCCGAACGGCTGTCTGTGGATGGAGGCCTGCCTTGGCAAGCTCTTGTCATGATCGCATTGAGTTGAGTTAGACATTGACAAAAAGGGGCCACCCTGGTATTTCCCTATTTATGTTCCAATACTCGCAACCGAGTGGGACTTAAGGGGCTATTTATCAGGGTGGTGTGGTGCTCTCCCTATCATGGAGGCACCCCGTGGCAACAGGCTAGAGATATCTGGCTATCCCGTGTTTTGAGACTCGCAACCGAGGCTCCACGGACTCTTGTTTTGCATATTTAAATTTTTGGGGGCATCAGTGGAGACTCTTGATTGAGTACTTCATTGGAGTTATTTTTCACTGTTCTCCTTGAGTTCAGTGATTACTGTGTTTTGTTGGTTGATTTGTCATTGCCCCAACTAGCCAGAATCCTACTCCACACTGACGAGGGGCAAATACCCTGAAACGGCTGTCTGTGGATGGAAGCCTGCCTTGGCAAGCCCTTGTCATGATCGCAATACTTGCACCTTGAGTTAGACGTTGACAAAAGGGGCCACCCTGGTATTTCCCTATTTATGTTCCAATACTCGCAACCGAGTGGGACTTAAGGGGCTATCTATCAGGGTGGTGTGGTGCTCTCCCCATCATGGAGGCACCCTGTGGCAACAGGTTAGAGATATTTGGCTATACCCTGTTTTGAGGCTCACAACTGAGACTCCACAGACTCTTGTTTTGCCTACTTCATCCAAGAAAGAAAATATAGAGAAATGTATCCAATGTCTTCCAATGCATGGTAAATGCAGGTTAAATACCCACATGATCAATTCCAATATAAATTCATCCAGGATCAGATTCTGTGATTTAAAGTGTAACTGTCATTTAGAAACAACTTTGCAGACATCAATACTACAAGTGATTGTAAGAAACTCTGTAATAGGTTTTATTAGGCAAAATAGTTTCCTTCTGCACTCAACAAACAGTTTTCCAGCCTCCCCCCATTTCAAAAGAAGCAGGATTTCTCTGTGTATTATAGTTAATGGAGGGGGTTGAAGGGGGTGAGTGAGCAGGGAGAGGTGACAAACAGCCTAAGTATAGGAGCCAGCACAGCACAACATGCTGCAATCTTACCTGATCAAGTTGCAGACCAGCACTGAGCAGTCTGACCCGTGAATCCAGTGTTTTCTGTGGCCATACAGTCTCCAAACTGCACAGGCTGTTTGTCTCTCTTCCTGCTCACTCATCCCCTCAGCCCCTCTCTCCTCTATAGGTTATAATGGGCACAGCAAACCCGTCTTCACTTTGCTCCTCTGTAATGTAGATGACTTTGCCTGATAATGAACAGATAAGAAGTGAGGGAGGGGAGGTGGCGAAATAGCTTTTTGAGTACATCTGCCTAACCCACTTGCCCCCCGTGCTGATATCACAGACTGATGACCCCACATGTATCACAGCCCACACAGGCCTCATCAGGGGGTAATTCTGTGTACACCCTCAGCTAGAAGGATATATAATAAATTGCACAAAACATAAGCTGAAAAAATAGTTGGAGATTTTGGAGAATATGAAGCCAGGGGCATAACTACCATAGCAGCCATAGTGACCACTACAGTACCCACAGCGTCAGGGGACGCCACAGGCCTGGGCTCCTAGTTTAGAAGCTCCCTTAGGTTCTATACAGTAAGCTGGATAACCACCAGCTTACTATATGCAGACAGTGATTATGACAGGAAGGTGTAGAGACGCAGGGCCCCCTCTACTGCACCCCTGGTCCCCTCCTCCATCTCCTCACTAAGAGCTCAGGCTCCCCTGCTCCCCTCCGAAGTTGGAACAGAGGAGGAGGGTGTTGAAGCTGCATACTGACAGCTGCTGCTTTAGGGGAAGGGGAGTGACTGAACACCACAGAGCTTCCCTACATAACTAGTGAATGTACTTGTGTTTATGTATATAACCATATGTGTATCTACTGTATGTAATGTGCCTATTTGTGTATGTACGCTTTGTGTGTGTAGCTGGGGGGAGGGGGTCCCAATCAAAAGTTTTTTACGGGGCCCAGTCATTTCTAGTTATGTCCCTGTATAACACGCTATCTATTTTGGGTCCATCGGAAACAGAAGCGTCACAGAGGTGTTTTCCTTCTCAAGTCATTTCCTCCTGTCCATATATATAAACTAGAGATAACCTACTGGTTTCACCACTTTTTTATAGTTCAGAGCATATTCAGTTTCACTTGCTGTGATTTATGAATTACATCAGATAGTCATATACGTCAGGGCATGTGACATATGACAGCAGAGCACTATATAAATCACATATCACTATATGAATCACATATAACATGCAGGTGGTACTGATCAATGTATTGTGGTCGCACTTGGTTACCATTGAAGGGAATGGGATCGAGCTGCAACATCCTGGCACTACCTGGCAAACATTCTGTTCAATCTAGAACTGTCATGGTGAATTAGCAATTTGCTTACTATTACTTATATTACTTATAATATACACTCCTGACACACAGAAGAAATACCCAGTACATTTCCTGTTACATATATCACAAGCCGCACATTATTAGGTCATTTCAGCCATGTTAACAAGTGATCGTCCACATGATACAGACTAGTCATAGTATTAGTAAGTACCAAGATTTCAGCAATGACAGTGTAAGGCTCGGTTCACACGTTGTAAGAGTGCGGCTGTATTTGCGGCTGTAATTGTGCGGCGGTATTTTTGGTGGTTCGTGTGTATGCTTGGAAGTATAGGATATACGGCTGCACAGTGCACACTATGTATGAATCTACGGCCCTATCGTAAACGGACCCGTAAAAAATGAACAAGACCATTGTTTGCGGCTGAATATGCGGCCGTGGATTGACAGGCGGTCCGTACGGAGTACTTCAAAAATAGCCAGCAATGATGCCGAATGCCGATGCCTCTAATAGTTAATATATTAAATTAATCAAACACATTTTCTTTGTAATCAAGACACTTTCGTTGATCAATAATTTATTTCTAACGAATCCATCATTTTGCAATTAAATATACTGTTAAAAAAAATAGATATATAAATAAATGTATATTTATCTATATATTTATTTTTTGACAGTATATTGAATTGCACAATGATGGATTCGTTAGAAATAAATTATTGACCAACGAAACTGAATTTATTTCAACGAAAATGTGTTTTTTTAATTAAATATTAATTAGTACAGGAAGCTCCATAAGCCGGTAATTCATATGCCGGCAATAGAGCATTCTGTACTAATCATCACTTTACTTTAATGAAAACATCAAATGTTTCTTCTAATTATGTTATGACAATAGCATTATTAGAAGAAACATTTAGAATTATATGTGCGCTCAGCTGATTGGCTGTTCGGCTGAGCGCACATATAATGAGCCGGTCCGCAGTACAGTGACTTCATTGTGCTGCGGACCAGCGAAGAGACAACATCGGGGTGAGTATAGAGCTCTCCCCACCCCCTCCCCAGCACTGCACCCCTCCCAGCAAGGAAGGGGGGTCACTTAACCCCTTCCTTGCTGGGATGGGTGCAGTCTGACATCAGTCTGGCCCCCAGGGGGTTAAGGGGGATGCAATACATCCTCCCTTAACCCCATGGGGGCCAGACTGTAAGCAGCGATCTGTAAAGATGCTGCATACTGTAAGGAGCACAACACCGCTCACAATGATGGGTGTTGTGCTCCTGTTTGTGTGTTTTTGTGTGTTTCTCCCTTTTTGTTTTTCAGATGTCGGTATCCTGGGGATCACGTCGGATTCCATGGACTACGTCGATGACCAGCGTTTTTTAATGTTTTTTTTAATAAAATGGTCAATGAGGGGTGTGGGGGTGTTTTTATTTGAATAAAAAAATTTGTAAACTTGTGTCTTGTCTTTATTTCTTTACTTTATAGACTTAGTAGTGGAAGCCGTCTAATAGACGGAATCCATTACTAAGTCGGGGCCTAGTGTTAGCCGGTATAAAATGGCTAACACTAACCCCCTATTATTACCCCAGTACCCAATGCCACCAGGGGTACTGGGAAGAGCCGGGTGCCAGTGGTCCCGGAGCGTCAAAATTGGCGCTCCTGGACCGGGCGGCAGCAGGCTGGTAAGATTTAGGCTGGGGAGGGCCTAAACCAATGGCTCTTCCCACCCTGGTGTTACCAGGCTGCTGTCGCTTGGTTTTTAACCCGGCTGGTTATAAAAATAGGGGGGACCCTATGCGTTTTTTTTTTTTTAAATAAATAAATAATTTAAAAAAAATGCATAGGGTCCCCCCTATTTTTATAACCAGCCGGGTTAAAAACCAAACGACAGCAGCCTGGTAACACCAGGGTGGGAAGAGCCATTGGTTTAGGCCCTCCCCAGCCTAAATCTTACCAGCCTGCTGCCGCCCGGTCCAGGAGCGCCAATTTTGACGCTCCGGGACCACTGGCACCCGGCTCTTCCCAGTACCCCTGGTGGCATTGGGTACTGGGGTAATAATAGGGGGTTAGTGTTAGCCATTTTATACCGGCTAACACTAGGCCCCGACTTAGTAATGGATTCCGTCTATTAGACGGCTTCCACTACTAAGTCTATAAAGTAAAGAAATAAAGACAAGACACAAGTTTACAAATTTTTTTATTCAAATAAAAACACCCACACACCCCTCATTGACCATTTTATTAAAAAAAACATTAAAAAAACGCTGGTCATCGACGTAGTCCATGGAATCCGACGTAATCCCCAGGATACCGACATCTGAAAAACAAAAAGGGAGAAACACACAAAAAACGCACAAACAGGAGCACAACACCCATCATTGTGAGCGGTGTTGTGCTCCTTACAGTATGCAGCATCTTTACAGATCGCTGCTTACAGTCTGACCCCCAAGGGGTTAAGGGAGGATGTATTGCATCCCCCTTAACCCCCGGGGGGCCAGACTGATGTCAGACTGCACCCATCCCAGCAAGGAAGGGGTTAAGTGACCCCCCCTTCCTTGCTGGGAGGGGTGCAGTGCCGGGGAGGGGGTGGGGAGAGCTCTATACTCACCCCGATGTTGTCTCTTCGCTGGTCCGCAGCACAATGAAGTCACTGTACTGCGGACCGGCTCATTATATGTGCGCTCAGCCGAACAGCCAATCAGCTGAGCGCACATATAATTCTAAATGTTTCTTCTAATAATGCTATTGTGATAACATAATTAGAAGAAACATTTGATGTTTTCATTAAAGTTAAGTGATGATTAGTACAGAATGCTCTATTGCCGGCATATGAATTACCGGCTTATGGAGTTTCCTGTACTAATTAATATTTAATTAAGAAAACACATTTTCGTTTAAATAAATTCAGTTTCGTTGGTCAATAATTTAATTCTAACGAATCCATCATTGTGCAATTAAATATACTGTCAAAAAATAAATATATATATAAATATACATTTATTTATATATATATTTATTTTAACAGTATATTTAATGGCAAAATGATGGAATCGTTTACATTTAATTATTGAACAATAAAAGGGACTTTATTACAAAGAAAATGTGTTTTATTAATTCAATATATTAACCATGAGCAGCATCGGCATTAGTGCAGAGGATCGCAAACCCCGGTAATAGCGATTCATGTAAACTGTGTTCCCTGCTTTCCCAGATGCATCCAGAGGTGTTTGCATCACTTTCTTAACATTTTATTTGTTATTTTTAGTTGAACCAGATTTCCAAGTAAATGACCGTATGTTTTGAGCCGCATGTCTATTTTTTCCCACGGCCGGAGTTTCACCCGCACATTTACAGCCGCATAAAAAATACAGCCGCACAGTTACAGCGTGTGAACCCAGCCTTAGTCTGTAGGGAAGAACTTTTTTTTTAACAAGAGAAATGGTAGCTGTGAGTTTATTCATATAAATCCATGAAGCATAACCAAAGAACAGCACAACATTTAGTTCTCTGAGAAGATGGTCCAAAACTGCCATTTCATGGGCAGTAGGGATGGTCCGAACCTGGTTTGGTTCGGGTTCGTACGAACCTGAGCTCTCGGAAATTATTCCCGCTGGATACAGAGGGAGGACCACCTGGAAAACTGGGATACAGCCATAACCATAGGCTGTATCCCAGTTTTCCAGGTGGTCCTCCCGCTGTATCCACCCGCTGCACAGAGCGGACAGACAGCGGGAATCTAATGCTGAGCGTTCGGTTGTTCACAAAAAAATAAATAAAAAATCTTTTAAATAAAGTGATGTTAGAAATTGCTAGAAATCTATAATTTACTTCTATTAAAAATCTCAAGTCTTCCAGTACTTATCAGCTGCTGTCTGTCCTGCAGGAAGTGGTGTATTCTCTCCAGTTTGATACAGTGCTCTCTGTGGACACCTCTTTCCATGCCAGGAACTGTCCAGCAAATCCCCATAGAAAACCTCTCCTGCTCTCCAGACTAAAAAGAATACCACTTCCTGCAGGTCATAAAGCAGCTGATAAGTACTGGAAGATCAGAGATTTTTTAATAGAAATAAATTACAAATCTCTGGCACCAGTTGATTTGAAACAAAACAAAAAATGTGGTGAACAACCCCTTTAACATTTTATTTTACAAAATAGGACTAGCACTACATCTGTTTTAGGTTTTTTTTAACCATTCCCCCCCCTTCTAGCTCCATTTCTAATTTACAATTTTCCCTGTGGGTGAAGCCCAATATCTATAATGTCCCCCACACACTGCACTCAGAAGAGGAGATACTGCTTCCATATCTCTATAACATACATTTAGAAGCAGCAGCGTGGAGGAAAGTATAGAGCAGTACTGAGCATTGTAAGCTGTGAATCCAGCACTGGGGTGAGATAAAATACCCCAAACACTGTACCCTTTCCCTGTGTATTTCTCTTCCACTCTTCTCTGCAGATTTCTATGGGCAACTGTAACCTGATACTGCAAATCCATGAGGAGTATCTGTCAAATGCACTTCTTGTTTGATAGCTGTTATATGAAAGAGACACTTGGTGCTTCTAGCTGACTGTCAATCAAGTAGGGATGGGGATGGGAGGGGGAATAAGGAGGCTTTTCATCATGCAGAATTGCAGTACAGCTTGTGAAAGCCTCTTTTACCATTTGCACGGGAAAATTAAAGCATTTCCCTGTGTTCTGGAAGCACAGATGTACATATAAAAGGTACTATGTGTCTCCTTGACCCAACAGCTATCTAACAGTGTCAGTAGGTTGGAATGTGAATTACAGCTGACAGATCCACTTTAGGCTATTTTTCAGAGAGAATGATGAGTTGAAGAGGGCAGAAGGAGGAAAACTTTCTTATAAGTAAAAAAATGAGGTATTTTTCTCTGATAAGATATATTACAGTTTCTTATATATTTGCTTGTAACAGTGATTTATAAAAAAAAAAGTGTGTTGAAGTGACAGTGACTACGTCTTTACTTTTGATTGTTTAGAAAACTTTAGAAGCTACTTAGCTTCTTTTTACTTTTATATACTATATATAGTATTGACTAACCAGTGAGCATCAACCTCGATAGCTGTAAGAGTTTACACTGTCATTGTGCTGCCGCTATGGTTGGAATGTAGTGTGAGTCATTTCTTGCACTTCACTCACGTGAATGAAACCTGATCTCTGAGAATGACGTGGAAACTTCTTTGCACAAAAGTAATGCTCTATTGAATTGGATCTGAGTGAAAAGGAGAAGCCGGTCTGGGTCATGAGTTCAGGATTAAAACTGATTTATGGCTGATGATGATTCAGCATCAGGTTCCACTGTACTCATCAGAAAATTGTCTCTTTTGTAATGTTACCACTCCAGTATGATCTTATAGATTGTATGCCCTCGCGGGCAGGGTCCTCTTCCCCCGTGTGCCAGTCTGCCATTTGCAATCATGTAATGTGATCTTGTATTGTTCCTGTTTGTTACCCCCATTGCTTGTATAGCGCTCTGGAAGGCCCCATTCACACGTCCGTGTCAGTTTTTACTGTCAGGTCCCCCTCATGCCATGTGTCATCCTCTAATCTGAACTTCAACTCCCATTATGTCATGTAGTCCTGCATATTGGGAGATGTAGTTCTACTGCACCACTGCCTCCCCGCTCCTATACTGTGTCATCCTCTAATCTGTTGCAAACCAGGGGCAGCGCAGCCGGGGGAGCTGGGTGCAGGCTGGTGAGTTCAAGGGGAGAGGGGTACAGGTGGGGGGTGCGCAGACAGACTGGAACTCCGGACGCTTTCCTGACATGCATCAGGAAAGCATCCGGGGCTCGGGCGCTCCCATAGACTTCTAGAATTCCGGACCAAAAATAGGACCGGTTCTAAAAAATCCGGCTCTATTTTCCGGAACGGACACCCTTCTGGAAAAATCCGGAAGGGTGTCCGTGACTAATGAAAGTGTATGGGTCCGGAAATCCGGGTGGTTTTTCCGGACGTGTGAAGGGGGCCGAATTAAGGGCACTTCATAAATAAATAATAATAATCTGTCTCATGGCTCTTGATATTAGTTGTAAATTCTTGTCTACTTGTCCAGAAGCCAGAGAAATCACCATGTCACACCCATACAGGAAAAATGGATGTGCTAGGTCGCTACCAATTTCATTGGGTTATACACGGGCAGTGGAGTGTAAGCAGTGGCGGATTATAATATGGGCGGTTTGGGCGGCCGCCTGGGGCCCGAGGCTGCGGGGGGGCCCACGCCACGCCGCCCACATTATAATCCGCCACTGCAGAGCCACGTCTGATGCGCGGCTGCCGGGGGTGTCCCGTCCTATCCTCGGCAGAGCGTGCATCAGAAAGCTCCCTGTGCACCCGTGGCTGTGACTTCCGGCACACGGGGAGCTCTCTGATGTGCGCGCTGCCGGGGATAGGACGGGACACCCCCGGCAGCCGCACATCAGCCGGAGGCTGCAGAAGGAGAGAGGCTCGACGGGGGAATGGACGGCAGGTGAGTTGTGTTGTGTTTTTTTTTTGTTATGTGATTGGGAGGGGGGGAGACCATCTATAAGGGGGAGGGGAAGGGGGACCATCTATAAAGGGGGGAAAGGAGGACCAGCTATAAGGGGGGAAAAGGGGACCAGCTATGGGGGGGGGGAGGAAGAGGGGGACCAGCTATGGGGGGGGGGGGGGGAGAGGGGGACCAGCTATAAGGGAGGGAAAGAGGGGGACCAGCTATAAGGGGGGTAAAGGGGGACCAGCTATAAGGGGGGTAAAGGGGGACCAGCTATAAGGGGGGGGGGGGGGGGGGGACCATCTATAAGAGGGGGGGAAGGAGGACCATCTATAAGGGGGGGAAGGGGGACCATCTATAATGGGGGGGAAGGGGGACCATCTATAAGGGAGGGGAAGGGGGATCATCTATAAGGGGGGGGAAGGGGGACCATCAATAAGGGGAGGGAAGGGGGACCATCTATAGGGGGGAGGGGACCATCTATAAAGGGGGGAAGGGGGACCAGCTATAAGGGGGGGGAAGGGGGGACCATATATAAGGGGGGGAAAGGAGGACCAGCTATAAGGGGGGGGGGGGGAAAGGGGGACGAGCTATAAGGGGAGGGGAAGAGGGGGGGCCATCTATAAGGGGGGAAGAGGGGGACCATCTATAAGGGGGGGAAGAGGAGGACCAGCTATAAGGGGGGGGAAGAGGGGGACCAGCTATAAGGGGGGAAAGGGGGACCAGCTATAAGGGGGGGGGGGACCAGCTATAAGGGGGGGGGAGAGGAGGGACCAGCTACAAGGGGGGGGGGAAGAGGGGGAACATCTATAAGGGGGGGGGGGAAGAGGGGGACCATCTATAAGGGGGGGAGAGGGCGACCATCTATAAGGGGGGGGGGAAAGGGGGACCATCTATAAAGGGGGGAAAGGGGGACCATCTATAAGGGGGGGGACCATCTGTAAGGGGGGGGGGAGAGGGGGACCATCTATAAGGGGGGGAAAGGAGGACCAGCTATAAGGGGGGAAAGGAGGACCAGCTATAAGGGGGGGAAAGGGGGACCATCTATAAGGGGGGGAGGGGGACCAGCTATAAGGGGGGGGGGGGGAGTGGGACAAGCTATGCGGGGGGAAAGGGGGACCATCTATAAGGAGGGGAAAGGCGGACCATCTATAAGGGGGGGAGGGGGACCAGCTATAAGGGGGGGTCCATCTATAAGGGGGAAAGGGAGATCAGCTATAAGGTTGAAAAAGGGGGACCATCTATAAGGGGGGAAGAGGGGGACCATCTATAATGGGGGAGGAGGGAAGAGGGGGGCCATCTATAAGGAGGGAAGAGGGGGACCATCTTTAAGGAGGGGAGAGGGTGACCATCTATAAGGGGGGGGAGGGGAACCATCTATAAGGGGGGAAGAGGGGGACCATCTATAAGGGGGGAGGAGGGAAGAGGGGGACCATCTATAAGGAGGGAAGAGGGGGACTATCTATAAGGGGGGGAGAGGGTGACCATCTATAAGGGGGGGAGAGGGGGACCATCTATAAGGGGGGAAGAGGGGGGCCATCTATAAGGGGGGAAGAGGGGGACCATCTCCTATAGGATTAGCACCCTCCTCTCCTGACATCCTCTGTGCTGCTGTGACCTCCCTTATAAGATCACCACCCTCCTCTCCTGACATCCTCTGTGCTGCTGGGACGCTGTGACCTCCCCTATAAGATCAGCCCCCTCCTTTCCTGACATCCTCTGTGCTGCTGTGACCCTGCAACCTCCCCTATAAGATCAGCACCCTCCTTGCTGCATCGCCCTTGTTTCTCCCCTCTGCGGGGAACAGCTCCTCCAGTTCCGTGGATCTTCTCCAGGCCACTGGCCGCTATGCTTTAGCACTGGCATCCTGGAGAAGGGTCCATGGAGCTAAGGCAGGCTTGAGAAGCTGTTCTGCACAGTGGGGAGAAACAAGGGTGGCACAGCAAGTTCAAACAGCCGCCTCCTCTTGCCTCTCTGCCTCCACTGCTTGGACCACCTGTTTAGAGCGGGGATTCCCCTCATAATGATGGGAACCCCTGCTCTTGTAACCTTGGTCTTCCCGAACACCTCAATTACTGTCAGCTGAACAACTCCAGTTATCTTCCCTACTGATTTTTTTCGGATACTGAATAAAACTTAAGGGGAAAATTTTGTTCCAGTACCAAAGTGTTTGGGAACCAAGTTACTAGGACCAGTTTACACGAAGTAAAAGAGGCAGAATTCTGCGACGAAACTCTGTGCTGTGGAATCCCGCCAGCCTCAGTGTAATACTGGCTGTCTATGGGAGGGCTTACATGCCTCTGCTCCCCGTGCCTCTCCGCCCAAAGAATTGACATGTCTGTTCAGAGCTTCAGAACTACAACTGTCACCATTTTGCTGCCCTCCAAAACTTTAGCCTATAAGTTGGCACCTCCTGCGGTTTAGGATTCATTTTATACACATTAAGGGTATGTGCACACTACGGAATTTCCGCAGAGACTTCAAGCGAATTCCACCGGCAAATATCATTAAGTCTGTGGAACAGACGGAACTTCAAGCTGAGGCTGCCCAGCAGAATCCACTTGAAGTCTCAGCGTAAATTCTGTAGTGTGCACGTTACCCTAGAGAGGGTAATAACAGTAGTAATGAATCACCCCTGAGTAATAGTCTACATTCAGTACATAGTTAAACCCAACCAACCCCATGATGTAAATGGGCTCCGGTTTGACTTATCTGCTTTGGTCATCATATTCAGTAAGGTATGGTGGGGTGAGGTGCAGAATTCTTTGGTTGCACTATTCTGTGTATTCAGCATCTTTAACAAATAACACCTATAATTCTAATTGCATCTATACTCCCATGGAGGAGCATGTAAAAAGCTACTGATAAACTAAAGTGTTATCATAAAAACCACATAGTAAGTATGAATCAAGCTATTTCATGCCTGGACTGTTAGTCTTTATTCTCAGTTATCAGTAGGAGTGTCAGTATGGTCACAGAACGGTTCATCATACAACCATTCAGCTTTATTTACATAAATTGGAAAATCCCTTTAAATGACATAATATAAAACTCACGTTGGGGAGTTTTTAACACCTAAAGAAAACTTAGAATTGCATTATGATTGGTGTCAGCCGGTGAATTAAACATAAGTAAATCTTACTACCAATAATCGGCAACAATGCAAAAATCTAAAAGCATATTTCACTTCCATTGTTCTCAATATTTTAAACAATTGTGTGAACAGTTTCATCATGGCCTAGAAAAATTATCAAATACTTCACCACATCCCCTATTTGCATCACCACATCCGTTATTTACATTGCAAAACCTAAAATTCATCACCTTTCCAAACGTTATAATTCTGGTATCTACTGTATACAATCCCTACATATCCACCAGCACATACTGACAGCTGGCAGAGAGCTATTCCTTACATTCTTACTACATGTTTATTTCTCCATTGACCTTCAGTGACGGTGACATTAGTATTATTTATATTATAGAACTATTAGTACCAATATACTGTACATTGTATAGCAGCTGATCATATGGATGTGTAGTTGCAGTAGGGTTATTGCAGGGCAGTTTCTATTTTGGCAACAGGGTGAATCCTGATAAAAGCGCCCCCCCCCCCCCCCCTTCCTGGACCTTACTCAGTTCAGCGCAGGGAAAGGAACGGGGGCTTTTATCAAGATTCGGGTCCCTAGGAAGAAGCAGTGTGTACACACTGCACTGTCGGTTCCGTGTCACAGGAGCCGACAGTGCTCTAACTGCTCAGCCCTGGCTTGATTTTTTTAAATTAAGGTCCTCTCCTTTTGGTCCCTGATGCCTCCTGCCGTAACCCCTCAACCTGCGTGGCACAGATTGAGAAACCTTGCTGGTCTAGAGCAGGCCTGTATTTAGAGTTCATGTTAGGCTCCTTGCATGCTGAGACATCTGTATCTGTGACAAATCCCATGTGTTTTCAGTTGAACTAAAACTCTGAGAACACCCTACATTTATACAGCTCTCAGGGTATGCTGGGAGTTGTAGTTTCTTAGCGGACAACCCTTTAACAAATCACTGTGTAGAGAGGCTCCCGGTAGCTGCAATCTGTGGGTGACAACCATCAGCCCTGAAGGTAGAGCAATAAATCTGTCTACACTGTACTACAACTCCCAGCATATCCTGAGGGCTTCAGACTGTCAGCATATGCTGGGAGTTGTAGTGCCTGCAGCTGTTGTAGATGGATCCTAGGTGCATTATACACTGGATGCTTTGTGGCATATAAGAATACATAGATCTGTGGGGGCTCAGTGTAGGGAAGTGACCCCAGAACATCTCTAATAAGATATAGGGGAAGATGTTTTTGTTCTATTCCCTATTAGTGCTGTTCTGGGGTCACCTCCCTGCACTGAGCCCCCACAGATCTATGTATTCTTATATGCCACAAAGCATCCAGTGTATAGGACCCAACTACAAGAGCTGCAGTCACTACAACTCCCAGTATATCCTGAGGGCTGCAGACTGTCAGTAAATGCTGGGAGTTGTAGTGCTTGTAGCTGTTGTAGTTGGGTCCTAGGTGCATTATACACTGGATGCTTTGTGGCATATAAGAATACATAGATCTGTGGGGGCTCAGTGTAGGGAAGTGACCCCAGAACATCTCTAATAAGATATAGGGGAAGATGTTTTTGTTCTATCCCCTATTAGTAATATTCTGGGGTCACCTCCCTGCACTGAGCCCCCACAGATCTATGTATTCTTATATGCCACAAAGCATCCAGTGTTTAGGACCCAATTACAACAGCTGCAGGTGCTACAACTCCCAGCATGTACTGACAGTCTGCAGCCCTTAGGATATGCTGGGAGTTGTAGTGCTGGCAGCTGTTGCTAGCTAGTTTGTTGGCAGCTAGTTTAAAAGTTTGCGCTAGTGTACTGTAGTGACCACAGGGCTGTGACAGTACACTACCGCTGTCACGGCCGCTGCGGCGTCCCGTGTTCCGGGCCACCGCTGCGACCTCCTCCTGCCCCATGCAGCCGCCGGGGTCCTTGTGCAGGGACCCGACGCTGCTGCTAGTTCGGCCCCTGGGGGCGCCTCACCTCTCCTCCGCTCCTGTCTCCGTCTGTGCCAGCCGGCGCGCGCGTCCCCGCCTCCTAGGGCGCGTGCGCGCCGGCTGTCTCAGATTTAAAGGGCCAGTCCGCCCCTAATTGGTAGTTGCACCCAATCACTTCCTATAAATCCCAGCGTGCCCTGTCCCTCGCGTTGGAGCCTCTACATGCTTCCCATAGCGTTTGGCCCAGCCCCCTGTTGTTCCTGACCTTAGTCCCTGTTCCTTGTTCCTGTCTCCAGTCCTTGTCCCTAGTCCTTGCCCGCTGCCTTCCGTTGTTCCTGATTCCTATCCGCTACCTGGTCCCTAGTCCTTGTTCCTGGTTCCTGCTCCCCTGTTACACCACTGCTCCTGTGTTCAGCCTGTCACCTGCGGTTACGCCTACAGACCTCTGCCAGCACCATCTCCCGCCTACTGCTCCTGCCACGCCTCGCCTGCCGTCACTAGCAACCAAGCCAGGGGTAGCGACCTGGGGGTCGCCTGCCGCAGCTAGTCCATCCCGCCTTGCGGCGGGCTCTGGTGAAAACCAGCGGCCCCTTAGACTCCGCTCCCTGGTGAGGTTAGTGCCATCGCTGGTGACGGTCCAGTGGATCCACTACTCCAGGCGTTACAACCGCTATCAATACACTTACCCATTTAGACACCAATGGTACACAGGCTCTGCAAACTACAGAAGTGATTACAGTGCAGTTACTAAAGACTCACAGGTGACGACTTCTCACTCACTCTTTGCTTTCCTCTCCATCTGGCGCAGCCATCATGAAGACTTCTCCGACCACAACTCATTTGCAGAGGAGCAGCTGGGGGTGACTGGGGGAGCAACTGGGGTGACAGGGGACAGGGGAGCAGCTGGGGGTGACAGCGGGAGGGGGAGAAGCTATGGATGCAGGGAAAGGGGGAGCAGCTGGGGGGCAGGGACAAGGGGAGAAGCTAGGGGAGCAGGGGAAACAGCTGGGGTGACTGGGGGAGGGGGAGCAGCTAGGGGGCAGGGACAGGGGGAGCAGCTAGGGGGACAAGGGGAGCAGATGGGGTGAAAGCGGGAGGGGGAGAAGCTATGGGTGCAGGGAAAGGGGGAGCAGCTAGGGGGCAGGGACAAGGGGAGCGGCTAGGGGGGCAGGGGACGCAGCTGGGGTGACTGGGGGAGGGGGAGCAGCTAGGGGGCAGGGACAGGGGGAGCAGCTGGGGTTAGAAGTGGAGCAGATGGGGTGACAGCGGGAGGGGCAGAAGCTATGGGAGCAGCTAGGGGGGCAGTGGGAGCAGCTGGGGTGACAGGGGGAGGGCGAGAAGCTGGCGTGACAGGGACAGGGTGCGTAGCTGGGGTGACAGGGACAGGGTGCGCAGCTGGGGTGACAGGGACAGGGCGAGAAGCTGGGGTGACAGGGACAGGGTGCGCAGCTACGGTGAGAGGGGGAGAAGCTGGGGGGGGAGCAAGGGGAGCAGCCAGAGGGCAGGGAGAGGAGAGGTAGCGGCCGGGGGGCAGGGAGAGCAGATGGGCAGGGGGAGCAGCTAAGTTGGTAGTGGGGGCCGCTGGGAAGGCAGGGGGGAAGATGGGGGCAGCTGGGGTGGCGGGGGGAAGATGGGGGCAGCTAGGGTGACAGGCAGGGGGGCAGCTAAGGTGGCAGGGGGAGAAGATGGGGTCAGCTGGGGTGACAGGCAGGGGGGGCAGCTAAGGTGGCAGGGGGAGAAGATGGGGGCAGCTGGGGTGACAGGCAGGGGGGCAGCTAAAGTGGCAGGGGGAGAAGATGGGGGCAGCTGGGGTGACATGCAGGGGGGGCAGCTAAGGTGGCAGGGGGAGAAGATGGGGGCAGCTGGGGTGGCGGGGGGAAGATGGGGGCAGCTGGGGTGACAGGCAGGTGGGCAGCTAAGGTGGCAGGGGGAGAAGATGGGGTCAGCTGGGGTGACAGGCGGGGGGGGCAGCTAAGGTGGCAGGGGGAGAAGATGGGGGCAGCTGGGGTGACAGGCAGGGGGGCAGCTAAGGTGGCAGGGGGAGAAGATGGGGGCAGCTGGGGTGACATTGCGGGGGGGCAGCTAAGGTGGCAGGGGGAGAAGATCGGGGCAGCTGGGGTGACAGGTGGGGGGGGCAGCTAAGGTGTCAGGGGGAGTATAGGGAGCAGGAGGGGGCAGTCTGGGGGCAGGGGGAGGTGGCAGGCTGAGCAACAGGGGGGCAGGAGGAGCAGTGTGGGGGGGGGGCAGGGGGAGCAGCCCGGGGCGCCTTTCTGATGCTGTTACAAGGCGGGGGTGAGCTGCTTCCGGCACAGATAGCCTCTGTCAGACAACCTGGAAGCTCACAGCTGCAGCCCCGCAGTCCCAGCACAAATGACGTCATGGAGCAGGAGAGAGGTTCGGGGCTGCAGCTGTAAGCTTCCGGCTTGTCTGACAGAGGCTGTCTGTGCCGGAAGCTCACCTCGGCGGACCCATCGCACCCCCGCACCAGCACCACCACACCCCGCCCCCCCCCCTCCCGGGGGACGCACGGTAGCGGCGGGCGATGCGGTGCAGGAGGCCCTGCTGATTTAGTGAGTGCGGGGGGCCGGGCGCTGTCGGAGGCCGCCGGGCGCCCCCTAGCTGTTGGCGCCCTAGAAACGGCCCTAGAAACGGCCCTGGGTTATTGTACGCTTTTCGGGAGACAAGGTTTGCCATGCTGGGGTAGTGGGTTGCAGAGCATGGGGTATGCATGGTAGGAATCTTGGAGACAGTACAGTGGGCGTATTTTACATTTTAGCTAAATAAGTTGGTAGATATGCTCCTTCCAGATAACAAAGGCCGGAGATCAGCCAATGACTGAGAAAACTCTTGTTTTTTGGCTGATCACATCTTCTGTGCTGCCAATAAAATCATTGTTGTTTGGCTTCACATCACCCTATGTAGACAGGGGATGTACAGCCGACAATGATGAATGGAAGGGGCCACATGAACAACCCAACAATCTTAGTGCAGCCCAGCCACATGATTGATCGATCTTTGTGAGCGGTCAATAAACAAGCGCCAGTCAGTGAGATCAGCAATCACTATCGGAAGTCTATCAGCCGTCTAAGGGCCCTATTACACTGCGTATTGACCGATTATGGCTCCTGAAGCTGCAGCATGCGGGACCCGGGAAGAAGCAGACCGCGGAGAAAACCCTGTAGCGTGGATAGGTAATGTATACTGTTTAGGCAAGGGCTGTAAGGACATCAGTAACAACGTCCGTGCAGCCCTTGCTAAACGATTATCGGGCCCTGTAATAGGCTTAGCAAGCTACCAGATCGGCGCTCCTTAAGGCCGGTTTCACACGTAGTAACAGTGCGGGCGTTAAAATTTCTGTCCCGTACATCTCCGGGTGGTCTGGCGGCTGTATTTGAAAACCACTTACGGTCTTATCGTAAGAGTCCGGCCGTAGTGTCATGATGTGTCTTGGCTTGTTTGGCCCCGCTCAAAAGCATGTATTTGATTCATGAATCTGCCCCCGGGCCAAATAAGCACACCCACATCCCTATAAAATCTCCGCCCACTCGCGAAGTACGCCCATATGCTTGTAGTGTTTTGAATGCCAAAAAAATAAAAAAAAAGATGTCTGATGGCGCTAATAATGCGCCCTATGGGCCAGCCCGGCGTATGAGGCTGCGCCGCAAGCACCAGCTCGTGGTGCTTTCGATCCTGTGGAAGATGCGTAATTATTACCAGCGTTTGTGTGTAAGTCTCTATATATTTTTTTTTTTTTTTTTTTTTTTTTTTTTTTTTTTAAAGCTTTATGTAACTTATTTCAAACTAGCCTTACAAACTGTTTAGGCTTATAATCCGTAAAACATTGATTTAAATGTATTGTTTATGCAAGCTCCCTTAAGTACTGTTGACCAAAGGTCCTTAAATGCAACTGTGTAATAATTTTGTGACTAATTGAGATGTCTTAAAAATAATAAATTTAATTTTTTAAAAATTCTTCTCAGAGGCAAAAAGACGCAGAGCAGCGCCGTCTGCAGGAGGTGGGACGGCGATATTGGGTCCACCCCATCAATGTTCGGAGGGAGACCCGGGGCCACATTGGTTGCCTGTATGATGATTTGCGACGGTATGTCGATTTGAATACATCAAAGTCGTCAAATCTTTGAATGTAATATTGCAAATGTAAAGGTTACTGTCCACAAATGTTTACCCCAAAGTCCATAATTTTATTATGTTTTTTGTTTATCCTTACAACGTTTGATGTTAATTTCAACATTTGTAAACCGTATGACATCTTCCTATGATGTGTGTTTGTGTGTAATATTAGTGATCAATATTTTTCTTAATTTGTTGCAGACATCCTGACAAGTTCCAGGACTTCGTGCGCCTGCCTATGGAGGCCTTTGATAATTTACTTTCCATTTTGACCCCACATCTCCAGAGACAGGACACCTACATGCGGAAATCCATCCCTCCTGTGGGACGTCTGCTCATAACGTTAAGGTGAAGATGCTTTATTTTAATGCGAACTATTTGTTCATGTAATTGTAGTGAAATCTAATATAGTGTTAAAATATGTAATAATTTAATATGTAGCTGAATGTGAAATAGAATCATAAAATACTATTTTTCATTTTTTCACAGATTCTTGGCGACAGGGGAGAGTTATGTCTCGTTGCACCTCCAATTCAGGGTTGGTACGTCCACCATCTCTGGAATTGTGAGGTGCACGTGCGCCCTGATCTGGGAGCATTTGCAGCCCATCGTGATGCCCAGTCCGACCCGGGAGATTTGGTTGCAGTCAGCAGCAGGCTTTCAGTCTGTGGCCAATTTCCCCAACTGTATAGGGGCGGTTGATGGTAAGCACATACGTGTGAAGCAACCACCGCGATCAGGATCACAGTATTTCAATTATAAGAAATTTTTTTCTGTGGTCCTGATCGCGGTTGTTGATTCCACGTATCGTTTCCTTGCCATCGACGTCGGCTCCTATGGCAGTACTGGGGACTCCCGGGCGCTACTGAGATCAGAGTTTGGGCGGCGCATACTCTTAGATCACGTGACTCTACCTCCTCCCACTCCTCTTCCGGGTACCACGCATCCCGCTCCATTCGTCATGGTAGGGGATCAAGCCTTCCCTTTACTCAACAACCTGCTGCGCCCTTACCCACGGAGAGGGCTGGATGAACGGGGGAGACTATTTAACCGGAGGCTGAGCCGGGCACGTAACTTCGTGGAGTGCGCCTTCGGGATCATGACTAGTCAGTGGAGAGTGTTTACCACTGCCCTGCAGTTGAAATTGGCCACAGTTGACATGGTCATTAAAGCTGCCTGTGTTCTCCACAACTACCTTCGGGACTATGCTCCCACCCCGGAGGTGAACGTGGAGACACTGCCAGCTTTAATGCCCCTATCAACTATGGCCAAGGGAGACAACTCAACCGCGGGATAGTGGTCAGGAACCTCTTTGCTGACTACTTCATGACTCCTGAAGGCGCCGTGCCCGTGCCCCTTTCACAGCCTCCCTTATGAGCCACGGCAACAGGACTGATGTTTTCCCGCATGTATGTCACCTGTCTCTGGGATGTGTGTTTTTTTATTTTCTTTTGTTGTTTGAACCCGATGTATTGGTTGATATTTAATTTTCATTCTCTTTTTACTAAAACAAAAAATATATTTTCTTATTCGACTAAACAATGTGTCTGCCTTTTCAATGTATGTAAAACATGTTGTGTGTTCCCACATAGTAGTGTTCGAAAATACACATTACCTCACTCGATATACTACTGGCCAGTAATTATCGAGCATGGTCACATCATGCTAATGTTAATTGTATAGTCCTTTGAACCTAGTGTGCTGAAAGATTGATGTGATCAAAACATGTGCATTTCCTATGGAGTGACCAGCAGGGTGCGCACTATATGTCTAACTTTCTAGTGTGGGATATGTAACAGGATCTGATATCTTCTAGTGCCACAGTCCATCTCACTTCTTAACAATCACTATTAACACACCACATATATCCCTCCACACATCACCCAGGTGCGCCAGCTGGATGTGGTCTACTTAGGTTGCGGTTCAAAAATATTATTTTATCATCCATTTTTTTTCTGTAAAACACAGAAGAGTGTATTCAAAGATTAGAAATCTCGCTCTTTACTTGATCACCTGTTCCTTGTCTACAGTCATCTCCTGGATTTCTTATCCAAAATCCATCACATCAATCTGCCAGTGTAAACGCTACATTATGTAGTTTATTGTGTGTACGTTTATATATCCTCCACTTTGTACATAATGACCACATGCTGGATGTCCTGCAGGAGGAGATTTCTACTACCATCGGACATAGAGCTCTATGTGGAAATGATAGTGTCATGATAATAACATTAATGTCCCAAAATATGTTAGTGCTCATCACAAGCCTCTCCTGCTCTGCCCACTTCCTGCCTTGGCTACAGATGTCAGCATAGAGCAGGCTCAGACCTCAAAAAGAAGGAATCGCAGCATTCACTACATCTTCGCTAGTGGCTTCACAATACGTGTATTTCACTCAGTATAGCTAACAAAAACAGCAGTGGATTCTAAACACCCAAAGGATCTCGACACAATGTTGTAATGTTGTGGATGTGCGCCATTAAAACACTAAATAAGGACATTTCCAAATAACATCCATTCTTAGAAAAAAAATTAGCAATATTTCACTTTAAATGGCGCACAGCCACTCTATTTCTACATTGTGTGAACACAGCCTTTGTGTTTTTAAGCCACTACTGGTTTTGTTAACAATACTGACCAAAATATACTGACTCAAATACACGTATTGTGAACCTACTACGAACATGTAGTGAATGTTGCGATTCCTTGTTTGTCATGTATGACAGTGCTCTCTGCTGCCATCTGTGGCCAAGGCAGGAAGTGGCCACAGCAGGAGAGTGTTGGCCTGATAAATGAAATACTTAACTACATTATAATATTTCCTATCATGACACATTCATTTTAACACATACAGCAATGTCTCACATATGATTAGAAATATTCTCCTGAAGGACATCCAGCATGTGTTCATTTTCTACTAACGTAAAGCATACAACAAAATTTTAGAAGACACAATAGCAACATTCAATACAGCTTTCTATGCAAACAAAGTCCACTAAGTATTTTGAAGCGTATTTCGTAGTTCCTTAGTGGCAGTCAATAATCATTTGTTTTTTTAACCCTTAAACACTAAAACATAAACAAGTAAAAAATAAGATTTCGGGAAACAACAAGATATGTCGCAATGGATTTATTACATGTCAAAAAATAAAACATTCACATGATAGTGTGTGTGGGTGGATGTGGGCGAGGGTGTGTGGAGACTACTTTGGACCATGTTGACAGAAGTTAGAATAGTGTGCAGAGGCAATAGTGTGGGCAATATGTGAAGGACACAGCCAGCCTGACTGTATTCTGGCACCACAAAAATAAAAGGGACATCCCAATCCCCCCAAGCTGTTATTGTCATCCCTAGCTAATGTGATGCCAGACCTTCTAAACAGTGTGTTATTGATGTGGTCCTGGTGCACACAAATGTTAGGAAATTATTAATGCTAGTAAGGCGCGGTTGGCACTAAGGCCCTACAGTGTAGCAGACAAGGGGTGGTGTTGGTGTAGCTGAGGAGAGGGAGTGCGGAACAAACACAAATGTTGTTGGACGGTCAAGGCACATGTCACTCTCTCTCGCCAGGCTCCACAGGACCCTCTTGACATCTTGGTGGTGGAGTCCTGGCCAACCCCTCTGCCAGATTAGGTTCTTCATTCTCTTCATCCGATGAGGCCTCTGCTGGTTGCTGAACTACTTGTGGTCTGAGGAGAAAACAACACTGGTCACTATCTAAGATGGCACTTTTGTTTAAGGACATATTTAGCCAGATAACTAAAATGGAGGCATCCAATGCAGGATTACACTCTGCCTGCTTTCACACTATTTTCTATGTACGAGGTGCCACACTAGAACTTTTTACAATATATTCACACACTGTTGACCCAAAATGTGGGTCTTCACAAGGCCACCCGAGTGGAACATTAGTTTACTCTATGGACACATTGCGTACATTGTTTAAACATTATGAAGACAGTCCACGCTATTGGCATAACTGCCATTTCATGTTCTGGATTAGATCCTGGAGGGATCAAAAGCTGTTCCCAAAGCGGTTAGGCCAGGCTGCATTTGTTAGTTATCTGGTGTCCAGCAGGGGGCGCATCATCTTCCCGAAATCGAGATTACTCTAAAGTGTTCACTAAATATACTGCTCCCCCTGCTGGAGCCTCGATGTATACAATCTATATAAATCTAACACATGTCTATGTCTGCACACATAAGACACTGAGCTACTTCCATCATCATCTGCTACTACCATGGACACATGCAATTAACACACACACTTACCTGCGGCGTCTGGGGGAATTCAAAATGAAACGCAGCATTGGGGCAAAACGCAAAGCGGCCAGTTCTTCTTGGGCGGCCCCACGCCTGATCAGCTGCCGTCGCTGCCTGATGAATCGGTCCCTCACACTGGACCACCTGGTCTCCACATAGTTAGCTTCAAGCAAAAGCATCCACACATTAGGAATATATCAGCGTCAGGTGACCATAACACTCGAGTTAATGGTTTGCCACAGTGGCTAAACAACTTACCAATTATCCATTGCTGTAATCTAGTATGCTGGTCCCAATCTGGGTATACAATCCGGGCAACCTCCCTCCATGCGGCACTCCGTGTTAGCCGGCTTCTGTACCCAGGCGCAGGGCCGTCCCATAGCACTGGCCGAGCATGGACCTGAAAATCCAAAATAATTACAGTAACGTCTTAGAAATTATTAGTCAATAAGGTCATAGCTACTACACCCATGTCACATGCTACACGCCATGTTTGATTGTAAATAGTACGTCACTTATGTGGGTGGGGTCTCCAGCTTCACCTGCAGCCAACTCCCTCCCTCCATGATGTTTGCTGGCGCCACATATCATATACACAGTACACTACTACTCACATCATGTCCTCATAGTATTTGCCCTAAATATATGTGCTTACTACTAGGGAATGGAAGGCCACAATCCGGCGCGGGGGTCTGGGATCGGATAGCGACACGGGGGGACACGCCTCCTCTCTGTAGTCTCGCCACCTCAGCACTGGGCGTAGCGGGGGTGGGGGGGGGTTAACTATTGCGTGTCGTGTGCTCGGCGAATTGCTATGTGACACCATGTAACGATGCTCAGCTTACCCATTTCTGTCCGGCATTGTCACGTCGTAAGCCGCTGCACTACAAGTGCCATAATGGTCGGCCACGCCTCTTTGAACGTGGCTGCTGCGGATTGTGTGTGCTTCCGACGTTACAACGCCTGACAAAGTACAAAGCAGAGCAGCGCTAAAAGCCAAATTACTCATTAGCCGAGCAGTGAACAGAATTAGCACAGCACACCAAACACTCCGGCTAAACAACAACCCCGCTACGCACACTGATGACGTGCATGTACTACAGAGAGGGGGCGTGTCCACGCTGTGTCGCTAGCCTATAGCATCATCAGCCTGCGCCGGATCTTGTGCGTGATTTGCGTACTATTTAAGCGACCTCCTTATGATGACACTATCAGCACATTATATGGTAGGATTTCTACTATGTATGTGCCGCCAACAACCATCATGGAGGGAGGAGGGAGGAGGGAGGAGGGAGGAGGGAGGAGGGAGGAGGGAGGAGGGAGGAGGGAGGAGGGAGAAGGGAGAGAGTTCGCTGCACGGCCATCTCGCTAAGAGCAATCCTAAGTCACGCCCTGTTTGCCCAACAACATGTGCTATTACAAGGACAATTCCTCGACCAGCCATTACTTACAAATCTCGCCTAAAATACGATGTGCGTTACATGGTCCGAAAGAGCTAACACATTCACAGATTTGGAGGAGACACACACATCTGAAAAGACTCATGCAGTCATTGCTGGATTTCAAGCGCCCCCTGATGGCAAACACATAGGAATTACACACAATCGTACTTACATAAACTACTCGGAGCGATGTATCGTGCCACTAAATGACTATAGACAATCGTACACATAAAATAAATATTATCTAGCATCTATTGATCATTACATAATCGATTTGTTTTCACTAAATTATTTACCACTTAAACAGGATGCAATTACAGATGTGACTTTTGGACATCACAAAAAGCGATATAAAAGACAAGACTTGTAAATTACATGTATGTAAATGTGACTCACACAACAAATGACAGTCATACATTAAGTCACGGCCACACAACTATCTTCTCCGAGTCCAAAGGACGATCGAAATCTTTCTATCGATGATCTTATCTATGTATAAAGCACTCCCAACAGCTCCAGAAAATACTTACTTCACTGATCAGCTGGCCGACGGCTATAACAGACCGATCAGGATACATCTCGGGCTCCATGAATCACTCCGGCTTTGTTGTCCAAATCACTTCTTCTTCCAGCGACGGTTTTCAAAGTGCAGATTCTTACAATGCAGACACATCCTAAATAACCTTGGCTTCTACCCATAGGAACTCAAAATGATACATTTGTTATCTCCATCCAGTCACGGACACGGCCTAGGTGAAGCCTGGACACAAACAGTTGTTACATTCATCCCTGTATTTTGAGTTATATTTAAAAATATACAAGGACAATTACAAAATAAGACCGTGAGAAATGTGTGGCAAACAATATTTCTCTCATGGCTAAGCTTCAAATAAATAATTCCTTTCTTCTATCATCCTATGTCAAGGCCAAATGGCAATCCTGCTCTCATCACACAGGTGCAACTAGCCACAGTGCAGGGTGGCACTCAGATACATGCACTAACAATGCTATATAACATTTGGCCACTTCTCCAAGAAATGGACCACAAACACAACATTCCTTTCCCTTCCGGCCCAAAAGGCACCTGCAAAGGTCCAGGACACATGTCCACTCTCTGACAAGGCCGAGAGCACACCTGTACCAACGATACCTCATACCCAGCCCTCAGGCCAGGCACTCACTGGTCGTCAGTTAACTGCAAACTAAGGTGTAATCTCCAGAAGGAGAAAACTGGTGCTCAGCCATGAAATGACCACAGAACAACACGTTTGTTATTCCTAGATTCATTCCTTACACCCCTTTGTTTGCACCATGTCGTACCTGCTTGCCGCTTGGGCCCCACGATTTCTGTGATCCATTCTATATTGGAGCTACCGAACCGGTGGATCAGCCCAGCCACTATCTCCATATGTGAGCGAACACACTCATTTACATATGCAAATAACCAGCCCTTGGCGGCAAAGGCCACTGTTGACTAGAAATCAACGTTAGTTTTCACTTTGGTTACTGACAGGGTTACGAAATTTTGAATTACCATATGAAATAGAGGCTTTGTATTCAGACTGATAAAGTGTTGCCATCTGTATACATGGCTAAAATAGGCATGTCGCATTAATGCAAATCATTACGCGAAACAAAGTGCACAACCAGCTAAGCTTTTTCTGGGAGAGGTGAAAAAATGAGAGATTATATAAATACACAAGGAATTTTATTCAAAAACATTCTCAGACTTGCCAAGCAATATGATGTCACAATAGTAAAGTCAAAGTTAGATTAGGACAGAGGGGGAAGGGCGCATGAAGCTGCAGCTTACTGCAGACAGATCATTGCATTCTGCTGCAGGCTCCCAAAGGCCGATCTCGTGGGCCAGTCTAGGAGCAGACTATCAGATATTCATCCAGCACACACTGAGTCAATGATTAGCGTAGTGACACAACATGTTAATAAAAGCCTGAGACTTGTGGGAAATGTTACATATATATCGTCAACACATCCATTAACTGCACTATGTGCAAAGGCCAAACCAATACAAACATAATAATGGTTAATTTTTAGCTTTTTAAACTGAAAACATGTGAATAGATCCTTGATGTATCCTTGGCAAGGCTTTAGGCCTCTCCATGTGTGAAAATGTGGATTTTATTCTAGGATACAGTACATTGTGTAAGCGCGCGGTACTTTAGTAACCTTGAGCCAAATCACTACATTACACCTCCCAATCGAGAGAGAACAACGCAGATGTGTGTGGAAGAATGTCAACTATTCGACTTACACACACACACAATGTAGCATTGTTTTCTCCAGGCCAAATGTAGTTTGGATTTTATTGTTGATCATTAAAATACTTATAATGTTGAATTAAATATTATATCTAAAATAATTTTACACCAAACTCTGCATGTTCTGTATGAAATATCACATTAAACCCATTATTGTGTATAAAGGTTAACAAAAAGGATACATTTCACAAATCAACCTTCTGTGCAAGATGCTGAGTCAAACATAGGCAACAAAAGTCAGTAATGGATGTAAAAACCGGACACATCAGACACTTGCATTTAGGAACTCATCTATTTGTATGACAGTCCTTTTTTTTCCTTATTGACGTTTAAATGTAGTGACATATTGGTTCTGCTAACAAGGGCCCCTACACACAAGAACCATTCGCCCTGGAGATAGCTAAAGGAAAGACATTATGATTTTACTTTTTTCTATAGATTCTTTTAAATGAGGATCTTAGCAAACTGTTTTTTCAAACAGAGTGTACCATGTCACCCCGGTAAGGTGTCCTCAGGGACATGGACCCTACTCTACCCTAACACAAAATGACCTCTCTGGGCCTGAAAAAGGAGACCACTTGCCATAAACCAAAAAAAAAAATAAAAAAAAAAAAAAAAAAAAATAGAAAAATTAAACCAAAAAAATATAATAATATTATGATGTATTGCCTCATACATCACATAGTAGAAATCATAAACGTCGTGGGTAACGAGATGTCCGAGAGCGCCGTCCACGCCGTGGCTGGCGCCTAGGAACGGCCCTAGTACCCTCAGATGGAGGGGGCATGGCACCAGGTGGCTCTCGGGACAATGCTGGGGGGACAAGGGGGGAGAGAGGTGGGGGCACAGGTGGGGGCGCAGTGGTCTCGGGGAAAAGAAAGCCCTCCGGCGGGATATGTGGCCTCCGTGAGTGTAACCCATACACAGATTGTAGGAGAACGCCCACATAGCAAGGGTCGGGGAAAGTATCGGGGTCAATCTGCTCGTGACACGACAGCAGCACTTCTGTAACCATCCGCGCACTACGTGCCAGATTAGTAGGGAGATTCCGTAAACGGACTCCCAGATAGTAGCAGAAGAAATCATTCTGATCATCTCCTCCATCAAACCGCCTGACAAAGTTGACGACAGATTGATCCAACTCACTCAGTGCTGAATGAGCTTCTTCTTGCTCCCGACGCCTCCTGGTGGTGGTAGTAGTGGGCCTCGTGAGTGGCTGACGTGGCCGAGCTGCCAGGGGCACACCACTAGGACCTGCACCAGATGTTGATGGTGCTGCAGCCTCCTCCTCTTCGTGCATGGAAGTCGAGCCAGAAGGTCCTGGCATCGGCTCCGTGCCCTCAGAAAGAGTAGGACTGCCAGGCTCCTGTGATGGCGGTGGCGTGGCACTATCCCCCTCCTGCTGGGATGCTGCAACATCAGAACCAGCAGCATCCTGTCCTCCCGGTGGGTCTGAGAAATTGCCACTGGTTCTGTGGAGAGACAGAAAGGTTAGCTAATATGGACACATTCATAAAGGTACTTCATATATCGAATGTTTAAGTTTTGATAACATACAGTATGTCGAAATGTGTGTTTTGGTAACACGAAGACATTATGTAGTACTATGCGCATCCTATGTTAGGACATACAACTATTTATATTAACTCATTCACATTAGTGTTTTCTAATAAACTTAAACAAAAAAACATTAGCCAAAAATGTTCCCCGTTCTGAGTGTGGAAACAATGCTCTCATCTTCAGGGCATGTTGTGGGCATGGAACCATTCTGGTGACAACACAACAACAAGTGTTTTTTAATGTGGCCCAGCAGGGAGAGGAGCCTGAGTTAGTCATGTGACCAGATACACAAGCGGCCAGTAAGAGGCCTGTGTACCTGTCATAGATCCCCGCAGGCCACACTGAGACAGTGACAGAGCAGCAGGCCGCCCAGCATTGAGTATAAAGGAAGTGAATAGTGTGGGCCGGAGAACAGCTCTCGGACTGCTTAGTACTGTAGGCCACTAAATATAAAACATTATCCGCTGCATAGAAACAGCCATTTCATTCACCATGCTTACTGGCTCTGCCACCTACAGCACACGCTAAACAACTGAGGGAGTGACCGTGATCTGCAAAAATCACGAGATGTTGTTCTAGCGCCATGACAGAAACTAACATATTTTAGAGAAATGACAGGATGTTGAAGCACGAGTCAGAGTGGTGTGTAAGCATTTGTTTGAGTGTGAGCAAAGGGGACTATTGTGATTGGTCAGGATACATTAACCCTCTCTGGACAGTCACATACACCAGCATGAAGGCTAACAAACATGACACAACTAGGGCCTTATAAAGAATGGCAATAGTGTATGTAGTCAAATTATCGGGATACATTAAAGATAATTGTCTGCACATTCCTATAAAACATATACATAAAGAGGCAGATTGGTGAAATCGGATGAGATTATCTGCTAGTGAGTATGGACCAGGTTCTGCTGAACAACCAAAGGCAGAATTAAAATTCATTACTCCCATATAACATTTTATCTCATGTATTACATATTGTACACTATATGATACTATATACATTATGGAATAAGAAAAATATACTTACTGCCGTTGACTGCGGCTCGGGATAAAATCCAACAAAGGCGCATAGCGCATGGAGATCGGCTCCCCACCCCTCTCCTCCGTGCGTATCGCCCGTTGGTACTGGTCCCTGACACTAGACCAGCGTGTCTCCACTGCTCGGACTGACAAAAGCAAAGATTTATTAGAAATAGATAGATTGTAATAATTGATATATATTTCGAGGTCTTGGTAGAAATATCGGACATTGTTCTCACAATTTTATGTCATACATTATTTGACTACACGACATACCCATCCGCAGCTGCTCGCTGTCCGTCACATCGCCCCACTGTGGGACTACCAGAGCCGCTATACTCTCCCACGTCTCGCGACGCAGGACGCGGTCGTGGTAGCCACGCACAGTCAAGTCCCACAAATGGGGACGGGACCGCACCTGAAAAATTATATAGAAAGACAGAAATCACTAGACATCTCCATCTGACTTCACCTCTCTGTGTGTCTACATCGATTAGAATAAGAACATGTTTTCCATTATGACATTACATAGAGTGGTGTTGGGATTCCAACAGACCACCTGTGTAATCTAAGGAACACAACCTAATAACCACTGAGCCAAGACTCACTAAACCAAGGAATGCCAGAACTCTTTGAACACACTTCTGAAAACATACCAAGATTGGTGTCTAATGATTGAATTTAGGAAAGGCTTTGGATCTTAACTAGCACTAATTAGTAGGCCACAAGACCAGATCAATGCCAGCTTTGCATTCACACCTGATGAAAGAGAAAATCCACATTGTTTAGAAAATACATGAACACATGTGCAAACGAGTGAAGCTAACTATTTCACTGCTGCGGTGTTTGTTCTGGTGTGTGTGTGGTGTTTGGTTATCTTAGTGTGTGGATAAAACATGTCCCAACGACTATGGTTAGAGATCTCGACATTTTGTAATAACTATGGTCAACATTTATGTATTAAACAGTCGCTGATATAGAGTTAAAAATATATTTTAATAATTAAATACATGTAAGGTTAGGTATAGCATTAGGTCGAACATTCTGGGAGGAGCACACAATAACATGAAACTACGTGCAAAAACGAGCTACATGAAAAACGCATCAAAAACACAACCTTGCTCGACTCGATTTGCTCAATATTCCACAAACATTACTTGACTATACTGTGTACTGTGTAGTGCGCACGCTTACTCAGATTCACATGCACTATATCACACAAAAAACGCATCAAAAACGCAACCTTGCTAGACTCGATTTGCAAAAGATTCCACAAACATTACTTGACTATACTGTGTACGGTGTAGTGCGCACGCTTACTCAGATTCACATGCACTATATCACACAAAAAACGCATCAAAAACGCAACCTTGCTAGACTCGATTTGCAAAAGATTCCACAAACATTACTTGACTATACTGTGTACGGTGTAGTGCGCACGCTTACTCAGATTCACATGCACTATATCACACAAAAAACGCATCAAAAACGCACTATACTGATTTGTGCTGAAAAATTGTCTACATTTGTACACATGTCACTGTTATTAAATACAATTGATACATGTAAGAAATCAAACAACCCTACACTCAATAGGGATACTAAATTCGACATATGTAAGTAGTGGTTTTATATGGGAACTGCACTAGAAATTAATACTATAGCAGATAAGGAAACACATGACGATACTTTGTGGTTTTTTGCAGGCCACATTCCCACGCCCGTGTCGCATGACTAAAACGATTATATTTAAGACCACTAACAGTGTTGACATTCATATGTGTGTTACATGTGGCTTAGGTGCGTTTTGGTTGGCCGAGACGACCATGTGCATTTCTAAGTCCAAGTAAAACATTTTAACACATCACATAAATATATTAACAGAGATATGTATTTGGGTTCGCATACATTACATATTATTAGACATATATTTACATAGATATATAGATAGAGAGAGGGATAAATAGATACACAGAAAGAGACTACACATCCTATTTTCCAAGTAAAACCATTCTAGAAAGATGAGTGTAATTCTTCGATCAAACTTACCTCTGCGATCAGGCGTGGAACATCAATGTCCCGCTGCCAGGAACCACGTCGCCCACGACCAGCACCACCATGCTCCGCTCGCCGTGCCATCGCTCCAGATCGGGACACCTAAAAGGATGGTCACCTATTGAAGCCCATTCACTTGGGCCTTTTAAACTGAAGGGGCGTTACGCATTGATGAATTATTCTAATGAGAATCCAGATTGATCCGGCAGTAATCAGAGGTTCCGCCAGGCCCGAATGTTACTTCCTACGGTCGACTTGGACCATTTCGGCCCGGAAATAATGGTCTTGCTCATTTTTTACGGACCCGGATACAATCAGGCCAGAAACTCATACGGAGTGTGCACTGTGCAGCCGCATATCCTATACTTCCCAGCATACACACGAAACATCAAATATACGGCCTCACTATTACATCCGTACATACGGACGCACTATTACTACGTGTGAATCGAGCCCCACAGTCTTTATCAGGTCCCCATTGGCCCGTGTAATAGGACCCTAAGAGGTGCAGACCAAAAGGCAACAATGAGGAAGGCCTTGCAAGAATCTCAAATTATGCACAGGGTGGTATTAAGACATCAGGTCAGAGATGTCTGTAGGGTACAGCAGGTTATGGGCAGCCTTGTATGTATATTAATATTTTAAACTGATTGAATTTACTGGGCAATGGATAGCCAGGAAAGGGATCGGCAGAGGGGAGAGTCAGAGAAGGGAGAGGAGGATTACGGGGGTAGAGGGTGGATTAGAGGAGCACAAGGGTGTTAGATGAGAGTCATGGTGATAGATTCTGCAGTAGTCCAGCAGTCCATGATGGGGACATGCCCTAACATTTTTGCAAAGAGTTTAGGGAACATATGGATGTGAAGAATGCTTTTGATGTGGGAAAGGCAAGTGGTGGATGTGGGATTTGGGAAAAAAGCCTTGTTTGTCTTGGTCTAAGGAAGTGCATGGGAAACGTTTCTGTATTTAAACTGTTGTATGATATCATGAAAATGAATGCTATCTCTGAGGCTTCTTTTGTTAGGTTCAAATGACAGGTAACCCCGAGGCAGCGGACTTGTGGTTGATAGAGCAGGTGGGAGGAGAGTTTGAGTTAGATGGTGAAAGGATGATGAATTCTGTTCTCTCCAGAAAGATGGAAAAAAAGGAGCAGGATATAGCCGGTAGATACTTTGAGATATTTGATGGTAAAGAGGTAGAAAATCTCTCCTGCTCTGGACAGTTCCTGACATGGACAGAGGTGGCGGCAGAGAGCACTGTGTCAAAGAATACATACATACATACATACAGCAGCTGATAAGTATTATTTTTCAAACAGAAGTAATTTGGAAATCTGTATAACTAATTACACGTAATGATTATCGTTCAAATTTGCGCTATAACGAAAAATCGTTCATTTTGATCTTTCAACATGTTCACCAATCGTCGTTCATCGTTCGCTAAAAATTCGCAGATCGCTTTGTGTAAACAGTCTTTCAAAGATTCACCCTATGTAAAAGATGGGCTTAAGTGATCTTAATAACGATTTTTCTTACGAATTTTCTTAACAATTTATTCGTCTAAACGCTGATCGTTATGAAAACCAAATTGTTGCTTCAAAATCGTTAAACGATCGATTGGGCGAATTATCGCTTCGGCTAAACGCAGCATGAGATCAGTGATTTAATCCCACCCTCCCCCCCCCCAAAAAAAAAACAACTAGCTAATGACTTTATTTAAAAACTAGGAACATTTACAATTCCAAACTTCAGAATGTTTACTATATATATATATATATATATATATATATATATATATATATATACAGTATTCTTCTCCCTCTGTTTCTCTGTGGCCATATGGTTTTCCTCTGCTATGAGCCAGTGGTGATTTCCATTCACTGAATAAACAGAACCTTCCTCATATTTTCCTATTTATCTGGGCATTGTAAGCAGCTGTGTTTATTATCCCGTATGTCCACGTCCTCGCTCTATCACGGGATGAAGCTCTGCCGCTGTAATGGTTGTGGCATTTTAGCTGCAGCAGGTAATATGCAGGGATTACCATTAATGACGGGGGATTGGGATTATAATGTGGTATGAAATAAATCATTGTCTGCGGCCTGGTCTGAGTGATATTTGTATAATTACATCCAGAGATTAATCCTGCAGCAGATCTAATGTAATGAGCTACACAAAGCGAATACACAGAATCACAGCAAACAGAGAATAATACATAGTATACATCATTAGGAAGACTTGTTCCTCTGCACAGTACAATGAATACATGAAGAATGGATCTATCAGCATAAAATATACAGGAGCATATTGTAATGTCGGGTGCAATGAGCTATAATACCCAATGGCACAAAATAATAATGTGCTATATGGATGACAGCCGGTCAGCAACCTCACAGAAGGGTCATGAATACAAGTCCTATGGGAGAGATTTATCAAACTTGGTGTAAAGTGAATCTGGCTCAGTTGCCCCTAGCAACCAATCAGATTCCATTTTTTATGCCACACAGACTCTTTGGAAAATGAAAGGTGGAATCTGATTGGTTGCTAGGGGCAACTGAGCCAGTTTCACTTTACACCATGTTTGATAAATTTTCCCCTATGTAGCGGACGCACAACACTGACAGTTCACACAATGGAAGGTGCGATTCCGGCCGCACTCTCCATTGTGTGCTATGATGAATTGATGAATTGATGAACGAATTAAACAAAAATGTAGTTCATCCGTCCGGTACTGCAGCACCGGCCAGTGTCATACAGTGTGTGAACCCGGCCTCAAAAGAAAACTAACTTAATGTAACCAGCTTGTATCTCATTGTATCCAAGGCCAAGCTGTGGCTCTCCAGCAGTTCAAAACTACAGTTTCCTTCATGCCCTGTAGGGTTTTGAAAGGCTTAGACCGGCATAAAAAATTTAAAATAAAATTTATACTCTCCTGCCCTGATCTTTCAACACCTGTCCCAGTGGTGCACAGTCCGGGGTAAACAACATTCCCAGCTCTTGTTTTGACGCAACTCAATGACTGCTTTGGCTAGTGATTGGCTAAGAAGGCATTTCCTGCAAAGGTTGCTCAGCCAGGACACTATCGGGAAGGATGTGGCAGGGAAGTATAATCTTATATTTTCATTGCAGGATCAGGGCAGGTGAGTACAGTGGTGCCTTGGAATATGAGCATAATTTGTTCCAAATGCAGACAATTGGTTCCACACCCCAAAATTTAAAATTCTGAATAACATGTAAAACAGATGAAACAAACATTTAGAAATAGCTGAATATGTCATATTATAAGTTACTGTACAGTATAGCAATCAGAATGTTGAGTAGTACAGCAGCAGTTTATAGATACAGGAAGGAGCTGGAAGTCCCCATAATGCAGTAGTGTAGTACAACAGGCTAGAATAGAGAAGCAGGGCTGCTGTCAAAGCTCTGTGTGGTCACATGGCAGCAATGTGAATGGCTTAGTGTAAGTACATGCAGTGTGTATAGCTGAGAGTGAGTGCAGGCACATTATAGCAGCAGTGTGAATAGCTGAGTGTAAGTGTAGACACAATATAGAAGGAATGGAGAGGATGGGAAACACAAGGACTGACAGAGACTGCAAGAAGCATGAAGGAATGAGCAGGACAGATGTGGGCACATACATGCAGCGCTCTCTGTCCGGGGAGAGAGGGGTTACAGCGATGAAGAGATTACCTCCACAGTCCTGTCCCCTGATGCAAGCCCCAGCTTTAAGTTGATCTGATACGATTTGGAAGGTAAAGGAAACTTCCTGGGTCAGAGTACAGTGCTGTAGACCCTGCTATGCAGACCATGCCCCTCCCCAACTCGCCCTTTGAAATACTGTGAGCTCTTCTTGCAAAACGCTAAGTTACTCTTAAAGCAAGGTACTATTGTATAACTTTTTTTAAAATTTTTCTTTAAAAGCTGACTATAATATAGGACTATTTTATGAACAGACTAGTGCGATGCCCTGACCCGTGTGGGTCACTTCGCAGTGCAGGTGTTGTGAGCGGGCAGGAACCAGGGCAGCTGCAGGGTATAGGATTGTCACAGTACAGGGCCTGAGGGTGGCACAGCTGAGGGACCGGTCTGCAGATACTGCGGTATACTTGCTACTGGGCATGCGATTCTTCGCTGTACCTAGTCAGGGCACCAGTAAACGGACACCAATGCCAGGGTTCAGTAACAGCGGTGGTTACACTTTTATTGTAACTGAGGTAACTGGTAGCAACAGTCTCTTCCGGATGCAACCGGGTATATAGCAGACTCATATAGACAGAGCAAAGGTGGTGCTGCATAGGCTGAGGTGAAACGTGCCGGATGATGGGAGTAGTAGTGAGAGAAGAATAGAGATGCTGGGTGGACTTAGAGTACTTGTGGTATGAATCTTGACTTGATGAGGAGATGAATAACAGGAACGACACTCAGATGAGAAGATACTCCAGGCACTTGAGCAGTCGGACAGCCAGGATCTAATACAGCAGAGCACCAGCCTCTCTTCTGAAGGTGAAGAGAGACACAAAACACACGACCTCCTTGCTTGGGAGCAGGGGCCGGAACTAACTAGCAAGGGGAAGTCACATGGTACTCCTGGCCAAAGCTCGACGGCCATTGGAGGAACCATGGTTACAGGGCTTGGTCACGTGATCCTCAGCCTTTGCATACCACTGCACAGAGTTAAACACATGTACAATATCCATTAACCTGAGAGTAATAGGGACTATATAGTCACAGTTGCAGTGCAAATAGTTTCCAGAACAGGCATGGCTGTAATAGCAAAAATAAACTGACATTGAGAAACAGACAGCGTGTTCTGGGACACTGCACTAGCTCCTCCTGTAGGTCCTCCAGAGCCCAGGTTCTGACACAAGCATCCAGCAGAACAGAACCCCATGTGGAAGTGTCAGTCACTATGATTTATATCTGATTATTTCTTATTATCACTGAACATGTGGGCGATAATAACTAAGATTATGACATGTTCTATATAGATAGAGGGGAACCTCAAAATAAATTATTCTGGTGGTACCAAAGCAGTCGACTGCGGCCTTCACAGATTATTATAGTTTTGCTTAGGACTCCCCTAAGCCTCCGCACACAGATTGCACATAACTTACAACCACTCTGTTCCCCTTTTCCCCTGTCTTGCATGGTAGACGGAAAACTACATCATATTTTGTGTAACATCATCAGGCTTCCTGTTAGCATAAGGAACCTAAATCAGGCCTATACAGCATGTGAAGAAAGTGTATAGCGGACATTTCTATACATGTAGCTACATACAAAGAAACTTAGGTAGTTGTTACACAAGGGAAGAACTGAAGTTTGGTCATCTCTTCTTCCAAAAAATACAACCTAAAGGCAATCTGTCACTAGGTTTATGCCGCCTTAAATGAGGGCAGCATAAACTAGTGACAGAAATGCTGAACAGATCAGTGTATTACTTACATCATTCTGTTCAGCCGTTCTCCTAATATGCAGGAGAATAGGATTCTTGCCACACACTCTAGCTGCTGATAGACAGTTGACTGCCTATACACAGCATAGAACTGCCAATCAGCAGCAGGTGGGAGGAGTTTTCTGCTTCTCATGAATATCTAGGACTACTGGGCTCATACTTATAATGGAGAGGAGTACTTATTGTCCACATTATTCAGGAGGAGATCTCGGAATCAGCTGCATAGAACAATGTAAGTGACACATCATTCTGTTCTGCTTGACGCCATTCTTTTTCTGTGCATCGGACCAGCTCTATGACCTGGAGGCGGGCACATCCCCCCGCCCAGTGTGACAATATCTCCCTCCCCACTATGACATTCCTTCATTAATTTCTTACCTAGTATCCCCGCACCGGTGCCAAATGGATAATGCAAAGATTTAGGTATTACCTCCATCATCAGTGTTCTGTGTGATATGGGAACTTAATAACAGGTTATAGTCTTTAAACCTGCTGTTAGTTTCTCTTCAAGATCCTCTATGCATTGACTTACAGAGAAGAAAATGAAAGGCTATGTTCACACAATGTCAAAAATAGAGAAAAGGCGGCCGATTTTGATATTTAAAAAACGTCCGTTATTGCCGCGATTTAACTGACTGCAATGCATTGAAGTCAATAGAAAGATGGATGTCCAATGCACACAATGGCGGAGATTTATCAAAGGGTGTAAAATTTAGACTGGTGCAAACTGCCCACAGCAACCAATCACAGCTCCTCTTTCCTTTCACCAGAGCTGGAAGCTGAGCTGTGATTGGTTGCTGTGGGCAGTTTGCACCAGTCTAAATTTTACACCCTTTGATAAATCTCCCCCAATGTATTGAATAACGGACGCTCTTACCGCAGAAATCAAAATAATAAACATGATCATTATTTTCGGGCGTCTTTTCCAAACAGCGGACATTTTTTATTAGTTGTTCACACACAGTTTTTCTTTTTCCACCGTTCTTTCTCCGTTTTTTACTATTAAACTCAACGGATTTTTCAATTAAGCCGCATCCAAAGGCCAATTAGTAACCCAAACTAAAATAATGTGCCAACAGCCGTCTTTACACTAAGGGAAGGCCAGGCTGCTAAATGACGTCCGTTATTTCAGACTCCAATTTTAAATGGAGCTGAAAAAAAAACATTGTGTGAACATAGCCAAAAGCTGTATTTCAGAGTTCTTGCCCTTCAACAGTACAAAGGATGATGATTGACTAGAGAGACATCTTAGAGGCAGCTCAGGGGAGGGACCATTATTTCTCTGTACCTCCCCTGAGCTGCATCTTAGATTTCTCTCTAGCCAACCAGCACCCGACAAGGAACAATAGTGCTGCATGATAACCATGCCTTGTAAAGGCACTGCAAACTGGCGCCGATCTCGCTGGGGACGGCTAAAGATCTGTCAGTGTAAAAGGACCCTTAGGCTCTGTTCACACAATGGTTTCTGTTTATAATCGTGCCATTGGGGACATTATAAATGTTGCTGCAGAGTGTACGTGTACATAGGGTTCTCAGTCCAATAAACCTTATATATAAAATTTAGAATTAGTACGGTTTTATGTATTACGGCCACTAGTTCCGGCCTTTCTCTACAAGAAAAAACATTTAGGGTAGCTTCACACACACTGTTTCACATCGGATTTTCTGCTGCGGATCCGCAGCAAATTAGGTCTAAATAACTGAACACAGCATCAAATCTGCACCATCAAATCTGCTGCAGATTCGGTGTGTGTGAAGGCACCCTTAGTCTGAAAAGTTATACTGTACATTCTAAAATGTGTGCTGCAGCGACATCTACTGGCAGAAAGTGAGATCACCGTTTTGTCAAAATAAACGACCAAGGATGTCTCCATTATAAATTATTCTTCTGATGCTATGGGAGCAAGATCCAAACGGGAAAAAACATTTGAATGGAGGAATGTAAGAGGTTAAGTGGATCTAAGTGTTATACATTTCATTACTTCTTACAAGGAAAGGAAACGTATAAATGATGGTAACTCCTCAGTATGAATAAAATCTCTGAATACAAGGGATTCATCAGTATCTAACATTTATTATGTAACCCATTAGTACAGGAAGTATTTTGTTTCTTATATAGCAAACACATTGCAGCAATTTTATATGTGTAAGTCAAATGTCTATAAAATTTTTGCTGTACGACTAATTCTGCCTCCAAAACTACACAGGGGCATAGCAGAGTAAATTAAAGAAAAAACATTGCTCTGATCAATTGCACATAACATACATAAAAAATATACATAAATACAAAATATACATTTACTTTAATGAATTTGTATTACAAAGTAATATCTTTATTAATGCAATGTATTAAAAGAAATGAGAGTGGTACCTTTGTTTAAGAGCTCCCTGTACTGGGTGGGAGGGCGGGTGGAGGAGGGGCATGGTCTGCATAGCAGGGTCTAAAGCACTGTACTCTGACCCAGGAAGTCTCCATCACCTTCCAAATCATAGCAGATCCACTTCAGGCTGGGGCTTGCATCAGGGGACAGGACTGTGGAGGTAATCTCTTCATAGCTGTAACCTCTCTCTCCCCAGAGAGATGTGCTCACCCTATACCCTGCTCATTCCTTCATGCTCCCTGCAGTCTCTGTCAGCCCTTGTGTTTCCCATCCTCTCCATCCCTGCAATAATGTGCCTTGCTTACACTCAGCTATACACACTGCTACTATAATGTAATGTGCCTGCATTTACACGCAGCTATACAGACTTCTACTATAATGTGCCTGCACTTACACTCAGCTATACACACGGCTACTATAGTGTAATGTTCCTGCACTTACACTCAGCTATACACACTTCTACTACACTCAGCTATACACACTGCTGCTATAATGTGCCTGCACTTACACTCAGCTTTACACATTGCAGCTATAATGTGCCTGCACTTACACTTAGCCATTCACACTGCTGTATAGAGAGGTTTCTGTCACTGTCCTCCTGCACAGCTCTGTGATTCTCACTTCCTGATTGGTCCATGCTGAACCCACCCCTTTCCCCACTGCTGTCATGTGACCACACAAACCTCTGACAGCAGCCCTGCTTCTCTATTCTAGCCTGTTGTACTACGCTACTGCATTATGGGGATCTGCAGTTCCATCCTAGCTACAAACTGCTGCTGTTTTTTCAGGTTTATGCCCTTACTATATATTATACTCCACATGCTGATTGCTATACTGTGCAGTAACATATAATATCACATATTCAGCTGTTTATAAATGTTTCATTTGTTTTACATGTTATTCAGAATAATAAATCATTATATTTGGGGTGTGGAACCAATTGTCTGCATATCAGTGATTTCTTATGGGAAAATTTGCTTCGGTTTAAGAGTGGATTTGGATTACCAGCACGGTCCCGGAACAAATTATGCTCGTAATCTAAGGCACCACTGTAAAAATTTTTATTCTAACCACTAATTTTTTGTATTTATTATATTAAAGGAGTTTTCCAGACAAAAGCCTACTGATGGGCTATCCACAGAGCACCTGCACTATACAGTGACCAGGATAGGAAGCTGCTGTCTCTTCTCTGTAGCAGTGCTGAAGCACATCTGCATTTCAGCTCCTGTTCAAGCAATTGGCAGCTGCAGTTACCAGGTTCGGCCACTACAAAGTGAGCAGCGACAAACTGCTTCCCGTCCTGTACTCAGTATTCCCACCTGCTGGGCCCCCACTGATCACAGGAACTGGGGCAAATGATCCCCAGAATGAAGGCAGCCAGCACCTCCTCCATCTCTATGGGGATTCAGAGCTCAGCACTCAGCAATGCTTCTCAGCCCCATAGAGAATGAGTGGAGCGCCGGCGGCAGATACAGGGAGATCTGTGCAAAACTAACACTCCCATTAGGCCCAGATAGCGCTCAGGATGATGAGAGTTGTCGCTTGTCAACAGCTGGAGGGGAAGGTAAAGGCACACACTGGTATAGACTCTCAGCGGAACATGCATTATACACAGCACTGATACCTTCCTGCACCTTATACACACACCTACTGTATACCTACTTATACAGACACTCAGCTCTGCTACATGCACCTTACACAGACATCTACTGTACACACACTCAGCTCTGCTACATGCACCTTATACAGACACCTACTGTACACACACTCAGCTCTGCTACATGCACCTTATACAGACACCTACTGTACACACACTCAGCTCTGCTACATGCACCTTATACACACACCTACTGTATACCTATTATATGCGCAGCTGTCCTGCACACACTCAGCTCTGCTACATGGCCCTTATACAGACACCTACTGTACACACACTCAGCTCTGCTACATGGACCTTATACAGACACCTGCTGTATACCTATTATATGCGCAGCTGTCCTGCACACACTCAGCTCTGCTACATGCACCTTACACAGACATCTACTGTACACACACTCAGCTCTGCTACATGCACCTTATACAGACACCTACTGTATACCTATTATATGCGCAGCTGTCCTGCACACACTCAGCTCTGCTACATGCACCTTACACAGACATCTACTGTACACACACTCAGCTCTGCTACATGCACCTTATACAGACACCTACTGTACACACACTCAGCTCTGCTACATGCACCTTATACAGACACCTACTGTATACCTATTATACGCACAGCTGTCCTGCACACACTCAGCTCTGCTACATGGACCTTATACAGACACCCACTGTACACACACTCAGCTCTGCTACATGGACCTTATACAGACACCTACTGTACACACACTCAGCTCTGCTACATGGACCTTATACAGACACCTACTGTACACACACTCAGCTCTGCTACATGCACCTTATACAGACACCTACTGTATACCTATTATACGCACAACTGTCCAGCACACACTCAGCTCTGCTACATGCACCTTACACAGACATCTACTGTACACACACTCAGCTCTGCTACATGCACCTTATACAGACACCTACTGTATACCTATTATACGCACAGCTGTCCTGCACACACTCAGCTCTGCTACATGGACCTTATACAGACACCTACTGTACACACACTCAGCTCTGCTACATGCACCTTATACAGACACCTACTGTACACACACTCAGCTCTGCTACATGCACCTTATACAGACACCTACTGTATACCTATTATACGCACAACTGTCCAGCACACACTCAGCTCTCCTACATGCACCTTACACAGACATCTACTGTACACACACTCAGCTCTGTTACATGCACCTTACACAGACACCCACTGTACATACTTCACACACATAGTTGTCTTGCACACACACAGCTCTGCTACATCGTACAGACACGTCATCCCTGTACGCACAGTGAGGACACCGCCCCCCGCACTCCACCTCCAGCCAATCACTAAGCACGGAGTGATGAAACCTGCAACTTTCATTCACACAAGAACACGTGACAAGCACAGCCGGCAGCCTGACCCCTCCCACACCAGCGACGGATCACGTGGTCATGACATCACCGAAGGTCCTTCACCCTGTAGGACTGATTCTTCCTGGTTGTCTGGTATAGTGCGATCATCTGATCTCTGCCCATCCGGTACAGATGACAGCTTGTCTGCAGGATGGCGGCTCAGCACCATGTCCTCCAGGACACCACCAAGCTGGCATCGTCTACTATGGTGCTGCAGGTACAGTCTGATCCCGACTCGGGAATAGGACCTTTGTCCTCATACACACTCAGGAGACGACCAATCAGAGAACAGCTTTTTTTTTTTTTTGTTTTCTTTTTAGCTGAGTTCTCATTGGTTGCTATGAGTAGCAGTCAGTGGCTTTGCAACTGTTGCAAAACTGTAAACTCCGGGCATGCTGGGAGTTGTAGTTTTGGAAGAGCCGGAGAGCCACCAGGTTGAGGAACACAAGTGTGTGTACTACTGCAGACTCACAGAATCTGGTGCTAACAGTATAGAAAGACTTGTAATAAAGAGATACCATAGCATAGGCTCCCTATGACACACTATTTATTACCTTCAATATCAGGAACCACAAGTGTACAGGTGCTGCGCCTTACTTACAACTTTTTTTCCTTACTAAGGCATCAACATTGCACGACGTCACTCTACTAGCCACCTGATTGGTTCTACAGCTGGACTTTGAAGATGAGTGCTTGTCCATTTTTCATTTTCTACAAATGTATGACTAGATAGCCAACTGGGTGTTACCAGTTAGGGGCGTGTCCCTACACAGTCTGACACTGTCCAATCAGAGCTCACATTGGCAATAGTATAAGGACACATTGTTAACTGGTAACACCCACTTGGCTATTTAGTCATACATTTCTAGGAAGAAAAAACTGAGGAACAACACAGCGTTCTCAACACAGAGCAACAAGATATCATATCAGTCAGTGCAAGGAGTAAAAGCCCCCATACATTTACAATAACTAAGGCCTGAATGATCCGAGCATGCTCGAGGTTCGCTCATCTCTAGTTACGATCATTAATGGTACGGCCCTGTGTTCTCTATGGGGAGGGATAAGCCGCAGCCAGAAAGCTCTGGTTGCGGCTTATCTCTCCTAGAACAAAGGAGTTGGGCAATGATTTTCCATTACACCTGTCTCCACTGACATGATCTGTTGGACCTTAATACTGTAACCAGGGATTATTCTTGTTAGGCTTGTTGGGTAGCCTTTTACTGGCTACCCGGGAATTGTCTTCACCACCATAAAGGGGTATTTTTTTGATTGAAAATATCTTTATTACAATCAGTCGTCGTCAGGCATACATAAACTGTGACGCAGCACAGTTCAATAAATAAGACACTACATACTCAGCACCATGGTACAACATACAGCACAGGCTCCCTACGCTATACATCATACCACCCGCTACACTAACATTCCCGCATACCTTAACAATCCTAAAACAACAAACAATAAAGCAATACAGACAAGTGATGGGGTAAGGGGGGTGGGAAAGAGGGGGGTAGGGAGGGGAAATCACAGGCCCGAAGCTTTATTGAAAGACAACACCACACAAGGGGAGAGGGGGAAGGAGAGGGGTATCAATCCTCTTCTTCCTGGTCCGATCTGTCCATGATGGAATAGTCTCTGAGCAGGCTGTGGACCAGCCTGCGGCAGTCCAGAAAGGACATCCTCTCCTTCTTCAAAATGAGGCGGTTCCTGGCAAGCCATATAGCGTCCTTAAAACAGTTCATATGGCGCCAGGCCTCCCGGGTTGCCTCATCGCCGAAATTCCCAGGGAACAGGCCGTACAGCACCGCGCAGTGCGTTAGCCTGTTCCTGGGCACACAGTCACTGAGTTCAAGTTCCAGGGCGTCCAACAGGCCCTGAGCAAACGGACACTGCCAAAAGAGGTGCAAAGATGTTTCCTCCACGAAGGGGCACCGGGGGCAGTACCGCGTTTTGCACAGGTTGCGGGCATGCATGAATGACCTCAAGGGCAGTCCCCCCTGAATGGCCATCCAAGACAAGTCCTTGTGCCCGTTGGTCAACTTCGCCGAAGCCACATTAGTCCATACAGTCTCTGCGGTGGCCGCAGTGAGCCCTGGAACGAGCTCCATAGAGTCCTGTGCTCTGATGAGCTTGTGGACAGTTTTTGGCTTCCACAAGTCGGGCTTGAGTCCCTCCAGTTGGTGTTCCCTCACAAACTTGACGACACCCCCGTAGAACCAGGGAGTGTGCCAGTTGTAAGGGATGGAGCTGTCCCACTTGTCCCAGCTCAGACCCCTCCAGAGGGGGAGGAGGAACAGGCGAGACATGGACCTGCCCGCAGAGCCATTCTTCTGTTGCAGAGTCCTCCGCGCACAGTCACATACGAAGGCTGCCCGCAGCAAGGTAGGGATATCCGGAACACCTTTTCCGCCCTTGCGGGGTTCCTTGTACATCACGGAGCGCTTCACTCTGTCCATTTTGGAGCCCCAGATGAAACGAAACACGGTCCTGGTGATGGCCCTGCAGACGGTGACATGGGGGGGCCAGGCCTGTGCGGTGTACTGGAGCACAGGCAGAACTTCGTTCCTCAGGACCAATGCTTTGCCCTCAATGGTGAGGTGTCTGAGGCTCCACAGCCCGATCTTCGTATTGACCTTAGCCAATCGCTCTTCCCAGGACTTGAGGGCCGCGCCTTCCTTTCCGAACCAGACTCCAAGGATCTTGATGAAGTCCGGTTTGATGGTAAACGGGAAGGGGGCGGAGGAAGCCAGGTGCCACTCCCCGAAGAGCATAGCCTCCGACTTCGCTGCATCTGCCTGGCTAGCCTGGTGGAATAAGGGTCAGAGAACTTTGAAGCCCTTACTTATCACAACTGTATGGCTTATCCTATAGATTAGGGATAGGGAACCCGCAGCCCTCCAGCTGTTGCAAAACTACAATTCCCATCATGTCTGGATGGCCATACCCAAGCTTCAGCTGTCCAGGCATGATGGGAGTTGTAGTTTTGCATTAGCTTGAGGGTTGCTGCATTCTCATATTACTGGTCATTAAGCAGAATGTTTATACCTATTGTACTTTCCATACATCCAGTACAGTTTCTCCTCTCCCACCATATGTTCTTGTTTGTTTAGGTCGTCTTCCGCATCCTGACGTTTGCCCTGAACGCCTTTACGCTGCGGTATGTCTCGAAGGAGATAATCGGCATTGTTAATGTTCGGTAAGTGTCCTCACAATCTCCATTATCACAGGATATTATATACACCATATTAGCCAGTCGTACATGGATACAGTGAGCAGCAGGATGCCACAGTGAGTATATATGGAGTATGCTTCCTATCTATAAACGTTAGTCACATTCATCTCTGCTTCCTCCTCAGCCTCACCCTCCTTTACACCACAGTGGTGTTCCTTGCCCGAGAGGCCTTCCGTAAAGCATGTTTAAGCCATTCCGCACAGCAGAGCTGGAGACACACCATACACCTCACCTGGTTGGCGTAAGTATAACTGATGGCGATCTATTAGACACTTAAAGGGGTTGTCCAGTGAAAATCTTTTTCTTTCAAATCAACTGGTGTCAGAAAGTTATATAGATTTGTAATTTACTAACCCTAACCCATACTTATTAGCTACTATATGTGCTGCAGGAAATGTTGTTTTATTTTCAGTCTGACACAGTGCTCTCTGCTGACATCTCTGGCCAGAGCAGAAGAGGTTTTCTATGGGGATCATAGAAAAACTGAGACAGAGTTTCTGTCTCGGCCAGAGATGTCAGCAGAGAGCAGTGTGTCAAACTGGAAATAAAACAACATTTCCTGCAGGACATACAGCAGCTAATAAGTATGGGAAGACTTGAGATTTTTTTTTATAGAAGCAAATTACAAATCCATATGACTTTCTGACACCAGTTAATATGAATGAAAAAGATTTTCGCTGGACAACCCCTTTAACATCCCCAATATAGATGCTAAATGTTGGGTTAAAACACTGCACTCAGCCTTACATTGGACACTTGCTGACCTCAGGTGTTATATGACTATCCTGTCTGTACCAGAATGTGTCCCATAGACCATTATCTGTTATATATTATATATATTGTAATATTCTCATGTATTTGCAGAGTACCTCTGGGCATCTGCTGGTCCTTAGTATTAGGCTGGATATGGCTGAGTGTATTGGAGGTCCCAGACCCAGCATCCATCCCACATTATGGCACCGGAGTTCTGGCGTTTGGACTTTCTGCGGTGATCGAGCTAATAGCAGAACCATTCTGGGTCCTTGCACAAGCTCATCTCTTTGTCCGGCTGAAGGTATGTATGTGAAATTGTTTAATGCCCATCATGTACGCCTGGTCCAGAGCCAGTCTGAACTGTCCCATTGTCATGCATGAACCACAAGGAGGGGCGAGATCACTACATACAAAGCTGTAGATGTACCCCTTCTTTTAAAGGGGTAGTTCACCAAAAAAATAAATTCTTCCAAATCAACAGGTGCCAAAGATTTGAAATTTACTTCTATTAAAAAATCTGTTAAGAAGTCTTCCAGTACTTCTCAGCTGCTGTATATCCTGCAGGAAGTGGTATGTTCTTTCCAGCCTGGAGAGCAGGAGAGGTTTTCTATGGGCATTTGCTACTGCTCTGGACAGTTCCTGACATGGACAGAGGTGGCAGCAGAGAGAACTGTGTCAGACTGGAAATAAAACACCACTTCCTGCAGGACATACAGCTGCTGATTAGTACTGGGAGACTGGAGATTTTTTTTTTTTTTAGAAGTAAATTAAAAATCCTTGCCACTTTCTGGCTCCAGTTGATTTGATAGAATTTTTTATTGTTTTGGGGAAATACCCCTTTATGGTGCGTTCACACCTACAGGATCTGCAGCTGATTTTCTGCAGCAGATTTCATTTAAATAACTGAACACAGCATTAAATCTGCTGCAGATCCTGTAGGTGTGAACGCACCCTTAAGCATTTAGTTATGGCCACGTATGCCAGTATGTTTCAATGGGGACAGGGAGAAAAGCAGCAGGTTACAGTATAACTTCTATATTTACCTTCATGCCTTGTATTCTAGGTGATTGCTGAGAGTCTGGCCATAATCGTCCGCTGTTCTGTCACAGTCCTTCTGGTCCTTATCTGGCCTCACTGGGGACTCCTCATCTTTTCATTTGCCCAGGTAAGAGTTATTTGACAAACGTAAGGTCCTTTTAGACCTGATGATTTCTCGGCCGTGAGGATCAGCGCAGTTGGCGCTCATTTGCGGTGCCTTTACACGGCACAAGAAGTCGAATGCCTGCCTGCACGAACAATCACTGTATCGTTTGTGCAGCCTTGGAAACCGTCAGCACAGGTATGTATATAGGATATGTATATATCTGTGCTGTCAGTTTTCAGATCACAAGCAGCAGTCTATACTTACCAGCCACACTGCTTGTGATTCGGCATCTGGCTTCTCCAGTCCTCCGGCTGTATCTTCAGGCCCTGGAGGACTGGGAAAGCCAGCTGCTGGATCACAAGCAGTGTGGCTGGTAAGTATACACTGCTTGTGGTATAGATAGTTTCCATTTGTGATCATCAGCCTCACCTTCCCTGGTTACACAGGAAGATGTGTAGCCGGTGCCAATAAGTTATAAAGGATGCTTTAAACATACCATTAGCCGAGGATCGGGTGTTTTGCCCGTCCTTGGCTGATCGCTGTCACTTTTACAAGGGCCAATTATAGGCTGAAGGAGCGTTTCTGGCTGGTAATCGGCGTCTAAAAGAACTTTGAGTACAGCTTCTCAGTTAAGAAAGTCACGTTTGTGTTTGCGATTGTGTAGATTTTTTTTTTCATTAGCAGGTTGTGTCGGCACGCTGCCTAGAGTCACCTGGGAGCAAGTGTACAGATTGTAGTTTGGGGTATCCACACGATTAGGGTCCTATTACACAGGCCGATGAAGGCCCGATCAATATTGTAAACAAGCTACGCGGCCCGATAACCTTTTATCAAGAGCTGCACGGACATTGTTAGTGATGTCCATGTAGCCCTTGCCCAAACAGTTAATGCATTACCTGTCCACGTTCCCAGTCTTCTCCTGCGCTCTGCATGCATCACTATATTTAACCAAAACCAGGAGTGAGCCCAAAACCCAGAAAAGGTGAAAGTCTTTCCAATATAGTTTTTTCCCAGTGTTTTTAATCCACTCCTGTTTATCCTACATATAATGCTATAACATACTGACCAGATATACCGCAGTGTGAAAGCAGAGTAAGGATACAATATGTTGTCAGTTCTTTACTGGGGATGCGGTACTTCCTCCTGGTTTTTTTAAGATAAGCCGGAGTCCCAATCATGAGATCCGACATTTATAGTATACCAACCTGATACATCATAAATGTCTTTCATTTGTTTCATGCGTTCATACGTGCAGATTTGTTGTGGATTAGCTGCAGGTCAGAAGCGGCCACAGGTCCCTTTAAAGACGTCTCTGCCCGTTTCTCTTGTTTTATGCGCGTCTCTTTATGCAGCAGTACGGCTCTGCTTATGTCTCTTAGGTCCTGTACACCAGCCTTCTCTCTCTCTGTTACATACTCTACTTTGCAAGGTTTCTTGGCTCTCAGGAGGCAGAGAAGAAGTCATTTCCTGTACACAGTATGATGGAATTCTTCCCCCGTTACTCTGCGTCACAGGTAGTATATTTCATATTGTGTATATACAGTATCACATCCTATGTAGTTGTCATTTTCATAAATAATTTTATTACCAGTTTAAAGGGAATCTGCCAGGTCCATAGTGTCTCACAGGCCGGCTCCGGGACCTGGTAGGTCAGACACTGTTCTCCTGAGCCCTGTGCAATGCTGCCATAGGCTGTATCCATGTCTTTCTGGACTCCCTAGGGCGGCATCCAACTTCTGCAGCCACAGAGAATCAAACGTTGAGTATTCGGGTTTGTATAACATTGCCGAACACGACCAATGACTTAGCACTGAGTATAGGGCTTCTCCCTACCCTTGAGCTGTGAATCATTACTGTTAAGGGGGTAGGGGACACTACATTGGGACTGTTAACCGCTTGCCCCTCTCTTCTGGATTGCAGAGCTCTCGATATTAGACTGATTTACTCTCTCTATAGCCAAAGTGGTGGTTTCAGAATGGTCCCCCACCAATGCACCCTAAAGTTTGCCATGATGGACAGTCAGTCACATAGATGCGGAGGCCTTCTCCTCCTGCCTCTGCATATAATTGGAGATGCTATTACCTGTATCAATGGAAGCATAATCGGCCAGCTTGAATTACAAATAAGTTCTGGCACAGACTTCATTGTAAATTCCACAACGCAATCTGCGTTCTTGCTCAAGTGCAATAGAGAATGTCTATGTAGATTTTTGTCGCCACCATGGAAAGAAAATCGGCTGCACAAATAGGCAGCCTGTCGGGTTTTAATCAATGTGAACATATGTTAACCCTTTCATGACCACGATTGCTTTGGGCTTCGGATGTCACCTGCTGCCTTGAATGTCAAATGTTGCATTTTAGAAGTGATTTTTGGTCATTTTTTTTCTTGCTGTATTTTAAGATACTCTGTTTATGGATAATAAGTACTTAAAAATATGTATGGACGCCTCCTGACTCTCACCTAACAGATATTGTTGGAGGAGAGATGGGATAGGCCATGTTGAGTTTTTTCCATCCAACCCTTTTGTTCTCAAATAGATAAGCCACAGCTAGAGGAGTCTGGAAGGAGTCATTTAGAACACTTAAAGCGTCTCTGGACCCACAATCTGACCCCCCAAACAGCTTGCACCTTCAGATAGCTGCATTTAATCCATAATCTGTCCTGGGGTCCGTTCGGCAGGTGATGCAGTTATTGTCCTAAAAAACAATTTTTTAACTTGCAGCCCTGTGTCAAATTGGTGTGGCCTAGAGTACCCATGTCCTAGGATTGCAACACGCCTCCATCGCTCCTCCTCGCCCTCTTCATCATTAGGAACACCCCTAGAACAATTTCTTCTATTCATCACCTGTGTGAACACTGCACATGAGCTGAATCGTTAAGGCACCTGTGCAGTGTTCACACAAGTGATCAATAGGAAAAATCCTGCCCGGGGTGTTCCTAGTGATAAAAGTTGTTTTTTAGGACAATAACTGCATCACCTGCCGAGCGGACTCTAGGACAGATCTTGGATTAAAACCAGCTATCCGAAGGTACAAGTGGTTTGGGGGGCAGAATATGGGTACAGAGTCACTTTAAATTTTCGGCCAAGCTGACTGTTTAGGTGTCAGAAGAAATTGGCCAGCTGGTGGATAAGTAAGCATTTGGCTCACCCTTTTTGATGTCCCTATAGTGTCAAGAATAACAACCCTTTTATAGTCAAAATGTATTGTGCACTGCCGCAATCAATTTTTAAAAGAAAAAACAGGGGTTATCATCGGAAGCAGTTTTGCAACAAATGCTCTTTATTTTTTATGTTTTCTACGTTTAACTCATGGTGTCTCCCTTCCTGTCGAAACTGTGATCCATGCTCCCTCTGATATTTCGTCTTTCTCTGTTAAAGTGTTACTGTCATCATAGAAAACTTTTGACATGTCAACTTCATTGAAGTGAACGGAGCATAATGGTAAACCAGACCTGAACTGGAGACAAGAGTCGTGTTGCTTCTGGAAGAAAGTGGCCAATGGAGAACCCCTTTAAGACACAGACATGTGTCCAGTAGCAGTGCTTAGCTTTCAGATGGAAAATCATTGTCTCAGTTTTCACAAGCCGTCTGTCTGTCTTTCTCTCTTTGACAGGAGTTCTTGGATTGGAAGCAGGCCTGGCTGGCATGGAGCTTCTTCAAGCAATCATTCCTGAAACAAATCCTGACAGAAGGTCCGTTTACCCCCATCACACCACTAGACTGGAGCTGAGGACTCGCTCACAAGTTTGATATGTCACTCTTGTGGCTACAGTATGATCTGTAAACATATGTACCATTGTGTGACATTTGATGTAGCTGAATAGTAGCTTCTACTGAGGAGACGCTATCAGCCATTTTGCACCTTTGCATGGGGTTTCTGTACATAAGAACTTCAGGAACAGAAAAATAAGGTGTAACATATGACATTTGATTTTTTTTTTAGGTGAGCGCTATGTAATGACCTTCCTGAATGTACTGTCATTTGGAGATCAAGGTAAGTGCTATACTGTCTATAAGTCCACCTTTTCTTGTGCGTTCTTCACCGTTTAGAGAAGAGCATTACAAACAGCTACAGGATTATGCTGGGTGGGACTGAAAAAAAATACTGGTGCATCTCCCCTAATCCTATTTATAGTGGCAGAGTGCCAGGACCATCCTCTGGCATCGGTGCCTGAGTGCAACAGCTACCCCTGCCTACCCTATGGCTCTGATCCTCAGTTATGTCTATGGGTGAGGGAATAGTAGTCTTAGTAGTCTTGGTCCCCAAATATATCATATGTAACCTTGCAGTACTTACATCAGTTAAGACTTAAGCCCCTACAACTTGATCAGTGATGCGGATGTACCTTTAATAGCCCTAGTTCATTTATAGATTTCATATTCAGGTACTGTGTATATAAGTGTATTTCGGAATTCTGGGCACTTATTGTCAACTCACTGTCACTGTCATTATTATTTTTTTTTTGCAGAAATCAATAGTCCAGGTGATTTTAAGAAACGTAATTGGGTTTATTAGGCAAATATGCCATTATCTGCATTCAAAAGGCCTTTCCCCACATTCCCCCCCCCCCCCCTCATTCACTGCTCATTATCAGGAAATCTCGGCTCTTTCACATCAGTCGAGTCCTGTGTAACCTATGTAGAGGGGGGAAGGGAGATTAGTCACCAGCAGAGAACAAAGGATTACACAGCGGGAACTGTGTGAAAGCGGTATTCAGAGGTCAGAGAGGTCAATGCTGACTGTCAAAGGAGATGAGCGGTAATATAGCTGTAAATTAACTCTTTGTTGTCCTATTTTGGTCCCTCCACCCCTCCCCTCTCCATAAGAGAACCATTAAGACAGGGGGAGAGCTTCAAACAGCTTTTTCATGATAAAAATGCATTTTTCAGCTAATAAACCCAATTACAAAGTTTCCTAAAATCACCTGTACTATTGTTTTCTGCAAAAAAAAAAAAAAATGTAAACGGCAGTGACACATTAAGCTGCCATGATGTCTCCTGATTTTTGCTCCTCATCCCCCCCCCAGGCGTGTACGATATTGTGAATAACCTGGGATCTCTGGTGGCGCGCTTCATCTTCTTGCCTATAGAGGAAAGCTTTTACGTCTATTTTTCCAAAGTGCTGGAGAGAGGAAAAAACGTCAAAAGCCAAAAGAAGGTAGAAAAGAAGCTATACTTGTAGGATAATATGAAAGATTAGTAGGTAAACTAGTCGTAACTTGTTGTTTTTATACCTCATAAAGGAGGAGATCTCTGCGGCCTCTGAAGTATTGGAGTCGCTCCTGAAGCTGGTGACATTGATCGGCCTGGTTATCATCGCCTTTGGTTATGCGTACTCACAGCTGGCATTGGATATTTATGGTGGATCCCTGCTTAGTGGCGGCTCCGGTAAGGGAAATATGTAAATGGTCATCCATCATTGAAATATAGGCATATCAGCCATTTTGAAATCTCAATTTACAGCTTATATTACTTTCCAGAGCTGCACTCACAATTCTGCTGGTTGTTAGTGGAAACAATTTTTAGACTCAAACATTGCTAACCGATTAGCTGTACATTGGTAATGTAATGGGGGTAGTTTTTCTCTGTCAGATCACTGGACAGTGTCCGCTGTAAAGACTAGGCTTCCTAGGAATGTAAATCATTATTGATTTCAGCTCTGAAGCCACAAAACTTTTATAATAGAGGCTGCAACTTGAGATCATAGCGATAAGATGATAACATTGTTGTGCAGGCATGACCACACAAACCCATCACTGCATTGTTGGCCCTGCCTTTCCTCCATCATGGTGGGACAAACATCCTATTGTACCCAGGGAAATGTGTGATGGACAAACAGTAGTTTCTAAACCAGCTTTAAAGATGCGATCAGCTGATGAACAAATGTTTTGTCGGCTGTTTGCTGTGTTTATGCTGTATTGACAGTAAACACATGTTAAAACCACCCAGAGTGAACACGGCACAACACGGAGAAATCTCAACCTATTTGCCCTAGAATCTTTCTTTGCAATTGAGCCTTTAAAGCAAACCTGTTGCAATTTTTTTTTTTTTTGTAAGAAATCAAAAGGGGTTGTGATCACAAGCAGTTTTGCAATATACTCGCTTTATTTTTTTCCAAAGTTTTCTATGGTTAAATCAACTTTATATAAACCTCTACCTGTTTCCAAGGATGTTTAGCAAACTTGTGAATGCAGCTCTGGATATAACTAGATAAGAGTTAGGCTCATATTACACGGGCCGATGGTGGCCCTATCCATAATGTATTTGATACTGGGCCTATTACACGGCTCGATTATTGTTTAGCAAGGGTTGCACTGACATTGTTAGCGATGTCTGTGCAGCCCTTGGTATAAACTGTTCATACATCACCTCTCCATGCTCCTGGTCTTCTCCTGCCCTCTGCTTGCTTCCTGGCATCGGCACCCATCACCCAACGATTTCATCGGCTGATCGTTGTTTCTATTACACGGAGCGATAATCATCCGAATCAGCCTGATATGGCTGATTATCGCTCGGTGTAATAGGGCCCTTAGTGTAGTTTTGGTTGTGAAGATACACTGAGACATCTACAGTATAACAAGAGGACAGAGATAAAATGGAGCTTACATTGGGCCATCCCTCTCCTCTTTATCCCCTTGTAATCCACATGCCTTGCGTTGTGTTTTTCAGGTCCTGTTCTCCTACGAGTCTACTGTTTCTATGTTCTGCTGCTGGCCATCAATGGGGTAACAGAGTGCTTCACCTTTGCCTCAATGAGTAAAGAGGAGGTGGACAAGTGAGTGAGACTGGTTGTCCCCTCATAATTTATGGGTTGTCCCAGGGCGTGTTCACACGTTCAGGCTTTTAATTGCAATTACTAATTACAAACATGGGAACAGATATGGAAGGAGAAGCAGACTGTCATTTACATACTCGCAGCGGGATCTCAATCCCACTGCGAGTATGTAGTCTCATTGGAAATGACAGGCAAGGGATCCGCATCGAATTTTCCGGTGTGTGTTTCTACCCTAAGGGCCCTATTCCACCGGACGATTATCGTTCAGATTATCGTTAAATCGTTCGAATCTAAATGATAATCGTTCGGTTGAAATGCAGTTAACGATTAACGACCGAACGAGAAATCGTTGATCGCTTTATAAGACCTGGACCTATTTTTATCGTTGCTTGTTCGCAACTCGTTCACATTGAATAAGACATCATTTGGTCGTTCGCAGTAGATACGAACGCAATAGCGAAGAAATAGCGAAGAAAAAACTATCGCAAATACGATCATAAGTAACGATTATCGTTCCATGGAAATGAGTGAACGTTTTCAGGTCTTTCGCAATAGCGGTCGTTTGAGATCGTTAATTGTTAATGATTGTTATACGATTAACGATTAGGGCCCTAAGGGTGTGTTCACACGTACAGGATCCGCAGCAGATTTGACTAAATAAGTGAATCAAATCTGCACCACCAAATCTGCTGCGAATCCTGTACTTGTGAATGCACACTAAATTTTATTTGTTAACTTTCAGGTGTTACATAAAAAAATATCAATTTATATTGAATTCATTTTTTTTCCCTTATATCCCCCATCAGGTTTAACTACATCATGTTGGGTCTCTCTCTAAGTTTCCTTTGCCTTTCCTACTACATGACAACTTGGCTGGGTAGCGTTGGATTCATCTTAGCAAACTGCTTTAACATGGGCTTACGGATCGCCCACAGCCTACATTACATCAGGAGGTATTACAAGGACAGCCCCTACCGGCCACTGTCTGGGCTCGTGCCGTCCCCAACAGTAATATGTGTGCTTGCAGTTAGCGCTGCAGTGACCGGATATTCAGAGGTAACCAACAGTGTTTTTGTTATTTTCTATTTTAAGGCATTAACCTGATCCAAAGTTATCCCCTGTCCACAAGTGTTTGGTGAACATCAGTCCTCTGTTCTCAGTATACATGGGAATGACCACCATCAATCATCTGTGGTTAGGGAATAAGCTTGGATCATGGGTTAGCTCTTTTAATGCTTTGTAATACAGATGTTTTATTTTTCTTGAGCTAACATAATATTGGGGTCTACCCATGATACCATATACTGTCACAATACACAGTGCCAAGATGTAGCACAATACAGTAAACCAACATGTTCCCAGGGCCATCTGTACCAGTCACTAAACCCAGGCAGTGACAATCACATACAGGACCATTCCACTCAAAATCTTACGCCCTCGTCCTCCATACCTCTCATGCAGGGAGATCATCAGCCAGTTACATAAGTACTCTTAGGGTATTTTATATATTCCTGTAAGGGTCATACCCGGGCGATGGATCCAAAATATCCACTCTGTCCAAACTTTTTCGGACAACTCTTCTCATATACAGCACCTTATACATTAAAACAAAGTAACTGATAATATTTTCCAGTGCATATTACTAGTCTGGTCCTCAGATTTCCATACAATATTGATGACCTTTCTTTCAGGGAGTATTGTTTCTCCTTGTGGCCATCACCAGCTTATGTAGGAAGTCTTACAGGCAATGCTCAGCTGATGAAAATGCTGATCGTGTCTTTTGGTCCTGCCTAAAAATCATTGGCTGCTGTGTAATAGCGATGCTTGGCCGATGGCTGATGACTGTGTAAAAAAAATAAAATAATAAACTTGATACATACCTGTCCACGCTCCCGGTGTTCTTTTCGTTTCTGCCTGCTCACCGCCACTGCTGCTAAAGCTACTATACTGATCCGTGAAATGACAGGCCGCTCAGCCAATCACTGGCCACGTCATTGACCTATCTCAGCCAGTGATTGGCTGAGCGGCCTGTCACTTCATAGATTGGCTCTGAAGTTCCAGCAGTGGCTACGGTGAACGGACAGAAGCGAGAAGAACATCGGGAGCGGGGAGAGGTAACGTATATACTTTATTATTTACTATATACAGCTCTTTCTGCACAATTATCGAGCCATGTAATAGGCTTAGTAAGTGAGCGCTGATGTAGCTGATAGATGCTTGTTTACATTAGTAATAGGACATGTATTATGGCCCTAAGTCATGTTCCAAGACTCTATAATGAGTTGGACATTAAATAATATGGAAGCTAGGTGGCGCTAGAGACTGTTTCTTCCCAGAGGAGAACTAATGATGCAACAGATGAGTAAAAAGTAAACTAATATAAAACCCCACCTAGGTCACAATGCAGGTGAACAAGCTACACTGTGATAGCTGGGAATCTAGTGTAATCGGTATATGGGTCTATGGGCTACAGATATAATGGTAATTGTAAGTAGACATTATTTACATCTGGATTATTCTAGGAAGCAAATGTATGAGCCGGTGCTGCCCTCCATCCCACAGAAGATCATTGCCCAGACAAAGTCCAAAAAACACTTACAGCTCCATAAGGAGCAAAGGTCCATCACTGTCCCTGGCCGCACTGAAGAAGAAGGCAGGCAGGGTTGTTTGTTTTTGTGCTGTGAAATCCTGAGTGCACAAAGCAGCCCTGAGAACCTTGCAGATAGAGCTACCTATACATTGTATTACCAGTAAGATAGTGCCATATACATCGTGAAACACCCATATAGCGACATGCCTCTGCTTTACAGAGTATCTTTTGTGTAAATTAAAGGGGTTCTACCTTCTAGGGCACCAAAGGATAAAGTGGTGCCCCATGAACAGCCTCATTTACAATGAGTTTTATCAATTTATTTTAAGAAGTAACTTGTCAGATTTTGAGGATTTTTTCTGACTTGTTTTTGCCAGTGTGACTTTACCTTTAATTTTTAAAAAAAGTTCCTGTTCTGTTTGTTTTCTCCAGCTCTTATCTGTTTTCTCCAGCTCTTATCTGTTTCCATGGTAACAGACAACAAACTAATCTTGTAGTCACATTCTTTCTGTTCTTAACATTCAGCGAGTTGGGCCCCATTACCTGGGGCAATGATTGTGTGAACAGTAGGGGAAACTACCTGTGTAATAGACACTTTAAATGCCCAAGAAGTTCAGTGTTACAATAAATCCTCGCTTTCCTGCTTCACATCTCATTGTGTAAAAGGGAACGTGCAGTGATCCAATGAATAATCCAGAAATTGTTCCTGCAGCCCTAATAGGTTCCTCATGTCTATCTATTCTATTCCTCATGTCCCATCTAGTTGACCTGGGCTTACATTGGGAATGTAAGCCCAATTAATTTAATACCAGCGAAAAGTAGGTAACAGAATGAAAACTGACTACACAGAGTTTATTTGTTGTCTGTTACCATGGAGACGCCTAAGAGCTGTAGAAACAAGACAATAGAATATTCTTAATTAAGAGCTAATGCAAAGTTTACATTTATTGGGACCATAAACTAAAGCTTTAATACGGCGGCTTAATCTTCAAAGATTTCTTTTTAGAGTTAATATTTCAGGTTTCACCTATGAGAAGTCTTGTGCTGCTCCTGGCCTTCACTTACATACACAATAATTCTCCTTTTGACAGGGATCTTTGTGCTGCGACATGGGCTGGCCGTCCCGCCTGGCACACATCCTGGTGGGAGCGTTCTGTCTGTCCGTCACGTTGGCTGCTGTAGTCCTGTCTGAAGGAAAACTGACTCACTTTATACGTAGTCACTTCCTGTCCAAGAAGCCTAAGAAGAAAGTGTAACAGAGGCAAGACTGAGCTTCTTCCAAGCAATTCCATAGGTGTTACCTGCTTTGCAAGCGACAGAGGATCCGGAGGTTTCCTATACAAGGGACAGGAAAGGGATAATGTCTCTGTATTTGTCAGCTATTTTCTGTCATAAGATCTGGATAGGACATGTATATGACATAAAAGAACAGTTCTTCCTATATAGCTTGCCCCTAAAGTCAGAAAATGACTACATTTATAACCTAATAGTGGCTTACAGGTCATGCTTTGGCTCAGTTTCCATTTCATGCCCCATGTCAGGACATATACGTTCTCTAGTGCTGGGATGGTTGTCTAGCATCAGCTGACATACTAAAGAGGTTACATGAGGTCATAAAACAGTGGTGCCCCCCTCCCCTACCACAGTCTAAGCAACAAGGTGCAAGGTTGTATTATGTTGTTATCCATATAAATAATATTGTAAATATGATATATAAAGTGTCCACTTTAAAAAAAGACTTGTCCTAGACACATGTCATTGGTCAGGCTCTCTGTGTTCAGACCCCCACCGATCATTACATAGAACCAGATGACGCACTCGGCTAAATGCTTTACTCCCCATCCACTGCAGACAATGGTTCCATAGACTTATACTGGAGCCCATCTCCTGCAGCAAGTGAGAAAAAGCACCAAGCTGGAGATTGAAGCATATAGCCGGGCACTTCTCTCAGCTCTATGAAATGACTCATCAAAATGTTTGGCATGTCTCTAGGAGGGGGTCAAAAATGTTTTAAAGTGATAGGGGGAGATTTATCCAACATGGTGTAAAGTGAAACTGGCTCTGTTGCCCCTAGCAACCAATCAGATTCCACCTTTCATTCCTCACAGACTCTTTGGAAAATGAAAGGTGGAATCTGATTGGTTGCTAGGGGCAACTGGGACAGTTTCACTTTACACCATGTTTGATAAATCTCCCCCATAGTGCCTATTTACTGTGTAAATGGATTTTTAAACATCTGATATTAGGGGTATTAGCCAAAATAGTCTCCAGCAAAACGTGCATATAGATAGATGGGTCTTCCTTTTCCAACAAGACTCTCGTTTGGTTAATATGTTCCAAGGTTCATCTGTGATTTGGACATTGACTTGCAGGATGGATTTCTATAAGTGGCACTAATATATAATCCAAAAAAGGCAGCAGCACTACATACTTTATTTCCCATGAGCATTGTCATTAATTCTTTATACGCGGCTGTATCCCCTCAATGAAAACCAGTTACCTACAGAACTCAGAGAATCACTATACTTTCTGTTTGATTAAAAAAAAAAAATTAACAATAGGTGTTGGTTTCCACTCACCCCTCCCCGTTCCTGCACTGTGATTTCTGCACAGATTACAGAAAGGGAATGTATGACCTATATATTGTTAAAGCAATTAAACCCAGACACTAGTACAAGAGTAACATGGACCATAGGAACTGGTGGGCTGAAAACTGACTTCTAAGGGAGAGTGTTGTGGGCATGCTCTGTTACTTATGAAGAAGTCATTGTGCTCGGGAGCTCTGATCACCACTGTGAATGGTTGATCCTGGTTTATCTATATACAGCTGCCTCCTTTCATTGTAATCATGGCTGTGATGATTAGGAGGCGATCACTGAGGATTTTTGTTTACGCAGCAGGAAGTGTCAGACTGTTATTAGGCTTAGTGGCCAAAGTGATAAGTGCAATATTTTAGGATTGTACTAAAATATAGATAGTGACATGGAAGATTAAAAAATATCACCAAAAATGATGACTCTAATGACACATTCCCATTGAGGTTACTGTATATACCAATATTCTTGTCAAATGAATTGTGTACTGTATATTTAAATTATTAGACAAGTGGCCTTTTTGGTGGTCAGGACCTGATTTCTATATTTTTTTTTATTGGGAACATATAAGTTATTTCATTTTAATTTGAGTTTCGCTGTTATCCAATCATTATCAATATGCAGTATGTTGCTGGTCATGTGACGGGTGATAATACATTTTATTTTTGAAAATAAAAAATCTTTTGTAAAGAATTTTTTTTGGTATGTTGAATTTCAGGAGAAAGTTTACAGGTCTGTTTACATTTAGGCTGGGTTCACACTACGTATATTTTAGTCAGTATTGTGGTCCTCATATTGCAACCAAAACCAGGAGTGGATTGAAAACACAGAAAGGATCTGTTCACACAATGTTGAAATTGAGTGGATGGCTGCCAATTAATGGCAAATATTTGCTGGTATTTTAAAACAACGGCTGTTATATTGAAATAATGGCCTTTATTTACTGTTATATGGTGGCCATCCACTCAATTTCAACCGCCATATAACCGCCATATAACAGTAAATAACGGCCATTATTTCAATACAACAGTCGTTGTTTTAAAATAGCAGCAAATATTTGCCATTATATGGCGGCCATCCACTCAATTTCAACATTGTGTGAACAGATCCTTTCTGTGTTTTTAATCCACTCCTGGTTTTGGTTGCAATATGAGGACCACAATACTGACTGAAATATACGTAGTGTGAACCCAGCTGGGGGCTAGGTTCACACTATGTAACTGTGCGGCTGTATTTTTTATGCGGCTGTAAATGTGCGGATGAAACTCCGGCCGTGGGAAAAAATAGACATGCGGCTAAAAATAACAAATAAAATCTTAAGAAAGTGATGCAAACACCTCTGTAATGCATCTGGGAAAGCAGGGAACACAGTTTACATGAATTGCTATTACCGGGGTTTGCGATCCTCTGCAGTATGCCGATGTCTCTCATGGTTAATCTATTAAAATAATAAAACACATTTTCGTTGTAATAAAGTGCCTTTCGTTGTTCAATAATTAAATTTAAACTAATCCATCATTTTGCAATTAAATATACTGTTAAAATAAATAGATAAATAAATGTATATTTATTTATGGTGCATTCACACCTACAGGATCTGCAGCAGATTTTCTGCAGCGGATTTTATTTAAATAACTGAACACAGCATCAAATCTGCTGCAGATCCTGTAGGTGTGAACGCACCATAATATATTTATTTTTTGACAGTATATTTAATTGCACAATGATGGATTCGTTAGAATTAAATTGTTGACCAACGAAACTGAATTTATTTCAACGAAATTGTGTTTTATTAATTAAATATTAATTGGTACAGGAAGCTCCATAAGCCTTTAATTCATATGCCGGCAATAGAGCTTTCTGTACTAATCATCACTTTACTTTAATGAAAACATCAAATGTTTCTTCTAATTATGTTATCACAATAGCATTATTAGAAGAAACATTACCCCCAATGCCACCAGGGGTACTGGGAAGAGCCGGGTGCCAGTGGTCCCGGAGCGTCAAAATTGGCGCTCCTGGACCGGGCGGCAGCAGGCTGGTAAGATTTAGGCTGGGGAGGGCCTAAAACAATGGCTCTTCCCACCCTGGTGTTACCAGGCTGCTGTCGTTTGGTTCTTAACCCGGCTGGTTATAAAAATAGGGGGACCCTATGCGTTTTTTTTTTAAATAAATAAATAATTAAAAAAAACGCATAGGGTCCACCCTATTTTTATAACCAGCCGGGTTAAAAAACAAACGACAGCAGCCTGGTAACACCAGGGTGGGAAGAGCCATTGGTTTAGGCCCTCCCCAGCCTAAATCTTACCAGCCTGCTGCCGCCCGGTCCAGGAGCGCCAATTTTGACGCTCCGGGACCACTGGCACCCGGCTCTTCCCAGTACCCCTGGTGGCATTGGGTACTGGGGTAATAATAGGGGGTTAGTGTTAGCCATTTTATACCGGCTAACACTAGGCCCCAACTTAGAAATGGATTCCGTCTATTAGACGGCTTCCACTACTAAGTCTATAAAGTAAAGAAATAAAGACAAGACACAAGTTAAAAAAATTTTTTATTCAAATAAAAACACCCCCACACCCCTCATTGACCATTTTATTTAAAAAAAACATTAAAAAAACGCTGGTCATCGACGTAGTCCACGGAATCCGACGTAATCCACAGGATACCGATATCTGAAAAACAAAAAGGGAGAAACACACAAAAAACACACAAACAGGAGCACCCATCATTGTGAGCGGTGTTGTGCTCCTTACAGCTGAGCGCACATATAATTCTAAATGTTTCTTCTAATAATGCTATTGTGATAACATAATTAGAAGAAACATTTGATGTTTTCATTAAAGTAAAGTGATGATTAGTACAGAAACCTCTATTGCCGGGAATATGAATTAACGGCTTATGGAGCTTCCTGTACTAATTAATATTTAATTAATAAAACACATTTTCGATTAAATAAATTCAGTTTCGTTGGTCAATAATTTAATTCTAACGAATCCATCATTGTGCAATTAAATATACTGTCAAAAAATAAATAGATATATAAATAAATGTATATTTATATATATATTTACTTTAGTATAGTTCAGTATATTTAATTGCACAATGATGGATTCGTTAGAATTAAATTATTGACCAACGAAAGTGACTTTATTACAAAGAAAATGTGTTTTATTAATTTAATATATTAACTATTAGAGGCATCGGCATTCGGCATCATTGCCGGCTATTTTTGAAGTACTCCGTACGGACCGCCTGTCAATCCTCGGCCGCATGTCCAGCCGCAAACAATGGTCTTGTTCATTTTTTACGGGTCTGTTTACGATCGGGCCGTCGATTCATACATAGTGTGCACTGTGCAGCCGTATATCGTATACTTTCCAGCGTACGCATGAACCACCAAAAATACCGCAGCACAATTACAGCCGCAAATACAGCCTTACAGTTACATAGTCTGAACCTGGCCTTATACTGTAAACTCAATGTGAAGCTTCATTGCAGATTGGATGACATTTGATGGAAAGAATAACAAAGCATGCAGATATTCACTTCACACTCGGCTGCAGTCTCCAGGTTCACTTGACAGGCTCTATATATATATATATAAATATAATATATATAATGGAGTCTATATTGAGCAACTGGATGGGAATCACAATGAGTTGGGGAGTGAAACGCTCAGCTGTGCACTTCTGGCTCCCTCTTATGATGAGTGAGGGTCTAAACCAGGGATGGGAAACCTTTGTCCCTCCAGCTGTTGCAAAACTACAATTCCCATCATGCCTTGGCAGCCAAAGTGAAGCTTTGGCTGTCCAGGCATAATGGAAATTGTAGTTTTGCAACAGCTTTAGGGCCGGGGGTTCCCCATCCCTGGTCTAAACACTTTTTTGACAGGTAACTCTGACCTGTCTCTTGATTTAAACACGTCCTGTCTAAGTATCATTAGACAATCTTTGATTCGGTGGGACTGTCACATTTAGTCCCTATAGAAAGGATGCAGGCTAATGGCCATACAAGACTGTACAAGAGGGTAGATTATGGGTGGCTACGCCTGTTGGTAGGTGTTTGTGCTGCATCTATGAGCCACAGGATGATTATTATTTAGATAGGCAATGTATTTTTCCAGGTACTTACCTAATGCCATCAGGGGTTCCCCAGAAGTTCTCCTGGACTATCCCTTTATTTTCTTGAACACGCTTTACCTTGATTCTCTCCGACATGCTAAGCTTCATTGACAGGTCTTTTCCTCTACAAAAATAGAGACCCGTCAGTCGAGTCCAACAGGTCGAGTTTAAGCTCAGGCAGCTTAAAACACCTGCTAAGTTTCCTTATGTTTGTAATGAATGTCTGGAAACCTAAACTACCTTTTATATATATGTTTGTGTTTCTGTAACTTAGACAAATGCTCTTATTATTATTATACAGCACACTTGCTATTCAATCAGTAAATCTAGAGCATTTGCTGTATTTATTTCCGGTCTTCTGCTCTATCCGTGGCATTGTTCCGCACAAGGCAGCATACTGTAGACTTGCATTCCTCCTTAAAGGGGTGCTCCAGCATGGGGGCACTTTCTGAGGTGGACGTCTTTTATTTCAGCCACCTCCTCCCCGGTTCCAGCGGCGGGTCACTCATCGCGGCGCTCCGGTCCCCGGTTCCTGGCCGCTTCCTGGTGTCTGACGCCGCCCGAGACGCTACGTCTCAGGGCCGCTCAGCCACTCTGTGAAGGAGGCGGGATCCGAGCGGACTTCAAACTGATCCCGCTTCCTTCACTGAGTGGCTGAGCAGCCCTGAGACGTAGCGTCTCGGGCGGCGTCAGACACCAGGAAGCAGCCGGGGACCGGAGCGCCGTGATGAGTGACCCGCCGCTGGAACCGGGGAGGTGAGTGGACGTCTTTTATTTCAGCCACCTCCTCCCCGGTCCCCCCCAAAAAGTGCCCCCACACTGGATAACCCCTTTAAATGGCCCAGTGTGTGTGTGTGTGTATATAATATATAAGAAGTCTCAAAACACGGGGATAGCCAGATATCCCTCTCTCCAGAGAAGGAAACCCGTTGCCAAGGGGTGCCTCCCAGTGGGGAGAACACCAAACCACCCTGATACTTAGCCCCTAAGGTTCTCACTCTGTTGCAAGCATTGGGACCCAAAAAGGGAAACACCAGGGTGGCCTCTATAAGTCAAAGTCTAAATCTGTTGCGAGAGTAACGACATAAGACAAGGGTTACCAAGGCTAGGCATCCATCCACAGACTGCAGTTTTGGTGTATTTACCCCTCATCAGTGTGGAGCAAGATTCTGGGGCAATGAAAAATAGACCAACAAAACACAACAATCACTGAAATCAGGGAGAACAGCGAAAAAATCCATTGGAGTACTCATTTAAGAGTCTCCATTGATTGCCCCTAAAAAATTTGAATATGCAAAGAAGGGGTCTGTGGAGCCTCAGTTGCAAGTCTCAAAACACGGGAATAGCCAGATATCCCTCTCTCCAGAGAAGGAAGCCCATTGTCAAGGGTTGCCTCCCAGTGGGGAGAACACCAAACCACCCTGATACGTAGCCCCTAAGGTCCTCACTATGTTGCGAGCATTGGAACCCAAAAAGGTTGAGACTCGCAACTAAGGCTCCGCGGACCCCTTCTTTGCATATTCAAATTTTGTAGGGGGCATTCAGTGGAGACTCTAAAATGAGTACTCCATTGGATTTTTTTTCCACTGATGAGTTCAGCGATTGTTGTGTTTTGTTTATATAATATAGATGATAGAGAGTTGGTAATATAGACTGGATGGGCTGGTTATAGTTGATGGCATTGTTCAGCTCAGAGACAGGATCCAACCAAGCCTCCTGAGGCAGCAGAGGATGTGTTGTCTGCAAAGCTGGAGACAAAGCCATATCGAAAATGAAAGAACTACATAAGTATGTTATATAGCTTGAGAAATTTTAGTTCAATTCAGTATTGATATCAGTATTGATACCCCTTTAAGGCCAGTCTAGTCCACATTTGTAAAGCTTCATCTTCATGCTTGTAACTGTGAACATGTAAAGCTCGCCTTCTTCACACGAGGATACAGAGTAATGAAACACATTGCTCAGAATATTCTCACCTCCAGCTCGTGGAAACACCAGAAGAGCTCACGATGATCTAGTAGTTACACTTCCCTACACTTGTCAGTGAATAATTGTCATATGTTTAAATGCATATATTCGATCGGCCATAATAATAAAACCACCACTGATGGGTGACGTTGATCGTCTTGTTCCAATGATGTCTGTCAAGGGGTGGGATATATAATATGAAGTCAGTTCTTGAAGTTGATATGTTGGAAGTAGTTAAAATGGGCAATTTTGACTGTGACAAGACCCAAGTTGTGGTGGCTAGATGACTGGGTCAGAGTATCTCCAGAATAGCATGTATAGTGGGATGTTCATGCCATACAGTGGTTAGTACCTACTAAAAGGGCATGTCCATTGTGCCTGGAAGCAGCCTTGTCCCCTCCATCATGACGCAATTCATCTAAATAGTATAAAGCATGAGTGCCGATAAGTAGTTTTAATGATAACTTAGGCTTCAGCTAGTATATACATAGATATAACCCCAATACCCTCCTGAGCATCTATAATGTGCTGGGGTTACTTTCATAGCTGACAGGTTCCCTTTGAAGCTACAACATATACAGTGGATGGCACTTTGGGTTGATGTAGGACTATACAAAGGGACAATGAAAGTTCCTGGCAGCATCTAATATTGCACATGGAGACCTTCCAATGTGTTATAAATCATCATGCAGTTACTATGACCCTTCCATTCTTTTGCGGTGAAGAATAGTATTTATACCTAGATATTTGGGTTCCCGCCAGTGTTGGACTGAAGTTCCAACCAATAGCATCGTATGGCCTATGCCTTTCATGCAAAACTTTTCACTAACATTCTCAATTATGTAGAAATAAAAGTAACCAAAAAGTAGAGAAAGGCGGCACTACAGATGCATATAAGCGGTATATATGGAGCACAATCAAGATTCACAGTGTGCTATAAATATGGACTCAAGCGCAAACTCCCCAAAAAGCAACATGTAGTCCAATGTGAATACAGTTCCAATAAGGTCCGTAGAAGCGCGGTCACGCGCAAAACTGTCTGTCACCGCCTTGTTCGTTTCCTAGCATCTGCTATGTCTGTGTCTGTACTATGTCCAGTTTTTTGATATGAAGAAAAAAAGTTTATTAAGGCTACTTTGGGGAGTGCACGCCATTCTTCTGTTATTGGAACTGTATGTAGAAATAAAACTTACCCATGGTCTCTCAGTATAAGGTGCATGGGGTCCTCCTGTGCTGTAGTTTTGCCACCTGACCCTATTGTTCTCAGAGGGGTAAGCTGATGCCAAAGCTGTCTGGCCTACCCCACCCAATAGGTAGCACATGTATAAGAAGGGGTCAGGGAGACATAACTAACACCTTATTGAAGGTGTATGACCATGTTACAACTATAGTAAACCAAACGGCAAGACCACATGACGGTTATAAATCCATGAACATCTGGGGCAGTAGCTCAGTTTGGTGTCATCTTGGCACCTGCAGATGTCTGACTCTTATGCGTCATGTTCAAGTTCCTGGAAATTCACTTCTACATCTAAACGTCTTACACCAATACTTATGTATGACATGTATGATGAGAGGTACAGATAGAAACATGTGCACCGCAGCTGAGTCTTCTGCTGTCTATATGATGACTATGTACAGCGTAAGACATGGATGCACTTGGAAGTGTTTTGTTCACTTCCAGGCTAATAGCTTCAGGGTGCCTTCACATATTTGCATGTGGAAAACCTGCAATGTATTACAGTAGCGGCAATGTGGATCTTAACACATCTTATCCACACATTATGGAAAATGTCCATTCCAAAAATCCACTGTGATAAATCCACCTATGCAGATATGTTCTATTTCTTATACAGCCCTTAGCTGTAGTATGTATTTCGTATAGAAGCACATAAAGCATAGTCGGGGGCTGATGACGCTACTCCTTGCCTGTGGCATTCAGCAGGAACAGCAGCTTTTCCCTAAAGAATAAGAAAACAAGAAACAAAGCAGCTGTAACCATTTATGGGAAAGTAGATGCATGATGTCACCAACACCGCCGATGCCATGAACCTACATTGCTGGATTCTCTTTAGTCTCTAGTATACCATCCTATTCATCTCCCATAAACCCAAATTGCAACCACTCATGTCTTGATTTAATTTTTATAGCACAAGATTCAGTGATAGACAATGCAAACCTCTACTACACTAAGTATTCTACAGTAATACATAATGCAAACCTCCACTACACTAAGTATTCTACAGTGATACACAATACAAACCTCCACTACACTATGTATTCCTCAGTGATACACAATGCAGACCTTCACTACACTAAGTATTCCTTAGTGATACACAATGCAAACCTCCACAGTTAGGGTGCCTTCACACACACCGGATCAGCAGCAGATTTGATGGTGCAGATTTGATGCTGTGTTCAGTTATTTAGATGAAATCTGCTGCGGATCTGCTGCGATACGGTGTGTGTGAAGCTACCCTAATAAACAATTCAAATGTGGTGGAACAGGTAACACTAGGGGTGTTACTGTTGTTCACACCCTTCTCAAAAGTCTGTACTTTTTGTGGTCTTATTGCAGCCAAAGTAGTATTAAGAGATGACCCCTAGAGGTCACTGTGGTATGTATTGAAGTGTAAAAGCTGCACAGCTGAAGTGTCTCAAAGTGTTATTGTGTTTATGTGTACCAGAATCTGTGAGCCAGTAGGATCTTTACTTTCTTCTGTCCTATCACCTCTTCTCTTACTGCTCTTCTGTTGCACTCTTTCCACCCAACCACAGCGCACCTTACACGCTGGATAGGAAGTTAGTCTCTTGGGTGAAGGAGGAGTCTTAGACAAGATTCTATGGAGGAAGGATGCAGACCAGATAGCTCTCCACAGTGGTCCTACCTGGGCCCTGGCCCTCTGCCAGGTCCCCTTGTAAAGAAGAGGACTAGTCTTAGTAACCCGCATGGGTAGGACGCAAAAAGCAGGACAGTGCTCTCTTACAAACTTCTTCCTTATTGCCTATACCCTGCATGATGCAGTGTTAAACCCCTCAGGAGAGGATTAGCCAAAAGATCACCTCAACCCACGCCGTAGACTCGGAGAAGCAACAGTGCAGGACAGTATCCACTAAAGTGCTAGGAACTGATCCGTTTGGAGCAAAGTTACTATAAAAGTCTACAAACTCCATCTTGCAGCGCCAGTGTCAGCCAGGGAACCCTCAGCACTCTGCTCATCCCAGGTAACAAGGTCTGGGGTCTGTGTCACCTATTAGTACGGTTCAGCCAAAGCTAGTGGGCATAAGGTAGTGTGAAGACTCTAGAACGGTCAATACACAAGCAAAGGTTTCTTCTTCTTCTTTTTCTTCTAAAAGTATTCTTCTACACACTCCAACATCCCAGCAGAGCACATTACTACTTGGGTTGAGACTTTCACGGCACCCTCCTCTCTACTACGCTACCTCAGTACAACTCTAACAACTCTACTACATCCTACTCAGCACTTATCATGCAGATCTAGTGGTTCTATGTTCAAGTATTTATTGGAACTTTATCAAGTGTATATCCGAGCTCATCTGTATTACCTGCTGCACATTTGCCAATAGTAAATCAAGTCAACGTTAACCACGGAGTCTGTGGTTATTCACTACCACCTACACAGCATATACACCGCAACCTTGGGACATCTCCCCTTTCTGTGGGTGGCGGGTCCTATTATCTGGGAGGGTTATTATACCTCTTCGTCCATCTATGACTACACTATCCCAAGAGACCCGTCAGCAACCCGACAGGACACCGATCACAGAGGAAAAGGGGTACAACTGGCCTTACACCTTAAAAGCAGGCGTGCCATCACACCTGTGTGCCCACCTGGCACTGGCGTCACGTGACAAAATCTTAAAGTCCAGCTGTATCTCGGCCATCCACCACAAGCAGTGGCGTCACAGTTCCATCTAGAAAGTGACCGACTGTCCCCACCGCTATAACATCATCCGGGGGCTCACCACAGAAACCCTCCCTACACTTAGATTGCTGATAACCAATCAGCAAGGGTACTATAATGGCTTGGGCCCCTTAAAATGAGACCACTTGCAGTACCCAGCGGCTGAGTAGGCCTCTAGGGGGCTGCAAATGACCTCCCAGCCACCCTGGATACGGCCCTACAGCCGCAAGCAGTTAAACATAAAGCAGCAGTGCGTATTTCTCCCCGGCTGTCAGTCTAATCTGACTCTTTCACTTCCCTGTAGTCTATGCCGCACTCTCTCCCTAGGTGTATCTCAAGATTGCAGCAGGTCTCAGCAGTGAGACCCTCTGCGATCAATAACTTTTGACATGTCTGATGAAGTGTTAAATGTGATTAGAAATGACAGTATTCATTCACTCAAAAATCTGAGTCTTTGGCCAACATTTACCTAATTTTCTGGTTTGGGGCCAATGAGTATCACTCAACAAGGAGCGGCTGGTAACGCTTTACAATAGATATAGTAGCCGGCTTTACGAGTAACAGAATGGTTTTTTTTTCATGAAAGAAAATTGTAAGAGGGAAAGACAGATAGAAGGCAACAGACTAAAAAATAAAAATAACTCTGAAGAAGGTTGGGTGTACATCAAGTCAGCATGAATACAGACACCATCGAGGACCCAGAGAAGCAGTAACATTGGAGGAGTGCTCCACAGCTCTATAGGTGGCCTATTACCGCAGATGTAACTAGTGTAGACTGCAGGTGACTTATTCACATTTTTGATTCCGGTTGCTAAGCAGCTCTTACTGGTATCATAAAGCAAGATCTACAGCCAACATGTTATCACCGAGAAAGTATGTAAGGTGCAATCACCAAGACACCTTCACACAAACATACTTTGTATGAACTCCTATCTCATCCATTACAGTCAGTATCCAACTAAATGTAAAAATGAAGGTGAAAGCCTAAAAGTATATGATGTCATACAAGTCGTGAGAAAAATGATTTGTTTCGTGAAGTTATTCTTCTCCTTATTGTCATTTGAGAAAGACAAAACACAAGGAATCTTACTTTAGAGGAAAAAGTCAAGACATGATGTTGGCATAGGGATGCATGTAGTAGGCTACTGTTAGGGTCCTTTTACACTGTCTGACATGGGGTTGGGCAACAGAGCACCGATCAGCAAGATCTGTGCTCGTTTGCAGTGCCTCCAGAAGGCACGAGTAATCGAGCGGCTGGGCCGCATGAACGATCCCTGTATTGTTCGTGTGGCCATTTTCAAATATTGCTCTTTTTGTTAGCGCACAAAGGATACAATCAGCCGAGGATTTGGCGTTTTCCCGCTGATCACTGACACTTTTACACAGACCAATTGGCCTGTGTAAAATCAGCAGTTGTATTAGTGTGCATTAAAGGGGTTATCCAGGCCTAGAAAAAGAACGGCTACTTTCTAGCAAAAACAGTGCCACCCCTGTCCTCAGGTCGTGTGTGGTATTACAATTCAGCTTCATTTAATTCAATAGACAAGACAAGGGGACAAGCATAATGCTGTTTCTGGAAGAAAGCGGCCATATTTTACTATGCTCCCATTGCCAGGTAAGTAGGCAAGGGGACTAAGCCACAGCGGGAAATCTTGAGCCACTAGCCATTGCCTGATAATTGGGGCGAGCATCTGGGCTTCCACTGTGTGTAAAGGTTTACTTACACCTTATACTTTAGTTCACTGACAAATTATATCGGTGGAGATAAGGGTCAGGTGTGATGAAAAACCACTGCCTGATCCCTTTGCCCTGGTAGAGATAAGCGTCAACGAGAGGTCTCTGGCTGCGGCTACCTCCTCTTCTCCCATAGAGAACACAGAAATGCTTGTCTGTGCTGAATTTTCATGTGTATGGCGGAGGACGGGAGCGGGGGATATTTTATGACTGAATGATTGTTCGGCCATCAGTTATTGAAGGTGTATGGCCACCTTAAGAATTACTTTAAGTCAGCTTTCTAGAAGCAACTGCTGATACACTATAGACCCTAGGGGCGCATGGAGTTAGACCCTTCCCCCCCCCCAAGCTAATATTAATGGCCTATACTCAGTAACAACCAGAATACCCATAAGGAAGTAATTACTTAATAATAGTAACGGCAGAGGGAGCTATGTAAGGCTGCGTTCACACTACGTATATTTCAGTCAGTATATTTCAGTCAGTATTGTGGTCCTCATATTGCAACCAAAACCAGGAGTGGATTAAAAACACAGAAAGGATCTGTTCACACAATGGTGTAATTGAGTGGATGGCCGCCATTTAATGGCAAATATTTGCTGTTATTTTAGAACAACGGCTGTTATATTGAAATAATGGCCGTTATTTACTGTTATATGGCGGCCATCCACTCAATTTCACCATTGTATGAACAGATCCTTTCTATGGTTTTAATCCACTCCTGGTTTTGGTTGCAATATGAGGACCACAATACTGACTGAAATATACGTAGTGTGAACATAGGCTAAAGCTGTATACTGATAGGACCCCCAAGTGGCAGCCACAAGCTTTTTACTGACTTATTTATTGTTCACTCATACTAAAGAAACAGAATACCAGAAGCACCCAAGTCTATAACAAACGTGTCCATAGGGTTCTGTTCAACTGGCCTAGAACAAAAAGGGTAACCTTCTGGTCTCTGTTGGGCCAGTATTTGTCAGTATACAATTTTTTCTATTTTATAGGGCAGTTCTATGTATATAGCGATCCACTGTAAAAGTGTATATCACACAGTATATGTGTCTACAATTGGAGTCAATGGAGAATAATATCCCCCCTATACAATGACATTCATCGGAGCCTCCAGTCATAGATATACAATGAAGAATCTTGAGCATTAAAGGAGAAGTCTGTGAAATGTTTTATTAAAGTATTGTATTGTCCCCCAAAAGTTATACAAATCACCAATATACACTTATTACGGGAAATGCTTATAAAGGCTTTTTTTCCCCGCATCTACTGCATCAAGGCTTCACTTCCTGGATAAAATGGTGATGTCACTTCCTGGATAAAATGGTGATGTCACTTCCTGGATAACATTTGTGATGTCACTTCCTGGATAAAATGGAGATGTCACGACCCGACTCCCAGAGCTGTGCGGGCTGTGGCTGCTGGAGAGGATGATGGCAGAGGGGGCTCAGTGTCCCTCCAGTGCCCTGTGTCCCTCAGTGTCCCCCTGCCATCATCCTCACCAGCAGCCACAGCCCGCACAGCTCTGGGAGTCGGGTCGTGACATCTCCATTTTATCCAGGAAGTGACATCACCATGTTATCCAGGAAGTGACATCACCATGTTATCCAGGAAGTGACATAACCATTTTATCCAGGAAGTGACATAACCATTTTATCCAGGAAGTGAAGCCTTTATGCAGTAGTAAAGCCCCTACTACCCAGGACGATGTTGAGGAGCTGTCAGCACTTGTTTGCTCCTGGGGAGCAACGACAGCATTTCATTGCTATCCTGGTCGTTTGTCTTTCAATCAGCCGACATTGTTCATGTCGGCTGATCATTGTCTTCTATTACACCAGACGATTATCCGCCATAATGGCCGATATCGGACAAATACAGTCGATAATTTAGTAGTAATAGTTTAATAGAGCCTTAAGTGCAGGGAAATAGCACTTTATAAGCATTTCCCATAATAAGTGTATATTGGTGATTTGTATAACTTCTGGACGGCAATACAATACTTTAATAAAAAATGTTCGCCTGTGTTTCTCCTCCTGTAACTGTTTTCTTATGATTTGTCCTACCTTTCTTGTAGTTTGGCCCAATAACCCTTTACTTGCCACATTAGAAGCATCAGACTGAACACCTGCTGCCTCCTGACTTGTTTTCTCTTCTATTTGCAAATTCTATATTCTTTCGCCTTCCAGTCTCCTTGTTGCCGCTGCATTTCCTCTTTCCACCACTAGGGACCAGATGAACATTTACAATACTCTTGCAGCACATTTAACAGATCTTGCTTCATACAAATTGAATCCAACTCTGTTCCTCCACCCTTTTGTTCTCTCTTCTACTGTCTCTGCTAACCCCTTCCTCTATCCCATATTCGCCTCATTGTCCTTTTTGTCCTCCCTATTACTTTTTTTTGCTATTGCATAGGATAGCACATAACTTGGTTTCTTATGTATTTTTTAAGTGCACCTTTTACCTGTCTAGAATATTTTGAGTTATTTCTATAGTTCACATATGACTATATAAAGAATCAAAAAAGAAGACACAAGGTTGGGACGGCTATTACATTCCTTTTAGAAAACTCTGTCTTTAGTGTCGGATTACATGGGGAAGTTCTTCCACCTTACACAGATTAGCTGCTGCTGAACTAAAACCAAGACAGAGAGTCCACCCGTATAAAAGCGACTGACTAAAGGCCCTATTCCACGGAACGATTATTGTCCGTATTCGGCCGATATCGGCCGCTACGGACGATAATCGTGCCGTGGAATAGAGTGCAACAATCAGCCGACATCGTTCATGTCGGCTGATCGTTGCAGTCGCTTGTTTTTCAACATGTTGAAAAACAAGCGACTGATACAGCAACGATCTGCTGCTGTCGCTCCGTTGAATAGGAGCATCGGCAGCAGACGCTGCTGTATCCTATGGGCTGCCTGGACGATCAGCGATCCCCTGGGCAGCCCCCCCGCAGCTCCCTGATGCCCCCTCCCACACTCACCCGCTCGCTGCGGTTGCGTTAAATAGCGGCGGCAGCGAGCGGGGAACGAGGAGCAAACGAGCGCTGAGAGCGCTCGTTTGCTCCTCTAAACGACCCGTGAAATAAGGCTTTAAAGACTGATTCCAAGCTTTCACTCCCATCAAGTAAATTATTTTTTTACTTTTCATTAACTGTACAGTATATTATCTTACCATATACATTTACCTTCCCCCGCTCTCTGACCTCTCTCTTGGGTTCTTGCAACCAGCAGGCTGATACTATTCATGGACTAACCGTATAACCAGCTTTTGGTACAAAACACTGTCTCATATAAATAAACCTCTACCATCACCTACCAATGTTTTATGGTAGCATTATGACTGTGGCCTATGGCTGTGTCAGTGTTTTCCTGGACTCTCTAGGGCTGCATCCAACTTTTTCAGCCTAACGAATGGGCATGCTCGTGTTGCGCTCATCTATAACACAATGACCACTGCTGGCTCATACTCTCTCCTCCTGAAATCTGGCACCCAAGAACTCCTATTCCTGGTGCCAAGTACTCTGTTAGGATAAGTTCGTACCCCATGCAATTAAGTTTCATACACACATTATTTCATACAAAACCAGACAATCACTGAGCTCAGCAAAAGATCAGCAAAAAAGCAAGAGATCAGCAAAAAAATTCAATGGAATACTCGATCAAGAGTCTCCAACGATACATTAGCCCCTAAAAACTTGAATATGCAAAAAAAGGCATCCATGGAGCCACAGTCATGTGTATCAAAACTAGGGAATAGGCAGATATCCCTCCTGGGAAGGAAACCCATTGCTACGGGGTGCATCCCAGTGGGGAGATCACCAAACCACCCTGATACTTAGCCCCTTAACTCCCACTCAGTTGCGAGTATTAGGACACAAATAGGGAAATACCAGGGCGGCCCCTTTTGCGTAAAAGTCTAACTCAGTTGCGAGTATTGTGACATGACAAGCGAAATATCAAAGCCAGACATCCATCTACAGACAGCTGTTTTAGGGTATTGCCCCTCATCAGTGTGGAGCAGGATTCTGGCAAACAGGGGGCAATGAATTGTAGACCGGCAAAACACAACAATCACCCTGGCCACCCCAGTATTTCCCTATTTGTGTCCTAATACTCACAACTGAGTGGGACTTAGGGGGCTACATATTAGGGTGGTTTGATGATCTTCCCACTGGGAGGCCCCACGTAGCAATGGGTTTCCTTCCCAGGAGAGATATCTGGCTATTCCCATGTTTTGAGACTCATGACTGAGGCTCCATGGACACATTATTACATATGTCGACAAATTGTGGGCCACCATTGATTCTACGCCCCTTACAAGGCCAGTTTGTCCCACAACAAATGTAACTGGGTAGGAGAACGTGCCAGATTCTCTTATTCAGAGAAATTGGATTGTAAATAGATAAGGAGTTGGGGGACTGGGACAATAATTATGAAAAGTGATTTTTAGTCCACTTATCGCTGTGCGAATTGGCCAGTCACTTAGTGAGCATCAGGGATGTGAACCAGGTGGCAGGGAAACAGCCACCCAGTGTAATGCAAGGAGGGGAATAAATGTTTTTGCCATTATCACATCCGCCTCCTGTCTGTCCATGTTATAGGGTTATGCTGCGTTCACACGGAAAGATTATTGTGCGAATTTGCACGATAACGATCGAGTTCGAACGATAATCGTACGTGTAAGCGCAGCGAGCGATCAAGCTACAAGCGAGAAATCGTTCATTTTGATCTTACAACATGTTCTTAAATCGCCGTTCGCAAAAAAATTGCAGATCGTTCCGTGTAAACAGTCGTTCACTGATTTTACCTATGTGCAAGATAGGCTTCAGCGATCGCAAAACGATTTTTCCGTACAATATATCGTTCCATCTAAATGCTGATCATTCAAAAAAAACATGGTTCACCTAAAAACATATTCACCTAAAAATAGGTTCAAAGCCCTTGATAAATTTTCCCCTATGTCTTATTTTCAGGGGATGTCTTACTTTTACATGGAGAATTCACACTTATTGTTGAACAAAAAAAAGGGAATGATTATAAATAGAGATGAGCAAATCGGGTTCGTCCATCCGAACCCGAACGTTTGGTATTTGATTAGCGGGGGCTTCTGAACTTGGATAAAGCTCTAAGGTTGTCTGGAAAACATGGATACAGCCAATGACTATATCCATGTTTTCCACATTGCCTTAGGGTTTTATCCAACTTCAGCAGCCACCGCTAATCAAATGCCGATCGTTCGGGTTCGGATGGACTCGAACCCGAACCCGGTTCGCTCATCTCTAATTATAAACTGTACAATAGTTGTCATCACAAACCAGCATAATCAGACATAACCCTGGTGGTGGAGGGGGTCTTAGTTTTGGGGGATGCATTATTTTAAGCTATTCTGTAAATCCACCACTATGCCTTATTGTTGGAGGATGTCTTATTTTCGGGGGAAACAGGGTATGTGATTTTTGCCATCTCTGTGACTACGTCCTGTTACATTATTTTTATTTTTATTTTTTTTTTTACTTAGAATTGTTACACATATAAGACAGTAAAAAGTGCAAATTTTGGCAAAATTTTAGCACACCGTTTTATATTCAATCACATTCCCCTAAAGTGACGCACAAAAAAATGGACTACTGACATGAAAAGTTTGTGTCCCCATATTATCATGACTTTATTTTACATGTCTCCAGTTCCGGGATACATTTATATTCTGCTTCACCTTCTGGTAAGACTGACAATAAAAGACAACTGACTGCTTTATGATTCTTAATATCTCTTGCTTCATTTTTGAGGTTACCATTCCAGTTTAACCAGCTTTTCCATTGAAATCTAGCAATGTTTGTAGACAACGCTAGCCAAATAAAAGCTGCCGTGCATTAGTTTACTACTGTAACGCAGGTGGGAGCAGTTCTCTTTAAAGGAACAGATCATACAGAATAATACAACTATTTTCATAGCAGCAGCTAATTTTTGCTTGTTTCCGCCCAATACAATACGGCCCAAATCCGCTCAGTAAAAGAGCACCAGAGCGTTTTGGTGGCTCAAACCTCAGGTGGGGGAAACACACACAAATGATCCCTGGATTGTTTGTGAAACAATCAGCTGTCATCACTTGTGCATCCTGTGTTATGGTGGTTTTACACGGAAAGATTTATTGTTCGAATTTGCACGATAACGGTCAAATTCGAACGATAATCGTACGTGTAAACGCAGTGAATGATCAATCGACGAGCGAGAAATCGTTCATTTTGATCTTTCAACAACTTCTCAAATCGACGTTGATCGTTCGCAAAAAATTTGCAGATCGTTCCGTGTAAACATTCTTTCAACGATTTCACCTATGTATGAGATAGGCTTAAGCGATCGCAAAACGATCGCAAAACGATTTTTCCGTACGGTGTATCGATGTAAACGCTGATCGTCATGAAAAAAACATTGTTCATTCTAAATCGTTAATCGTGCGATCGGGGTAATTATCGCTCCGTGTAAAAGGACCATTACACAGGGAGATGTGCAGCTGACAGCCAATAATTTTTTTGATGGGTCAAAATGACCGGATGGGTGTTTGTTTATTGGCTGATCACTGGTCTTTTAAGTGGGGTGATATTGACCTGTTTGGCTGATAATTGACACTTGTAATAGGGCCCTAACGTAATTAATTTTGGCCACAATTGAAGAATGTGTGGTTATGTGTTGGTGCCAGATAACATATTACACCTTCAGCAATCTTCTGGAGTCTAGGCCTCAATGGGCCAATGCTGTGTCAGTGGCATGAGGGGGGCCTACATAGTATTTATCACAATACAGTACTCCAGAGCTATGGTGTCCAGTCCAAGGCCAGGTCCTTTAACCATGAGCCTCACCTTGGACCAGTAGTGTCAAGAAGTTAGGTATAGGAGAGATGAGCGCAACTCAAACTTGCTGGAGTCCGGTCATTTGTCATTTGAATACCGGTGTCTGAAGAAGTTGGATGCAGCCCTAGGGAGTCCTGGAAAACATGGATACAGCCATAGGCCATAGGTTGCATCCATGTTTTCCCAAACTCGCTAGGGCTGCATCCAACTTCTTCAGACACTGGTATTCAAATGCTGAACAATCAGACTCAAGCGCACACATTTCTAATGTATAGCCATTTTACTTTATATCTTCCTGGATCACACCAAAAACCTCTACAAACTTCCCAATAGTAAGGGCTAGTATAGATTAGTATATTACTCATTGGAAGAACATAGACACATAGATGCAGTATTATCCAAGCTGAATGATGCTGATGTAATTAGGAAATAATGCACCCTCACCTCAGCGGGTTGTACAATAAGCATGACACTATGCAGGGCACGTGTTGTATGGAACTGCTACTTTTCCACCTTTTGAATGCTCAGAACAAAGTCTGATGGATCCAATGAACAAAGAGACTGGTAAAAAGAGGTAGATCATTGAATGAGCGCAAGTCCCCAGTAGTTAATTTGAACCAGTTGTCAAAAGAAAATAAACCCGGAAAATTTCTTAAGATAATTTTGGCTCTTCGGCTCCCTTCATCAGGCCTAATTTGTCCAGGTTTATCTTCTTCTGATCCATCTGGGGACTTGCGCTTGTTCAATCTACCCCTTTTTATCTCTTGACTGATTGGTAGAAGACATTTTTATCACATTTGAATTCCCCACTGACATCTTCTGCTTTCATCTGAATTTCATTTAGTAAAGGACATATAAATTATTAAACTGCTTATACATCTCTGAAAAGGTATCAACCATTCTACAACAGGTATAGTGAGACCTTGGCTTACAAGTAACTTGGTCTGAGAGCGTTTTGCAAGACAAGCTAACAATTTCCAAACATTTTAACTTGGAAAACGAGCAAGATTTGGTAATACAAGTATTCTGTGTTCCTATCCAGATACTGTACTGGGTAGAAGGTTCTCTGATTTTAACCTACTGCTCCGAAATCAACTCTGCTGGTCAGGGATACTGTAGAACTGCAGATCCTCCTGTGGAAGCGAGCAGCTCAGTCTTATCTTCTCTCCCTGCTGCCGGAGGACTGAGTGTGAGGCCACCTGGGCAGTTGTGTGTGTAGAGAGAGTTAACTGATTAACCCCTTTCTTACTGGCTCAGTGTTCTTTACTAACACACTGTTCTTTATTGATCACCTTACCTACCTTATTTTTGGGTTGTGATTCGGGAAACAAATTGTCTGCATTTCAATTATTTCTTATGGAAAAATTTGCTCTCATATGGTCTTGTATGGAGAGGTTTGGATTACAAGCACTTTCCCGGAACGAATGATACTCATATCCAAGGTTTCACTGTAAGTCTGTATGTGTTGCCAGCAAGCACTATACATAATAGCATATGCTAATATATTTTATAACTTAAACAATTCAAGTCATGAGACAAGAGAAGAGTGAACAATACATTTTTTACTTTCATCGCACGCTGAAACAGAATGAGAGTTATTCTGCCGTTCACGTTCCCTTGCATACACCACCTTTCTATGTCATTGTGGCATCCTACTGCTCTGTTCAGAGATGTAAAAAAAAAACAATGGGTGGTAATGGCTGCCGCCTGCTTCAGATGGGCTGCCATTAATGGACCAAGGCTGTCAGTGACAACAGAAGGTTCCCATGAGTAGGTTATTAAAAGTAAAGCAATGCACTTCTGCCGTTCTTCGCGGTAGTGTCAGGTGGTTGCTAGGCAACGTAACGAGATTACCAGAATTCTCATAGAATTTTTATTTTCTCGTACGGAATTTTAACTTCTGTTTTGCAACTTTAAAGAATGCAGCTGCCTGAGCGGTCAATGAGCTGCGGAACAACTGCAGGACGGGAAGGAGCAGTTGTTAAAGTAATCCATCAACCCTGTGACAACCGCAAGTCCATACGGCTTTATCGGATTTTATCCACAGCAAATGCATCTGGATATCGTCTGTCTGCGCCGTTCCCTCCTCTCAATGCGAACAGTCTGACATCAAGTATCTGTAGATGTGTGTGGAATGGTAGCTGATGCAAACAATTAAGTGAAAGACACAAGGGATTTCTATCTGTGTTCCCTACACGATGATAATAATACTAAGAGAAGGCCGAGGCCTTAGAAATCCTTGTTTTAAATTTTGATAGAAGTTGCACAAAACACAGAACATTTACCGTATTCAGGATTTTGATGAAATTACTAAACCACAAAAGGAAAAAAAAAAAAGGAAAAAAAATCAGACGGATGCTTTTTGTGCCTGACTGCCTTACATTTGATAGCTGCTGCCAGGGACGGTCGCCATGGCAACCCGTCACTATAACACACTGGTCCTAAGTGTTAGGATGCGGCATGTTAGACAGAACACCTTGACCCCGCCGAATAGGAACGGCGGCCGCGTGCTCTGCATGCATTCCGGATGGGGAAAGAGTCAGACGTGGAGGGGCATAAATATTTAGAAGATATCGATGTAGAGATCAGGAGTTTTATTATAGCATTTGAAGTAGCAGGATTTTTTAAAAAGAATTTTGAAACCTTTTTAAAGAATGTTAAAATCAGCATTAGGGACGGGAAAAGCAAATGCTAAAACATTTAGAGATGAATAAACATCTATGTAAGCCAGCTGTCAGTCATGTTTGCATCTTTGTGCTTTAGCGAAACTAAAGCTATGACTGTCCAGCAGTGGCGTAGCTACCATAGAGGCAGGGTAGGCAGTTGCTTTGGGGCCCGTGCAGGAGGGGGGCCCAGGGAAGAAGGAAAGAGCATGTGTCCTTCTGCTTAACCCCTTATGTACTGCAGTGTGTAAGTGACCTAATGTTTACCTACATGCTGCAACACAAAAAAAGGGTTAAGAAGCAAAAGACAAAGAGATCTCCTGATAACCTCTGACCTCTGTTCTCCAGCTGCGTAATAGCTCCAAGCAGAGGTCAGGGGTTATCAGTGCACCAGCAGTAAGGCAGATATCTACTTGTCTTCAGAACTTTGGGTCACTTACACACTGCAGTACATAAGGGGTTAAGCAGAAGGTAGTCTGCTCCTGCACCTATGTATTTAACCAAAATTTTCCTAATGGGCTGTTATAGGTAAAAATAGTGGACTGACAGAGCAAGCAGCCATTAGCTTTTTGCTTTGCCAGTCACTCTTGTGGCTGCAGCCAGGATTCTGCCTCTGGCCACAAGAGATTTTATTTCTTGGCCACATCACAGAGTATATACTGTGTGTGTATATATATATATATATATATATATATATATATATATATATATATATATATATATATATATAGTATATATAAAACATACACGCAGTGCTTTGTGTTGTGCATAGGGGCCCTTAAAATTTTTTTGCTATGGGGTCCCATGAATCCTAGCTACGCCCCTGCTGTCCAGGCATAATGGGAGTTGTAGTTTTGCAACAGCTGGAGGGCCGAGGTTCCCTTCTCCTGTCGTAAAGTTATGCCACAAGTTGTCATCAGGGGTGGATCAGCTGCTAAGATCGATTTCTACCAAACACTAGAACAAATTGATAGAAGCAATAGCCCTCACCTCGGCAATGAACTAAGTAAAGGTCTCCCAGACTTTCACTGTCCCGTGCAGCATGTGCTCAGCTTTCCGAGGACAGGGAAGTGGAAACAGAGACACGCAGCTGGGTCAGATGTGTCAGATCTATCTCTTAATAGATGTGGTGCATACTATTCCAGTGTAGTTCAGATTGTAGGTAGAGCCACACCAATTTTTTTGCAGTCCGTTTTACGTAAAAATATACATCTGCTCCGGATCTAAACTTTTGCATGGTTTACACCTGTTTCCCCCATCAGGCATAATGCCATGGAGGTAAAAATCTGTGCCTTCTCTGTGGTGTACTGTACGCCTGGGGTGCAGATTTCTGCTCCAATATGGCTGCTGTTTGACTCAATGTGGGCAGTTTTTGTACATAGTGTAACAAAATGGCACCCCCATTAATGGCTTAATCCCCTATTACACGGGGCGATCACTGCCGACTGTATTACCCACTTGCTGACAGCGAGTGGGTAAGTGCGGGGTGGGGGGCTGCGGGGAGTTGCGGTAGGGGCTCTCCAGAGAATCTTTAGATCTTCTGGGGAGCCCAAAGTAGACAGCAGCGATCTGCTGCCATAGCTCCTATTACATGGCACGATGGCAGCAGATCATTGCCATTGATATTGTTATTCTTCCAATATGTTGAAAGACAACATTGTGCATGTTGGCTGATCATTGCCTTTTGTTACACAAAGCGATTATCGGCCGTAATGGGCAATAATCAGCCAAATCGGGCTGATAATCGCTTCTTGTAATAGGGCCTTAAGGTCTTTTAGTATCTCGTGTGATCCATTCAGTGTTTGTGGCGCCCCATCAGTACGCTAACTTCAGATGTGGATGTTAAAGGAGAAGTCTGGCGAAAATTATTATTAAAGTATTGTATTGCCCCCCAAAAGTTATACAAATCACCAATATAGTCTTATTACGGGAAATGCATATAAAGTGCTTTTTTTCCCTGCACTTACTACTGTACCAAGGCTTCACTTCCTGGATAACATGGTGATGTCACTTCCTGGATAAAATGGTGATGTCACTTCCTGGATAACATGGTGATGTCACGACCCGACTCCCAGAGCTGTGCGGCTGTGGCTGCTGGAGAGGATGATGGCAGGGGGACACTGAGGGACACAGGGCACTGGAGGGACACTGAGCATCCCTCTGCCATCATCCTCTCCAGCAGCCACAGCCCGCACAGCTCTGGGAGTCGGGTCGTGACATCACCATGTTATCCAGGCAGTGAAGCCTTGATTCAGTAGTAAGTGCACGGAAAAAAGCACATTATAAGTTTTATTGGTGTATATTGGTGATTTATATAACTTTTGGGGGGCAATACAATACTTTAATATAGATTTTCACCAGGCTTCTCCTTTGAAAAAGCTGCAGCATGGCAGACACAGTTTTCTCTATAGTGTCAGGTACCCAAAGGGCAAACAAAGATACCACTTAGAGCGCCCCGTGATTGCCCTCTATAGAAACTGCCACCAGTACCCGCCACAACAGCCCCCCCCCACAGATGCCGTTAAAGCGTCATTCATAGACAGTAAAGGAGAATGCAGATAAACAATTGCAAGCAACAAATTATTAATCGTATTTATTATTTATATTGCTTATTTTACAGGCCAAACCAAGAACGTTACACGGAGGTAAAACTCAGCTTTTAAGCAACTATGCATAATATAGCAGCAAATGTTTGGAAATCACCAGGTCAGGCTGACATCATGCGAAAAATATGTGAATGCTGCACTTTCCTTGTGGCAATATACTGGAGTAAGACCTGTTTCTTGTAAAGGTAAATTCCACATAAAATAAATTCCATATCACTAGAAATGTTGAGTAATCTCCTTACAGACTCTATTGTTTTATGTGATCTTTGTGTGTAAAGCCCAAATCTTTACTGAGCTTTTCCTTTCTAATAACTGCTGCTCCATTCTAGAATCCGAGCAGACTCCGAACAAACAAGCACTCCGAGCGGAGCCTTTCTTTATGCTGCCTTTTACCTTCTTATTGCTTTTTTTATTCTGTCATCTTTCTACTTTGCTTCTTCAGATTCACCTTCAAAACCATAGTAAATAATGTAGAAAGAATATAGAGGGGATAGAGCTTCTCCAGAAGGCACCGAATAAAGGTGTTATTATATTTTATCCTCCTCTAAAAGAAAATACAGAAAAAAAGAGCAGGGTGGAAAAACGCACATAAGCTCTCAAGTCATCCAAATGCCAAGTAGGTAAATGGAAGCCCAGTAGTGTATTTGGCCTGTGGGGAATAACTGCATAATAAGGCTATGTTCACGCAACGTCAAGAAAAGAGAAAAGGCGTCCGTTTTTCTATTTAAAAAGATGTCCATTATTGCGATTTAACTGACTGCAAAGCATTAAAGTCAATGGAATGACGGACGTCCAATGCGCACAGTGTATAAAATGACGGACCTTATCCGTGCGGATGTCAAAATAATGATCGAGACAATTATTTTCGGACGTGTTTTGCAAACAGCAGACGTTATTTTTTAGTTGTTCACACACAGTTTTTATTTTTTCAACGTCCTTTCACAGTTTTTACTATTACATTCAAGGGACTTTTCAATTAAAGACACATCCAAAGGGCGAACAGTCAACTTGAACTAGAATAATGTACCAGCTGATGTTATTGCACTGATGGGCAACGGAACAGAAAAAATGTTGTGGGAACATAGACTTAGCATGCATAGGTTGCAATCGGGGACTTCGCCTTTATTACCTCAACACTAAACCAGATCGACGCAAACAGTTGCCCAGCCCAGGTCCTTATTAGGTTCCCATAAAAGTCGCGTACACAATATATTATTCATTGTCTGTAAATATGTAGATGTAAATGTAAATGTATTTCATCACTTACAACAGATATGATTATTTAATCTTAAACTTGTTGTCCTTGTCGGGATCCGGCATAAAGGAAAAGATTACTGTATGTCGTCTCTGTCATTGGAACTGAAGAAAGTGATTATCCTATTTAAGTGATTCTTAAAACCAATGTCAGTACTTACAATTAACCCCTTCTCTATCATTCAAATATAATCATTAAAATAGTCTTACAGCACAGTAGTAGTCGTATAGACATGGTTTACTTGTATTGCACACCTATATATGATATATGTTCACCTTTCTGCTGCCATTGAGGCTGATCTAAACAGTGTCAGAATACTTCTCTCTATTACATCTATATGTCCCAAAATAGCTGTTTACAACAGGAGCAACTCTTCTTTTTGGAGAAGACTCTAGGTGGGAGGATATAAGGGTCACATTCATAAACAGGGGTGATTTATAGTGTGATATATATATATATATATATATATATATATATATATATATATATATATATATAAAATAAAATCTATATATTAAAAAAATGTATATATATATATATATATTTATATTTATTTTTTACACATTTTAAGCAGTCTTAGGCTATGTTCACACTCTGTATGACACCAGCCGTGGAACATGGAAACATAGAAGATTGTCAGCAGAAGAAGACCACTGGGTCCATCTAGTCTGCCCTTTTAGTATTTTCTTTCTTATTATCTTTGAAAAGATATATGTTTATCCCAGGCATATTTAAATTTGTTATTGTAGATTTACCAACCACCTCTGCTGGAAGTTTCTACTACTACTACTACTACTACTACTCTTTCAGTAAAATAATATTTTCTCACGTTTCTTCTGATCTTTCCCCCAGCTAACCTCTCTCTGTGTCCTCTTGTTCTTGAGCTCGGTTTTTTATTAAAAACACTTCCCTCCGGTCGGTGTCAGAAAAGATCATCCCGGCCGATACTTCAGTACTGTCCGGATGGCCTTTACCGCCACTGAATTCGGATGCGTGCGCATCTGTGCGCGCCCGCATCCAAATTCCCCACTGCTCATTATGAAGCGTGCGTCCGGAGCCGCACGCTCCATTGTGTCAACTGACAGGGTTTTCTTCAGCCGCTATTCATTGAATAGCCGCCGCAGAAAACTGACATGTCACTTTCTTGCGGGGCTGCTAGGGATCCCGGCTGGAGTGTATACTATGGGGGACATTTATTAAGTGCCGGGCGTAAAAAGGTCCCTGCAGCACCGACAGTATGGAGATTTATGTAGAGGCGCACTGCCTCTACCTAAATCCCACGTGCACCAGTGTGTGTGCCAGGAAACCTACGCCAGCAAGAAAAGTGATAAATAAAGCAGACCCAGAGTCAACACCCCCCCTTCCACCCCCTCAACACCCCCTCCCTGCTCCCCTGGTGAAGCTGGTTTAAAATGGCCAGATGAGAATATTTATCCGCAAAACGGTCATTTGCATCTGGCCATTTTACGTCAAAAAACTTTTTTTAAAATTGTATTTTTGTGTATACACTCCGGCCAGAATTCCATAGAGACCAGCACAGTGTCAGTTCAGTATTAATCACAGCTGTTGTTTAAACAGCCATGAATAATACTGAACTTACTTGTGTGAACATAGCCTCATACTGATTCTAGTAAAGGCCTCTGCCTGCCAGTAACTGATCGGCAACCTGGGTTCAGATTGCGCAGTTGCTGATCAGACACCTGACGGATGCAGTGCCTGTTATTTCAATGTCACAATTGCTATTGATGGTGGCATTTAAAGTGTTAAATTGCCAACATCATCTTGATCAGGAGCGACCAATATATACTTTAGGTAGTTGTGAAAAGGTTAACGGGATTATCCAGCAAAGGAAACTTTTTACTTACTGTTTTAAAGGGGTTACGCAGCATTAGAAAAAGATGGTCACTTTTTCCCAGAGACAACACCACTTTTGTTTCCAGTTTTGGTATAGGTTTTACAATTTAGTTTCATTTAACCCCTAGACGACCCTGGGCGTACCCGTACTGAACTGCTCTAAACTGCAGCGGTCCCAGGTGCCACTTGTAGCCCAGGACCGCGGCTACTAGTGAGCACAGTACGATCACTGTGCCCGCTAATTAAGTTTTCAGATGCAGCTGTCAAAAGTTGACAGCTGCATCTGAATCCTTATTGCAGCCTTATCCCTGGTGTCTAGTGGGAGGATCGCCCCCCCCCCCCCTTGCGACGTTGTGGCAGAGGAACGATCCCTGTGTCCTCACCCGGACGGGGTCTGCGCCGTAATGGCGCTGATCCCGGCTCGGCACTCGATTGTTTTCGGCTGCAGCAGCCGAAAGCAATCTTGTGCCGATCTCATTGATCTGTTCAGTATAACTATACTGCATAGATCTCAGTGAGAGATCAGTATATTTATACTAGAAGTCCCCCAGGGGGAATCACCCTAACCCCAAAGGGGCTTGTAATATAAGTGTAAAAATTTTTTAAAAAGTGTTGTTATTAGTAAAAAGCCCCCTACCCTAATAAAAGTATGACTCAATCCCCTTTTCCCATGTTATAAATAAAAATAAATAAATAAACATGTTTGGTATTGCTGCGTGTGTAATTACACAAAATATTAATTTATCACATTCCTGATCTTGCACGGTAAACGGTGTAAGCACAAAAAAATTTTAAGGAACATATATTTCATTTTAAGGAACATATATTTGTTAACAATGCTTTGAGTTTTTTACAAGCCATCACATAAAATAAAATTTATACATGTTACATATCGTTGTAATTGTTACAATTCAAGGAACATATATAACAAGACAGTTTTACCCCAGGGCGAACAGCGTAAAAAAAATAAATAAAAAAAAATGAAAAAAATGCGGGTTTTTTTTTTCATTTTCACCACACATTTAATTTTTTTCTGCCTTTGCAGTGTACTTTATGATAAAATTCAGTTTGTTATTGCAAAGTACAATTAGTGGCGCAAAAAATAAGGGCATGTGAGTATGTGGGTATCTAGATGAAAAGTGCTACGGCCTTTTAAGCAGGAAGGAGGAAAAAAACAAAATGCAAAAATTTAAATTGGCCCGGTCCTCTAAGGGTTAAAGTTTTACCTTTTTTTTCACAGAAATCAATAGTACAGGCGATTTTAACCCCTTAACGACATCGGGCGTAAATTTACGCCCTGATGCCGGTAAGGGAGTTCAGAGCGGGGCCGCGCGGCGACCCCGCTCTGAACCGCGGCGGTCCCGGGTGCCGCGTGTAGCCCGGGACTGCTGGTATTAGCGGGCACGGTCCGATCGCCGTGCCCGCTAATACAGTAATCAGATGCAGCTGTCAAACATGACAGCTGCATCCGATTACCGGACGCAGCGTCATCCCTGGTGTCTAGTCGGGAGATCGCTCCTCCGGGATGTTATCCCGGAGGAGCGATCTCCGTAACTGAAGCCGGCCGGGGACCGCTCCAAGATGGCGCCGTCCCCGGCTCGGCACTCGTTTACTTCCGGCTGCAGCAGCCGGAAGTAAACGAGTGCCTATCTCATGGATCTCTGCAGCATATCTATGCTGCAGAGATCTCTATGAGAGATCAAAGCACTTATACTAGAAGTCCCCCAGGGGGGCTTCTAGTATAAGTGTTAAAGTAAAAACAAAAGTGTCATTATTAGTAAAAAGCCCCCTCCCCTAATAAAAGTCAGAATCACCCCCCTTTTCCCATGTTATAAATAAAAGTAAATAAATAAATAAATAAACATGTTTGCTATCGCCGCATGCGTAATCGCCCGAACTATTAACTAATCACATTCCTGATCTCGCACGGTAAACGGCGTCAGCGCAAAAAAATCCCAAAGTGCAAAATTGCGCATTTTTGGTCGCATCAAATCCAGAAAAATTGTAATAAAAAGCGATCAAAAACTCGTATATGCGCAATCAAGGTACCAATAGAAAGAACATATCATGGCGCAAAAAATGACACCTCACACAGCCCCATAGACAAAAGGATAAAAGCGCTATAAGCCTGGGAATGGAGCGGTTTTAAGTGACATATATTTGTTGACAAAGGTTTAAATTTTTTACAGGCCATCAGATACAATATAAGTTATACATGTTATATATCGTTTTAATCATAACGACTTGAGGAACATATATAACAAGTCAGTTTTACCCCAGGGCGAATGACGTAAAAACACAGGGTTTTTTTTCAATTTCACCATACTTTGAATTTTTTTCTGGTTTCGCAGTGTACTTTATGCAAAAATTCAGCCTGTCATTGCAAAGTACAATTAGTGACGCAAAAAATAAGGGCTCATGTGGGTCTCTAGGTGGAAAAATGCAAGTGCTATGACCTTTTATGCACAAGGAGGAAAAACGAAAACGCAAAAATCGAAATTTGCTCTGTCCTTAAAGGGTTAAGAAACTTTGTAATTGGGTTTATTAGGCAAATATGCCATTATCTGCATTCAAAAAGACTTTCCCCACTGAACTGGACTTTCCTGAACTGGAGACAAGAGCGGTGCTGTCTCTGGAAGAAAGTGGCCATGTTTTTCTAATGCTGAACCCCTTTAAGAACAGTACGTAGAAAACAATTTTTGCTTGCTGGAAAACCTATTTAAATTAGTTTTTTCATTTATGACCAAAAAAGGACTTTTGAATTGAATGTTTTTAGTTTTTTTCTTCTTTTTTTAGACCTACAAGTGTCCAATTGGTAACATATTTGGGCTTAAAAGTGTGTGGGGGGAAATAAACTGTGTTTCCGCCATAATGGTTAAGGAAATATAATTAAGTGCCAGGGCCTTTTGTCATATATCTCTCATATATCAACCCCACGGTAGCGCAAACAATGTCTGTAAATACGACAAAAAAAAAAGTCTGGAGAAAAAAAGGGCCAAAAAAGAAGGATGAAAAAATGTTGTAAACACTTTTGAGCCTGATAAACAGCCATAGGCTAGGTTCACACTATGTATCTGTGCGGCTGTATTGCGGGCGGTAAATCATCGGCCGGATTTTTCCGGTTCATGCGTACGCTGGAAAGTATACGATATACGGCTGCACACTGCACACTATGTATGAGCCTACGGCCCGATCGTAAATGGACCCGTAAAAAATGAACAAGACCATTGTTTGCGGCTGGAACTGTGCAAATTCACGGCCGTGGATTGACAGGCGGTCCGTACGGAGTACTTCAAAAATAGCCGGCATTATTGCCGAATGCCGATGCCTCTAATAGTTAATATATTAAATTAATAAAACACATTTTCTTTGTAATAAAGTCCCTTTAGTTGTTCAATAATTTAATTCTAACGAATCCATCATTGTGCAATTAAATATACTGGTAAAATAAATATATATATAAATAAATGTTTATTTATATATATATTTATATTTTGACAGTATATTTAATTGCACAATGATGGATTAGTTAGAAATAAATTATTGAACAACGAAACTGATTTTATTACAATGAAAAAATGTGTTTTAATAATTAAATATTAATTAGTACAGGAAGTTCCAGTAAGCCGTTAATTCATATTCCCGGTAATAGAGCATTCTTTACTAATTATCACTTTACTTTAATGAAAACATCAAATGTTTCTTCTAATTATGTTATCACAGTAGCATTATAGGAAGAAACATTTAGAATTATATGTGCGCTCAGCTGATTGGCTGATCGGCTGAGCGCACATATAAAGAGCCGGTCCACAGTACAGTGACTTCATTGTGCTGCGGACCAGCGAAGAGGACACATCAGGGTGAGTATAAAGCTCTCTCCACCCCCTCCCCAGCACTGCACCCCTCCCAGTAAGGAAGGGGGGTCACTTAACCCCTTCCTTGCTGGGATGGGTGCAGTCTGACATCAGTCTGGCCCCCAAGGGGTTAAGGGGGATGCAATGCATCCTCCCTTAACCCCTTGGGGGCCAGACTGTAAGCAGCGATCTGTAAAGATGCTGCATACTGTAAGGAGCACAACACCGCTCACAATGATGGGTGTTGTGCTTTTGTTTGTGTGTTTTTTGTGTGTTTCTACCTTTTTGTTTTTCAGATATCGGTATCCTGTGGATTACGTCGGATTCGGTGGACTACGCCGATGACCATATATAAAAATAGGGGGGACCCTATGCGGTTTTTTTTATTATTTATTTATTTTTTTTAAAAAACGCATAGGGTCCCCCCTATTTTTATAACCAGCCGGGTTAAAAACCAAGCGACAGCAGCCTGGTAACACCAGGGTGGGAAGAGCCATTGGTTTAGGCCCTCCCCAGCCTAAATCTTACCAGCCTGCTGCCGCCCGGTCCAGGAGCGCCAATTTTGATGCTCCGGGACCACTGGCACCCGGCTCTTCCCAGTACCCCTGGTGGCATTGGGTACTGGGGTAATAATGGGGGGTTAGTGTTAGCCATTTTATACCGGCTAACACTAGGCCCCGACTTAGTAATGGATTCCGTCTATTAGACGGCTTCCACTACTAAGTCTATAAAGTAAAGAAATAAAGACAAAACAAAAGTGAAATTTTTTTTTATTCAAATAAAAACACCCCCACACCCCTCATTGACCATTTTATTAAAAAAAAAACACCAAACAACCGCTGGTCATCGACGTAGTCCACCGAATCCGACGTAATCCACAGGATACCGATATCTGAAAAACAAAAAGGGAGAAACACACAAAAAACACACAAACAGGAGCACTACACTCATTGTGAGCGGTGTTGTGCTCCTTACAGTATGCAGCATCTTTACAGATCGCTGCTTACAGTCTGGCCCCCAAGGGGTTAAGGGAGGATGTATTGCATCCCCCTTAACCCCTTGGGGGCCAGACTGATTTCAGACTGCACCCATCCCAGCAAGGAAGGGGTTAAGTGACCCCCCTTCCTTACTGGGATGGGTGCAGTGCTGGGAAGGGGGTGGGGAGAGCTTTATACTCACCCTGATGTGTCCTCTTCGCTGGTCCGCAGCACAATGAAGTCACTGTACTGCGGACCGGCTCATTATATGTGCGCTCAGCCGATCAGCCAATCAGCTGAGCGCACATATAATTCTAAATGTTTCTTCTAATAATGCTATTGTCATAACATAATTAGAAGAAACATTTGATGTTTTCATTAAAGTAAAGTGATGATTAGTACAGAATGCTCTATTGCCGGCAATATGAATTAACGGCTTAATGGAGCTTCCTGTACTAATTAATATTTAATTAATAAAACACATTTTCGTTGTAATAAAGTCCCTTTCATTGTTCAATAATTAAATTTAAACGAATCCATCATTGTGCAATTAAATATACTGTCAAAAAATAAATATATATATATAAATATACATTTATTTATATATATAAATAAATGTATATTTATATATATATATATTTATTTTAACAGTATATTTAATTGCAAAATGATGGATTCTTTTAAATTTAATTATTGAACAACGAATGGGACTTTATTACAACGAAAATGTGTTTTATTAATTAAATATATTAACCATGAGAGGCATGGGCATTACTGCAGAGGATCGCAAACCCCGGTAATAGCGATTCCTGTAAACTGTGTTCCCTGCTTTCCCAGATGCATCCAGAGGTGTTTGCATCACTTTCTTAAGATTTTATTTGTTATTTTTAGTTGAACCAGATTTCCAAGTAAATGACCGTATGTTTTCAGCCGTATGTCTATTTTTTCCCACGGCCGTAGTTTCAGCCGCACATTTCCAGCCACATAAAAAATACAGCCGCACACATACATAGTGTGAACATAGCCTTAAAGGGGAATTCCAGGTAGAGGTTAAAAAAATGAAACTTCTGCAGAAGCATAATGCATTACTTACCTATCTATTCCATTTTTTTGAAACTACCAAACTATCAGTTATACACAGTACTACAGGTTCCAGAATGCACTGCTTTCCCTCAGCTGTTCATCACAGTCCTCCACCCTGCCCATTCCTTGCCCAAAGCTGTTGCAGAACATCTAGGCTGTGTTCACAGTTTCATTGTGTTACTGAATAATTTGCAGTAATTTATGATTTCATTGTGGTCCCACCCACACAGCACCCTGTATTCTCTACCTGTAACACCACACATCACACTGTATTCTCTACCTGTAACACCACACAGCACGCTGTATTCTCTACCTGTAACACCACACATCACACTGTATTCTCGACCTGTAACACCACACAGCACGCTGTATTCTCTACCTGTAACCCCACACAGCACGCTGTATTCTCTACCTGTAACACCACACAGCACACTGTATTCTCTACCTGTAACACCACACAGCGCGCTGTATTCTCTACCTGTAACACCACACAGCACTGTATTCTCTACCTGTAACACCACACAGCACGCTGTATTATCTACCTGTAACACCACACAGCACACTGTATTCTCTACCTGTAACACCACACAGCACGCTATATTCTCTACCTGTAACACCACACAGCACACTGTATTCTCTACCTGTAACACCACACAGCACGCTGTATTCTCTACCTGTAACACCACACAGCACGCTGTATTCTCTACCTGTAACACCACACAGCACACTGTATTCTCTACCTGTAACACCACACAGCACGCTGTATTCTCTACCTGTAACACCACACAGCACACTGTATTCTCTACCTGTAACACCACCCAACGCACTGTATTCTCTACCTGTAACACCACACAGCACGCTGTATTCTCTACCTGTAACACCACACAGCACGCTGTATTCTCTACCTGTAACACCACACAGCACACTGTATTCTCTACCTGTAACACCACACAGCACACTGTATTCTCTACCTGTAACACCACACAGCACACTGCATTCTCTACCTGTAACACCACACAGCACACTGTATTCTCTATCTGTAACACCACACAGCACACTGTATTCTCTACCTGTAACACCACACAGCATGCTGTATTTTCTACCTGTAACACCACACAGCACCCTGTATTCTCTACCTGTAACACCACACAGCACCCTGTATTCTCTACCTGTAACACCACACAGCACGCTGTATTCTCTACCTGTAACACCACACAGTACTGTGCATTCTCTACCTGTGACACCACACAGCACGCTGTACTCTCTACCTGTAACACCACACAGCACGCTGTATTCTCTACCTGTAACACCACACAGCATGCTGTACTCTACCTGTAACACCACACAGCACACTGTACTCTACCTGTACCACACAGCACACTGTATTCTCTACCTGTAACACCACACAGCACACTGTATTCTCTACCTGTAACACCACACAGCACGCTGTATTCTCTACCTGTACCACACAGCACGCTGTATTCTCTACCTGTAACACCACACATCACCCTGTATTCTCTACCTGTGACACCACACAGCACATTGTATTCTCTACCTGTAACACCACACAGCACATTGTATTCTCTACCTGTGACACCACACAGCACATTGTATTCTCTACCTGTAACATCACACAGCACGCTTAATTCTCTACCTGTAACACCACACAGCACATTGTATTCTCTACCTGTAACACCACACAGCATGCTGTATTCTCTACCTGTAACACCACACAGAACGCTGTATTCTCTACCTACAACACCACACAGCACGCTGTATTCTCTACCTGTAACACCACACAGCATGCTGTATTCTCTCCCTGTAACACCACACAGCAGGCTGTATTCTCTACCTATAACACCACACAGCACCCTGTATTCTCTACCTGTAACACCACACAGCACGCTGTATTCTCTACCTGTAACACCACACAGCACATTGTATTCTCTACCTGTAACTCCACACAGCAAGCTGTATTCTCTACCTGTAACACCACACAGCACACTGTATTCTCTACCTGTAACACCACACAGCACACTGTATTCTCTACCTGTAACACCACACAGCATGCTGTATTCTCTACCTGTAACACCACACAGCACACTGTATTCTCTACCTGTAACACCACATAGAATGCTGTATTCTCTACCTGTAACACCACACAGCATGCTGTATTCTCTACCTGTAAAACCACACACACGCTGTATTCTCTACCTGTATCGCTAATATTGGAATAAAGTAAAGAGCTTTTTGATTTTTTTTTCTTTTCATTTCCACGCACATATTATAATCAAGCATCTGTTATCTTTGAAGTTGAGCCCCACAATAAGGCTCTGATCCTCTCTGCCGTTTAGCATCATTCACTTTGTGTTACTGCATCATTTTTGTGAATACGCTGTGTGAACACAGCCTTAATTTAACTGCACACTACTGCACAATTAGAGAAACCAGTGCAACACCTGCTTCTGGTTGGTCAGAGATGGTGGATCTGCGATGCCCGGGCCCCTAGGGGCCACTCCGCTGAGAGGTGTTGTTGCGGGCAGGAACCGGGGCAGTTGCTAGCTAGAGGGTTGTCACGGTTTAGGCACGAGGGGTCACAGCTGGAAACCAGGCTCCTGACCGAGCGGAGACTAGGCATGTGATTCTTCGTTGTCCTTAGTCAGGGCACCAATAATTAAACCAATGCCAGGGTTCAGAAACAACGGTAGTTGTGTATTTATTATAATGGTGGCGGAATAAAACTGAGATGAATACTTGCTGTTGATGTTTAGATGATGAGAGGAATGACTGAAGAACGGCACCCAGATCTTGAGAATAGATGAGAATCTTGAGAACTTGAGAATAGAACACAGCCAGGAACACTTCTGGTAATGCTGCAGCAGGGTTGCGGCCTTGTGACACAGGAGCAGCAGCAACACACAACCTATCCCCCTGAAGGTAGGAGACAGGACACGAGGCAGACAGGAAGTCACATGGTATTCCCCAGCCAAAGCTCGATGGCCATTGGGGTTACCATGGAAGCAGGGGCAGTAACGTGACATCCAGCCATTGCATCATCACACCATTAGGACATATAGGACTAAATATACATGAGAATTACCATACTTGAACACTGGGGGCGACATAATACCCTTAGGCACTGATAACTGAATATGCATACAAGAAATGAATGGAATAGCAGACCTGAACACTGAGAGGGGTGACACAATACACACAGTTTGCAGTGGACCATAGCTTTCCAGAACAGGAATGGTTATAATAAAAGTGTGAGGATAGAACAGCAGACAAAAGAGCCTGTTCTGGGACACTGCAGATCACTCAGGGGATAAGGGGATCCAGCCAAGCCTTCTGAGACATCACTCCCTGCCCCCTGTCTGCATCATCAGCCTGATCTCAGCAAACACACACAATGTGAGACAGAGGCATGGAAGATTTGTCTCCTAAGGTGGGAGAGCAGAAGGAGCAGGAGACAATGTGGATTTACACAGAGGCCATTGTTCTTCACTTCCTGGATTTCTATCAGCTACCAGTGTGGCAGAACCACACAGATATGGTAATACATTGTATAGACACATCTATATAACTTTTAATGTACTTTTAATAGAAAACAAGTTTTTCTTATCTGGAGTTCCCCTTTTAAAAAGAAAAAAATGTGATATGTGTGCGCATAGCCTAACAGGGTTGTACCAAGAGAACTTTTCTTTACTGCGCAGTGGGTTCAGGCTGTGGTACAAAACAATAAATAATGTGTACTCAGTTTCCCCGCTCCACTACTGCTCTGATGAGCGCTGTCCCACCACACGGTGCTTCCTGGTTTACATCTCTAAACAGGAACGCAGGAAAGTGTAAGCAGGCCCAGTGTCGGACAGGAGGATCCTTCGGTGGGCCCCCAACTTTAGAACCTGCACAAACACTTACTGACATGTTGTTTCTCACTGGTTCTCAATTGGTGGGCCCCCAGGATCATTTCCTTTGGTGGGCCCCAGATACCCCAGTCTGACACTGGGAAGGCCACAACTAAAGGCTGAAACCAGGAAGTGTAGTGCAGTGGGACTGGGCTCTGTTGGCATGGTGGGCGTGAAGAAGCAGGACAGATGAGCAGACATTGTTTGTTGTTTTTGTATTTGACAACAACAAACAAAGCAATTTTGCCAATTTTTAATGTTATTTTTCTGCATTATATATTTTGTACAGTATAATGTATACATTTTGTCTGCAGTCCCTTTCTCCTTGGCTCGGTCCGGCGCTCCCTTTGCTGGGATCACAAGCTTTACGGCTCATAAAATGGGTAGGTTGTAGGTTTACGGCTTATAAAATGGACGAAAAGTTTTTTTTTATTGAACTAAATGGAAAACGGCTGGTTCACAATAAAGCAGATTTAAAAAAAAAAAATCACCCAAATAAACCCAATTCTTTATTTAAAGTTTTCAACAAACATAAGAATATACAGTAGTCAGGTATGATGTGAAATGGCATTGTACAAAACAGGTACGAAGAGCATTAACACAACCAATCAAGAAGTCAAAAAAGGAGGGGGGGGACAGGAGAACATACAAGCATAGTGTCAGGAGACCTTACAGGAAGGGAGGCTGTCATCTCCGTTGACAGAGCGTACAAGAAGTCCGGTCGCCAAGTCCAAATGAGAGAGCCAGTGAGCAGCAGGGAGTGTGTGTTGATAAGTCCAAGCCAAAGAAGGAGCAATTTCCGTATCCAACCAAGTAGGGCAATGAGTCCACTAGACCACTAGACCGAATAACCTGCAGGTAGAGTAGACGGGTGCAGAGGGCCACCATTGATTTCATCTCAAACATGATAGAAAGAAGAAAAAATACTGCGGGAGCGGCTAGGTTCTTAACAATGAAAACTCCAAAAAGGAAAAAAAAAAAGGAAAAAAGAAACACACTTACACTTGGTGAGTGGTGCAAACACCACTCACAAAGATACATTGGCCATATACATGGATCTGATGATTTCCGCCGGGATCGCTGCACCCTCCGGACGCTGATAAGAGCTCCGGCTCGTATAAGCAGAAGGAAGCGGCAACACGCACAAGAAAGAACAAAAATGGGGAGCGATCAACTTCAGAACCAGCTCTACTATGTAATCAAAGGAAAGGTAAAGATAAACCAATGTTCACTCACTTCTCGGAGGGGAGATCGACCTACTCCCCTCCGTTGCCCGGATAGCTTGTATTGGGAAAGGTGATATTCTGCTGCTTGAAGTCCTCCCAGAGTCTTCGGTTGCGGCCTGTGTGTAACGGATACCTGTAGTGATCCTCCCGGGTGAGTTCTCCCTACACCCGGATTGGTACACACCGTACTTGGAAATGAACTGTGAGTATTACTATAACAAATATAAAACTTTATTCTGTCCGACGCGTATCAGAACTACAAGTTCCTTCCTCAGGGACGATAATACATATACTGCACACACACATTTAAATATAAGAGGATACCCTCCCTTTTGTGATGTCACTTCCACTTTCACCTTGTTGGAAAACCCTTCCCTTATTAACCCCTTCCTTTCATACTCGTTCTATTGTTTCATTTAACCCATTTGGTACTAAAGTATTGAGTTTAAATATCCAATAGCTTTCTCTTTTACATAATTTAGCAAATCTGTTCAGTGAAAAATGTATTTGCTCTATTGGGAAAACTTTCAGTAGGCTATCATCAGCATTATGAAACATAGCGAAATGACGGGACACGCTATGTTTCCCGTATTTATGTTTAATGTTAAAACGATGTGTATTAAATCTTTTACGTAGCGTTTGACTCGTTCTACCTACGTATTGGAGGCCACACGGGCACTCCAGCACGTAGATCACATATTCTGATCCACAGTTTAAGTGATCTTTAATCTCTATTTTTTCTTTGGAGATCCTGCTTTCAATACTTTTCGTATTATTCTCTAAATAGTGACATGTTTTACACATTTTTTTATTGCATTTAAAGATACCAATATCTTCTTTTTTTGTTTTTACCGTATTTATTTTTTCTCTTTTTAACTCTGGGTATGAAGGAGCTATTTTTTGTCCTACTGTTTGTGCTCTCCTATATATCATGCTGGGACTTTTTCCTATACAGTCTTTTAAAAACGGATCCCTCTGTAGGATACTCCAATTTTTCTTTAAAATATTTTTTATTTGAATATGATTAGATGAAAATCGAGTGATAAAATTTACATCATTCTTTTTATTCTCATGTATGTCATTTTTCTCTCCTTTCTTTTTGTCGTCTTCTTTCTTCCTTCCCAAATGTTCTTTTCTATTTAATTCCATAGCTCTTCTCTTAGCCCCTTCTATGATCTTACGAGGGAACTTTTTCTGTAAAAATCTTTTTTCTAGAATATTGGTTTGTTCTTCAAAGATTTTCTCTTCTGTACAGTTCCTTTTCATTCTTATCATTTGTCCAAAGGGGATGTTTTCTTTCCAGCTCTTCTTGTGTTGACTGGTAAAGTGCAAGTAGCCATTGGCATCTATTGGTTTAAAAAAAGTGGGGTCTTAAATTTAGTGAGAGTTACAGTCAAAATGAAATTGCGTTTTTAGATATAAATATTTATATAAAAGATAATTTTATCAACACAAAAACTTTTTTTAAACCAATAGATGCCAATGGCTACTTGCACTTTACCAGTCAACACAAGAAGAGCTGGAAAGAAAACATCCCCTTTGGACAAATGATAAGAATGAAAAGGAACTGTACAGAAGAGAAAATCTTTGAAGAACAAACCAATATTCTAGAAAAAAGATTTTTACAGAAAAAGTTCCCTCGTAAGATCATAGAAGGGGCTAAGAGAAGAGCTATGGAATTAAATAGAAAAGAACATTTGGGAAGGAAGAAAGAAGACGACAAAAAGAAAGGAGAGAAAAATGACATACATGAGAATAAAAAGAATGATGTAAATTTTATCACTCGATTTTCATCTAATCATATTCAAATAAAAAATATTTTAAAGAAAAATTGGAGTATCCTACAGAGGGATCCGTTTTTAAAAGACTGTATAGGAAAAAGTCCCAGCATGATATATAGGAGAGCACAAACAGTAGGACAAAAAATAGCTCCTTCATACCCAGAGTTAAAAAGAGAAAAAATAAATACGGTAAAAACAAAAAAAGAAGATATTGGTATCTTTAAATGCAATAAAAAAATGTGTAAAACATGTCACTATTTAGAGAATAATACGAAAAGTATTGAAAGCAGGATCTCCAAAGAAAAAATAGAGATTAAAGATCACTTAAACTGTGGATCAGAATATGTGATCTACGTGCTGGAGTGCCCGTGTGGCCTCCAATACGTAGGTAGAACGAGTCAAACGCTACGTAAAAGATTTAATACACATCGTTTTAACATTAAACATAAATACGGGAAACATAGCGTGTCCCGTCATTTCGCTATGTTTCATAATGCTGATGATAGCCTACTGAAAGTTTTCCCAATAGAGCAAATACATTTTTCACTGAACAGATTTGCTAAATTATGTAAAAGAGAAAGCTATTGGATATTTAAACTCAATACTTTAGTACCAAATGGGTTAAATGAAACAATAGAACGAGTATGAAAGGAAGGGGTTAATAAGGGAAGGGTTTTCCAACAAGGTGAAAGTGGAAGTGACATCACAAAAGGGAGGGTATCCTCTTATATTTAAATGTGTGTGTGCAGTATATGTATTATCGTCCCTGAGGAAGGAACTTGTAGTTCTGATACGCGTCGGACAGAATAAAGTTTTATATTTGTTATAGTAATACTCACAGTTCATTTCCAAGTACGGTGTGTACCAATCCGGGTGTAGGGAGAACTCACCCGGGAGGATCACTACAGGTATCCGTTACACACAGGCCGCAACCGAAGACTCTGGGAGGACTTCAAGCAGCAGAATATCACCTTTCCCAATACAAGCTATCCGGGCAACGGAGGGGAGTAGGTCGATCTCCCCTCCGAGAAGTGAGTGAACATTGGTTTATCTTTACCTTTCCTTTGATTACATAGTAGAGCTGGTTCTGAAGTTGATCGCTCCCCATTTTTGTTCTTTCTTGTGCGTGTTGCCGCTTCCTTCTGTTCATCTCAAACATGACATAGCGAATGTCACTAAACAGTTATAATCCTCAGTATAATGTGGATAAATAGTACGCACAAAGGGAGAGGGGGGGTTATTATACGTAGATTTTCTATGTGTTGGTTTTACTCTGGGTTTTGGCAAAAATATGGTGTCCATAGACTCACTTGTAATAAAAAATAATAAAAAGGGGATACGAAATAAAAAAAAAATAAAAGTTCATACGAACATAAACTAAGAAAAAAAGGCCAGAAAAAAGGCCAAAATACATTAAAAAAAACCTTTTTGGGGCCTTTTTTTAAGCCAAAAAATGACATATAATTTAGTGTCTGAAGGAAGCCTTAAATATCGTACATGATTGTGTAGAATCAGCCATGAATGAACCAAAGTTCACATATCCAGCCACGGTGAAGTAGGAAAGGACAAATAAGACCGATGGCTACCTGCCAAGCACTCTTACAGGGAAAAGGTAAGGAAAGGGCGTGACAGGTAGGGCAGAGGCAATCTATAAGCCAACACTACTATTTCAGCCCTCTGCGATTCTCACCAGCAATAAATAGACTATTTCCCTTTTCTTATAAAGAGGCTTTAACACCTTTTAAAATATCTAGATACAAATCAACACAAAATAAACAGCTTAAAATCCACTCTGGTTACCAAGGACACGGCACAAGGGTTCATCGGTGACATCGGGAAAAATAAATTACCCTACAATTGGCGTCTTACTTTATCAGAGAGGAATAAACCGTACAATCATTAGAGGACGGCGAAGTGACTTCTCCCGCATGACGCCTGACACGCTGTTAAATTGTATTATAGGTTATTTTGAACAGATCCTTTTTGCACAGAGAAAGTTTTAAAGAAGTATGTTATTTGTCCAACGAAATATACAAAAATTAGAACGAAAATATGCAAGTGGTGTCGGCAAGACACATTAGAGTTCTGGCGGTATGCCGGCTAAAGCTTTGGCTGTGCAGGAATGATGGGAGCTGTAGTTTTGCAACAGCTGGAGAGGTTTCCTACCCTTGGTATAGGGCAAGGGCTGCATGGACATCGATAACGATGTCCGTGCAGTCCTTGCTAACGATAATCGAGCTGTGTACTAGGCTTAGTTTACCTGCCAGCAGCAGAGGTACTACTTAAAGGGTAAGTAATGAGTATATTGTCTCTCAAGCAAATGAGTCTCTCTGCACCTTGTGACCAAGGACCATATTGTCTTGTATTGAACTGTTCAGTAAAAGTTACCGGTTCTCTCAAGAAATCGTGTGCTTCACCAACACACTACATGAGGGGGATACATGAACTAGGTCACAGTGTCTGGTGGGATTTGGGAATGCTAGCCTGCACTACACCACCCCTCTGCAGACCCCCACCACAATAATGTAATGTCATTTACATAATAACAAAAAAGTTTATATCTTACAGATGGAAAGGACTATTGAATCCTGGAGTCCTGATGACTAGTTCTGCAAATATTCACATTCTCCCAATAATTTTGCCATGGGCAGATGTTACTTGTACTTTGCACAAAGAGTAGTAGATGCTTGGAACAAACTTCCAGCAGATGTGGTTGGTAAATCTACAATAACTGAATATAAACCTGCCTGGGCTAAACATAAATCTATCCTAAGATAATAATAAGGGAAGTACTAAAAGGACAAATTATATGAACCAGGTGGTCTTTTTCTGCCTTATTCCACTCAAACATAACTTTTCATATGTTTCTGCCAATGGTTAGACTAACAATTCCTTCCATACTTGTTATTTTCTATTCAGTCTCCTTCCCCCAGTTCTGAGCTGCTGCGTTCTGCTGAAAACACAAAAATCAGTGTGTGAGCTTTTCTCTTTGTCTTCCCCTCCTCCCCTCCCTTCTGAGACAGCTGATGTAAACAAGTCCCTGACTGGCTTTATCTGCAACTTTGTAGCTTCTTTGTAATGCTGGTAAGGTTAATCACAGAGAGTTCATTAGCAACTTGACCTCAGAATAACCCTCCAGCATTACAAAGAAGCTACAATGTTTCAGATAAAGCCTGCCAGAGACTAGATCACATCAGTTGTCTCAGAAGGGAGGGGGAGATAGAGAGAAAAGCTCACACACAGATTTTTGTGATTTTTAGCAGAAAGCTGCAGCTCAGAACTGGAGGAAGGAGACTGAATCGATAATAACACGTATGGAATTAATTGTTAGTCTCACCATGGGCAGCAACATATCAAAAGTTGTGTTTGGCTGGAATAACCCTCTAAATCTCTAATGAGTCAATAGGAAAGTATTCCCACATATAATTTTTGTGTTTTTCACAAACTATGCCTATGTTCACATGATGTTTTTTCCTGTCTCTTAATTATTTTTTAAAATGATGTACGTCATTTTGAAATCAAAATGACATCCATTATTTCTCATGTTGGACACCCACCATTACAATGACGACTCTTGTTACATTATTCTAGCTCAGGTGGACTGATTGGCCTTTGGATGTGTCTTTAATTGAAAAGTCCATTGAACATAATAGTAAAGACGGTGAAAGGACGTTGAAAAAAGAACTGTGAGTGATGATAATTTTCATGTTCATTGTTTTAACGTCCATGCAGACAATGTTCTTTATTTAATCCCTAAAGGTCAAAGCCAATTTTCGTTTTTGCTTTTCCACTTGTTTAAAAGGCCATAGCAGTTGCATTTTTTCACCTAGAGATCCATATGAGTCCTTATTTTTTGCAACACCAATTGTACTTTGCAATGATAGGCATTATTTCTGCCATAAAATATGCTGCGAAACCGGAATAAAATCATTTGCACTGTCAAATTGAAAAAAAAAAGGAATATGTTTTTATTTCAGGGAGTTTTGTGTTTACGCCGTTCACCACATGATGAAAATGACATGTTATCTATGTTCCTCACATCAGTACGATTACAACGATATGTAACTTGTATAACTTTTATAATATTTGATGACTTTTAAAAAATTAAAACCTTTTTAAAAAAACTAAATGTGTTAAAAATTGCTTTATTTCCATCCTTATAACGCTTTTATTTTTTAGTCTATGGGGCTGGGTGAGGTGTCATTTTTTGCGCCATGATCTGTTCTTTCTATCGGTACCTTGATTGCGCATTTGTCGACTTTTCGATCGCTTTTTATTATAATTTTTCTGGATTTGATGCAACAAAAAATACGCAATTTTGCACTTTTAATTTTTTTGCACTTACGCCGTTTACCTTGCGAGATCAGGAATGTGATAATTTAATAGTTCGGGCGATTATGCACGTGGCAATACCAAATATGTTTGTTTATTTATATTTATAAAATGGGAAAAGGGGGGCGATTTGGATTTATTAGGGGAGGGGATTTTTTATTAATAAAAACACTTTTTTATTTTATTTATTTTTTTTACATTAACTAGAAGTCCCCCTGGGTAACCTTTTATATTCACAGCATTGATCTCTCATAAAGATGTCATGAAGACATGTGGAGATTTACAGACCATTGCTGCTCCATCGAGAATCCTCGGCTGATCATTGAATTAGGTTTGGACCTAAAATCGTCGGACGCCGTCCGCGCATCGCTACGTGTAATAGCGATGGTTGCCCAAACACATGATACCTTAACTTTGCCCGCTCCCAGTCTTCTCTTCTGTGCTCCACAGGTATTAGGTGTTTGGACAAGGGCTGCATGGACATCACTAACGATGTCCATGCAGCCCTTACTGCCCGATTACCGGGCCATCTAATTGGTCCAGTATACAATTTAGCAGACTGGCGCTCGTTTACTAAAATGATCGTGCCGTAGTTGGCCCATGTAATACAGCCCTAGGACTCCTAGATTGAGTGAGACTTGACTTAATGGCAAATCTCTTTGTTCGAGAGGTGTGAGAGCTATTTTGCATATCCTTTCTTTCCAATTATTTTCAAGAAATAGTGGTGTTTTTCCTCCCCTAGACTTCTCTATTGGACGAATTCCAATAGCAAATAAAAAAGCACCTATAGTAATTTACACCAAATTTAAAAAACGTCAAAAATCTGCCAAAAAACAGTAAAACTGTTGGCCAAAAAATGGCCATTTGAAATCTTTGTGTGATGGAAGCCCGGAAGATGAGAGCACCGGAAGGCTAAAAGCTGATAAAAATAATATGATTTTTTTTTCAGGCCGCACGTCCACTGATTTTGGTGAGAGGAGCTGATGATCTAATATGTATTGGGGGGGGGGGGGGGTCCCCAAAATACCCCAAATTGGTAAATGTTGAATTTCAGCATGACTGATCCTTTGTTTCTGTAGGAGCTCCGCCACTGCCAGAGGCGACTAACAACGGCCTCTTCCCCTCCACCCACTGAAGTAAACAGGCAGGAGAAATACCTAATGGCCAAATGTGCATTCAGCCATCAGCTCCTGTATGTCGCGTGTAAGAGCGGCTAGGAGCATCTTATGTTATTGTATGGCCGCTCTTCTATACCTATTGGTACATGCAGCCTATAGAAACTATTTTATTAAGATTCCTAATGGGCGGCCGGCAGCAATTAAAGTGAACCGGTTCCCCCAGTATTCATGCATATTGGGCTGCTTTGAAGCTTTTGTCAGTGTGGTAACATTGTAATAGCCCGCCCGCTCCCAGTGTATTATACCTTCTCTTAAAGCATACCGTGAAATTAGTGTGACAAGCCCATAGGAGCGATCAGCAGCTTATCTATAGAGCCCCTCGCAGGGAGACACTGACAGCCACAGACACATTGGGTGGTGATGCTTTTTGCAGGAAAGCTATGGGCATCAACTCAATGAGCTGGACTGTCAAAAGTATGTGTTTTATTGGCCTGATCAACATGAAGAGGAATTTATGTAGATTCTATAGATGTCTTGAATGAATATAAGATCCCATGTGATGAAGACAAAGGCAAAGATGAGAAATCTGCCATATGGGATTTACTGGATTACATAAACAGAACTGATAATAAAAACTATTTAAAATAAGGTTTAATATTTATATTTATATATATATATATATATTTTTGTATCTTACACTTGATAAGGTTATATAACTTTGTAAAGTTACTTAATAAAATAAAATAATAAAATGTATATATATATATATATATATATATATATATATATATATATATATATATTACATCTTACATTAAGTAGCAGTAAGGGACAACACAGCCCCTCTGCTGCTAGCAAGGCCTGTATTGGGAACTGCAGGGCTGCTCAAGCCCTGATCCAGGCACAGTTGCATATTGCTAGTGCTGCTGCATGCAGCTTTAGCAATACTAAGCCTCCCCTAATGTCTTTTGGGCTATGTTCACACAAGGTACGGACAAAGTCGGGTTCACACTACGTAAAAAACATGGCCGTGTTTTTTATGTAGTGTGAACATAGCCAAAAGCCGCTTTTTAGCACTCAAAAAAAAAAAAAGGAAGTGTCCAACAATGGCCGCTGTTGCATTGAATATTGCATTGAACTAAATGCACATCGGTAGGAAATCGTTTAATGCATTGTGTGCCGTTGTTTGCATCGACTTCAATGCAACACAGTTTACTTTGAAAAAAATGCCTTTTCATAAAATGTACATTGTGTGAACATAGCCTTGTAATGCACATTAGTATTAGAATAGACATTACATTATCTCTGACAGCTGCAGCTTTGGTACCTTGTAGCTGGCTGCTAAATAGTACCACGGCTTCAGCACTAGTGACACAAACAGCTTCTCCAAGTGTAATGTCTATTGTAATATGCATTAGAATACATATCAGGGGGCTTAGTTAATGTAATTATTCTGGGACTAGGGCTTGAGAAGCCCTGCAGTACCTGACAAAGCCATTAGTGGCCAGAAGAGCCATTTTTCCCAATACTGCTGCCTGCTACTTAATGTAAAAATGTAAAAAAAAAATTTAGATAGACAGTGGTGCCTTGGATTACGAGCATAATTCATTGCGGGACCGTGCTTGAAATTCAAATCACTCTTAAACCAAAGCAAATTTTCCCATGAGAAGTAATTGAAATGCAGACAATTGGTTCCACACCCCAAAATGAGCTCTTCTTGCAAAACGCTCTCAATCTCCAAGTTATTCTTAAACCAAGGTACCACTATATATATATATATATATATATATATATATATATATATAAATTTACATTTTTACATTAAGAAACCCCTATAAATTAGTGTTTAGTCAGACTGCGTGAGTAAATTAAACGGACAAAGCTGAAAAAGCAATATACAAGGAAATATAAATCTGTGCCCTGGCTGTCAGTGTGTGTCATGTCTGCGGCTTTGCATGGAGATATACCCGGCATTCTGCTGAGGAATTTGCAGGACAAAGGTCAAACATTTTGAGTTCTGTACAACCTGCAATCTTATTATCAGATCTCCTGGGAGTGTGAATAGAGCAGGTGATAAGTATACTGTATACCTACTGTATATATATATGGATTGATGCTATATAGCCATTATTTTCTGTTAGTCACTCAGGGGCATGATTATTGGGAGTTGTGCGAGCACATTGAGTCTTGTAGTTTTGCAACACTAAAGAGAGCCACATGTTGGGGAACACTGGGACTGACCAACAAGGTTATAAGATACAGGGATAATGCAACAAGCTCAGATTTGCCCCAGGTAATAGAAAGCCTAGTTATGGCTCTAAGGTCACCTTGATCACTAAGGCCAGAGTTGTGTTCACAGAAGCTTTACAGAGGCACCTATTGCTCAATACTATACAGAGAGCCAGAGTCAAACCACAGTATACTATACACATATGATATATATATATATATATATATATATATATATATATATATATATATATACTGTATGATGCTACCATTGTATGAAACATGTTCCTAAAGTCACATGCATATCACATGTGCAACATCTAAATATGCAACTGTCCAAAGTAGGAGAGGTTTTCTATGGGGATTTGCTACTGCTCTGGACAGTTCCTGTCATGGACAGAGGTGGCAGCAGAGAGCACAGTGTCAGATTGGAAAGAATACACCACTTCATGCAGGACATACAGCAATCGATAAGTATGGGAAGACAAGATTTTTTAATAGAATTAATTACAAATCTATATAACTTTCTAAAACCAGTTGATTGATATTGCATGAGTGCTAATAGCTTTAGGTTATCACATAAACAGAATCTTTACTGAAGTTCTAGCTATTACCATCCAAAATTGTTATCTTATTTCAGGCAAACTGTCAGTGTCGCCTGCAGATTTTATTGGCGTACAGCTAAATAAGACATAGTCACGTCTCCGCACTTCCTTACTGGTGCTGCCTCGTCTGCAAGCGTTAACATTCGACACCACAGCGCACCCAGCTGGCACCAGATTTTATTGCAGTGCCAGTTCGAATGTTATTCTACATCGCTTTCCAGAACGACAGTGAAAATGTGACAGCTAAGCATATTTTACCAGGATTTCAGCAATTCTAAGCACACATTGAAAACATTTACACTTATGATTGAGACTTTCACAAGTGCGTTATCTGTGAGCGAAGCTGGAGAAGAATGAGAAGTCTTTGCAGAGCGGCACTTCCTGTGCTTTATATGTACATGTCATAAATGTTTAATGGCTACCGTGCTCATTCTGTGCTGTGTATATAGACACTCCCGCCTCTCCGTCCATTAGTATCTGTTCCTGGGAAAGCTTAGTGGCAACCATTATGGCCACTATGGGAGTATATATAGCTTTAAAATTTATATATATATATATATATATATATATATATATATACTGTATGTATATATATATATATATATATATATATATATATATATATTGGTTTGTATTATTTCAATTCAATTAGTTCAATTTACTATAAACTAGTCGGTGAGAATTCATCCCTGATACCACTAAAGGGGGTTACGGATTCTAGATGCACACAATGGCTACCACTACAGCTCAGGACTGTCACCCCTAGTTCCCTTGTAACTAGGGATGGTCCGAACCGAGTTCGGTTCGGGTTCGTACGATCCCGAACCCTCGGTAATGATTCCCGCTGTCTGCCCGCTCCGTGGAGCAGGCGGATCCAGCGGGAGGACCGCCTGGAAAACTGGGATACAGCCATAGCCATAGGCTGTATCCCAGTTTTCCAGGCGTTCCTCCCGCTGTATCCGCCCGCTCATACGAACCCGAAGCTCGGCAGGTTCGGATCATCCCTACTTGTAACCCTATATGTTGCACTGGAGCTCTTTTCACACCTGGATAAAGTTTGAGGAATTGTTATGCATACCGTACTGTGCAAACCTATCCATCCGCCAAATGCTAGCATTTTCTTGCATTGTCATTTGCATAAAATGGTTGTGTTTTGGTGCCAAAAGGATGGCCGTTAAAAAAAAGGCTGCGAAACAGCCAAAAAAAAGACATTGTGTGAACATAGCCTAGCCTCATCTAACTATACCTTATAAGAAAAAGCTTCTTGCTGTGTCTCCAAAGCTCCAAACTCCAGTGTGAGACCCAGCGTAATGTAAGTTTATGGCATACAGGGCTTCACAATAGTCATTTTTCACAAAGGTGACCGCCACTACTGGAGGTATTAGAACAAGGAAGTGATGATATGACCCCCATAGATCCCCGATTTGACATCATCCAGTCTGTCTAGGATTACATGAAGAGATGGGAGGACTTAAGCAGCAACATCCACAGACGATCGTGGGTTATACTCTAAGATGGCTGGAACAACCTCCCTGCCAAGTTCCTCCATACACTGTGTGCAGGTTGCGTAAAAGAACTGATGCTAGAGGTAAAAGGCGGTCACACTGAATACTGATGTCAATGAGATTTCTCTTCTGTTATTTCAATTTACATTTTGATAATAAAAATAAACTAGCGGGGTCCCGCCTCGGCCGCTGCCTGGCTTAGCGGGCCTCACACGTCACAACCTCTCAGTCCAGGAAGTGGCCAGGGAATCGGGAACAGCAGACCCCAAACGCTGGAGACGGGGAGGTAGATGCATGCTGTTTTGTTCAGCCACCTCCTCCCCTCTTTTGCTATTTTGGAAAAAGAAAAAGTCCAAGCCCAGACTTCTCCTTTAAGTTGGCCTAACAAGTTTCCCCTTCCCCCACTGTTTGTATCTAAAACTCTGAAACTGGATCACCATCTGCCAAACTGTTTTTATTTTCTATGGGTGTTTCCGTACTTTTCAGGCATACTGTAGATATATCTAAACTCCATAAAAATTTAAAAAAAAAGTAAAATAAAGAATATTTTGTAGGTCACTTGCACATTAGGTAAATTATCCGACTCACCGCAGAAGTTGGGCCATACCTCTGGCACCTCCTAATAATACACAGTGACATACAGCTTTAACTGGGTTCACACTACGTATATTTCAGTCAGTATTGTGGTCCTCATATTGCAACCAAAACCAGGAGTGGATTAAAAACACAGAAAGGATCTGTTCACACAATGTTGAAATTGAGTGGATGGCCGCCATATAACAGTAAATAACTTCCATTATTTCAATATAACAGCCGTTGTTTTAAAATAACAGCAAATATTTGCCATTATATGGCGGCCAGCCACTCAATTTTAACATTGTGTGAACAGATCCTTTCTGTGTTTTCAATCCACTCCTGGTTTTGGTTGCAATATGAGGACCACAATACTGACTGAAATATACGTAGTGTGAACCCAGTGGATATGTGGCATGAACTTCGGCTTTTGTTTCACACGTCCGATGTGTGTGATGTTCATCCGGCCGATACTATAGTATTAACATCACTTTATTTGAATTGGCACATTCGTGTGTGCTTGCACTCCAGTTAGCCTTAGCCCATAATGTAAAGTATGGCCGCAGCTATTCGCTAAATGGCGGCTGCACAAAATAGACATGTCAGTTTTCTGTGCGGCCACACGGAATCCCACCTGTAGTGTATACAGTGTGTATACACTACGGCCGTGGTTCCATAGCTGGTAATGTAATCGTCTGCTGTCATTAAACAACGGCCATTATTGCAAACCTGCAACAATGGCTGTTGTTTAATGAAAAATTACAGGTCTTACAGTGTTAGATCCCACTAGTTATGTGACTAAAAACAGTGCTGTTTATAGCATATAGCATATAGCATATTTTCTATAAGCAGGGCAGAAAGTTATTTAAATGCAACATTTCAGGATGGCACCCTATAACGAAACCAAAATCCTTTCCTGTGTATACATTACATAAGTAAGGACTCATTAACATGAGTATTACAGCCATTGGGTGGGTTAAAACTGAGGAATGCTCACGGATAAACTCAGCGGAATTCCGTCGGCTGTCCGCACGCACGGCCTCACACTTTCCACCGGCTCCATAGACACCATTCTATGGGCCGACGTATTCCGCTATCCGCCGAAAGAAGTGATATGTCACTTCTTTCGGCGGGTAACGGAATACACCGTCCCATAGAATGGTGTCTATGGAGCCGGCGGAAAGGCGCGCGTCCGTGCGTGCGGACAGACAGCGGAAATCCGCAGACATTATCCACGAGAATTCCATAGTGTGAACCCACCCATAGGCTATGTTCATACATAGGGGAAGATTTATTAAACGGGTGTAAAGTAGAATTGTCTCAGTTGCCCCTAGCAACCAATCAGATTCCACCTTTCATTCCTCACAGACTCTTTGAAAAATGAAAGGTGGAATCTGATTGGTTGCTAGGGGCAACTGAGCCAGTTTCACTTTACACCATGTTTGATAAATCTCCCCCATAGTATTTCTGTCAGTATTTGTAGAGAAAATCAGGAGGAAAACTGACTGCAAATTTATAATGGAAAGATCTGCATAGTTTCTATGTTTTCAACCCACTCCTGGTTTTGGTCTTGAAAAAAAATACTGAACAAAATACTATATGTGAACATAGCCATATACTGCATAAATAATAGCACAACATAATGAACACAAATATATACCGCCATATATAAATACACTGTACAGCTGCTGCTTTCTCGTTGGTTATTATGGAGTGGGTCTAGAGAGAAACTGGCTGCATTTGTAGCCCACCTGAACTGTGCTCATGATCTGATAGAATTTACTATGGAGGCCGACGAGAAAATGGTACAGTATCTAGATGTTGAAATAACCCTGGTAGAGGGGCATTTAGACACCAAATTATATCAGAAAGAAATGGATCGTAACAATCTTTTGTTGCGAACTAGCCATCATGCCCCAAATACATTTAAAGGCATACCTAAAAGTCAGATGATGAGAGTAAAACGGATATGTACAGAGAAAGAGACTTATGTAAAACAGAGTGAACAAATGGTAGAAAGATTCTGTGAGAGAGGATACAAACGTGGTGAAGTTCAGAAAGTAGCTGCAGAAGTGAGTACTATGTCTAGAGAAAAACTATTAGAAAAGACTACTGACAAGAAGAAAAATGAAGAGAGGGAAGGAGTGATGTTTATATCTAAATATGATAAACATGCCACCCTTATCAGGAAGACCATAAACAAGTATTGGCCACTACTAATGTATGATGAGAAATACGGCAGACTTTTTAAACAAACACCACGGTATGTCTACAAGAGAGGACAATCCATTGCCAATAGTGGTATTAGATCAGATATAGGTAAGACCACTAGAACACGACAGGTGAAAATGAGGTCATGCAAAATTGGTACATTTCCCTGTTTGTCCTGCCAGAATTGTAGTAGCATAATTAAAGGCGATTCTATATGCCATCCACAGAATGGTAATCCTATAAAATTAAAAGGTATGTTTACCTGTAGGACTGCTAATGTCATCTACATGCTGAAATGCCCTTGTGGGTTAGTGTATGTTGGTCAGACATCGCGGGAGGTGCGAGTCAGAATTAATGAGCATAGATCTGCTATTCGCACTTATACACAAAAAATGAAACAAAATACAGAGAGCAGTGAGAAAAAAGTGTTTGGTGAAACAACAGTAGCGAGACACTTCCATGAGCACAGACATAAGGTATTTGACATCAAGTGGTTAGTGTTGGAAGAAATTGTAAGAGAGAATAAAACAGAAGCAAGGAAAATACTTCTTCAGAGAGAAACCTATTGGATACAAATGCTAGATAGCGTGGCCCCGAAAGGGCTCAATGAAATATGTAATTTTTCAGTATTTCTATAAGCTGGGTATAGATTCAGGGGTCAGCCGTTCGGCTGGGTCTTGATATCTTGCTGTTGAGATACTATTTAGTCTGCGTAGGGTATTAAACAATATAAACATCATGACGATTTCGTGAGTAATAGTGGGACTAGTGCGTATAGATTAAAATTGAATATATATGTAAAAATAAGAGAATGCACGTAGGTCCTAACTTGGTTTTAGTAAGTGTATTTCACTTTGTGTCCGTGTCCTTTTGTAATATGTTATGTTTCTATTTCTATAGTGATTAGCTAATTATGCATACGGTATAAATATGGTGGTGGGTGCACTTACCTGAACAGCGCTTGAGAAAGAGGGTTCCTCCCTCGAAACGTAGCGTGCGTCTCACGTCATCGATCCCTAGAGGGTGAGAGCCTCGAATGGACAGACTTGCTGTGCACTGGTGCTCAGTGCGAAGACCATCTGGCGTCTGTTTATACACACTGTGGTGACGTTTACTTTCATATTGTAATTTTTTGATCTATGTTGGAGATTTGTCATTATTTCCATATAAAGAAAGAAAGAATATTTTTGCAACTATAGTTGTGTCTAGTCCTATTGTTTCATTACGTTCTCGTTGGTTAGGCACATCTCAGGGACATTGCTGGAGTCTGCTCACATGGCCCACAATTCACTGTACAAAAAATCAATTTGCAATTTGGAAACTAAGATAATCAGGGGCATTAAGTGCAAAAGATTTCCTGTTCGGAATTAGCTATATAACTTCTTAAAGTGTCCCTGTCATTTGCAAAAAGTTTTGACACGTCACAGAGACATGTCAAAAGTTTTGATCAGTTGCGGTCTGAGTGTTCAAAACCCTGTGATCATTAGAAGGAGCAGAGAGAAGAACCCAGCTGTGTGCTTTACTCCCCAGCTCATTGATATCTCTGTCCAGTTGGACTAGCCAGACTCCACAGACCAGGGGTAGGGAACCTTGGCTTTCCAGCTGTTGCAAAACTACAACTCCCATCATGCCTGGACAGCCAAAGCTTTAGCTTCTGTCATTCAATATGGAGGGAAAAGTTGCAACTTCATGACTATTGCAAATTCAACAAGTTCCTTGCGTATTAGTCAACGCATGATAATGAACATAAGGACCACCTTGCTAGAATCACACGTCAGTGTTTTTTATCCTACCCAGACAAAAAAATCCACACTCATCCTGTCACTCACACAAATCTACTTGTACTATACTTCAATATACTATGCACTAGTTAGCAGTTGTCACCTTATTTGTTAGTGTTCCTTTTTAGTATTGTTATTGTGATTAGTGGAATCTTCTGTTATCAGTAGTCACTATGGGAGAGATTTATCAAACATGGTGTAAAGTATAATTGTCTTAGTTTCCCCCGGCAACCAATCAGATTCCACCTTTCATTTTTTAAAGAATCTTGAGGAATTAAAAGTGGAATCTGATTGGTTGCTAGGGGCAACTAAGACAATTCTGCTTTATACCAGTTTGATAAATCTCCCCCTATGTGTAAAGCCACATTAGACTTTCATTCATACATTCCGTAGTTTTGTCCGTAATTGCGGATCTGCAATTTCAGACAAATAAGTCTTGAAAAACTAATGAAGTCATGTTGGAGATTGATGTCACATTGTGACTGCGACATAATGCAGCCATGATGGATTTTTGGTAACAAGTTGCATGTGACTTTTCTGCCATAGACGTCAATGTAAGTCACCGGTGACTTCTCTGCGACTTGGCTGTACTGGGAAACACACGTGACAAATACAGTTATTTTGATGACGTCCATAAATTTTTATTATCCTACATAATATTAACCATTTGGAGTCTGACTCTTAAAATTTAACGTGTTAACAATTTAGGGCACAGAATTGCCTTCTGTACAGACACATTGATAATTGGACCCAGATTAATCAATCTGTCTAATGGTGCATTTACACAGACAGATTTATCTGACAGATTTTTGAAGCCAAAACCAGGAATGGATTAGAAAAGAGGAGAAATCTCAGTGTTTCCTTTATGACCTGTTCTCTGTATATAGTCTGTTCCTGGATTTGGCTTAAAAAATCTGTCAGATAAATCTGTCTGTGTAAAAGCACCATAAGATAGAGATAAGCAAACTTGCTAAATGTTCGGGTTTGTGCAAACCCGAATGATCGGCATTTGAATTCCACTGCCTGAAGAAGGTGGATGCTGAGGACTGAGTTTTTCTAATCCTGGATAACCCCCTTTGAAGTGATTGTCTCAAGACTCACTATACTTATATCTTTGGAAATCCTTTTGAGAGTAAATGGAGCAGCGGCCAAGCATGAGCACTTTATCTGCTTTCACTTTGTGGGGCAAAGGACCATTGTACTCCAGATCATGGGGCCCTAGCAGTCAGACCATCACCCATCAGATACTTATTACCTAAGCTGTGTTTTTAATCTTATTCTTTACTCCTTTAACAGTAATCAATCAACCTCAATATTTTTAAAGGGATACTAAATTTTTTCTTTCAAATCAACTGGTGCCAGAGATTTCTAATTTACTTCTATTAAAAATCTCGTCTCCAGCTGTTGTATGTCCTGCAGGAAGTGGTGTATTCTTTCCAGTCTGACACAGTGCTCTCTGCTGCCACCTCTGTCCATGTCAGATACTGTCCAGAGCAGTAGCAAATCCCCATAGAAAACCTCTCCTGCTCTCCAGATTGGAAAGAATACCACTTTCTGCAGGATATACAGCTGCTGATAAGTACGGGAAGACTTGTCACTTGTTAATAGAAGTAAATTACAAGTTTCTAACACTTTGTCACACCAGTTGACATGAAAGAAAAAAATGGTGAACTACCCCTCTAATGCCTGAAACTCAAATTATACATTATTGTTTACAACTACAATGAAAACAGCTTCTAGGACACCCTCATGAAGGTTGCTTCCCATACTAATGAATGGACACATATAGTTATGCAGGACCCTGGGAAAGCTGTGTCACTGTACTGTGAGCTGTAATGGTCGTCACATTTGTTTCCACCTTGCTTTCCAATACAACTAATAAACATTCAAAGATAATTTTTTACATCTTTAAATAGACATGATTTCCCTATTTTTAGGTTAAGACATTATTTTTACTTTTTTTTTATTTATTGCTGAATGCATGAAATATAAAACGTTTCTGCGGATAACTATGATATACCTAAGAGAGATAGATAGATAGATAGATAGATAGGAGATAGATAGATAGATAGATAGATAGATAGATGATAGATAGATAGATAGATAGATAGATAGATGATAATAGATAGATGATAGATAGATAGTCAGATAGATGATAGAGATAGATAATAGATATAGATAGATAGATAGATAGATAGAGGAGATAGATAGATAGATAGATAGATAGATAGATAGATAGGAGAAAGATAGATAGATAGATAGATAGGAGATAGATAGATAGATCATTTTGCTTTCTAGATAGATAGATAGAAGGTAGATAGATAGATAGATAGATAGATAGATAGGTAGTAGATAGTTCAGCAGCACTCCATAAAGCCAATAGCCAAAAGTCTTTGGTGCCAGCGGATCAGTCCCGACCAAGGAAGAGGTAAATATCCAGAAGATAGTCCACAGCACTCGTTCTCAATGAAAAATTAGTGAATTTATTCCATAATATCAAACACAAAAAAGTGCAGCACACAGTATACCAAGTACGACGTTTCAGCGAACAGACTTCGCTTGAAGATGGCGAAGTCTGTTCGCTGAAACGTCGTACTTGGTATACTGTGTGCTGCACTTTTTTGTGTTTGATATTATGGAATAAATTCACTAATTTTTCATTGAGAACGAGTGCTGTGGACTATCTTCTGGATAGATAGATAGATAGATAGATAGATAGATAGATAGATAGATAATAAATTATTGATAGATAGCTAATAGATAGATGATAGATAGATAGATAGATAGATAGATAGATAATAGATTATAGATAGATAGCTAATAGATAGATGATAGATAGATAGAAAGATAGATAGATAGATAGATAGATAGATGATTGATAGATAGATAGATAGATAGATAGATAATAGATAGATGATAGATAGATAGATGATAAATAGATAGATAATAGATAGATAGATAGATGATAGATAGATAGATAGATAGATAGATAGATAGATGATAAATAGATAGATAGATAGATAGATAGATAGATAGATGATAAATAAATAGATAGATAGATAGATAGATGATAAATAGATAGATAGATAGATAGATAGATAGATAGATAGATAGATGATAAATAGATAGGTTTTCCCCTTAGTTTCTATTTCTTTATGTGATTTACTATTTACGTTCGGAATAAAGAGACAGTTGGGGGAAACAGTTTCAAAAATTGGAGCAGTTGTCATAGCAACCTATCAGGCCACTACTTCAGTGTTCCAACGGAACTCTGAGAAGTGACAGATGGGATCTGATTGGTTGCTGTGAGCAACTGCTTTACTTTTTGCACTCATTCAAAAAAAAATAAAAAATCCCATTGTGCATAAGCCAAGAGCCTCGTGTGGCTGCAAGGGGAATTAGTTGTATACACTCATCTATGTAAATATTTATATATCTGTCCTCTCCATATAACACTGCTCCCCTCTATTTGATCAGCTTCTGCAAACTCAGCACTTTGGGGCGTAAGAATGAATATATTGGCAATGTAGTATATATATATATTAGGCTTAGTAATACAGAATACAGAAATACAGAAACTATGTTAGTAGTTTCTGTACATGCCCATATTGCAGTCCTGAACAAAGTAACAAATGTTCCCTAACCTGTGTGTCTGCAGCTGTTGCAAAACTACAACCCCCACCATGCTCTAACAGGCTTCAGTTGTTTGATATGACTAAATGCTTTGCATTTATTTTTATTTTTTTTCGTTCTGGTAAATCTTCTTCATTGGGTTTGAAGGGGTTATCCAGAATTAGAAAAACACAGCTGCTTTCTTCTAAAAACAGTGCCACACCTGTCCTCAGCTTTTGTGTGTTATCACAACTTGGCTGGATTCCCGTCTATGGAATTGAGTTGTGATACCATACACAAACTGATTACAAGAGTGGCGCTGTTTCTGAAGGAAAGCAGATATGTTTTTTTAGTCCTAGACAATAAACCAAGAATATAAAGTGGCTGCGAAGACAGATATTATATATATATATATATATATATATATATATATATATATATATATGCTACAGTATATCTATAGTGATCTATATATGTACTCATTGCATGTATCTTATTGAACAATGACCCTTAACCCCTTCAGGACCAGGCTAATTTTCTTTTTCTTTTTTGTGTTTTAGTTTTTTCCTTCTTGTGTTTAAAAGGCCATAGCACTTGCATTTTTACACCTACAGACCCACAGGAGCCCTTATTTTTTGCGTCACCAATTGTACTTTGCAATGACAGGCTGAAATTTTGCATAAAATATGCTGCAAAACTAGAAAAAAATTGTATGCGCAGTGAAATTGAAAAAAAAAAACACAATTCTTTATCTTTGGGGGGGGGGGGGGGGCTTCGTTTTTACGCCGTGTGTCCTATGGAAAAACTGACTTGTTACATATGTTCCTCAAGTCATTACGATTACAACGATATATAACATGTATAACTTTTATTGTATCTGATGACCTGTAAAAAATTCAAACCATTGTTAACAAATATATGTTCCTTAAAATCGCTCCCTTCCCATGCTTATAGCGCTTTTATCCTTTGGTCTATGGGGCTGTGTCAGGTGTCATTTTTTGCTCCATGATGTGTTCTTTCTATCGGTACCTTGATTGCGCATATGCGACTTTTTGATCGTTTTATATTACAATTTTTCTGGATTTGATGCGACCAAAAATGCGCGATTTTGCACTTTGGGATTTTTTTGTGCTTACGACATTTAGGGAACCCTCTTATGGAGTAATAATACAACAATGTGGCCTGTATAGATTATTAGTACTATTAGATTATTTATCTAAAACAATATTAATAGGAGTTGTAGTTTCGCAATAGGTAGGGCGCCACAGGTTGGCAAACTTTGCTCTAAAGCTGATGTAGGGAACCTCAGCTCTTCAGCTGTTGCAAAACTACAACTCCCATCATGCCTGGATGGCCAAAGCTAATGCTTTGGCTGTCCAGGCATGATGGGAGTTGTAGTTTTGCTTGAGAGCTGGAGAGCCAAGGTTTCCTAACCCTGATCTAGAGAGCAAAGCTGCGGCCCCGGGCTACATGCAGCCCCTGAGACCGCGGCGGTTCAGAGCGGGGTCGCCGCGCGACCCAGCTCTGAACGCCCCCACCCGCGCTAGGACGTACAGTTACGTCCTCGTGCGGGAAAGGGTTAAAGGGGCACTCAAATGAAAATCTTTTTCTTTCATATGAACAGGTATCATCAAGTTTTCCTGTACTTATCAGCTGCTGCATGAACTGCAGGAAGTGGCATATTCTTTTCAGTCTGACACAGTGCTCTCTGCTGACATCTCTGTCTGAGACAGGAACTGTCCAGAGATGGAAAGGTTTTCTATGGGGATTTGCTACTGCTCTGGACAGTTCCTGTCTCAGACAGGGGTGGCAGCAGAGAGCACTGTGTCAGACTGGAAAAATACACCTCTTCCTGCAAGTCATACAGCAGCTGATAAGTCCTGGAAGACTTGAGATTTTTAAATAGAAGTAAATTACAAATCTATATAACTTTCTGAAACCAGTTGATTTAAAATAAAAAGATTTTAGCTGAATAACCCCTTTAAGTTCCCCCATAAATTAGTCCTTAGGGACTCAACGATGAATATTAGAAATTTTGTGCTGTATATGAGCTTGGTTCTAAATGTACAAAGCTTGATATATGAGATATTCAGCAACTTCAGTTCATATCTGTCTATAGAGAGCAAAATTGCCAAACCTGTGGCTCCCCAGCAGTTGCATATCTACAACTCCCATCATATCTTGACAGCCATAAGAGAAGCCACAGCATAGGCAACACTGGTATAGAGAAATAATGCAACAATGTGACCTATATAGATTATCAATATTGCTGCATTATTTTTCTGAAGTAGAGATGAGCGCAACTCGAGCACGCTCAGGTCTGTCTGAACTCGAGCGTGTTACCAGTGACTGCCGCACGCTTGGGTTTAGACGGACCTTAGGCTGGGTTCACACTACGTTTTTCCTATCTGTTTTTATTCGGTTACTTTTAAAGGACAGAAAAACGTGGTCAACCCTATTTTTGTGTACATTAAAATAAAAACGCATCCGTTTTTTTTAAATAATAAAAGGCAATGGAAAAAAGGCATACAACTGCATCTGTTTATTGCATCCATTTTTCATAGGAAAAATGCAGTGTGAACTCAGCCTTAGCTAGCTAGAGTTGCGCTCACCTCTACTCTACAGCAAAGTTCCCAAATCTGTCTTTCCTCAGCTGTTGTGAAACTATGACTGCTAAGAGCATGATGGGAATCGTAGTTTTGCAACAACCAGGAAACCACAGATTAGGGAACCCTCTTATGAAGTAATAATACAACAATGTGGCCTGTATAGATTATTAGTATTATTAGATTATGTATCTAGAGCAATATTAATGGGAGTTGTAGTTTCGCAACAGGTAGGGAGCCACAGGTTGGCGAACTTTGCTCTAGAGCAGGAGTAGAGAACCTTGGCTCTTCAGCTGTTGCAAAACTACAACTCCCATCATGCCTAAGCTAAAGCTTTGGCTGTCCAGACATGATGGGAGTTATAGTTTTGCAACAGCTGGAGAGCCAAGGTTTCCTACCCCTGATCTAGAGAGCAAAGCTGCAACCGCATGCTTTCAGGACATGATGGGAGTTGTAGTTTTGCCACAGGATAAGCAACATTGCTATTAAGAAATGATGCAATAATGTAACCTAACTAGATGATCAATAGTGTTGCATTATTTCTCAATGTTGGTAACTTCTCAACACTAGTAATCTACAGTATATAGGTCACATTGTTGCTTTATCTCTCTGTAACAGGGTTGCCTAACCTGTGGCTTCCCAGCTGTTCTAAAACATCAACTCCCATCATTCGTTTTTCAGAGCATGATGGGAGTTGTAGTTTCCCAACAGCTGGGAAGCCACAGGTTGAGGGTATGATGGGAATTGTAGTTCTTTAGCCACAGGGAGAAAGAATGATGAGTAAATTATAACAGCTGCAGAGCCACAGAGACATAATGTATCTATGTAACAATGTAACTAGGGATGAGCGAACCGAGTCCGGGTTCGAGTCCATCCGAACCCGAACGTTCGGCATTTGATTAGCGGTGGCTGCTGAACTTGGATAAAGCTCTAAGGTTGTCTGGAAAACATGGATGTAGCCAATGACTATATCCATGATTTCCTCATAGCCTTAGGGCTTTATCCAAATTCAGCAGCCCCCGCTAATCAAATGCCGAAAGCTCGGGTTCGGATGGACTCAAGCATGCTCGAGGCTCGCTCATCTCTAAATGTAACCCATGCTGATTATCAATACCATTGCCTTATTTCACTATGTGTTATTTCTCAATAGTAGCTATATATATATATATATATATATATATATATATATATATATATATATATATATATATCTTATAATATTATAATACTGTTCCTTAACCTGTGACTTCCCAGCTGTTCCAAAACCACAGTTCCCATTACGCCCCGGCAACCAAAAGCTGTCAGAGCATGATAGGAGTTGTAGTTTTCTAACAGCTGCGGAGCCACAGAATGAGGGCATGATGGGATTTGTAGTTCTTCAGCAGCTGGGTAACCACAAGGAGAAGGCATGTTGTGTAAATTATAACCTCCCAACAGCTGTGTAGCCACAGAGACACGATGTAAGCTATGCAACAATGTAACCCATCCTGGTTATCAATACTGTTGCCTTATTTCTGATACCTTATAGTATTATAATACTGTTCCTTAACCTGTGGCTTCCCAGCTGTTCCAAAACTACAGTTCCCAATATTCTCTGACAACCAATAGCAGTCAGGGCATGATGGGAGTTGTAGTCTTCCAACAGCTGCCACAGAGCATGATGGGAATTGTAGCTTAGCATAAACTAGGAAGCTAACACGTTATAAAGCAATATTGAAACAATGTAATATATATAGTCAATATTCATCCAAATATTATTGCTGTTAGTTACAAAACAAGGAAACATTCCAGAACACGAGCTCTTCAGTCCAAACTCCAAGTTTTGGCCCGGGGAGCAGCTTTCTCGCAGATTTAGGGCAGAAAATAGACATTTCGAGCACTTCCTGTGATTAAAAGCCACTTCCAAGGCACCTTACTAGTCAATGGCATGTCATACAAAAATACTAAAGTGCACCCCCTATACACGGGGACCGGTGAGGAGAGGGGGGGAGAAGAGTTTGAAGAGTGACAAAATAAAGCTAAAGAGGAAAAAAAAAGTGGGTGGAGGAAGAGCGAAAAATGCCCTAAAAAAATTAAAGAAGGCAGAGAGTGAAGGAGGAGAGCGGGGCGCATGCGCAGTGGCGGCCTCTGGGCCATATTGGAATGAGGCAGTGAGCAGCGGTGGGGGGTGAGGAGCTGAGAAGCTGAGGGGAGAGAGAGCAGCGCACCGGGCCCGGTAAATCTGCCTGGAAAAAGTCCCTACGGGTAAGAAAAAGCTCTGCAATGGGTCTCCTCAGACAGGGGGGAGTCTGAGCTGGCTGCTGAGGGGCTTTTCTCCCCTCTCTGGGGCTTCTGGGCTTTTTTAAGAGCTTCCCAAGTTTGCAACAATGTATTCCTGTAGGAGGATGTTGTGTATATGTGTGAGTATGGGAGGGGGCAGCTGCACTTTAGCAGTGCATGGATATATAGCTCTCCCTATATACATGGCTGGCTGTGCCCGTCTGCTGCCATTGCCCTCTGCACTCTTCTCTTCTCCAGGACTTTGCAGAATTTTACAAGACAAAATGCAATTTGCACATAATAAAAAAAAAAAAAAAAAAAAAAAAATAGAGATCAACAACTTCATGCAAAGTCAGCAGCTAGAATGCATGGTGTGTGTGAGTGGTGGGAGGGTGAGATATTGGGGGCACTGTATGGAGGAAATGGGGGGCATCTTTGTTTATTAGATCTTTAACCATTTCCTGGATTGGAGTTGCATTTTTGGAGGCAAGGAAATAAAAAAAAAAAAAAATGCACAGTTGAGAATTCTTATGCCAGCACAATAGAGTTTGGGCTCTTAACAATTACCTAGAATTATTTTTATTTTTTGTTCTTTAGCCCATTTTTTGCCACAACAGTGCGATTCATCATGACTTCTTGGTTCGCCCCCCCCCCTTCCTCCTTTATTTTCCCAGCAGGCAGAGAATTGTCATTCACCGTATTTTCAGCCTCACATTCCTTATTCAACTAGGATTTTTTTTTTTTTTTTTTTGCAATATTAGGCTCAGAGACGAGCTCATAGGCTACGTGTGATTTTAGTTATTTGTGGATTAAGATTTTTTTTTTACATTACTTTTGTTTAATATAATATTTGTTTATTAGTTCACTTCTGGTATTGTTACTAAGTAGTATTGTTACAGATTACGTTCTTGCGTTACATATACGCGGCAAATTTCACGCAAGGAAAAATGTAGGTAAAAATCTGTCGAGTGCTATAAGCGAGTTTCCCCTGTATAAAATCCCCTGTATAAAATCAGCGACTGATGTTGTGGATTAGAGGTTGCGGATTTGATGGCAAGGATTTGTTTTCTTATTTGAAAGTGAATATTCAAGTTTGCTGCAGATTTTACCTGAGGATTTCCTTATGCTACGTGTGAACATACCCTCAGGGAGGGTTCACGTCATGTTGTGCATTACTTTTCAGAAGATAACTCTCCATAGTTTCTCACATAAGTGTATGGTGACGGTGTTTTTGCTCACTTATTAGGGTCTGGTTGTATTCCGATTGGCCATATGCACTTAGTACTTTCTTGGTGATTTCAGTGTGGCCTTGTAGTGCTGAGGTCCTGGGCTCAAATCCCACCAAGGATGACATCTACAAGGAGTTTGCATGTTGTGCCCATGTTTGCCTGGGTTTCCTTTGGGTACTCCGGTGTCCTCCAACACAACAAAACCTATACACATAGGTAATTTAGATTGAAGGGAACTGATTAAATATGTAAAGTGTTGCAGAATAAGTTGGTGCCATATAACTAAAGAAATGATAATACTGTACTTGGCAAAGATATAGCCAACCGCCATGCTATGGGATGTTGTGTCTGTCCTGCCCCCACCATAAGATTAATTACTTTAAGTGACAGCATTCACTTCAATGATGATGTCCGTTCAGGCCATTAAATCTGCAGTCAGGCCTGTAATACAAGAGCAATAAGATGCTGTAGCATGGCAAGGCCAGTCTCACCTGGTGGAATCATGTGATTTTTATTTATTTATTTTTTGTATAGATGTTAATGTTATCATTGTATAGAGAAACCTATGGAGAGAAACACCAATAAGAACACCTTACCTAGAGCTTGGTGGGAGGATTTATCAGTGGGCTAATAGCTACCAATCAGAGCTCAGCTTTTATTTCTTTTCTAGTAAAATGAATGCTGAGCTCTGATTGGTTGTTTTGGGCAACAACAAAAAGCTTGTTTACTAGACATGTTTAAAGGAGAAGTCCAGTGGAAATTTTTATTAAAGTATTGTATTACCCCCCAACAAATCACCAATATACACTTCTTACGAAAAAAAAAAATGCTTATAAAGTGCTTTTTTCCCTGCACTTACTACTGCATCAAGGCTTCACTTCCTGGATAACATGGTGATGTCACTTCCTGGATAACATGGTGATGTCACGACCCAACTCCCAGAGCTGTGCGGGCTGTGGCTGCTGGAGAGGATGATGGCAGGGGGACACTGAGGGACACAGGGCACTGGAGGGACACTGAGCATCCCTCTGCCATCATCCTCCAGCAGCCACAGCCCACACAGCTCTGGGAGTCGGGTCGTGACATCACCTTGTTATCCAGGAAGTAACATCACCATTTTATCCAGGAAGTGACATCACCATTTTATCCAGGAAGTGAAGCCTTGATGCAGTAGTTAGTGCAGGAAAAAAAGCACTTCATAAGCATTTCCAGTAATAAGGGTATATTGGGGATTTGTGTAACTTTTGGGGGGCAATACTATACTTAAATAAACATTTTCGCCATATTTCTCCTTTAATAACTCTGCTTCATTCTTTTTTGTTGGTGTTTTATCAAAATGCAACAAACCAACCAACAATAACGCATGTATGTAGGCAGGTATATGTATGGCTGTGCTTTGGAGGGCATAGAAAAGTGCAAAAATGTCCTGAAGACTCAAATGCAAATATATGAAACTGTGCTTTCATCAAGTGTGTTGACATATCTATTACTTCAGGTTTTTTTTTTTTTTTTTTAGGTTTACCGCATACACCCCATACACCTTGTATAAACCAGTGTAATATGTAACACCAAGTACTAGATGACCGAGTATCCTAGCAATATGCACAATAACTACAGAATAGGACATGCTTAATCAACATTTATTTGGGTAACACCTTCACCATTATATACAATTGTGTACAAATATATCCAAAAATCTGCTAGTTGTGGGATTCATGCACCATGTTGTGCCGTTCTTTCCTTATGTCAAAACTATCCAATATAGTCAAAATCCCTTGTCGGTCTATCAGCTGTAACCAGATCCATAAACAGTACTTGTCAATCAAGACTACACCGTGATGGCGTCACCAGCCAAGTAACCATGTCCAGTCTGAGGGTATGTTCACACTACGTATATTTTTGTAAAACTACGACCTTTGTTGTCGATTGCAACAACGGCCGTGATTAATACGATAATATACGTGATGATGCCGCCTATGGAATCCCGGTTGGAGTGTATACACTCCAGCCGGAATCCCTAGCAGCGCCGCGAGAAACTGACATGTCGGTTTTCTGTGGCCGCTATTCATTGAGTAGTGGCCACAGAACCTGTCAGCGCTGGCCGCTCGCTCCATAGTGTGCTATGGGGAGTTCTGATGCGGGTGCACACGGATGCGCCCGCATCAGAACTAAGCGGCGCTAAAGATCATCCAGTACCGGACGGTCTCTTACAAGGCCTGAGTGTACAAGAGTCAGTCACACCAATCACGTGTTATATAGTACTGATCCAGTCCCTCAATTCTAAAACACCTCGTCCAGTGCGTTTCAGTTGCTAGTATCCATGACCTCATCGGGGTGCCGAGGCATTATTTGTGACAGTGTATATACAGTTAAATACAGTACACATATAAGGATATATAGGGACTGTCTATGGTTTCAGAGGACAGCAGTTGTGGTGGCTACTCGCTGTCCTGGTGATATTTATTTGTACATAATTGTATATAATGGGGAAGGTGTTACCTAAATAAATGTTGTTTGATTAAGCATATCCTATTCTGTAGTTATTGTCCCCATACACCTTCAATAACTGACGACTGAACGATCTGTCCATCAGTTATCTCTCCCACCTGCGGACCCATCCTCCTCAGACATGGGAAGATTTGAGCATTTCTGTGTGGAGGGGTGGGGTAAGCTGCAGCCAGAGAGCTCTGGCTGCGCCTTATCTATTCAAGAACAAAGGGGCCAGGCAGTGATTTTTCCATTACAAACGAACCCTATCACCAACGACATTATCTGTCAGTGGTCTTTTCAGGAAGGCCCCATACACTTTATATTGATGCCAATGAAAGTCTAAAGTTTATGGAAACCTTTAATCTATAGGACTGTTCACATGGTCATATAAATACAGGCGCATTGCAAAAATGCATCTGGTCTTTGATAACAATACAGATGGAAGAGGGATAACACTACTGGTATATCCGTATGCATTCTGTATTTGATCTGTATAGCTTCAGTATTTGGCATCCGTTTTTGTGGAGATTGAATTCCTAGAAGACACCCATCACTATTTAATGTGCTAAATGTAGGTGCAATACCAATGATATACTGCTGCCAGTTTATCCATAATACGTCCGTGTTTGTGACCTGTATTATGGCCATGAGTTATGTACCAATACTGTGGAGCAAAACGTCTAGGTTCACACTGCATCAGAGACTTTGTTCAGGGTAAATGGACCACTACATCAATGAGCCCAACAGACCCCACAAAATTTAAAGGCGTTTGTCAGGTCTTTTGCTCCTGTCCATCATTTGACAGGAGTCTTATAGGCCCAAAAAATTCAGCATTTTGCCTATGACAAAGCTTCTGCCGCAGTGTGAATCTAGCCTAAGGCTATGTTCACACTACATAAGTTTCATATTTGCAACCGCCATGATTAATATGAAACTTACATTGTGCTGCCGTCTATGGAATCACGGCCCGAGTGTATACACTCTGGCCGGTATCGCTAGCGGCCACGCAAAAAACTGACGTGTCAGTTTTCTGCGACCACTACTGACATGTCAGTTTTCTTTGCACGCTCCATTGTGTGCGCCCGCATCAGAATCCAGCAAAAATGAAAATCATCCGGCCAGTACTGCAGTAACAGCCGGGATGATCTTCATTAACACCATCCATTCTGTGACCCGGCCGGATCCCAGAACGGCCGGTGTTATACATAGTGTAAACATGCCTAAGACTGGACTCACTTGAACAAAGTATGAACACATTCTTACATCCATATTACAGCTGTGAGTCCCGGCCTGACTGCTGATCTGATGACCTGAACTAACAGCTGTCACGTCAGGCCTGGACTCACGGACATAATACGGATGCCAAAATGCGTTCGCTTTACAGGCGTGCAGAACCAGCCTTAGGCCTGGAGAAAACAGAATCTTTGCAGGAACCTTTATTGTACCATCTTATAGTAACATTCTCTTTCCATAGCAACTAAACACAGCGTAACTTTTATTGGCATTCGTCATGTTTTTCTTTTTCATACATTTTGCTACCTTGAAGTCTGTAGTGCAATATAAAATTCACTTCATACCTTTTTTTTTTTTTTTTTTTAGGTCAGTAGTGTTTTTTTATTTTATTTTTTCAAAACACAACATGCCCTGGGCATTTTTTTTTTTTAATTTATTTATTTTTTAAATTTCAATTAATTTGCCAAATAATTAATTCCCCACTGTGTAAATAAGCCCTAAGGGGCCATTCACAGAGTCGTTTTCACGCTTATTCTGACACGGAAATGTGGGTCCCATTGGTTTTAGTGAAAACCAACCTAGAATAAAACAGAGTGATGTGCCGCTTATTGACACGCATTCAGTATAGAAGTATAGAAGTCATATTGGGAGCCACAGGCAGGTTAGCTTCCTATGACATTCATGTCCATATAATAACAGAATGCAAATGGACAACAAGGATCTGCCGACGATTTTTGCTGCAGAGTCCGCAGCAGACCAATGGTTTCATGTGAGCGTTTTTTGTTTTTTTTTTTTGCATCTGTTCTACCTTTACTTTTATACCTAAGGCCAGGTAGACGCTGTGTTTTTGCTGTCTGTTTAACGGATCAATGTAATGGAAAAAATGGATGCATTTGTGTGCTTCCGTTTTTCCATCGATTTCCATGATAAAAACAAAGGGCTCAAAATACATCAGTTTTTTAGCGTGCAAAAAACATTGTCGTTGACGTTTTTGTCCACGCTAAAAAGCACACAAAGGCATCTATTTTTTTTCTGCTAAATGGACAGCAAAAACGCAGTGTGAACCCAACCTTATAGAATGACTGCTGTCCAATAAAAATGGCCGTCATTTTGACAGTGTGTAAACATAGCTTAAGCCTGGTATCACACACTTTCACACATTTTTGTGGCCTTTTTCTTTATTTTATTGCAGCATTTTTTGTGCCCACGTGTTACTCCAAAGCGATAGCGATTTTTCACTTTCGCCAATTACCGATAAACGATTGCAAACCAGAGCTTTTGGGAACACCGTTCTACATGGAGCGATAGTCGTTAATTAAAATTGTAATTCCGATCATAATTACGATCATTTACCCCGTTTGATCCTAGCAAACGAACAAACAATGTGTACATACACCGAAAGATTAGCGAAGGATCAATAATGATTTTAGGGTGGGCTCAAAAGATGAGATCAACAACTCATAAACCATTTTTTTTTTTTTTTTATCGTTGCCTGCATACACACAGATTATTGCTTAAATTCAAACAATAAAAGCAAAATACGGCCGTAATTTTGAGAGAAAATAAAACATTGCGTTAACTCTGCTTACCATCTGCTTTTGCAAAAAGCAATGGGCACGTTTATTATTTATATGGTCAGAATCAATTTAGGACGTTTTTCTATATGATGTGCTCTGACGGCCAATTTCCCCATTGACTTAATTGGAGCACATTATTACATTGAAAATACAGCAGTATTTTTACCTCACAATTACGGCCATATTTTTGTATTGTTTGACTGTCACTTAAAAGAACCTTTGACCTGTCAGTGCTGAGAACTCTACCAATCATAATATATAACCAGGAGAAGCGTTCGGCCGTGCACTTCCTTCCTGGGCTCCACTTGTCGCAGGGGGAGGGCTCTATACTTACAAAGGCCTCTCCCGGTTATATCTAACGATTGATGGAGGTCTCTGCACCAACACCACAACTGATCAAAACTTTTAACACAAGATATCAAAAGTTTTAGTGACAGTATCACTTTCCAGCATGTGGTAAAATCTCGCATTACCTAAATACATAGCTTTTTTTTGTTTGCTTGGCAGCGTGGCAGACAAGTCACATGTACAAAATGTTACTAAATAATTTGCTTACATGACTAAATGAAACAGATACAGAGTACTATAGTTCCAGAGAAAAGGGGAAGAGATTTTGGCTCTTATGCTGTATGGAAAGTGAAAGCAGTGACCCGACTGACGGCTGCCACTTTGCTCTTGCACCATATTCTTCTAATTTCCCCTATTGTGGGAATAGGACTTAGGTGTGTTTGTCCTTTTTAGAGATGAGCGAACCTAAAGTACCTATTACACGGGGCGATGGAAGGGAGCAAACAACCACTGTCATCTTCCCCTTTGCTCCTCGTTCCCCGCTTGCTGCTGGTGCTGTCACACGCAGCGGCGAGTGGGTAAAAGCCCGGGGGGGTAGCTGCAAAGGGGCTGCCCGGTGATTGCTAGATTGTCAGAATCGGACAGAATTGCGGACGTGTGAATAGGGCCCTAAGGCCCTATTACTCCAAGAAATTATTGGCCGTACTTGGCTGATTATCGGCTGTTAAGGCTGATAATCACTTGGCGTAATAGCTCCTGTAAAAGGTCCTTTTACACAGAAAGATTATCTGACAGATTTGAAGCCAAAGCCAGAAACAGACTATAAACAGAGATCAGGTCCTAAAGGAAAGCCTGAGATTTCTCCTCTTTTCAAATCCCTTCCTGGCCTTGGCTTCAAATCTTTGGCAGATAAACTGTCAGATAATCTTTCTATGTAAATGGACCCTAAAAGGCAACAATCAGCCGACATGCGTGATGTCGGCTGACCCTTGTCTGTCAACATGTTGAAACAAAAAATACCAACGGTCTTCTGGCCTTCGCTACGAGTAATAGGAGCGGCGGCAGCAGACCGCCACCATCTCTAACGGACTACCCGGACAAGATCATTCGGGGAACCCCTCCTGTAGCTCCCTCTTCCTCTTACCCGCTCACTGTCTGCGCATGTGATAGTGCCAGCAGCGAACAAGTAACGAGAAGCAAGCAAACGCTGATCTGACTATTCAGCCCTCGCTTTTTCCTCCAGATCAGCCTGTGTAATAGGGGCTTTAGAGTAGAGCAGGAGTGTTAGTAATGATAATATTTGATAGTAATACTTGTTATTAGTACACCACCTATTATCATATTGTGCAAACACTCTTCATCGTCCACCCTTCCTCCTCCTTGGGCTGTCGAAATATGAAAAGTTGAAGATCATAGATAATGTATTCTACACACTTTTCCTTTTGAATACTAGGTGAACCACTTTTCTATTTCTATTACAGAGTTCTTGTGGTTTTGCACATGTGGTGTTTTACCTTAGCACCAAATATGCATTTAAAGTGAATATTATACATCCTCGTTTTCAATTTGCAGTTTTCTGCTATAAGTCCTAGAACTGCTGCAATAGTTTTGATACCATGGCAGGTACCATGGTAAGTTTGGCACTGCCCCTCCTACCATCGTTCTCAATGATGATGGAAGATTGGTATGAAAGACTGCATATTTGGTGTGGTCATGACGTTGTGTAGGTCTACTTTTCTTAAAGGGGTAAAAGTAATTAACTGGTTTCAAAAAGTTATGTAGATTTGTAATTTTTAACTTTAATTTAAAAACTCAGCAAAGCAGCAGAGAGCACTGTGTCAGATTGGAAAGAATACACCACTTCCTGCAGGACATACAGCGGCTGATAAGTACTGGAAGGCTTGGGAATTAATTTTATTTTTTTTGTAATTTGTATATTACAAATCAATATAACTTTCTAGACACCAGTCCATTTAAAGAATTCTTTTTCACCGGAGTAACCCTTTAAGAGTGTATTCACATGTGGCAGTATTTCGATGTTTCTGTCTTCTGTGTTTCTATCTATCTTTTTGTGCTGCACAACCACAACATTTATGTGCATCAAATGGGTTTTCAGTTGCATACATTTTTTAAATTAATCTGCCATGTGTGAACATTTAGGCCAGGTTCACACTAGCCTAATGTGGTGGTACTTTTAAGGTCGTATTTTTGCCAAAAGTTAGTGATATTATGGCTTTGCAAATAGTATTGTATTAAGCTAGCGTGAAGTCTGCCCATACACCTGAAAGTGTACCTGTCGTTATAACTTTCCAAATCTAAACCAAAAGTAGATGTGATTTAAAGAAAGTTTGCAATTTACTTTTTTTTTTTTTTTTTTTTTTTTGTTATGATGGAAAACAAGGCACTTCCTGTTTTCTGACTTTTTTTTTTTTCCCTCAAAGAATCAGAAAACAGGAAGTCCAGTGTTTCCCAGGCCATCTAACACTTACAGAGAGAAGACAGTCATGTGACTGACAGACACATTGAGCCGTGACTCTCTGTACTGGCCAGAAATCCTGTTTAGTCTGTTTTGTTTTTTGTTTTGGTTTTTTACAACCAGCACAAGTCAGAAAATCTGCCTTCAGGAGACTGGACCTGGATTTCTGGTAAGTTCAGCTTTGTTTTACAGCATGGTAACAAAAGGAAAAAAAATGTATATTGCAAACTTGCTTCTTATCACATCTACTTTTTAGATTTTGAAAGTTATAACAGTGACACTTTAACCCTTTAGCGACCCTGGACGTACCCGTACGTCCAAGGCGGCCTTCATGTGTTCAGAGCGGGGCCGCACTCTGAACCACCGCGCTCCTGGGTGCTGCTCGTAGCCCGGGACCGTGGCTATTAGCGGACACGGTCCGATCACCGTGCCCGCTAATAAAGTAATTGGATGCAGCTGTCAAAGTTGACAGCTGCATCTGATTACTTGATGCAGCTGTTCCCTGGTGTCTAGTGCGGTCGATCACTCCTCCGGGACAACGTCCCAGAGGAGCAATCCACACGTCTTACTCCTTCCGGGGTCAGCGCCGTAATGGCGCTGATCTCGGCTCGGCACTCGATTGCTCCGGCTGCAGCAGCCGGAAGCAATCAATGTGCCTAACTCATCTATCTATGCAGCATAGATCTGTATGAGAGATCAGAGTACTTATACTAGAAGTCCCCCATGGGGAATAACCCTTACCCCAGGGGGGCTTCTAGTATAAATGTAAAAGAAAAAAACAAAGTGTTATTATCAATAAAAAAGCCCCCTCCCCTAATAAGTCAGAATCGCCCCCCTTTTCCCATGTTATAAATAAAAATAAACAAACATGTTTGGTATCGCTGCGTGCGTAATCGCCCGAACTATTAATTAATCACATTCCTGATCTCGCACGGTAAACGGCGTACGCGCAAAAAAAAAAACCAAAGTGCAAAATTAAGCATTTTGGTCGCATCAAATCCACAAAAAATGTAATAAAAAGCTATCAAAAAGTTGCATATGCACAATCAAAATACTGATAGAAAGAACACATCATGGCGCAAAAAATTAATTCTGACGCAGTCCCATAGACCAAAACATAAAAGCGTTATAAGCCTGGGAATAGAGCGATTTTAAGGAACATATATTTAACAATGGTTTGAATTTTTTACAGGCCATCAGATACAATGAAAGTTATACATGTTACATATCGTTGTAATCATAACGACTTGAGGAACATATATAACAAGTCAGTTTTACCCCAGGGTGAACGGCGTAAAAACGAAAAAATAAATAAATAAATAAAGGAAATGAGCTTTTTTTTTTTCAATTTCACCACACATTGAATTTTTTTCTGGTTTCGCAGTGTAGTTTATGAAAAAATTCTGCCTGTCATTGCCAAGTACAATTAGTGGCGCAAAAAATAAGGGCTCATGTGGGTCTCTAGGTGGAAAAATGCAAGTGCTATGGCCTTTTTAAAGGGGTTATCCAGCGCTACGAAAACATGGCCACTTCCCCCTACTGTTGTCTCCAGTTCAGGTGCGGTTTGCAATTAGGCTCCATTTACTTCAATGGAACTGAGTTTCAAAATCCCACCCAAACTCAGTTCCATTGAAGTAAATGGAGCCTAATTGCAAACCGCACCTGAACTGGAGACAACAGTAGGGGGAAAAGTGACCATGTTTTTGTAGCGCTGGATAACCCCTTTAAGCACAAGGAGGGAAAAACGAAAACGCAAAAATTTAAATTGGGCCCCGTCCTCTAAGGGTTAAGGTCCCCTTACACTTTATACCAAAATCATCTGAACCCACTACTGGCAGTAGGTTCAGCCATCAGTATCAAGTATTTTCCTCCCATGCGTAAGTGTGTTTCTGTGGCATATTTTTCACATTGTCCATGAGAAGTTCTTGAATCACCTGGCTAGTAATAGAGGGGAAAGACACATAATAAAACAAATCTCCAAAAATACTACAAAAAAAAAGAAAAAAAAAAAAAAGCTGCAGAAAAAATGTGTGTAATGATAATAGCATGTCCTATTATGCTAACTAGGTGAAGGGATCACCACTAGGACCCTGTTTGGTCTGAAATGGTAAGCTTGGGTCAGGGGTCCCCCTTCCTCTGCCCTTTTGTGTCCTATTCAGTGATTAACTAACTAAGACCCCTTTAATTTTTTATTTTCTGAATTCAATATTGTTTCGCTCATGGTAGCCAGATCAATGTTTTGCGCCTCCTGACTTGGACACAGCTGAGAACATCTGTATCAGATTTATAAATCTGGTTTGTAAGCATTTTTTTTTTTATATATATATATATATATATATATATGAAAACTCCAATTTTTATATTTAAAGGTTTATCCATAAATAGTAAGTGTTGATGCACGGCTCATATTGGACAGCAGAGTCTCTTCTATCACAGGGAGTGCAGGCAGTGAAACAGCCAATCAGACTTCACCTTAGAATCGGGGTCATCCATTTGGTTGCACTGGATATACCTTTTGAACTCGGGCCTATGTCATTTCTGCAGGTAGAGACTTGATCATTAAAGATGTTGGCCAAATTATAGTAAAATTATTCAGTGTATAGTATTAGTAAGTGTACACACTGGGGGAGATTTATCAAACATGGTGTAAAGTGAAACTGGTTCAGTCGCCCCTAGCAACCAATCAGATTCCACCTTTCATTTTCCAAAGAGTGAGGAATGAAAAGTGGAATCTGATTGCATACTGCATGTATGTTTTTTTTTTCCCATCTTCTGGATTTCCCCTTTACATTCTTTAATAGAAATCCTTGAATAACATGATCACATCACCTGTAATGAGAGAAACAAAATGTGTCTGATGAAAGACAAAGGCCTGTGTTCACACACTGTAAAAGCTAAATATAATCGTAAAATAGATATAAAATGTGGCCATGTTTTGGACCTAAACATCTGTATACACACACATTGTAAAAGTACATATATTTTTACAATGTGTACACAGACTGACATTGTTCCTTCCAGTACTTATTAGCTTCTGGATGTCTTGCAGGAAGTGGTGTATCCTTTCCAGTCTGACACTGTGCTCTTTGCTGCCACCTCTGTCCATGTCAGGAACTGTCCGGAGCAGGAGAGGTTTTCTATGGGGATTTCCTACTAATCTGGACAGTTCCTGACATGGACAGATGTGGCAGCAGAGAGCACTGTGTCAGACTTTAAAGAATACACCACTTCCTGCAATAATACACCACTTCCTGCAGCTGATAAGTACTGGAAGGATTGATATTTTGTTTATAGAAGTAATTTACAAATCTGTATAACTTTTTGACACTAGTTGATTTAAAAACAATTCTTTTTCACCTGAGTACCCCTTTAATGTAACACATTGGATTCATGATACAGCTGTATTTTATACCTATTATACGGTTGTGTTATGCTTTTATTTTACTGTGTGTGAGCCACTGTTCCTGTTCCCCTCCTAGTTGTGGATAAAAATACAGACCAAATACTGATGCATGAAAATGACTGTAATCAGTATTCAGAAAACATGAAAAAATATTACAATTTGGCTGTGGTGTAAAACAGTGGTCTTCAACCTGTGGCCCTCCAGCTGTTTCCATACTACAATTCTCAGCACACCTGGACAGCCAGGGGCAGGTTAGGGAACCCTGGTCTATAGGATCTGTGCTGATCCTCTGTGGTGGGAAATGTTGGTGCATCATTGAAGCCCGGACATCTGTTAATGTTTAGTGGGTAGTTAGGATTCTCATGAAATTATATGATTGTTTCTAATGTTTTTTACAAACAGTGTTGGTTGTTGTTTTCTACTTTGACACTTTGTGTGTGTTTGTGTGAATGTGATGTTTGTAAGATCTTCACCATCACTTTGACTACAACTTGCACATCAAAGCTACTTAAGTGTGTGAAATGCGCGTGCCATTGTTTTTATACTGCGCATTTTAAATCCCCCCCCCCCCCCCCCCCCAATCCCCAGAGTAAGAGACCTCACCTATTCTGAGAGCGTTGCTGAGGAAAGCTTCATTGAATGGTGCAAATATTTGTCCATGACCGCAATACTTTCAAAAGAGTGAAATATGGAACATTTGAGGCTACCCTCGGAATGCCACAATAACAGAACAATATGCAGTGTGAACATATCCTGAAATTACTGCACCAATTTGTTTGGTACAACTTCTTACCTTTTCCTGAACCCGAACGATCGGCATTTGATTAGCGGGGGCTGCTGAACTTGGATAAAGCTCTAAGGTTGTCTGGAAAACATGTATACAGCCAATGACTATATCCATGTTTTCCACATAGCCTTAGGGCTTTATCCAAGTTCAGCAGCCACCGATAATCAAATGCCGATCGCTCTGGTTCGGATCTACTCGAACCCGGACCCAGTTCGCTCATCTCTGTCTTGTTCCCCTGTCATGATGGAGGTTGTAGATGTCAGTCATCCAATAGAATGGATTTTTTAACATGAATCTATTTGGTAGATGGTTACTAGGACCAGGGAGCTTGATTTGGTGGTTTCTGTTTGTATGACCAGGAATCGCCATGGTCATGGAGTTTATATAAGGCTTTTTTTTTTTTTTTTTTTTTTTTTTTTTGCAAAAAAATACTGCTTTTCTGAGCAATATTGCTACATTTAAAACTACTGTACTTCTGTATCACGAAGTCCTTATACGAGTTCCACAAAACATATAAAACCCCCCCATAAAACTATACACCACAATCACAGTACACCACAGCACTAACACCCTGACCTAATAATTCAGAAACTGGGATTCCCCATCTGACATTACATTTTTGTTAGGCATGAGAACCAGCTGTATGACAATAATGCGACAACAGCCTGTGTGCACTGCACTCGTCTCTATGGAAGTAGCCATAATAAGAGCAATGCTGGCCATAGATGGTCAAATGTCTGGCTGTCACCGCAGAGCTTGTGAAATGCCAGCACAGTGTAGCTCCATTCCTTCTCTTTTTCCAGTGAGAAAAGGGAAGGCTCGCTCAGTCATTCTGAGATTTTACAGCATGTTGTAAATTCTATTTTGATAGTCTCATAGTCATAAGTGTTCTCTGTATCCTGCTATATGGTTTGATTATTTACTTGATCCTGCAGAAAAAAAAATCTAAGACCTGATCAGCATCCTTAAAGGGATATTCCAGACATAGTTAAATTTGTATGCTACCAACAGCAGTGGATTTTTTTAAACAAAACGGTGACTTGTAGCACAAATAAGATGGGGAGAAAAATAATAAAACACCAGTAGATTTTTTTTTTTTTTTTTTTTTATATGCCAGACACAAACAGCACTTAACAGGGTCCATTGAGTTTCTGGGATGGTGTCTGGCATTGTACAGGACTGAATGCTGCACCGTTTTTTGTCTGGTATTCTTAACAGGGCCTCCAAGGCAGGTGTGAACCCAGCCTAAAGGCCCTATTACACGAAGCGATTATCAGCCATATTTGTCCTATTATGGGCGATAGTCACACACTTACTAGCTCGCTGTCAGTGCTAGTAATAGCGCCGGCAGCGAGCGGGGAACGAGCAGCAAACTAGCGCTGACCTGACAGATTGGCGCTCACTTCCTCCCAAAGATTGCCTTGTGTAATAGCCAATAAGTTTTGAAGGGTGAATTAACAGAACTTAAGCTTAATGACAAATATTCTATTTTAAGTCCTCATTTTGATATATTTATGTTAGTGGAAAAATTGCAAATAGTTTTTCCTTATGTGTCACTACAGTTAGATATTGAAACCTGTCATATGATATAGATTTCCCTAAAATACCTGTTTTTCTATACAATACTAGGGTTTGACATTGTACTATAGATCTTTAGATGCACACACTAGTTTGATGTCTTTTAGTTGCTGAGCAATAGAAACATCCATAGGATACAAGCTTCAATGTGAGCTCCTAGGGGCAAAGTAATAATAAAGTACCTGGCTCTTGGGATTTCCCTGTTTTAGTAGAAGATTTCAGTAGATAGCGTCTGTATCTTCGAGTTAAAGTTTACTTCCTCCTAGCTTACACTTGTTAAAAAGCAGACGAAAATAGAACAATGAGCACTCACTAAAAAAGAAGTCACAAGCCAAAATAGGCCAATGGCCATGTGAGAGTGAGGGGAGACACTGTGGTAGACAAAAATAAACTGCAGCCAGACCAGCCGTGGTACAGAGGTGTTATATTCAGGCAGCTACCTCCTTGGGTGAGGCAGCTGTTGTGTACGTCATGATACCCTTAGTTGTGAATAATGGATTAAGTTAGAGGGCTACCTCAAGGCCTATTGACAGACCGGTACCTTTGAGAAGATGATAATGTTGGACAAATCCAAGATACCAGGTAGCCAATGAATATGGTTATGGGATGTAAAATGACAGCACAAGTCATGCAGTCTTGGATAAGATAATGGCCCAGATTTAACGCAACCGTCTCTAGTTCTTAGATGGTGCAAATGGACGGCCTTCAGGTCTTTCCTATTTACCAACGTGTCAGGCCGATTGATAAATGTGGTGGATCTGAAGACTGTCCAGTGTAAGGGCCAAATTCCACGGGATCGTTCGGATAATCTTAAATCGATCGTATTGAAGCGATAATCGTTCGGTTGAATAGCAGTTAACGATTAAACGACGGATGAGAAATCGTTTAATAAGAAATCGCTTAATATGACCTAGACCTATTTTTATTGTTGCTCGTTCGCAAATCGTTCACATGAAATAAGACGTAGTTCGCAATAGCGATGACAGGACGGCCGCAAGAACAATCATAAGTAACGATCATTGTTCCGTGTAAATGGGTGAACGATTTCAGGTTGTTCGCAATAGTGGTCGTTTGAGATAGTTTATCGTTAACGATTATGCGAACTATAATCGTCCCATGGAATAGGGCACTTAGGTTGGATCAACTGTTAGTTGGCCTAAATGTTGGAGCATTTTCCCTGTGGTCGTACCTGGTTGAAAAGTGGCGAAAACTCATGATAAATGTGCTGCTTGTTGCACAAAACTATTTGTGGTGTAAATTCCGCCAGAGTTTAAAGCACTTACAATAGTGAATCTGGGCCATATTGTATATTAAGGTCCTCATAAAAGATTCCAGGTGTCAAGGTTCACAGGGGCTTGCTTCTCTGCAGGCTGGAGAGGTTGGATGCAGTCCTAGGGAGTCCTGGAAAACATTCATACAGCCATAGGCTGTATCCATGTTTTCCTGGCAGCTTGGGCAGCATCCATCTTCTCCAGCTGCTGGAAGTCAAATGCTGAGTGTTTGCAGAACATTGTCGAACCTGAACAGTTTGGCAGGGCCACTCAGCACTACTTGTAAGGTTTCAATGTTGCCACCTGTAAACTTTATTAGGCAAGTGGGTACTATGCACAGTATGCTAAATTCCACAACCCGTGGCAATCAAAAAGGGTGCAATCGCACGTGTTCCATCACTCAAGGTGACTTCATCAGGAATGAAGTCAGAATGACAGGCAGCATGAAACATAGACAGCCCCCCCCCTTTATGACAATGGTGTATGATTCATTGTAAAACACTCGGGCATACTTTTAAAACCATCTGGTAATGGGACACCGAGTCATCAGGACACTAACTGGTGGCCTCTCCATGTCCTACTGGCAGAAAATGTTGCATCGGAATCCACACTGAAAAATCTCCACCAAAGGAGATATGTTGTGGGTTTTCAGTGCATGTTAATTTCCAACAAAAACCAAAAGGTCTTGTTCATCTAATCCAGAAAAACTTTCTGTACTGTCCATTGCAACCACTAATAGTCAAGTTTCTTCCTCTCTTCCTCTCTGTATTTTCGCTACAGAAAGATGGGCTCCATATATAGAATCTGCAGCTAAAGAGACAAGGGGTGAAGCGCTCGTCTGAGTGCTTCTCCCTGCCTGTTCTAGAGATTTGACGTTTATTTGTTTTGTAAAGACAGAGAGACTTAAAATCTTCAGCATTTAAAGTGGTAGGAAAGTGAATGAGATTTAATGTACAGCATTACTGCTACGTGCCCGGACTTCTAATGGGGCTTGTCTGTTGTTTTTGATTTCATAAATGCCTGAACCCACAACTTAGAGAACATGGCAAAGGTGTGAACGGAGCCAGGGCTTGTGTAATCCTGACTTTTGCAATATTTCTATTGATTTCTAGTGATAATGGAGCTGAAATGAAAAGTGAAAGCAAGCAACCTGTGGCAGGCGGCCACCACAACCCACACAGGGCTGTATAGGCCCGAGCTTACTGACAATCACTGTAGATATTACATAAACATGTCGATTTTTGTAACAGTACATAGAAAAACATAGGCCCAGAATGATTACGCTGGTTAATAGTAAGATTCTCTGTGTTGCCCATAGCAACCAATCAGAGCTCAGCTTTCATTTCTCAAATGGCTTTGGTAAAATAAAAGCTTAGACCTGATTGGTTGCTATGGGCAAATCCATAGTTTTTGTATGTAATAAGTCTAGACTATAGTATGGATGCAGATGAACAAGTAGCAGAGGTGTTAAAGGGGTGTATGACAAAGTTACTAGCCAATGGGGGTGGCCCTAGCGATCTAGAGAACGGGGACACTTGGAATGTCCGAGTGACTTTATCGGATCGGATTATCTCTTTTAAGAGTGAAAACTTGTTCTATAATAAAGCAAGGATTATAAATATATTGTCTGGAAGACCCAACAAGTTAAAAAATAAACCCATAAAAAATAGCCGTGATATGAGCCCATAAATGGCCTTGGTTTAGTCAGACACTGTTGCAGCTACCAACTCTCACTTTTATTTTTTTCCCGCTTTATTAAAAGATATTGCTTCTCTCCGCTCAGGTATCTTACCCCCATATTATACTGGTTTTCTGCTTTATGAGCAGTGCCCTACAACCTAGCTTTTACCTCAGTAGTCACAATGCTGCCATTAAAGCAGTTATTGGCAGCATTGAGTATTTGCCCTAACCCTGCAGTAGTAAGGGTCCTATAAGGGCCAGTTCACACTGAGGAATCAGCACTGCATTTCAGCACTGAATCCATCAGTGTCTCCTTTCACATTTCCGTACAGAATTTCGCCACAGGTGATTCCGGGTAGAACACTTTCCTTGTGAATTCCACTCAAATTCCACTAGAACACTATGTGCGGAACACTTTCCTAGTTGATTTGGCACTGATGAACTGTGAACTGGCCTTTAGGGCCCTATTACACGGGACGATTATCGTGCGAAAAATCGTTATATCATTCGAATTTGAACGATAATCGTTCTGTGTAATTGCAGGCAACGATCGAGAAATCGTTCGTGTGTCATTGATAGTTGATTTAGATCTGAACCTAAAATTATTGTTAAACGTTCGCTAATCATTCGCTGGAATTCCACATTCGCTGGAATTCCACATTCGTTCTCTCACCATTTTACCACTAGGCACCTGTGGTCTGGGGGGTATGGCGGTGTTATCCAGTCACAGTATGGCAGTATTGTTCAGGTCTGGTAATAAATGTGACGCCTGGAGCTATTACCTACCAATCCTGTGGTGAGAATTCCTTCAGACAATATGCAGACCGCTCTAATCATTGATTCAATGTGGAAATTTGTTTACGTTTTGTGCAGTTAAAACCATAAAAAACCTGATTTAGATAATGTTTATCCATGTGGCCGAAACCAGGCTCCCATTTCTTCCTCAGTAGTCATGTGCTGTTACCAGGATTAGTGGCCATACCCCTATTGGTTACCGGATGAGGGTCTGGTTTCAGCTGCATGTGGTGACGTACAGTAAATGTGGGAATGCGGCCTAAGACTGATCAGGTATCAATATGATGTTCAGAAACTAGAAAATCATGGGGCGACTTGAGGTCTAGTGCCTAGGGCGGCAGCAGCTGTTAATACGGCCCTGGGTACTGGGCCACAAATAGTGAGATGACTGTAGGGGTACATACACAAGTGTGTCCACCACTGATGGGCTGTGTTGGTGGCTGTAAGTCACAGAAAGAGAAAACAATACAAAGATGAGGACTTGGAAAGGACTAGAATTAATGTAATGAATTAATAGGGGACACCTTTTTCTATGGGTGCTAAGTAAAGTACAGTGTAACTGGTTGCATCTGAAATGACCATGTTGCTAGTCCCTCTGGCTACCATGGAAAGGGAAATAAGTCCACACAAGGTTGAAATGCAACATTGAAATGTAAGAGGCACCCATGCAGCTCCGCTCCCATTCATTGACTCCTCTGTTGTGCTTTATTTCCTTGTGATTGGTATGCAGAGAGGAAACATTTGCTAGGAGTTCTAGTTATACAATGCAAATCAGCTCCTGGTGGAATTGCTCTTCAAGCCTGCACATCCTTTATCACTACTAGGTGTGGATTACACCGTTACATTGACCTACTTTACAGCTTTTTGTCTATAGAATGGGTTCCTCCACAAGTACAATAAAGATGGTCGCAGAGTTGAGGTATGGATATGTGGAGCATTGCCAGATCCAGCTATCCAGGTATCTGTATATTAGGTGAATAGTAGCTAAACTGGCTGACCATCCAATGGCGCAGATTTTAAAAAGGATTGGGTAATTTGGATGTCAGTATGCCCAATCCTTAGTTTTTATGGGAGAAAAGCTACAGCCAGAGGTATCTGGCAGTGGCTTATTCCCCTTTCTCTGTGCATGTCTATAAGGGTCAGAATAGGTTTAAGCCAAAGCAGAACTACTGGTATTAGAGGGCTCTAGGTCACTTCCCGAAAGGATATAGGAGAAAAGAAAAATAGGCAAGAGGCAGCGCCTTATGTTATACCAAATTCAAGACTTGTCTTTTAGCCACTTTGGCTTTGTGCATGTCACCCCCAACTGTTGGGATACAGGTGGTCCCAGATAAGGAGGTTCAGCCAGTGGAGTTGTCCTGTAGATTTGGAGGGGTTGCAGATAGCAAGCTTGAGTACAAGAACTGGATGCTCCCAGATAGCGGCCGTGAAGCAAAGCATAAGAATAAAGCATGGTGGCCAAAAGCTGTACCATTTATTTTTATACTTCCTAGAAGGAGTCCTGTTGTGGGAAAGGGCTAGCCAGGCAAGTAAGATGGTCCTGGAAACAGGCAGAGGTGGGACTGGTGCCGATGTCAGTAGTAGGCTGACAGCCAGAAAGCAGAGTTGGGTTCAGGAACGAGAGTCATGGCATCAGGTACAAGCAGAAGAGTCAAGGCAGCTGGCACTAGTTTTGAGTTGGCTCTGTCAGATGAGTTGTGGCTGGTAGTACATGTTAATGGTCAGCAGTCTTAAGGATCCTATTCCCATTTGAGAAAAGTGAGCAGAACTTCATGTATGATGATGTCTGGGGAAATAAGGATCAGTCATGTTACTATTCAGCACCCAATCCTGTTGATCTCTAAGCTGGAGGCACAAATAGCAGTCTAGTTCAAATATTGAAGGATCAGTATGGTGTATAAGGGTCAGGGAGAGGTAGACACATTTAGGACAAATTATTCTCATATCTTTGCTGTGGAAAACAATACTTTTGCACACACACCAATGAGTGGGTGGATAGGCCTTAATTGGGGAAGGGGGGGGTCCTATAAAGTTGGTAAAATTAACCTCTGAACCGTGACCCTGCAGTGCAGTAAAGACCAACTGCCAGTACTAGTGGGACAGATCAGGAGAATGCAGTTAGAGTGAGTATGAGTGACCCACCATGGTAGATGTTTTTAGTGATGTCTCTTCTAATCATCCATCTGACAATGTCTATTTTTACTGTAATCCTGAAATCCTTGCAGTTCCCATTCTCTCCACTATCCTATTCTATCTGTAATGATAAAAAAGAAGCCTGCAGGGAAGTGAACTGTTCAGCATTACAGCCAAAGGAGATTCAAGCAAACAGAAAAGACAATGGTGATCACAGCTCAGCCTCTTCCCCTGATGAATGATCCCTGCAAAGGTCACAGAGTATGCCTAGTAACTAGAGATGAGCGAACCTGGAGCATGCTGGAGTCCATCTGAACCCGAACTTTAGGCATTTGATTAGCGGTGGCTGCTGAAGTTGGATAAAGCCCTAAGGCTATGTGGAAATCATGGATATAGTCATTGGCTGTATCCATGTTTTCCAGACAACCTTACAGCCTTATCCAACTTCAGCAGCCACCGCTAATTAAATACCAAACGTTCGGATGGACTCGAACCCGAACCCTGTTCGCTCATCTCTACTAGTAACCTTTTTTTTCATTCAGGTCAATGGGACAGCTTCTATCTATTGAATTTGAAGATTGAATTTTAAAAAATTGCAAACAGAAAAGAGAGAACTTGAAAGAAGGTGTCTAAGCATCTTTAGCTGGGTTTACACTTAGTTTTCGCAGTCTGTTTAATGTATCCGTTTTTAAATTTGGTTACTTTTAACTTAAAAAAAAAAATCAGTTTTGATCTTTTTTTTTTTTTTTAATAATGGAAGTCTATTGAAAAAACGGATCCAAACGGAATGCACACAATTGCATCTGCTTTTTTTTCTTTCATAAAACGTATATGTTAAATCGTGGTGTAAACCCAGCCTTACTTTGGTTAAGAAAAAAAATTGGATAGTTGGAGGTTATACTTGGACCCTCTGTGTACTGATCGCCATTCCCATTTGAGAAAATCAGGAATTATTATGTGTATGAAGGCCTACTGAGTTTTCCCCAACAGATCATATCTGGGGAAATAAGGATCAGCCTTGTTTCTATTCAGCACCTAATCCTTGTTTTCAAAGCTGGAGGCACAAGGTCTGGGTAGTATATATATATATATATATAGTGGTGCCTTGGATTACGAGCATAATTCGTTCCGGGACCGTGCTTGTAATCCAAATCCACTCTTATACCAAAGCAAATTTTCCCATAAGAAATCATTGAAATGTAGACAATTGGTTCCACAACCCAAAAATCATTTTATAATCATTATAGCATCAGTGTGTATAGCTAAGTGTAAGTGCAGGTACATTATAGCAGGAATGGAGAGGATGGGAAACACAAGGACTGACAGAGACTGCAGGGAGCATGAAGGAATGAGCAGGGCAGATGTGGACACAGTATAGCAGCACTCTCTGTCCGGGGAGAGAGGGGTTACAGCTATAAAGAGATTACCCCCACAGTCCTGTCCCCTGATGCAAGCCCCAGCCTGAAGTGGATCTGCTATAAATTGGAAGGTGAGAGAGACTTCCTGGGTCAGAGTACAGTGCTGTAGACCCAGCTATGCAGGCCTTGCCCCTCCCCCACTCGCACTCCCACCCAATACCAGGAGCTCTTAATCCAAAGCAATGCTCTTAAACCAAGTCACAATTTTGAAAAACTGTGAGCTCTTGCAAAACGCTCTTAAACCAAGTTACTCTTAAACCAAGGTACCACAATATATAAATATATATATATATATATATATATATATATATATATATATATATATATATATATATATACAGTGAGTCCAAGAAGTATTTGATCCCTTGCTGATTTTCTTTGTTTGCCCACTAATAAAGACACTATCCTTCAGCACTTTTAATGGTACATATATTCTAACATGGAGAGACAGAATATCAAGAAAAAAATCCAGAATATAATTTTAAAGAATATATTTTAATTAATTTGTATTTCAATGAGGAAAATAAGTATTTGATCCCTCTTGCCAAACACACTCAATACTTAGTGACAAAGCCTTTGCAAGCACAGCGGTGAGACGTTTGTTGTAGTTAACCACAAGTTTAGCACACACACCAGGGGGAATTTTGGCCCACTCTTCTTTGCAGATTCTCTCTAAATCATGAAGGTTGGTGGGCTGTCGCTTGGCAACTCTGACCTTCAGCTCCCTCCATAGATTTTCGATCGGATTGAGGTCTGGAGACTGGCTGGGCCACTCCATGACCTTAATGTGATTTTTCTTGAGCCAATCCTTTGTTGCCTTTGCTGTATGTTTAGGTTCGTTATCATGTTGGAAGACCCAACCACGGCCCATTTTCAGAACCCTGGCAGAGGGGAGGAGGTTGTCCCTCAGGATTGTGCGGTACATGGCTCCATCCATCTTCCCAGTGATGTGGTGAAGTAGCCCTGTACCCTTGGCAGAGAAACACCCCCAAAACATTATGCTTCCACCTCCATGCTTGACGGTGGGCACAGTGTTCTTGGGGTCATAGGCAGCATTTTTCTTCCTCCACACATGGCGGGTGGAGTTGAGGCCAAAAAGTTCAATTTTGGTCTCATCTGACCACAAAACCTTCTCCCAATAACTTGGTTCATCTTTCAAATGATCATTGGCATACTTGAGGCGCGCCTCCACATGTGCTCTCTTCAGCAGGGGTACCTTTCGGGCACTGCAGGATGTGAATCCATTGTTGCGCAAAGTGTTGCCAATTGTTTCCTTGCAAACTGTGGTCCCAGCTGCCTTCAGGTCATTTCCTAACTCCTGCCGAGTGGTTGCAGGACGATTTCTGACTGTTCTCAGCATCATTGCCACCCCACCAGGCGAAATCTTCTTTGGAGCATTGGGCCGAGGTCTGTTGATTGTCATGTTATACTCTTTAAACTTTCTGATAATTGCACCAATAGTTGTTACTTTCACATCCAACACCTTACTAATCTTTTTGTAGCCCATTCCAGCTTTGTGAAGGTCAACAATTCTGACTCTGAGGTCCTGTGACAGCTCTTTGGTTTTACCCATGTTGGAGACTTGAAATCTGTGTGATCTGTCTGATTCTGTGGACAGTTGTTTTTCACACAAGTGATTAGTGAGAACAGGTGGCTTCAGGTCAGGTAACAAGTTGATTGGGAGTGTCTAACTGGTCTGTAAAAGCCAGAACTGCTAATGAATACTAAGGGATCAAATACTTATTTCACTCCATGAAATACAAATCAATTAATATATATTCCTTAGATTTATTTTCTGGATTTTCTTTTTAATATTCTGTCTCTCCATGTAAGAATACATCTACCATTAAAAGTATAGAATGATCATGTCTTTATTAGTGGGCAAACAAAGAAAATCAGCAAGGGATCAAATACTTCTTGGACTCACTGTGTGTGTGTATATATATATATATATATATATATATATATATATATATATATATATATATATATATATATATACACACATCATCTGGTCAGCCCTAGGAACAGGTTTACTGTTGACTGTACATATAATAATAAATAGGCAGCGGTCACTTATAGGCTATGTTCATACAACGTCAAAAATAGAGAAAAGGCGGACGATTTTGATATTTAAAAAAAGGTAAGTTTTTGCCGCGCTTTAACTGACTGCAATGGCAATGCATTGAAGTCAATGGAAAGACACAATGCATTGAATAATGGAAGTTTTTGCCGTGGATGTCAAAATAATGAACATGATCATTATTTTTCGGACGTCTTTTGCAAACAGCGGATGTTTATTAGTTTTTCTTTTTCCACCGTTCTTTCTCCGTTTTTACTATTAAATTCAACCCCAAACTAAAATAATGTGCAAACACCAGTCATTGGACTAAGGGGAGGACAGACAGCTAAATAATGTCCGTTATTTTAGACTCAAAATGACGGAAGTCATTTTAAACGGAGCTGAAAAAAACGTTGTGTGAACATAGCCATACTGTGTCACAGTTTAACATGACATATCCCCTGAAAATGGGTTGATCAAAGCGCGTTCTGCTACTGATCCCCAGAGATCAGATGTAATCTGGCATCAAGTGCGCAATTCCACTACAGCCTCACCACAAGAGAGATGCAGGATTACACAGGCCATATGCCTGGACGTCAGGGCTTCTTCAGAGAGAGAGAGACGCTCTTTGTAGATTCTTTCCGCTCCAGCTAATTAATGGCGGCTGCTAATGAGACCCCCCCCCCCCATATTAACCCAATATTCCCCAGAACAGCTTGACTAGACTAGACAAGACAACCTTTTGTATTTAAATGTTCTTAGTCTTTAATTAGAAATGAAGGTAATGAAGACATCGGCCGACCTTTTAATAAGAAATGTCGGAATACAAGCAAGTCAGATTGGGTCCGATTGTTACATTATATCCTTCACAATATTTCCTATTCCTTTTCGTTTTGTTACTATGGGATATTGTAAGGACAGTGACATTGCTCATTGACTTGGAGGACAATGATTTACCTTGACAACTGTTGGTTATGTAACTGTTAGTGCTGCTATTGTATCCTGGAAGTAATGTACAGTATATCCACAATGCCTTGTATTTCTTAAGGTTTTAGTCCTTAAGATAGATGTGTTTTTCTATCTTACCCTTTTGCAGTCTTTTTTTTCCCACTTCAATGTCAATTCATTGTATATATTAACTCAGTCATTGTGTTGACTACTCCCAATAGCACTTTGCAGTCCCCCTCCGGCTACCTGTACTGGCATATATGTGATTTTATATATCCTACCCTGTGGCTGTATGATGGTGCTCAGCTTCATCTACAGATCCTGTTATAGCCATACGTTGTAGTGGCGCTCACCATTAGAAATCCAGCCGTTATTGTGTAAATTCATAAAACATTCCAGTAGCGAGAGGAGACTGCTTCCGGCCTATGGGCGTTTCACGTGATGTTACACTTTGTCAAAACCATTTTTAATGGTAGATGCTGCTACAGCTTATTATTTATTTATTTATTTATTTTAGTTTAGCATAGAGTCCGGTCTAGTCCCAAAATGCGTATTTTTTTTTTTTCTTTCCTGTTTGGTATTGTGGCAAAAAATTTGTAGTTATGCAGCTGGAGAGCTGCCTGTGAGTGAAGGTGGGCATTGGAAATGAGCGAACCTCCAGCACCTGTGGCAATTGGTTACCGGTGGCTAAAGAAGTTGGATGCAGACTGTGTTTTGCCAGCAGGCTTAGGGCTGCATCCAGCTTTTTCAGACACCGGCAATCACTGATCTCTAATGGCCTCCCCTATTAACAGACGTCTCTCTAGCTGTTGCAAAACTACAGATTGTATAATGCTTACTGTAGTACAAATACTGTCCGCTCGGATTCGCTCTTCTCTAGAGGTCATATATGTTTAAAGTTTGTTCGGTCGACAGTTCTCTCCCTATACACATAAATGTTCAGCAGTTTCCCCTTTGAGTGGCGGTTATCCACATCAGCACAGCTCTGGTGCTGCCTTATCCCTCTGAGAACCCTCTGAGGGTGGGAAGAAAAGTCCCAACACTGCCAACCCTTCACTGCACCGACCGATGGTGCTGGAGGCCGTCAGTATGTTATACTGTTGGCTGAACCAACAAGCAGAAGTGGGTTGGGTTAACTTTAGCATAATGAGTTGACATATGAGCACCTTTGAATCTTATATCGTCAGTCAGTATGAAGTGAAGACATTGTACTGAAAATGCAGTCCACTTTGCAGACAGGTTTTAGGCTCATAACGGCCGTTGTGCAAATAACGGCTGTTATGAATTGTGGTCGTTGTTTTTACATAGTGTGAACATAGCCTTAAAGTGTCACTGTCGTATTTTTTTTTTTTAATATATATATTTTTTTTTTTGCAGAAATATAAATAGTACAGGCAATTTTAAGAAACTTTGTAATTGGGTTTATTAGGCATATATGCCATTATCTACATTCAAAAAGACTTTCCCCAGGTCCCCCCTTCCTCCTCTCTCTCATCCACTGCTCATTATCAGGAAATATCAACTCTTTTACATCAGTTAGGCCCTGTGTAACCTATGGAGAGGGGAGGGGAAGGAGGGAGATTAGTCGCCAGCAGAGAGCTAAGGATTACACAGCGGGACCTGTGTGAAAGCCAGCATTCTGCGGACAGTGCTGACTTCAGAGGAGATAGCCCGGTGATGTAGCTGTAAATTAACTCTTTGTTGTCCTGTTTGCTCCGCTCCTCCTCTATACCATGCTGCTTTCTGATTGGACTACAAGTAATGTGATAGATGCCCTTTAAATTGAATACTCCCCCCCTCCTTATAGCAGCGTATTTAAGTCCTATAACGCAACATATACAGATTTGTTGTTCTTGACCACAGAAAAGATGAACAATAACCATTGTGGCAAAGAGACCACATTGGCTTACCACCCAGACACACATAGGGTAGAGGATTCTGGGCAGAAGTAAGATATATTAATATATGTATTTCATATACTCTGTTAGAGTCAGAATCACTTGGAATTGAAAGTGAAACTTCTTTGGTGAATCCTTGAAAAAAAAAAAACACACCCTTAGCCACAACGTACCTCACCGAGCAGCAACATCCTTCTATTAAAAAGCTTATTCTTCAGTGTGTTGGCACTCATTGGTACTCATTCTGCAACGTCTTACAATAGGTGAGTAACAAATACATTCCGACTTACAAGAAGATACATTTCAGCAAAGACGTCTTAGGTTCTGAGACCTAAAGGGTATGCCTGGTGTTTAGAGCTTATGTCCTGAGGTGTATAGGGGGTCACTAGGACACCGTTCTTATTTTGCCAGCAGAACATGGAATTATCAGGTAGGGTTATTATAATGCTGAATGAGTCAGTCACCCAGCTGCGCCGCCTGGAAATACAGGTATAATGTGCGCTAACTGGAGGAATATGGAATTAAGCAGAGCTGGGGATTGTGATGAGCACCTCTAAAAGACGCTGTCAGGATGCACTTAACCCCTTGTTGTATTTGGACATATGCAATTGTGCGTGTATGTAATGTACTTGGATGCAGCACCATTGCTGTGTCCTCGGGGCTGCCCACGGGAGAGGCTGTGATTGACAGCTCTACTCCTGGTTTAGTCTACACTCTCAGTGAACCGTGGTTTAAAAGAATAAAAAAAATCAAAACAATTTTTTTTTCCATTGATATATTATACACTCTTAAAGGAGAAGTCCAGTGAAAATTTTTATTACAGTATTGCCCCCCCAAAAGTTATACAAATGACCAATATACACTTATTACGGGAAATGCTTATAAAGTCCTTTTTTTTTCCCTGCACTTACTACTGTACCAAGGCTTCACTTCCTTGATAAAATGGTGATGTCACGACCCGACTCCCAGAGCTGTGCGGGCTGTGGCTGCTGGAGAGGATAATGGCAGAGGCATGTTCAGTGTCCCTCCAGTGCCGTGTCCCTCAGTGTCCCCCTGCCATCATCCTCTCCAGCAGCCACAGCCCGCACAGTTCTGGGAGTGGGGTTGTGACATCACCATGTTATCCAGGAAGTGACATCACCATGTTATCCAGGAAGTGACATCACCATTTTATCCAGGAAGTGACATCACCATTTTATCCAGCCTTGATGCAGTAGTAAGTGCAGGGGAAAAAAAGCACTTTATAATAATTTCCCATAATAAGTGTATATTGGTGATTTGTATAACTTTCGGGGGCAATACAATACTTTAATAAAAATTTTCGCCGGACTTCTCCTTTAACGTCTGGA